>NC_090928.1:280720476-281320476 GCF_040938575.1 Ambystoma mexicanum
ATGTGGCAGTGGGACTGGGGATGCATGCACCTTCTAATTGACAGTTCTCTGTCAGGCTGACATAGGGTCATCCTCCCTTCCTGACTGAGGAAGCGACTGCTTCACTGGAGATATATAGCCATTGCTTACATCACTATCCACTACCCACAGGGTGTCCACTGCCCTCCGCTGATACATAAGTGGTGGTGTGCATGGAGACAAAAGTGTTGATGCCGCGGCCGGTTCAATATCGGCCTGTGATATTGTTGTTTGCTGGGAAGAAAGAGGTGGTAGCTTATATATAGTTTAGTTTAGTTTATTATTTGATAATGCACACCAAACCTTTAGGTAGCAGGGTGCAACGGCAAAAGAATATTTACGCTTAGCTACAGTACATGAATACAGTGTATGCAATACATAAATACATAGATACAGGGTACATATCAGGAGAAAGGGGGTGGATGGTCTAGATTACAAATACATGAAAAGCAGGATAATTCTAGTCAGAAGTTTGGGAAGTAGACAATAGAGGGATGCAGTTTATCTGGTGTCATTAGCCCGGAGCCAAGTCATCAAATTGCATTTGAATCTAGAGTATTGCTGATCCTCTCTTAGGGCAGCGGGTAATTCATTCCAGGCACGTGCAGCTTTGACTGGGAAGCTGGCTCCACCAGCTTTAGCTAATCTGAATCTGGGAATTTCTAGGGAGAGATGGTTGGAGGCTCTAGTGTGGTGAATGGATGTTCTTCTTGTCAGTCTGGCAGAGGTATAAGGGGGCACAGTGTTGTTAAGTCCTTTGTGGGTAAGGGATACCATTTTGAGAGGTATTCTATCACTGATTTTGAACCAATGGTGGTCTTTCCTGACATTAGATATATGCTCTCTGCGGGGTATGTTCAGGGCTGCTCTGAGAGCATTATTTTGTAGTATTTGCATTTTATTTATGATATTTTTGTTGGTGCCTGCATATAGGGCATTGCAATAATCAAGCTTAGACATTATTAGTGTGTTGGCTAGTGTGATACAATTTGTTTTGGAAAGGTAAGGTCTGCAGGCGCTGATCAGTTTACAGGTATAAGCTGTAGAGGAGGCCATTGAGCTGACTTGTTTTTTGAGAGATAGTGTGGAATCAAGGTTGAAACCAAGTGTTTTTACCTCGGTTACTACTTTGATAACGTTGCCATCGATGTTAAAGGCAGTGTAACTGGGGCTAAGATTTTTGAGGTTGGAGTCAGAACCCAAAATCAAGAAATCAGTCTTATCATCATTCAGACAGAGGCCGTGTGAGGCCATCCATGCCTGAATGAGGAGGTAAATATTATTTACCAGAGCTGTGTCTTCGACAAAGTTGCCAGATAGGTGTATGAGGATCTGGGTGTCGTCGGCATAATTACTATAAGTGACACCCAGCCTGTCAAGTTTGTCGAAGAGTGGCTTAGTAAAGATATTGTACATTGTTGGGGAGACACATGAACCTTGTGGGACACCACAGGTGATTTGTATTGGGACAGCTGAAGCTACGGGGAGAACACTCTCATCGTACGGTTAGCTAGGAAGGATTATACCCAGGCTATAGCTTCACTTGAAAAATGGGCAGCTGACGCTAGATGTTTCCATAGCACTGCATGGTCCAGCAGGTCAAAGGCTGCCGATAGGTCGAGGAGGAGTAGCATAGCTGTTTTACCTTTATCCTTCAACTCGTCGATTTGTATCTTGAGGTCAATTAGTGCCGTTCCAGTACCGTGTTGTGGTCTGAATCCAGATTGGCGAGATCCTAGTAGTTGGTTTGCCTCCAGATAGTTTTGGATCTGGAGGTAGGCTACTCTATCAATGATGTTGAGGAGGAATGGGACTGTAGTAATGGGCCTGTAATTGGTAGGGATAGTCGGCTCTAGAGTCTGTATTTTAAGGAGTGGTAATACCCAGGACTCTTTGAGGTTATTGGGGATAATACTTGAGTTAAAGGAAGCATTAATTAGCTTAGAGATGAAAGGTGCTAGGTCTCTAGCTGCGTCCTTAATAATTTGTGCAGGGCACCTATCCCCCTGGCAGTTAGAGGGTTACAGGGATAATATAACCTTTTCTGTTTCCAGTATGGAGATATTGGTAAACCTGAAAGGTTTGTCGATACTCTGTGTATCTGTCAATGGGGTAGTGCGCATCCCTGTGGAGCACAGAGATGCTTTTTTGTTCGCTATTTTTTTCTGTAAGGTTATTATTTTGTTTGATAAGGCATTTTGGATGCTGGTACACCATTGTTTGTCTTTCGGGACAATATCAGTGGGAGCAATAGGATTTTCCATTTCCCGAAGAATGCTGAAGAGCTCTTTGGAGTTGGAGTTGGCCTTGATAATTCTATCATTAAATGTGTTCCTTTTGGTTTGGATTATTTCTTTCTTATATTTATTTGCAAAATTAGCTAGTAATGTTTTGTTCTCAGCCGTTGGTAAGTGTCTCCAGATAGCTTGGAGTTTCCTTTTTTGGATCCGTTATTCTTTGATGTGGGGAGTGAACCACGAATTGAGGTGGGACTTTTGTTTGCTTTTCCAAAGTTTGGCTGGGGCGATGGTGTCCAAGGCCATGGACATGGTTTTGTTGAAGGTCTGAACTAACGTGTTTGGGTCGGAGTTATTAGTACTAATAGAGAGAGCTGGTAAGAGTAGTGGGAGTAGTTTTTCAGCAGTCATTTCTTTTTTACTTCTTGTTGGGAGTGGTGGTACTGTTTCACAAGTGACCGACTTTTGAGGCTCAATAGTGGATGAAAAACCAATGAGATGGTGATCAGTCCAGGGCTTGTGGAGTAATATTAGTAATGATGGTGGAGCAGTTCAAGTTAGCTATCCAGCCAAATCTACGTCTTTTTATGTGTGTTGGAGCTAGGACTTTTTGGGTCGGGCCATGTTCGACTAAAATGGTTTCAATAGATTGGGCCTGTTTGTCCTCAGCATCATTAAAGCCCAGATTGAAGTCGCCTAGTAATAAAAGCTGAGTGGAATCCTTTATGTTGTTAGTGAGGAGCCTGGAAAGGTCTTCCTCAAAGGTACCTAAAGGTCCAGGTGGTCTGTACACTGGGAGAATGGTGAGTGTACTATTGTTGGAAATGGGAAGTTTAGCTGTTAGTAGTTCACACAATTTAATTTCAGGTGGTGAAGTGAGTCTTAATGCAAACTTAGTTTTAGCTATGATGGCAAGGCCACCTCCTCTAGTGTTAGGTCTGTCGACTCTGAGTATATGGTAATTGTCTGGTATGGCAATCATGACTGTGGGACCTGCAGCATTGTGAAGCCAAGACTCTGTGACAGCCAGAAAGTCTAGATTGTCCATAGTGAGTATATCAGCAATTTCAGTCGTATGCGCTATAAGGGACCTCACATTGATGAGGGCTCCTGAAATAGTAGACTTTTTATTCCTTTCTTGGATAGGTCTTGATTTGAGATGCTTGGTTCTCTTTTCATTGTGGAAGGTGTATGTCTGAGTTTTTTGCAGTCTTTCGGAAGCTGCAGCAGATAGATTAGGGTGTGTGGCAGATGGGGTGGGCACGAAAATCAGGGGTCTAGTTCTTTTGATTTTAGGATCATATAACCGTGGCAATCTTGCTCTAAGTCAGACATTTCTCTCCTGCAGAGTGCAGGGTGTGGAGTTGGTGCAGGCCATTATTGTAGTGGTTATTCTAGTGGCCCAGAGTAAGGTATAGAGAGTGAACAATAGATAAATCTTTGTGGTAAGCATAATATTTGTTGTGTGGGCACACCTGTTCAATATATGGGTGCAACGTAATTGCTGGGCGTATGTAGCATTCAGAACAACGTGTTATTAAATTCAGGGGCAGCCAGAGGCTGAAATAGGTTTAAGGGTGGAGTCTGGTGTATGAATATCACTGGGCAGTGATGCAAGCTATAGTCTGCTAACTTGAGAAAGGTACAGGCTAGTGGCTAGTATGTCAGGACTAAGTTAGTACAGATCATGTGGGCTAGAATCATCTACATTTGACGTGACATAGTTGCACAGGGCTAAATTATGACATAGGCCTAGTCTGATAAGTAGATATCGTACAAACAACGGATCATATAAGTGGACGGTAGCAATTGCAGCGCGGAAATCAATAACATCAATTACTAAATGGCAGTGGTAACAGCACAAGAGTCTAGATATTACATAGGGCAAGGGTAAGCTAGGTTGCTACAATGCATGCGGCTGTTCTCTAGGGCCATTGAGGGAGATGTGCACAATACAGTATGATGTGACATATGTGGTTGGTTCAGATACACAATACACAGATGTAACATATGTGGATGGTTCAGCTCTTGGCAGTTCAGCGTGTTTCTCCTCCTTAGTAAAGGTGCCACACTTGTTTGGCACCTCAGTGGCATCTTTCTCATCCTCATACGCCCCCATGGCATCATCCTGCTTAGCTGTAAGTGTAAGTGAAAAACGTGCAGGCATGTTACATGTGAAACATATTTTAAAAAAAACATTCTTAGTAACAAATGTCTTAGACATACCACTCCACAATATCAATGTTCCCCTCGGTGCTCCTTCATGGGAGCAATGGGATCTACAGGAATTACATTTACAATCTGGTTTGCATGTTGTACATATGTGAACGTTCTGATATGGTGTCCCACATTTACCGATACATACTCACATGCAACCACTGCAAGTGTTGGTGAATCGACACTGATGCATAGAAGAGATTGCAGATACAGTGACATTCCCGTCAACCATAGATGGTTTAATTTACAAGGTCCATTCGGTGGCCAAACCTGTGGATCACATTGCCCCATCGAATCTCAATCTCCTTTGCATACCGTGTCACTTTTGATTATTTGTTTGGATACATGGGTCCTGACTGGTTGCTCTCTGCACAGCAGTTACATAGCTAATGGTGTAGCCACCAGAATCCAAGCTCTATTTGGTAAGGGAATTGCATTGACTTTCTTGCAGAATTCCAGTGATGACACAGACATTTTCCTACATGACCCCACAACGGTCGACAGACAGGTGATACACATAGCAGACTGGACATGCCATTAGCGTAACATGTGGTTCAGAATCACCTGGACTGTAGACGCTTCTGGCATTGGCCTTTAATCACTATGCATTCCTCGTGACTTTGAGCTCGTCACCAGAGAATTGGGTTTTTTATGATTTGGACAAACCCATGTGGGTGCCTGATGGTGCAGTGAAATGAAGGACGATAGCTGTTGGGGCAATTAACAATCCGCATCGCATGTCCTTGCCACATGGGCAGGATTTTGGCGTTTTTTGAGATTTTTGGAGATGGCATGGCACGATTCTTAAGTGGGAAGAGAACAATAGCGAGGGAGTCCAGGATGTTGATGGCAGGAGGAACCAGGTGGTTCAGCTAAGAGCAGGGAGTGGGAGAAGGTGGGGGGACATCAGAGCAGACTTGCATTTCAAAATATAGTGAGGCAGGGGAACAGCGGGAACTAGGGGCCGATTCATGGAATTATTTGCACGGAATATATGGAATTTGCGCTTCAAACTGTGTGCGTTATCCTGTTCATCGATTCATGGAATCGAATGCGTGAGATTGTCCTTGGACTTGCATGGATTTCGTGGCAGCCTGGCGTGACTGTGCGAGTGGACGAGTGCCTTGTGCGGGACACCACGTAGAGAGTGGGCGTTGCTTGCACAGAGAGTGGGGAAGGGGGCAGAATACAGAAAATGTGGAAGATCATCGAAAAAGTGAGCGTTACAAGGTCTGGCCTGCAGGAAGTCCATTGCATGCCCACTATTGTGCAGAACAATACGTATGCAGGGTTCCGACCTCGCAACCTCCCGGGAGGCAAATCGCCATGCACAGCCCTCATACTATCCGTCACCCGAAAGCAGGTGTACAGACACTTGCGGATAGGAATCACTGTACAGCGGTAAGATCGGGTGCCGGATTTAGGGGTGCGTGCATGCAGCCGGGGTTCCGATCTAACTTAGGGGTGCTGCTCATACGCAGCATAGCAGGGTGCAGGAATGGTTTACGGGGTTCGCACGCAGATTTTCTGGGTTCTACCTGAGTTATGATAAATTGTACACAGTTACAGGCGAGCAAGTGCAGCGTCCCTGAGATGCAGGCCTGCTTGCACAGGACCCCACGCACTGTTTTGTGGGTGCATGTTTTCACGCCCGAGGAACAGGCAAATGTGGGTGTTTCTGGCTGTTTTTTATTTGCATGGGGTCTTGTTGGGGAAGTTCTGGTCGTGACTTGCATACACGGTTACTTTGCGCAAACGATTCCATGAATACACAGAGCATGCAGAATAACTTCTGTGTGCAGGCTCACGCAGTGATGTTCTCGGAACATAGGCATTGGAGGATTTCTGTGCACTTTTCCATGAATCAGGCCCTTGGTGTTTAGGTTCTCTCGTGGCAGAAATTAGGCTACACTTTTCTGTAATTATTGCAAATGCTTTGAGGCCTGCACATTCTCGCCAAGCCTCAAAACAGGCAGAAAATAGATTTTCCAGCAGGAGTTTTTCATGGTCACATTTTATAGCCAATAACAACTTGCTATGCATTTGTGTGCCACAAACATTTCTTGCGTTTACAACACACCGTTAACGAACTGCATCACACAGAAAATTATCAAAATCTGACAGAAGTGTCTCCTGCAACCGTACCGGAAACGGACATGCCCTTTCCGGCAACACTGCATTTAAAATGAGGCCCAGTGAAAAAAACGAGGCATGACAAGAAAAAAAGACAGAAGATAAGAGCTGCTAACATACCAGGGAAAAGTGCAAAGTAAAAAAATGAAAGGAGAGAGCATGTGCTAGAATAAGGGTCTCAATATGATTGGCATATTAAGGGTCAAACGGGTGGTATTTCAAAATAACGCCTGTTTTACCATTCCACCAAATTATGACATGTGGGATATTTACTGCAGGCGGAATCCCTCGGAATGCCGTGTGTGGTATATGCCACTTTATTTCCCACTTTAATAACACACAAAGACCTTCAATTTGTACTTTCATGCTAGAGGCGTGCAGCCTTTAGAAGCTCTCTGGAAGCCTTACTCTTCATTGCTGTAAAACATGTCTTGTATGGGTACATTTAGATATTTCTAATACCTTATTTTTCACCACCTTTGCCTTGCAATGCACAATTGGCTCAAGACTGGCCCTTTTATGCATTTACTTTTTTTCATACAGTAGTAGTTGGAACTACAATGGTATACACACAATTTCTATCTTCAAAATGTGCAGGACATTCTTTTTTTTACAAAATTGAAAACTATTGCATGCACATTTCGAGAAATACTGCATGCGGGGTAAGAGAACATCTACATGTTGCTGGAAACCTGACATTTGTTTCATAATTAGGCGGATTTCAAGAAACAGTGCATGTGATAACATTAGCTATGAAATAAACTATGCCCTGGAGAGGGCATGACACGCCCAATTTGGCCAATGTCCAGGCCGTACGAGCTGGTGTGTCTCTGAAATTCCATATAGCTTGGAAATTGCCCAATACGGGATGCAGGGTCACTCCTCTCAATGTGTGTGTGTTAACAACAGGGCCCTCATTGTGGCAATCTCTCTTATCACGAGAGCGCCATGCTGAGAGCCCAGCTGCCAGTGCTGCTTCCCTTCTCCCCCTGGCTGTACCATACAGATGAGGCACAGGTACCAACATCCCCATACCTGCTCTGTATTTTACAGAGGTGGGGACGTATGGCTCTGTGTTATATCCCAATCCCTTGGATGCATGAGTGTATGATCTCACTGAGAGAATGCTGAGTGTGTGTCTGGAATGCTTAGATGTGAACATGGTTCGAGCCCACGCAGTTGAAGATGTATGTCTGGGTTCTGGGTGCCATTGGGTCCCCTTCCTTACCTACCTTATGTAACGTGAATAAAGGAAGTTATATCAACATACCTGATGTCTCCAGGATCCATCTTTACAACAGTGGTGACGAGTTGGTCTTTGATCTGGACCCAGGCGTCAGAGGTATCAGGAACCTGCAGGACAGAAGAATAAGGAAGTTAGCTGCTACCTGCAGTAGAGGTGAAGATGATGTTAGCTACTGCAGGGGGTGCAGTATGATGCTAACAGGACCCACTGCACCCGAAAGTAGAAGCCCACCACGAAGTGTGGATACAAAAACACCCAGGGTGAGTAAAAAGAAGAAACACAGTGCCAGTGTGCACCCAGACCATTGCCTCACCAGAGTGTCCGGTGTATGAGAGGCTGTGTGGGTTTGCAGTGCCTCTTGCTGAAGGCAATGCAAGAGGGATGCGAAGGAAGAAAAATGGCACTACCCAGCCCAGTGTGAGAGAACAAGGACAGCAACAAAGCACTCAGGATGCTTACCTAACAAAGGATCCAAGAAGGTCCGTTGGGAGGTTGGAGAGCAGGAGCTCCACAGTCCCTGGCTGTCCTGTTGAGAGAATGGTGGTATTACATCGACCGCTGAGGTAGTGGTGGCAAGTTAGAATCCCAGCATGTAGTAATTCCGGGTCCGATGATCGCGTAGAAGGAGTACTGGTGAAGAAGTTAGAAAAAAGGACCCATCAATGTTACTCAACGTCATGATGTCAGATACAAGAAGTAGTGCTGAGTTTAAGTTTAAGGAAGAGCGAGAGCCCCAGATGAAGTGATAGTCAATAGCATTTTCATTTTGTTTCTTTTTACTGGAGATCTGTTGAGGAACACAGTAATCAGAGAATAGGAAGTTCTACTTACACTTTAGTAAGTACTGTTAATGTCTGAATGTGCAAATAAGCCACAATACTGTGATAACGTGCAGTTATTTCGCATGTTGACAGCCATGCTCTCAATCGTCATGCTTTGTATCCTGAAACTGCGAAATCAGAGTGACGGGGGCTTCCAAGGATATTCTAGGAAGATTATGAGAATTGTGTTGTGTTGAGGCACGTGTGGAATATGGCACATATGGATGTAATGTTGGCAGTTATCTCAGCATCTAATAGGTTGAGGGTTTTCAGGCTAGCAATGTAGCATGGATCAGCAGAACAAGAATACATTAAAATAGGACGTTATGATCTTTTAAAAGCATGATTAGCATTTTACAGCTTACAGGATTTACAAAACTCTTAGAAGTGCTTTTAGCAGCAAACTTGCCCTGCGCAGTGAAGACTTTTAGGATCTCACTGTAGTGGTTACGATCTTCCGGAATTTTAAGATGAGTGCTGCTAAGTGCAGCAAGGACTCTACGGGATGAATGGTCAACGTTCTGCTTCATGATATGGATGTTTTAAGTTTAAGGTACTTGTATTTAACATTTTAGAATATTGCAGGTTTACAGTAGTCAAATAGAGAATTGACTTTAAGGACAATGTTACCTGATGAATGCATATTAGTTGTCAAGAGATTTCGAATTTTAAATGCGGACAGAGTGTTTGCAAAGCCTAGGTCTTTGTCAGCCAGCAATTCGTGTGAGTTTGTCAGAGTATTTTGCTTGTGAGTGTTTGGTGAAGAGTTTTAGTTGTGTTATGATTTGGCGATATGCCGGCATAAATATTGAAGTACAATTAACTTGTTATTACTTCTTAATATGTTTATTGTGTTTGTTTGGATACTGAGCACTTCCTATTTGATGTGTGTTTGACTGGTGTGGGCAGGGACACCGACCACACTTCAGCAGTAGTGATTAATTGTGCATTTTTACAAGTTCTGCATTTTTTCTTAGTAAATCCTTATGGTTTTGTTTCTGCATGTATTGCCAGTTGTCTTGTGCGGTATATTTTTTTCAACCTGCATGGGTACACCTCCTGGATTAAAATGTACGGTTTGTTTGTGTTGTGTATATTATTGAGGTGACCTGTAGAGAGCACTGGGTACAGTTTAGTTTTTGTCAACCAGGGATTATTTAGTCAGCTAGATCCTGGTTCTGGAGTTTGTTGGAGTGCTAGCCATTGACTAAAATTGTGATTTAGTTGAAGCCCTGTTTGGAAAAGGTTTCTTCTTTCGTTTGCTCTTTCTCTACCGTTTCTCATCTCAGTGACTATGGGCTGTGTGATAGACCTAGCATTGTTGGAAGCCCTGGTGGTTGGCTTTAGTAGCCCGTGGATGGTTTGAGTAGGCCCTTCTTCTGTGTAGAGGACACCTTGAAAGATTGGTGCTGAGGTAGTACGGTTGTAGGTAGAGCAGTGATAAACAGTGTGCCCACTCAAAGATGAGAAGAATGGAGGGTTGTTTTTGTTTTACTGATTCACTTTGACTAAGTTGGATCTGGGGCGGCCTGGCCTGTGGATCAGGATGGGGATTTGTAGTTTGTTGTTTCTGTATAGAGTATGTAATGATTTTTCGTGTGGTACGTTCCATTCCACCTGTATATGTGAGCGTGTCTCCGTTTTCTCCCTCATGCTATACTTTTGTGTGTAATAAAAAGGGGGATGTGTGTGTGGTGGTGCATGATGTGTTCCTTGAGTGTGGAAATGGAGAGGTGTTGGATTATCTGACTGATTATAGGATTTTATGTATGGGCCCATCTTTGCACTTACCAGGCCGTTTAATTGCTTATTTCCGCTTCTGGTTGTAGTAGGGCCTGAGGTAATTTGATTTTGTGCTCAAGAGAGGCAATCTCGAGACCTGGTGGTGGGGGACTCATGTAAAAGGAGTTTGTGTTCTGTTACGATGGATGAGTCTGAGGTGCATGTAGCCCACTGATAGGGCGTGTTAGTGCTTGGTCGTGGCACAACCAAGATATGAGATTGGCAGTCTTGGATCAGAGGTGTTCCGTTTCATTGGGTTGTGTAATTGTCAGTTATATATCACCTTTTACCATTACTATAGTCTCAATGTGCTTGTGGTGGGCATGCCATCTGGGACCGCAGTCCAGAATATGGGAAATTCTCATAGCGGTTAAGAATGCATGTGTGCATATGGCCAAAGTTAGGGATTGGATGGGCTGGCTAAGCTCCAGTAAGCAACCCAAGAGATCAGGCAAGTGGGAAGGTGCTGAGGGGCTCACAAATGTGTGCGAGTACAAGAGACATGTTATGTGTCCAACTAAACCAATATTTTGTCATAGGCTGTCGCTGTATTCTAATGGCAGAGTTGTTGAGGCAAGTCTGGAATGAGTAAGCTTAAAAAAGTTAAGTGTCCAGCTAGACCAAATTTTGTCATAGGTCGTAACTGCCTTTTAATGTGTGTGGATGGATAGCCAATGTCCACCGAAGTGGTGCATTTATACGTGCTTGGAGCCCAGATGTCATCTTCTGTGGGGGCAAAAAGCCAGCTACCCTTGTAGACTCTTCTAGGCACTATCGAGAGGCTATCCTCAAGCCTTCTAAGTGCAATAGACTGGCTGTCCTAATACCTCTTCTAAGCCTGACAGCTAGATTACCATGGGATATAGGATATGGGATTCTGAAAGTGTCATAGACAGGCTACCTTGAACATTTTACTGACTATCTTCCCAGTTCTATAACAGTACCAGCAGACATCTACTAACTGTGTTATCAGGATACCAATGCTGATTTAGGATGTTTAGGTGCATTGAAAGTTAACAGCATAGATCTTTAGCGTAAAGGCGGGCTAACATAAAGTGCTGTCTTACAAATCTCTTCTAAGCACCAAGCATGTGCTAGTCGTCAGATCTTCAAGTGTAGTGCAGGTTATAACTTATAACATTTGCTCCAGTTGCAATGCATGTGTTGACCTACATGTGCAGTCTTCTAAATGCAGTGTCATTCCCACCCTCCAAAAATAATCATCCAAGTTCGACAAATGTTTCCCACTGCAAGATCTATCCAAGTGCAATACAATCCCCATTTCCCAACGATCCATCTAGGTGTGACACAATTCCGACCCCTAGCGATCCATTCAGTGTGACACACTTTCTACCCCAGGAAGTCCCTTTAAGTGTAATACATTTCCCATCCCTCAAGAATCATCTAAGAGTGATGCATTTCCTATCCCAGCAATCTATCCGAGTGTGACACCTTACTTATCCCCAACAAGCAAACCCCAGCACTGCTACCTACCTTCTTGCTCATCCGACCCATGAAGCGTGTGTCAGTTGAGGCTTTCAGCTCCACTTTCTTTCCCCCTTCTCCTCCTCTGGCTGACTCACATTCTGACACAGCCCTTTCCATGCTTCACTCTTTTATCTTTCATACTCTTGATGTTCTTGCCCCTGTCATGAGGATCCGCCTGAAGCCCAAAGCCAAGTGCAACTCCAGGTATCACTCTGACCTTGTCACCCTTAAACGCAAGTGCAAGGTGACTGAGACAAAATGGCTAGCTTCTTGCGCATCCTCCGACAAACTGGCCTTTCGCCTGTTCCAAAGTAAATATTGGCTCTCTGTCCACACTAAGAAGAGAGCCAAAATGCAAGCCTGAGTCTCTGTGGCATCTAACAACTCAGCTGAACTCTTTAAAATCTTCAAAGAGCTGACCAATCCTTATGCAGTCTCTACCTCTCCTGTCCCCTCCCAGGCCCTCTGCACTGCCCTGGCTTTTCATTTCATCTCTAAAACCCAGGACATGCTGTCCATCTTCTCGTTCTCTCCTTCTCCCTCTACTCTATCCTCTACCTCCAGTCCCCCTGTGGCCACCTCTCCTCCCTCGTTCTCTTTCTTTCCTCTGTTCTCGCCTGACGAGGTTTCTAGACAAGTCCGAACAATGGTGTTATGTTACGTTAGGTAAACTTGTAACGCGCACATACACCTGAGGGCATCTATGAAAGTCTGGTCAAAACAGGATCTTCCCTGTTCTTCCAAAACCATCAAGGACCACATTGACACCCTCGCTCCTGCCCTGTCTGACTTCTGCAACCACTGCTTCACCACTGGAGTCTTTCCTTACCCCCTGAATCACTCGCTTGTGCACCCTCTTCTCAAGAAACCCCCAACCGACCCCTCCTGCCCAGCTAACTATCACCCAATCTCCATCACTCCTTTGCTGGGCAAACTCCTGGAAAAGCTGGCCATCTCTCAGCTTAATCTTCACACTGAATCTGTTGGTTGTCTCTATGACCATCAGTCTGAATTCAGAGCAGATATAAGCATGGAAACTGCTCTCCTGAAAATCTGTGAAGACCTGCTCTCTAAACTTGATTCTAATCTCTCTTCTGTCTTTGACACGTTCAACCATGCCATCCTGCTCAATTGTCTCAGTGATGACCTGGGTATCACCGATCAGGCCCTGGCCTGACTGACCTCGTTCCTCTCTGATCGACCCTTCCAGGTCCAACTTGAGTCCTTCCTTTCCTCTATCTCACTCTCTACCTGTGGTGTTCCCCAGGGGTCTAACCTCTCTCCCTGGCTGTAACTCCAATGCCTGGCACCTCTCGCCCACCACATTGCAACTCTCTGCTCCAACTTTCAGTGCTATGCGGATGACACTCCACTTGTTTTCAGACTTGCGTCTGCCACCTCTTTGCCTTCTCTCATCTCTGACTGTCTGTCTGCTATCTAGGAGTGATGTGCCGCCAACGATTTCTACCTTCATGCCAGTAAGATAGAGATTCTCCTCATCGGCACACCTGCACACCCTCCATTCCTGTCATTATCTGGCCGGCCTCCCTTGGCCCACTTCCTGCTCCCACCTGTGAAGCTAAGAAGCTCAGGGTCATCTTAGACACCACACTCCTTTTCCCCTCACACCTCTGACATCTCTAAGAAGTCAAACTACCAACTGCACCTCCCCAGAGGTATTCTTCCTTTCCTCTCCTTCCCCCAGAAGCTCAATGTCTCTAGAGGTCTGGTTCTCTCTAGGCTGGACTACTGCAACAGCCTCTTTCTAAATCTATCTGCTTCTGCTCTCCGCCCTCTGCAACTCATCCAGAACAGGACTGCAAGACTTGTCCTTGGCCTCAAGCCCAGGGATTGAATCCCTCCAGAACTGAAATCTCTGCATTGGCTCCCAGTGGCTGCAAGGATTAAGTTCAAGACCCTCTGCATTGTCCAAAAGGCCTTTTGGGCCTGGGGCCTCAAAATCTCCAACTCTCTCTTCGTATATACCTTCCTACTCGGCTCTTTGCTCCTCCACCTCCAACTCCCTCAGGGTAAGTCGCTTCTCCAAGCAACAACTTGGTGGTAGATCTCTTTCTTTGGCTGTAGCCTCCCTTTGGAACTGCCTCCCTGCCTCCCTGAAACTTGAGGAGAATCATCTCCGGTTCCGGAAGAACCTCAAGACCCTCCTCGTTTGTTCTGCCTTTTCTCTTTCTCTCCCCTGCTGATTTCCTGCCTGATACTGCACTGGGCACCTGGCTACAATCTGATTTCGGTCCCAGGTCCCTGCCCACCCAATTGCACACCGGCACTTCCTCTTGCCAAACCTTGCACTTGGGTCTGTATCTGTAACCCTACAGTCCCCCTACCTGCACTTTTGTACACCTCTTGTCTGCACTTACCCTTGCACCTGCCACCTGCTGGCCGCACTTCTTGTTATTGTTTTGATCCCATGTACAGCACTGCTACCTCCCCTTTCCCCTGGCACTTTTCCCCTCCCCCTCCCCTGCGCGATCTCAATTTCACTTGGCCTAGTAAGATCGTTGTCTCTGTCCTCCCTCTGTTCCCCCTTCGTTGCCTCGTCGTGCCTTGAAACACTTGTGTATAGGCGCGTTACAAATGCCCTATCATATCATATCATATCAATCCATCTGAGTGTGACGCATGTCCAACCCCCAGCAATCCATATAAGTCTAACACATTTCCTATCCCTCACAAACCATCAAAGTGAAGTACATTTCGTACCTCCAACAATCCAACATTGTGTGACGTATTTCATACCACTAGCTGTTAAATATTAGCATCATTAGCAGCAGCCTAGCATGTGCGCAGTTGGTGGATGAATTAGTTGTGTGGATAGTGTTTTGTGGTTGCCTATTTACGAGGCGGGCCACCGCTATAACGGCTGTTTCTGTCTGGGGTTGCCAGTTTGCGAGGCATGGTGCCGCGCAAACAGCCTGTGCCACATGGGGTGTTAGGCCATGTCCCTGAGGAGTTTTACACTGTCATTGTTAGGGGGCTGGAGGTGGCCTAGATGAACTAGTTTGGATAGAAACGCACCTGTGGGTGGGTGAATGATGATGTCATAATGGAGATGGAGGAGGGATTCCCACTACACGAGTCAGGACGCCACTGACAAAAGCCATGTTTGTAGGCCCTTTCTGAAGGAGAGGTAGTGTTCATTGCGGCAGATGTGGTGGAAGGAAGTAACAGATGGAAGGGGCTTTGATAGAGAAGGTGGATCCTCCAATTCTGGTAGAGCTGTGGGGGGCATTACGAGAAGGAGAGCTGAACCTGTTCAGAGAGATCTGGTCAGATGATAGCAAGTGATCTTGTCATGGAGGAACTCTGGTCCAGTGTGGTGGAGGGTGCGGTGAGTGATGCACATGACTTTGAAGGAGGCCTGTCGGCTGATAGGGAGCTGGTGTAGTGCTCTGAGGGTGGGTGTAATATGCTCTCTGGGAGAGACGGTGAGGAGGAGTCTGGCCACAGAATTTTGGATTTGTTGGAGTGTCCTGAACTGATGTGCTGGGATTCCTAGATAGAGGGAGTTGGCGTAGTCTAAGTGGGAGAGAATAATGGCAAGTATTGCATTGGGTCTATGAGGGTAGGATAGGTAAGGGAAGATTTGCCTCAGAAAGCGTATGTATAAGTTGCATGTTCTGGTCACAGAGTTTATGTTTTGGAAGAGGGATAGGTCCAAGTCCATTGTGCATCCCAGATGTTTTACAGAGGTGAAACTGCTGGGGGGGCTCCTTGCGTGTGTGCCCAGGGTATCAGTTGGGGGATGAGGGTGGTATCCCAGCATAGTAGTATTTCAGTGTGCCAGGGTTGATGAGAAGGTGGTTGGCTGTCATCCAGTGATCAATATCAGGGAGGCAGGAGAAGAGGGTGGGTCGGGAGGGTGTTGGTGCTTTGGAGATCTTGAAAATGATCTGGCTTTCATCTGCATAGTTATAGCATGAAAGGTTGTAAGAGCGTATGAGTGCCTGCAGTGTGCCGAGATCGAGATTGAAGAGAATGGGTATTAGGGAGGCTCCCTGAGGGACCCCTGTTGAAAAAGGCTGAGGGACGTAAGTGAAAGATGGAAGGAACATGATTTGCAACTGATTAGAGCAGAATGATGAGATCCAATTCAAGGCAGAGTCGCTGATGCCTAGTATGTGAAGCTTGTCTACGACAATTGCATGGTCAATGGAGTCAAAAGCAGCAGATAGATCGAGCAAGATGAGAGCAGCACATCTTCCTGAGTCAGCTGTTCTTTTTAGATCACCCCAGATGGACATCAGAGCAGATTTGGTTCCTAAAAGTAGTCTGAAGCCAGACTGGGCTGGGTCAAGGAGCATGTTGGCTGCTGTGAATTGGTTGAGTTGCTTGTAATCTGTGTGGTCAAGGAGTTTAGCAATGAAGCAGGTGTTGGAGAGGGGGGCGAGAGAGGGTTTTTGAGGAGGGGTTTGACATATGAGGTTTTTAAGGCTTCCAGGAAGATACCATATGAGAGAACATTGTTAATAATGGCCCGAGTAACGTTGCTAACACATGCTGTATTTAGGATTTTTTAAAGAAGTGTAGCAGGACAGGGATCTCCAGTGGAGCTGGAGGGCTGGCTTAGTGCAGAGAGTTTGAGGAACTAGTGGGTGATAGGTGTGAACGAGGGGAGGACTGGCTGAGTAGGACAGGAAGGGATAGGACAGAAGGAAGGGGCGGTGACCAAAGCTACTTTGGAGAGGATGAAGTGGTGTCTTTCCATAGCGATGTTGTGAAAGTGGTTGTATAGTCTCCCGCAGAAAGCTTGGAGTGTGGCGAGTGAGGTGTCAATCAGCTTGGGGCCTGTAATTCAGTGATGATTTTGTGGAGCTCCCTGCTTGGGTTTTTGAAGTTTAGAAGTTTTTTTGGCTATTCTTAATTTGGTCATGTAGGCCCTATTGAATCTTGCACAAGTGATTTTGTTGTGTGGTGTGGGGTTAGCCATCCAAGTTTTCTCTAGGTGATGCTTGATAGTTTTAAGGCATTTGAGGGAGGGTGTGTAGCACTTTAAAATGGACCCTGATCTCTGAGAGGTGCATCTGGTCAGCGTGAGCGGGATCAGGGCACTGCTGAGCCAAGGATCAAAAAGGTTGATGGACGGTACACACCCTGCGGTGGGATGACTAAAAGGGTATTTGAAAGGCCAGATCATGGTTTATGACAACTTTATTACAGAGGGGTCCTGTGAGGAGGGGGGCATGGGTGGGCTTGGCGGTGCAGTGGGGGTGAGAGATGGGTACATGAGGGAGAAGAATATAGTGTAGTGATCTGGCCAGATTAGTGGGGGAGGCATAAGGATGAACAATAGTTCTGATGTGCTGAAAAGGCTATCGAGAGTGTGCCCTGTTGTGTGAGTTGGGAGGAAGATTAGCTGAGTCAAGCGGAGAGCTTTCAAGTGGTTAGTTAGCGAACAGGTCATCGGGTTGGATGGGATGTCAAACCAGATATTGAAATCTCCTAATTTAGTGAGGATAGATGCAGGAGTAGGGTGGCAGATATGGAGTAACCAAGGGAGTCAGTGAAGTTCCTATTATAGCCTGGAGGCCTATGTACGAGTAGGAAAATGTGGCTGAGGGTGTGGAGAAGGCTGAACTTTACTAGTAATGATTCACAATCAGAGTTACAGGGTTGATTCTCGTTGGATATGTTTTGTTATGTTATGTTATTTTGCATTTGTATAGCGCCTTATGTACCATTGGTATGGTCTCAAAGCGCTGGTAGGTTGAATGCCCTCGGGAACCACAGTTCTAGTCAGTTGAGAGAGAGAGAGAGAGAGAGAGAGGGAGAGAGAGAGAGAGAGTCATTAAGTGTGTGGGCGCACCAGGTATGTGTGCAGCTGGTGTGGTTGTTTTTTCTTTTTTTTTTTAAATAAACTACAGTTTATGCGCAATGCACAACTTTTGTTTTAAACAAAAGACAATTCATCATTCATACATAGAAAAAAGAAGACAACCGAGCTCGACCCATTTCCCTACATTTACTCACTCATTTCTTCATACCCAGCGTCACCCAACTCAATAAAATTCATTAATTTCCCACTTATACGCCCACCCAAAGTAAAAAGTTCCAGAATTCATAATGCTGAACTGCGTTGTAGAGCTACTGCCAGGATCATGTCCAGGTAATTCACGAGTGCACAAACAAATTTGATATTGTGCCCCGATATACACCTTGACCACCACTCATCCATGTTATGATCTAATGGGGCAAACTTTCCAAGGTGTAAAGAGCAATGATTTGCTAACTGAGTGCATTCAATGAGCAGGAGTCTCAAAGTTTCAGTGCATCCCCCACAAAAGCGGCAGAGGTTATCTTTTATGGATTTATCCTTCCTTTGCCAGAGTATTTCTTTTGTTTTGAGAGTGTTTAACCGAAACCTGAGGAATTGGTCGCATTGATGCTGAGATGGACAAAGCAATAGATAACGTGAGTGCTCATTCAATTTTTTTGAGTCGCCTCTCATAGATTTTGTTGATTCCATTTTTTGACGATTTTCTTGATTCACGATCCATGCCCAAGGTGTGGTTGTTGCATGATCGCTGCTTCTTAACGGTAGGTGTGGTGCACAGGAGATCAATTGAATGTGTTCAGTTTGGAGGGTGGACATTCAGACTGAGTTCTGGCTGCGTTAGGCCTGAGGAGATGCCTAAGCTCGCCAGTGTGTGCTAGCTATCTGTTTTATAAGGATGATGGGTAGTTTGATGGGTAATGTTAGTATGAGAACAACTTTACCGAATGTGTCAGAGTACTGCTGTGTGCTAGTTGAATGATGGTGTATAGGAGAGAGTAAGCGTAGTAATGGGATATTGTGGTAATCAGTAAAATGTATGCGACCAGGTACACTCAGTGAATGTTGGGAATACCTACTAAATTAATTTCTACTACAGTGACACTATGAGGGTATACTTCAAAGTTCGACTTAACACAGAGACTCTATTGGGCACACTCAATGATGTTGGAATAGCATCTAGATTCAACATTAGCACAGATATGCTATTAGGGAACATTTCTAAGTTCAGCTTTAACACAGTGACGCTATTTGGGCACACTCAATGACGTTGGGAAAACCTTCTAGATTCGACTTTAATACAGTGACGCTTTAGGCATTTTTCTAGGTTTAGCAATTAACAATAAGGGGACACTTACTAAGTTCAACTTTAACACAGTGACACTATTAGGCACACTTTCTAGGTTCAACTTTAGCACAATGATGCTGTTAGGCACACTTTCTAAGTTCAACTGTACCACAGCGACGCTATTAGGGCACACTTTCTAAGTTCAACTGTAACATAGAGGCACTATTAGGCACACTGCTAGGTTCAACTGTAACATAGTGACACTATTAGGCACACCTCTAAGTTCAACTTTAACACAGTGACATTATTAGGGCACACTTTCTAAGTTCAACTTTAACACAGTGACGCTTTAGGCACACTTTCTAATTTCAACTTTAACACAGTGACGCTAATGGAGCATATTTTCTGAGTTCAATTTTAACACAGTGACGCTATTAGGGAGCACTTTATAAGTTCAATTTTAACACAGTGACGCAATTAGGGCACACTTTCTAGATTCAGTATTAACACAGACTGTTTAGGCACATGCAGTTTATCACAATTGTGTATAAAATATGGTACATGCTAACATTCAGAACTCTGTATAAATGTGATGCATGCTGATCTTCACAATTCCGTCCGAGCGTGGCACAAGCTAACATTCACAACTCAGCTAAGAGTGGGACATGCTATCATCCACAATGCACCTACGTGGGGGTTATGCTATCATACACAATTCTATCTACTAGAGGCACCTAGGTGTTGCACATGCTAGCTTCACAATTGCATCTAAGTGTGAAGCATGCCACCATTCACAGTTCAAGCTAAGAGTGGGACACGCTAACAATTGATACACCCGTCAATGGGAGGCTTGCTACTTTTCACTATTGTCTCTCGGAGTGGCATTAGTTAGTAATGCAAGTATGTTGGAATGTTATGCCGGACATCATTTAGAGTTCAGCCTTGGATTAGGTTGGTGCTCAGATCTCTCTAGGAGTGCATGGTGGAAATCTTTGGCAGTTTACGTTATTGGAAGGTAAGATAGAGTGGCAGGGGCTTTCTGGAGTAGAGTACTTGCTCTACACCCCACCCATGCCACACTTACAGTTTTGTTGGTGTCTGTTCGCTGCTGGCTTCCCTGCTGACATCTGCAGACACTTTCTGGAGCCGTCTCTGTAGGAGCCGCTCTTTGCCTTGAGGCTGTTAGCCGAGGGGGCTGCCCTGGTCAGTAATGTTCTCGTCGATGGGCAAATCAGGTCGCGGGCTGGGGATGCGGGATTAGGGCGGGGAGGGAGGCGGGAGGGACAGGGAACCAGGAAGCTAAAGCGGTGGCAATTGGAGGCTACACATAGGCTGGGGGCCTAAATTTACTTCAAAGATGGGGTCGGATGTATTGGAAATTAGGACACACTCACCTCAGATCCGGAGAGAAAATGCAGTTGTATGGCAGAACATTACGGGACAAAGCAGGGAGTGGGGAATATCTAAAAGCAACGCGGGACAACGGATGGGGTGGGGGACATAGGAGAACATCGTGGGACAACGGAGGGGGTGGGGGGACATGGGAGAACAATGCGGTACAACGGGGGGGTGTGAGACATGGCAGAACATCTCGGGGTAACGGAGGGGGTGGTGGGACATGGCAGAACCTTGCGGGTCAATGGAGGGGGTGGGGGACATGAGAGAACATCGCAGGACAACGGAGGGAGTGGGGGGACATGCAGAACATCACGGGACAGCACAAGGGGGACATGGGATAACATCGCAGGACAACAGAGGGGGTGGGAGACATGGAAGAACATCACAGGGCAATAGAGGGGGTAAATGGGAGGACATCGTGGGACAACAGAGCGGGTTACGGGACATGGCAGAAAATTACTGGACAACGCAGGGGGTGGGGGGTATCTAAAATCAACGTGGGGCAACGGAGGGGGTGGGGGGACATGGGAGGGGCACATTGGGGGAACATGGTGGGACAACAGAGGGGGTGGAGGGACAAGGCAGAACATGGCGGGACAGCAGAGGGAGACATGGGAGAACCTCGTGGGGCAACAGGTGGCGGTGGGGAGACATGGCAGAACATCACCGGAAAACAACAGAGGGTGTGGGGTGTATCTAATAGCAACGCGGGACAACGGAGGGGTGGGGGACTTGGGAGAACATCGCAGGACAACGGAGGGGGGGGTGAGATATGGCAAAACATCTCGGGACAACGGAGGGGGCGGGGGGACATGGGAGAACATGGTGAGACAACGGAGGAGGTGCGGGGGACATGGCAGAACATCTCAGAGCAACAGAGGGGGTGGGGGACATTGCAGAACACATTGCGGGACAAAGGAAAGGGTGCGGGGGACATGGCAGAACATAATGGGACAACTGAGGGTGTGGGGGGCATCTAAAAGCAACGCAGAACAACGGATGGGGTGGGGGACATGGGAGAACATTGTGGGACAACGGAGGGGGTGGGGGGACATGGGAGAACAATGCAGCACAACGGGGGGGGGGGGGGGTGTTGAGTGTGGAGGATGGCTAGTCTCCTGTTCTACTGGGCCTATTTTGTATGATCAGGAAGCAGCCCAGGGGGAAATCCTCATGTGCGATGGGTCCATAGTCGCCGGTGAACCATATTTCAGTGATGTATAGGATATCAGGAATTTCAAGGGAAATAAGGGGGTGTATGTGGGCCATTGGTTGGTGAAGGGGGTTTTAGCGGGGAGGTGAAGGTGAAGACAGACAGGACTTGGTTGTAAGTGGGAGAGGGTTGTGAGGAGTAAATAGGTGGTGTAGGGTAGGATCCTAGATGTAGTCGAGGAGAAGACTGAGGCTGTTAAGTCCTCTAGTGGATGATGCTTGTGCTTTTAGGGGGGCAGTGTAGGGGGCATATGGGTGTGAGTAAGAGTGGGAGCAAAAGGTGCACTAGCCAAGGCGTCCTGTGCTGCACAAAGGGAGGTGAAGCGCGAGATAGGGGGACTGGGAGTTGTTGTAGGTGGAAGAGGGTTGGAGGGTTGAAAGGCGAGGACAGGGGCTGAGAGGGATTGTCTGGGGGTACGGGGGAGGTGAGGGTTTGTGAAAGCAGGGGCTGTCAGGAGGTAGCTTGTGTTGATGCTCTGGACAGTAGAACGCCAGCATTTCACCGTGTTCCTGAAGGTGTAGGGGATGCAGTGGGAATGAATTTTGGCAGATGTGAGGTGAGGGCGGGTGATGGACGCAGGATGAGCGAGTAGGCCAGTTTGGTTAGTAAGGGGGGTGGGAGTGGGTGAAGCAAACAGACCAGTGGACAGTGGACTGGGGCTGATGTTCTAGGCCGTAGAGCACCAGTGTGCCTTTCTGTTCCGGGAGGTGTGGGGGGTATAGGGGAGTGGGTGTTTGAGGATGTGAGGTGGGGGTGGGTGGGGACACAGGAAGGGGGGGAGGCCAGATTGAATTTTTAAGGGAAGGGCTAGAAGGATAGGGTCTGTGTGGGCATTGGATTGTAGCGAGGGGGAGTTGGTGGAGGGGCATGTCGTTGGCTAGGTCTTTGGAGTGCCAAGGTGCGGCTCTGATCTGTGCAGAGTGGGGCATCATGAGGCACCCAGATTCCACACACACTGTGCGGGAAAGGAGCATCTAGATTAAGGACATGCAGTGTGTGAAAATGTACCTAGATTTAAAACATTCACTGTGCATGAAATGCACCATGTTGCAAAAAATCAGTGCAGGTGAAATGCACCTTGATTTAAGCAGAAACTGTGGGCGAAATGCACCTAGATTTAAACCATACACTGTGAGTGAAATGCACTTAGATTTAAACCATACACTGTGAGTGAAATGCACCTAGATTTAAAACACACTGTGAGTGCAATGCCCCTACGCAATCAGGCTAAAGGTAGTAATAGACTAACTTGCAAAATCAGGCTAAATGTGAGTAGATGCATACTATCAAAAAATACGAATGGTGGGGTTTTATCGATTACAGTAATGGCTGCACACAGGCCAATCAGTGGGCGGAAAGGGAGGTGCGAGAGGAGACGGAAGCAGGCAAGGAGGGGAGCAGGGAAGGGAAAAGGCACGGATTGTGCTCAACACAACAATGAAGCAGAGCCAAAATGAGAAATGGAAGTGCTTTGGCCCAGGGAAGGTACTCACCCCACTATGACAATAAGTGGAGACATCTTTGAGAATAGCCACGGTGTCATATATAACCGTAATTTAGTATAGCCTCTGTCATATTTAGTTGCATGTTTGAGTTTAGCCACTGTGTACAATCTAGCCTTGCTTAAAACTCCTAATCCCCATTTAAACCTAGCTGCCTTTGAGTATAGCCACTGTTATATCCAGCCGCATGTCTGAGTATAACTATTGTGTTAGATTATCTGCATTTTGAGTATAGCCATTGTTCTACATTTAGCTGCCTCCTGACTATAACCACTGTGTTTCATTGAGCATAACCACTATGCTGTATTTGGCAGCATTTTGAGTGTGGCCACTGTTTTGCATTAATGTGCATTTCAGTGTAGCCACTGTTTTATGTCAGCTGCTTAAGTATAGCCATGGTCACCTTAAACTGCATTTTTAGTGTAGCCACAACGTTCAATTTCAGCCACATTGGATTAAAGCCACCGTGTAGAATTTAGCCTTGCTTTATATTTGCTCACCTGCATCCACGAAACCAAGAAACCAGCCAGGGCCCACTGGTATGTATCATTCTCCATGCTTATGGAAGATAGCTGAAAGCACAGCCACCCACCAACACGCATCTGCTATCCTGTCTTGGGAGGATAGTTCAGGAGCAACGTGCTCGCCTTGGAAGCAAGACGACACGGAGCAACACAGGTTTTATCCCCGGGTCCGTGCTTAAAAACCTCTGGGTATTAAGCGCTTTATAAATAACCTATCATATCATATCATACACTACTCTCAGACACATCGCACAACACCTCTGCCATAAGAATGCATCTTTCCCCCACAACAACAATTCGGTCTAGCAGCACACAATGATCCTCCTACTCTTGCATGCTCTACAAACTACCTCACAGCACCCATCCAAGGGCCAGTTCTAAATGGCTAGCTAGCAGGGAATTGGCCATCCTTACTTACATTCTTATTGGCTCCTTATTGGCTAAAATACACAGACACATTTTAAATTCCTCTGATGAATTTCCTATACTTGGACTTCAGTCCCCCGAGGGTGTTCAACTACAGCACTTTGAAGCCGTACAATGGGAAATTGTGCTATACAAATGAGAATTACATTACATTCTACAAAACTCTAAAAGTATCCTAAAAACGAAGTGTTAATGCTCTTAGCAGATCACATCAAATTGAATATATGTAGTAGTGAGTGTTTTAGTGTGTTATCTGGGGTTTTTCATTAATTGCTAAGGGTTTGTCTAAGGCCTGAATACATATTTTACACATTCTGGCCATCAAGAGTGTTGTGTTTACCCTTCACCACTCCCATACTTCCTAATTCTAAGCCTTGCCGTTCAGTACCACTACCGAGATACTTTGGCTGTACATTGTTGGTCCGTTGAATAGAACAGAGTGGCCTCAAAATCAGTCCACAGGGTGGATTCTAAAACTCAGTCTCAATAGCAGCTTAACATGGCTATCATTTACTCTATTTCTCACTCCCATCTGTAGACATCTGAACAAGCAGAGAAGTGACTCGGTTTACTGTGTTTTATCTCCCCCCGGAGCTTTTCAAATCATGCAGGAGACTCAAAAGTGTTGCAGGTGGAATGTACAAGGATCTGTGGGAGGTTGGCAGCTTGTGCAGAAATCAGCCAGTGGGGAACTGACAACTAGTGGCTCAATTCATGAATCCTGGATTGCGTTAATATCTAGCAAAGTCCCTATTATCATCTGACAGCACCAAAACTGGTACCAGGCCTTGGCTCTTCCTGAGGCAACTCTAACAGCTTGAACCTCATACAACGGCTCCAATACCGAGTTGATCTGTACACCTTAGTTCTGTTGGTGAGCCCATGTTTTGAAGATCTGATCTCACTCCTGGTTTTATTGGTTTTAGATACTAACCCAGTAAAGGACATAGGGGTCATTATGGGTGTGCGGTCCGGTAAAAATGCCAGAAAAAATGCTGGTAGTACCGGCTATGGAATTTTTACCGGACCGGCACATTCCGAGTTTGCCAGTAGGCGCAGTGAACTACTGGCAGGTCTGACCTGCTGGGAGTTGAAGTCCCTACTGACAAATAATTGCTGCAATTGCGGTAATACTGGTGCCAGCAATTGTGGCAATCCCATTCCATGGAGTCCCGCTGGACTCCATGGAATGGGAACTTACCACCGTTGCCAGCACCCATAATATCCCGGTAAGACCAGGATGTCGGGCGCTGGTAACAGTGAGGTGGGTTTGCTAGTAACCTGCAGGTGGTACAGGCGGCTTACCGGCAAACCCGCAATGACCCCCTTTGTTTTAAGTTTATTCTGAGGTGCAACAAAGAAGAACATTGAACATATTAATATTAATATAGCATGTATATAGTGCTATGAACCCTCAGGTGTGTGGTGCTCATTTATCAACCTCAGAAGGATGAAAGGCTGAGTTTGGCCCTGCCAGGATTCAAACCTGCGTCAGCAGGCTCTGCACACAAAGCGAGCGCTCTACTAGCTGTGCTATCGGACCGGCTACATTTTTATCCTTGCACAGCTCCAGGTGTAGGGTGATCAGTGGAAAAAACTGGATAAATGGTACCTTCTTGAGAGAGGGACTATGCAATTAAAGTTCAATGCACATCAATGTCATCTACCGAGCACAGCAGCACTAAATGGTCCAAGGGATGTGGGAAGCAAGTTGGTTTACATACACTTACAAAGAAGTAACTCGCAGTTAGACAAGGGGGATCAAAAGCACTTGCATCCATCTGCTGTTTTTAAAATGAATGTTCAACAAATCAAAGAAAGCCTAACTTACCACACTTTACACATTTCTTTTGAATGTTGGTTGTAAATGAAAACGTTCAGGAATGACAGGGAAGGAGACGAAGACCATCTTGGTCATGTTGCTTGCTTTCTTCCTCAGTCAGGTCCGTGTGAACCTCAGCTAGGGCTGCTGACATTCATCAACAAATGGCAACAGGGCAACACCTTGCCAAGCATATTTGTTGGTTGGTTGAGGATGTTGTTTTGAGGTCCGGGCATGCTCGTGGTGGTTGTATTTAGGTAGTGAGACCATATCTGGGCATGCTTCATATATTCTGTTTGATGAACGAAGGGAGGTGTGTTACGTCATGCTCCCGTGGATGCATAAGTGTATGATGTCACTGTGTGAAATCTGTGTCTCTGGAATGTTTAGGTTTGAACTTGGTTCCAGCCAAGGCAGCTGGAGATGGAAGCCTGGGTGGTGGGTGCCAGTGGCTCCCCTTTGGGGATTTGCCCCGTTCCTGAGCTACCTACTTCATGTAACATGAATGAAGGAACTTATATCAACATACCCAATGTCTCCAGGATCCATCCTTACAATGCTCTGTCCACTTGCTCGATACAATCTTTGCTGGGCCGTAACTGGCAGATGCAGCAGGAACTCAGCCCCATGACCTCCCGTGAACACCACTCCAATACCTTGCCGGGCCGCACCCAGCAGACTCGACCCAGCTTGTTTTTAAGCCTCTACCTCCTTATAACGTTTCATGTAGTTGCTGGGGACATGCCATAGCCCAGCAACCAATCAGGAAAGATTACCTTTTTTTTTATTCCCCCACCATTGCAACGAAAGGAGATACACCATCAGGCCCTGCTAGGAGTTACGGTCCTTAAAACCTGATTAAAAACCCTCACAGACCTCAGGCCTTCAACTTAGTCAGCAGGGCCTATAACACCTGGCATGGGCTTCGGCCTAGGGCTATAAAGCTTAGTTACTGAATGCTATATTCACATTCAGAAATCTCTCAAAAGTGCGATGATGCCCTAAAATAAAGAAGCGAGAAGAAAATAAAAATAAAAACAATGAATGAAAACTGAAAAGTTACAAGGAAAAGCTGGAAAGATTATTTTGCCAGGGATATGAGAATGGCATTTCGCAATTGAAATCATTGCGTAGAGGGCACTTTATAAACTGAAATTAGGTGTAAGAAAGCACGTATTCTGTGACACTTTGAACATTGGGATCATTAAGCGTGAGAAAAAGAGAGGGCGAGAGAGACAGAGAAAGAGGGAGATTTTAAAGTATGTTTCGTCAGTTTAATTGCTTTCTATGTCCCAATCATTGTTTGATCTTTTCTCAGACAGTGAGAATTTCAACATTATTAACATTCCCAGATTAAACTAAATATGAACTTTTTAAGACATTTCATACCGTATGACAGCCAACAAATGTCACCCACCCCCAAAGAACAGCGCTCTTTTCTTTAGCTATATTCTGCAAAATATATAGTCGAGCATATTTCCAGACACTGCAGCCAGCCTGCTTCCAGCTCCCAGGCACACTTCTTGTACAGGCGCTTTGAAGCGGGAAAGAAGAATTGGTGCAACTTCACCGAAACCTTGACACAATCAACATAATTCTCTTCAAGCAACTGCAAATGTGACATTAAACATGTTGATCGCACAGTGACCAAAGGCATTCAATATGCGCCCCTGGATTGCCACCTGCTAGGGCAATCAGCAAATTGCAAGTCTGATATAGTCACCATATGTCCGAGGTGTGACCTTAAAAAGCCAAGTGCAGCTTAAAGAGCCCTAATAACGCCATTAGGTTCTCGCCATATGTATGATATAGCCACACATGTTCTGGTGAAGCAAACCTATACCACTTGAACCTTTAATGCCATAAAATGCCAGCCCGTGCCAAGACTGTAGCCACCGTATGTATAATATAACCTCAAATGTGCAGTTATTGCTACAATATGCACAATTATAATAGTACATGTTCAGTTGCTGCCCTCAAATTATAAGCGATTTCAAAGGTTTTAGTAATGGAATCAGAAGTCTTGTATGTCACTATATGTAAGCTACAGGTTCTGCCATTATATGCCAAGTACATCCTCAAATGTCCGTCTCCTGTAGGGCAAGGAGGGCCCACATATGGGTTTAGGCATTTATTTTCATTTTTCAAAGTTCCTTTCTGGTACCTTAGGGCATGATATGTTTTATATGGCTAATGGGACTGAGGGGGTAACTTAAAATACTACAATGAATGCCTAGGTCCAATGGATTGGGTGTTTCTCTCCCCTGCAGGAGCCTTAAAATATGTGTTCCTGTTTGTGCTGATAGAAATAGTATGTTTTTTCTTTCTCTTTAGACGAACATGCATGTGAACGAAGACCTCTGCAGTGCTCTGGGTATTATTGTTTTCTTGTTTTAAAAGAACCTTTCAAGTCCCGTTAGACCTACTGTCATTAATATGTCTAGCTGGACTGTGAAATCTTTAACACATGATGCCTACAGCAATGCGGGGCTGCCTAGAGTCGCGAGAATCTTTACCGCCTCAGTCTGTGCCTCATAGTAAATTATAAGCGTAGAGGGTACTATGATGGCATGCAAAGTGAGGCCTGGACAAGAGGGTCATTCAGTACAAGGAGAGGGACGGTCGGTCTGCTCTAGCTAACCTCTGCCACCCAATCTTCTTCCATGATTGCACCAAACGTATAAGTGCTCCCACAGAAAGTCACCTCCCGCCACAATCTCTTGTGGCAATTACTTCATTCTATTAAGATAAGAGGGCAATCTGCCAACACTAAACATGGGACATGTGGGCAGAGGCAATTTTAGTGTCATTGGGTTGCCCTGCTATTTTCTTACTATGAAGCAACTCCATGGCACCCACACTTTTACCTGCCACACCCTGTATTCATGTTCTTGGAATTGCGAACTACGTGATCATTAATGATAGGTAGAACGAACCAATGGCATCCTGTTGTGACTTGGTCCAACAAGACCTGTTTCTCATGGGTGTGGAGAGTGTGAGAATATAGCTAAATTAGTGGCCAATGCATCCTCCCGTGTCCATTTGTTTTGTGCCCACAACAAGTGCTGTTAATGTGTCTCTTATAAACCAACACTTAAAAGTGGATCAAAGTGATACAATAATTAATGAATGCCAAAAGGGGAAGTGATCTTAGCAAGAAGGACTGAAATGAAGAGGAATGCAAGTCAATGACAAAAGAAAACTGTATAAACAGAAAGACAAGAGGAACATTGGAGACAGACAAAAGAATGAATAGCAGACCAAAAAAAGAGAAGACATAATAGAAACAGGGATTGAAAGGAAAAAGAAAAGTTGATTAAAAAGGAGCAGGACAAATGGGAACAAAAGAAGAAAGGAAAGATAAACAAATGAAAATGGAACGATATAGACTGGCTGAAAAACGTACAATTTCTGGAGGCATCTCTGAAGACACAACATCACCAGACTAGAATCAAGGAGATGTAAAAAGTAAAGGACCAGAAGACAGGCCCCAGACTCTGAAATAACATGCCAGTGCTGCACCTCAGGAAGAGCCCTTCTCTCCTCGACTTCATAAGGAACTCTGTGAGGAAAACCTTGTAATCATTGGCCCCATGGTATCCTGTCACTAAGAGAACATGTCAAAAAGAGCCACTTACACATTTAGAATAGGGAGAGAGGAGAAGATATCAGAACGAAAGAGGAAACACAACTGAAGAAACATAAAGCAGAGCTAGTGGAAAGACTAAGGGATTTGAGACAGTCCCTTTATAATTGGACTTAATAATCTAAGAGAACTTTCAAAAATGAAAGTTAAGTGTGACAGTTGCATACACACAATCTAGAGCCCCTTCCTCTTGGTGCATCGGTTACGTGTGTCGGAAACAGAGAGAAAGACTCAAAGATAAAGACAGAAAGAGTATGAGAGAGAGTGAGAAAGAGATGAAAGAGCAAAAATGGAATAGAGAGATTTTGGAAAGGGTCTTATCAGTTTTTTGAGTGTTCCCAAAAAGTCAGGATTTCATTTACAAGTCGTTAAAATGTACTTTGTGAGACTGTCCATGTTTAATGACACCCTACTCCTGTCACCCGTCTCAAGTAACTCCTTTTCCTGGATCTTTAATCTACATGGGTTCCAGCTGCGCAATCAATTTAAATGGCATTCTAACTCTCCACACGCCTCGCTCGTCACACACATCTTTTTTGGTGCAAATTTTTAATATCAGTAAATTTAAAAAGGTATAGTATTGCAGAAGTGTTCACATAAACAAAGTTTGGATTTTTTTAAAACTCCAAATAACATTGATACTTTCAAGAGAATGGCGCCCATGCACTTGGCATGTATGCATCTGGATTTTGTGATACTAAAGTTAGTGACATTAGCTTGCGGCATAAATAGAACCGCATGGGGTGAAGTGGGAGAAAGTGCTCAGATGTTTGTGAACACATCTGCCCATCTATCCTAAATTCCTCCTGATTAACTGCTTTCTTTTGACTCCCATACCCCTGGTGGCTTTCCAAACACTAGAAATGGTGATTTCCCTTTCAGATTACCGCTATGCTGGATGTGGCAGCATGAAGGGATATTTACCACAAGCATGCACAATAAATGCAATACCGGGCCAGGACTGTTGTCAAAATCCCTTTAGGCTTTCAGAATGGACAACAAAAATGCAACCGATCTTGACCAAAGCACATCATATGTTATAGTTAAGTTGAGTAGAAAGATCCATAGGAAACACAAAAATAATAATTAAATTGCTAATAACTTTTGACTTGCATGGCAGATTTGGCTGATATTTTGCAGTGCAAACACACATGGTGTAACTGGCGCCCCCAGACCTGCAATTTTGTGACAGATTCATTAAAAAATGAAACATAAGTTAAGAAAGTAAAAAAAAAAACACTGTTTTCGGCCTACTCCCACTCATTTTCCTATAGAGAAAAAGTCAAAATCTCTGCTCAGTACACTGCGAAAAATGCTGTATGGAATTGCACCAGCTATGAAACAACTTGGCCACGAGGTGTTGACTCGATTTCTGGGAGGGGTCTGGGGTTTTTCCTACCAGTAGTGGTTAAAATATTTGACAGAGAAGAGGGGTGCCCCCTTCTCCCAAAACTATAGCTATATATGTGTTCCACAATGCATCAGCAAGGCTTTTCAGAAAAGTCACAATTAATTTCCAATGCAAGAGATAACCCCGGTTATTTCGGGTTTAGCCAAAAATGAAAAGTGAAAAAAGGCATTTGGAGGAGAAAAAAGGATCAAATGGCATCAGGCTAGATAGAGGTTGGGACGGGGCAAGAGGACACATGTGAAATTGGAGAGTTGGGGATGCTCGAGACAAAGTTACGGTCAAACGTTTTTGTATAACTGCAGGAATAGAGTGGTCAACCCACGGGATAATCTTGGTTATAATAGAAGATACGATTGGGAATTAAAATGTGATACATTAAATGATGACTATTTGTGGGGAATGGGAGAGGGCTAGGGATGGGAAAAAGACCTGAGAGAAGTGGGGAGAACGTGGCAGCACAAGATGAGTTCAGGGGTAGGGCAGGGGAGAGTTTTTGGTTTTTACGATAACCATGGCTGTTAGCGAGCATTCACGGATAACTTCAGTTATGTGTAATACATTGCTATTACGAATCACGGTTATGGGCCTTTGGCCATGGCCACTGTACATGTTGCACCAATAGGTTTCTTTGAGACCCACTAGCCATGGCCAGTGGAACAAAGACACATTACCCCCTGCCTGGTAGATGCAATCACTGTAGGTGTAAAATGTCCTTTTTTTCAGTCTCCCGTGATTCCCGCAGGATTCCACCAATATTCTCCCTATAATGACAATGAGCTACACAAACAGTGGCAATAACTGCCCATACCTTGTAGTTTCTTTGGGGCCCACTAGCCATGTTCTTCGGCCTTGGCCACTGTACTTTTTGCACCAATAGGTTTCTTTGGGGCCCACTAGCCATGGCTTTTGGCCAGGCCTCTGTACATGTTGCACCAATAGGTTTATTTGGGGTCCACTAGCCCTGGTCTTCGGCGATGGCCATGCCCACTGTATATGCTGGCACATGGCCAGTGACACTAAGACCCATTACCCCCTGCCTAGTAGATGTGATCACTGTAGCTGTCATATTCCTTTTTTTACTCTCTCCTGATTTCCGCAGGATTCCACCAATATTCCCCTGATAATGGCGATGAACTACACATACAGCTGCAAGGTACTACCCATGTCCGCGGTATTGCCCCGGTATTCACCAAATAATCCAAAAATGTAAAAATATCAAAAGCTCTTCTCTGTCCTCTCTGGCAATCACCAAGTTCCAACCTCCTCTTGCCATGGTCCTCCCACTCCCTTCAGGTGTTTTTTTTCCCTCCCTGGATCTCTCCCATTACGGCATTTCACTCTTTTGTGACTGTGACAAATTTTCTGTTCCGAGCTTGTCTTCCATTGTAGTCACAGTAATCTTGCGAGATTCCCCCGGTATTACTCTGATAATCTGAATACATATGAACTGTAACTGGCTGCCCAGACTACACCCAACTCTGAACCCTTTTTGTTTCCGCATTACCCAGGTGTTAACCCAGTAATCGCTTGCATTGAGCAAAACAAAATGGTAACTTTTAATTTCTTAAAAGCCTCTCTGCTGCAAAACACTGTGGGAGATTTAGCTATATTTTCGGGAGCTGAGGGCACCCCCCTATCCCATCAAACTGTTTAAATTATGTCAACGCTTCATGCATAAATTGTTTCTTATTTGGTCCAAATCTGCCAGCAGTTTTTGTGCTTCGGCAGTGTTTTTGTTTTGCTTTCTTAATACGTTTTTTTTTCTTCATTTTGTAACAAATCTTACAAGTCAAAAGTTATTAGCAATAGAATGTTCGCATTTCCTATGGCTCAAGGCTGTCACCGCCCTATAATATATATGTTCTTACATCAGCCATTAACAATGCTCAGAGATATAACCACTATCTTAACAGATTATGATTTGACTGAATTCCTAGGTTCGAGTCCTGGCAGAGCTGACTCAGCCCTTCGTCCTGATAAACCCAGTAGATTGAATATGAAGTTCTCCTCTTCAACAGCAAAAAGAACACCGAGACTGCACATTTTGTAGATTCTTCATTCAGCAAGCTATGAATAACAGGACCACCAAACTCCAGACAAATGAGTGCCCATAATACAGCAACAGAAACTGTCAATACTTCAAGTCATAAGAACACAGATGACTCTAGAGTTCAATAGAAGCCTAATGACTCCATCCTAACTACTTAGTTATGGTTGTAGGAGCACAGTGGGACTGGGCAAATTACAACATAACTTACACCCAAAAAACATAACTCAATTCGAAATTCAAACATTTGGTCAAGCTCCTATTCCAAATTCGCCCATCTTCCAGTTTGGGTGCTGGAACAACTGCAAAACCTTGAGAGCATGATATCATCTTGATTAGTCCTTTGCACATCACGCAACAGCTTCACTTTCATCAAATTACCACATTGAATTATATTCTCCTTTACAGGCAAATTTCCTAGTTTAAATGCACTTCATCTACCATTGAGGCAATATGCTCTAAAGGCTTGTGCCCTTAACTTGAGTGGCGGGTTGTTACCCACGGGGTGGGCCCAGTCACTGAGGGGTTTATTGCCATTAGCATCGGTGTGGTACCCTACATGGGTGCTGATGGTTTTAAAAATAATTAAACAAATAAAAAGGGAACATATTTTCTCTCCATCAACAGGATGCATCCTGCTCAAGGAGAGAAAACACTACACTAACATGGCCGCCGTGGAACTGGAAGACAGGGTTCCCGTATGAAGCACCTCTTCAATTTCCGTGGTGGCCACACTGGTCCGGGAGCTGACAGGAGCTTCAACGGCGCGCAATCAGGTAAGTGGGATGGGGGAAGGAGAGGGAGGGGTGAAACAATTCAAAAAATAAAGCAGGGTCTTGATGATCGGTTGCAGGGTTTAATGCTTAACACACAGGTAAAGACTAAACATGTGTGAGGCCCATGTATAGTTTTTCTATAACTGAGTACCTTAGCTCAAGAGTGCTTAATGCCCGGGGTCAATTGCTCAAATGAAAGTGTTCTTTTCTCTCCACCCTGTATCTGACACAAAACACTTTCAAGTCCAACATCCCTTGCATCAGTGAATAAAATGTCCTGAAACTCACTATTAAATCTTGTTAATATGGGGCATTCGAACTCTCCTGCTACATCTTTTTGAACGCTTCAACGGAGCTTCCCAACCTGTTAAACAACCCAATTTCATTGAATAAATGCCTCATCTATTTAGTTATTTCAGCAAAGCATGTGAGAAACCTTCAATAATATTCAAATGATCCCAACCCGGATATTACATTATGCCTGGATTCTGGGTATTTCAGCTCCGTGAAAGCATCCCGCTTTTTGTCGGCACCATCAAACTTTTAAGGAGACCCAATGTGATGACAGAAAAAAACCTTTAAATACCTTCTCTCCTTTGAAGTGACACATGGGGCAACATCTAATAATCTCCTCCAGTTCCAAATATCCGACAGGATGAGTTTTCTCTTGCCCTCAACTGTTAAGACCTGCACTGGATCATGCCAAGTTCTCCTTACTCGTCCCACTGAAGGAGACCACCACCCACTTGGCTTTTGTTTCCATACCCCCTTCATAAATGCCTTACCTTGGGGTGATTTTGCTGATAACACGTGCCTCAGGCTAACCAGAAAACATGTATATTGAAGAAATTCTACTAGGAGGCCTGACTTTACCCTCACCCTTCTAAATAGGTTCAAACTCATTCCCTTTAATGTTGTTGGTCTCAATATCTCCCTTTCCCATAGTTTCCCAACTGTGTCTACAGACTGCACGATTGCTCAACTCGCAATCCCTAACCCAAACGTCCACCTTATGCAATTTTGCAGTTAATCAAGTATTGATTGTGTATACACTCATCATGATTACCTTTGAAATCACCACAGTCTGCCACACCAGGCACACCTCCTGGAAGTTGCTGAACACATTCCTCGTCCTCATGATCTCGCATCACAAACCAATACCTTTGGCAAAATGCGCTATTTAAAAGGTTGATGTTATGTCTTGTATACTCACATGCTTTTCATTATTGTGCAAACTGTTCTCCTTGCTGCAGCCCCAACAAAAAAAACCCATCAAAAGTGATTTTGGGCCGCTTAGGGGTCCCAATGTGAGAAATACTGTGACCAGAAAATGTGGCGCAGTGTGGTTCCACAATTAAGTAGTTGCCTCCAGGTCACTGACCACTACGTCCTCCGCTACTCACATGTCTTGGGGAGGATAAGGAGTATCATACCCTGTGCAGTGAAGTGGGCAACAGGGGGGGACAGAGGGTGGGACTGGCCTATAGGGAACTCTCGAGATTTCCCAGTAGGCCTCTGTATCCTGGGCCTCGTTTGTGTGGTAGTTCCAAATCTTCCCATAGGAAAAGGGTTGGGTCTTGCTGAAAATGTGTAAGATGGGATCACTTTAAACATTATTTGCAGGGCCTCTTTTGGTTCCAAGTCCACCCCTGGTGGTCAAGACTAAGATAAGTGACAGGCGGACCCGATGAACAAGTTGCGTCTTCCTTCCCTGAATCCTTAAGGTCGGAAGAATTTGAAATTCAGGTTTGCCTTTATTTTTTCATTTTTTGTTATTTGAATGTCTTTCTCTGTGTCCTTTGAGTGTTCTTCCATAGTGCATGTTTTTATGGTTTTTACTTCTGGAGTACATTTTGCCTGACTGCGACCAGTCACCCACTGACACTACATTTCTGGATAAATCCCCACCCACTATCAGAAATGTCTGGTGGATACAATGGGCAATTCGCAGTGGGGATTTCCATCCTTAGAATCAACGTCTGCAGCACGTTTCTGATTTACTGGAAAAGGGGTTTGCAATCTTTTGTGCAAAGCTTACTGGTTGGTTGGTGAAAGTTAAACTGCAGATTAGCAAGTCATTCATTGGACAACAGGAAACGCAAGCACAAAATGGGAACGACGTGAAAGTTTTGTTAATCTTGCGCAATAGTTGGGGAATTCCTTGTTTTGTAACATGGGAATTCCCCATGTAAACCCTGCGCAAGTGGTACGAACAGTAACTATAACAAATAGAGAAACATACAAAAACTAGCATACGGAAGTTTCTTTTTTTTAAATTTCTTCTCGGTTGACTCCTCAGTTGCAGAAGTTTCAGCTTTAATGGTTGCACATGTGGTTGCTATGTTTACACCGAAAATAGATGTTTATCCTTTTGCTAATTGACAGTAAATGACCCCTTGGGATGTGTGTGCAGCCGGTGCTCTTAAGAATGCGATGTAACGTAACTGCATGGCCATACAACACGACTGCCAACTATTCTCATGTCATTTCTAAAGAGCTGGAGAGTATGTACAGTAACATTGAACAATAGTGACATCTGCTATTTGCTGTGCTAGGAAAGGCAGCAACTCTGTATGAAAGACACCTAATATTGCTATTACAGTAGAAACATCCGAAGCCCAGTTCATTATAGAGAGCTTAATGCTTCAATGATCTTTGCTATTTTTAATTTATTATCCAACGGCTGGAAGGTTATCAATGGGTTGTGCCCGTTGATGCACCATATAGAAAACTCCAGCAATGATTTTGTGCTGATGAAAATTAACATTTATATTATTAATATCAGGTTTTAACATAGCGCTTCATGCTAAATTCCTCATGCTTCCAGGTACATTGATAATGGTCTTATTAATGGCCACTTCAGACGTACTCTGTCGGGCTTGTAGCGAGCCTGAGAAGTTGGCCTGAAGGTATTAGATAGGGTGATGTCACCAAGGCTTCCACGGGAGTCTAGAGTAATCTGTGTTCCACCTATAATTTGAGGTATTTGCAGTTTGTCCCCCTGGACTTTGGGTAGTCTCCTCTCTGTTGTTTGAGAGCCCTGTTATGATGAGCTTGTAAAAAAGGTAGCAGGCGCCTCTCTCTAGAAAGAAAGTGGAATGATAGATAACCTGTTCTGTGGTTTTGACCCACTTTGAAAGTCTGCAGCCATCCCTCTTTGCTCACTGTACTTTTCACAAAGGAGGTATATCCATTTGCATATCAGTCTTTGTCCAGCCTACAAGGTCAGTCCAGCACAGAAATGCCAAATGTCATACCTCCTCTGAACAAGAGTACCAACAGCAACCGCAGTCACGTGTTTCAGCATTGTTGGGCCTCATCAAAAGTACAGTGGGCAAAAAGAGATGGGCTGGTTTTATTTCTAATTATTTTAGCAGTTTTTTATAGAATGCCTGAATTCGAGAAGCAACAGAACTCTTTAGAGAAATAAAGGCTTTTTTTTGTATTGTGTATGGTTACAGAAACGTCAACCTTTACCATTTTTATTAACAGAAATAAACATATTTAAAAAGTACATTAAGCTTATTCATTAAGGAAAACATCTCAAAATTGCATTATAGGATACTCATATTTTATTGATAGTCCTCTTTCCCACTACACAGGTTTACCAAGTTTAGCTGGGGTTGTGTCTCCAAATTGCACTGCATGACACTCAAATTGCACTGATAGGCCTCTCTCCCACTATACAGGCCTCTCAAATCCAGTAGGGTTCCCTCGACAAACTGCATTGTAAGATACTCAGATTGCACTAATAGGCCTCTCCCCCACTATACAGGTCTCTCAAGATTAGCTGTGGTTCGCTATCCAAAATGCACTGTATAATACTCAAATTGCATTGATAGGCCTTTCTCCCACTATACAGGTCTCACAAAGTTTAGCTGGGGCTCTGTCTCCAAATTGCACTGTATGATACTAAGATTGCATTGATAAGCCTCTCTCCCACTATACAGGTCTCGCAAAGTTTAGCTGGGGTTCAGTCTCCAAATTGCATAGTATGAAATGCAGATTGCATTGATAGGCCTCTCTCCCACTATACAGGTCTCTCGTTTAGTGGTTCTGTCTCCAAATTACATTGTATGATTCTCAGATTGCATTAATAGACCTGTCTCTCAAATCTAGCAGGGCTTTGATGCCCCGACTACATCAAGGAAGTAAGTCCTAGCCACGCCCCTCAAAGTCACTCCGCAACCGGGGCGTGCCCCTCCTAAACATACATGTCTAGCTCAACGCAGATTACCACGTTCAGGGAGATGGAGACTAAAGAGAGCCACCGTTAAAACCCAACTATATTACTGTACAACCCTTAACTCCACCCTTACCCCGCCAAGACAACCACTGACCGAATAGTCAACATCATCAGCTGGAAATACCACCTACAGACAAAGACTAAAACCAGTAGCGGACAGCATCCACACCAAGTACTACTAAGACTAAACAACTTGGAATCGTACAATGCCGCGCAAACGACCCACCCCGAGGGAAAGAAGAGACGAAAGAACAAACACTCCAGAACTGCAACTAAGAACCACAACAACAGAACACGCCCCCACAGACAGGATCAAAAATCGGACCAACACTGAGAATAGAGACAAATCCTTCTACCTAACTCCATACCTCGCTGAGACCTGCTCACCAGACCGAACCAACGCAATGCCAGAAGCAACAACATTAAACAACCTAACAAAATCACGAAGAAGAAGGCCGAACCCAACCAGAAACAACAAACACACGACTGAAGCGATAACACCTTACATCACCAAAGCAAGAAGAACTCCCAATCGACAACCACAACCCCTGGAAGACAAACCCGATGAAAACAAAAACCCTAGACAAAACCTAGAAGAACTATTCGAGGATGCTGACAACCCGAAACCTACACCTCAACAAGATCAGAAGACGACCCTTACAAGAAAAGCCAAACTAAACTACACCTCCAAACTCCACTGCAATCTAATAAATGCAAGATCCATGTCAAAACACTCTCCAGAGATCTTCTACCTACTAGACGACAATGGCATTGACATCATATTCATCACAGAAACTTGGCTGAACGACAACTACAAAATCACACTCCAAAGCTGCCTTCCAGCAAACTTTAAATGCCTTCAAATAAACAGGAAAAACAAAAAAGGAGGAGGCATCGCAATAGCATTTAAAGAACACCTAAAAATAAGAACAGACAAACCACTCAACATCCTCAACTGCGAGTCCATGGTCATACATCTAACAGCTAGCCCAAAAACCAACATCACATTCATCCTAGTGTACAGACCTCCAACTTATGACACATCCTTCGTTGACAACTTCATAGAAGCCATCACCAACATAGCCATCAACCACAAACACCTAATCATTCTGGGGGACTTCAACATCTGGTTCGAAGACAGTCATGCCAACTTCCAAAACTCACTGATTGAACAACTCGCCACCATGAAACTACGACAACTAGTAAAAGGGGCAACTCACTTGGCAGGACACACCTTGCACACAATTTTCGCAGAGGAAAAACTCATCGCCACGGCACCGCCAATACAAATACTATGGAGCAACCATCTCATCATTCCATTCGTAATAACTCTGCCTACTCAAGTCTGCAGCCAACCTCTTAAACTCACAACCACCACAAAAAGAAACTGGAAAGACGTCAAAGAAAGCAACCTATTCGAACAACTGGAGTTAACCAAGCCCCCAACAATACAACTAGACCTAGCTGACCTAGACGGGAAAGCAGAGATATTACACAAATGGATTGCAGATACAATTGACAAGATGGCCCCAGAAAAACCATTCACACCATCAAAAAAGAGAGCAATGGCAAAATGGTTTACCCCACTATTAAGCACCATGAAAAAGGAAAACCAAAAGATGGTAATGGATTGGAAGAAAGATTACAACCCAGACAAAAAAACACGGTTCCAGAAGCAAATCCGCGCATACAAGAAGGAAATTCAAAAGGCAAAGAGAAGGCATTATGATGACAGAATCACAAATGCCACCAACACACAAAAAGAAATGTTTCACATCATTAAAGAAATGAGAAACCTACCAGGCTGTGACAACACCCCAACCCCCTCGGAAAAACTCTGCAACAACCATGCAGACCACTTAAAAAAAAAATCAATGACATCCGACAAACCATTCAACAGAGGCCAACCAACAGCAACATACAACCAAACGAACCTAACTCAAAACCGCAGCACAAACTCAATAACTTTCCTGAAATATCAGCAGAGGCATTCGCAATGCTGGTAAAACACAGCAAGAAAGCGGGTTCACCGATGGATCCCTGTCCCCCGGACATCTACAAATCAATCCTCGCATAAGGAACACCAGCAGAATACTACAGAAACCTTCTAAATCTATCACTAGCAACAGGAACCGTACCAAGGACCCTCAAATCAGCTTACATCAAACCACTTCTGAAAAACACAAGCAGCGACGTAGATGACCTCTCCAACTACAGACCAATCTCTAACATCCCCTACCCGGCAAAACTCCTCGAAACCTACGCATACAAACTAACCCAAGAATACGTTGAAAAACACCACCTGCTAGACCAAGCTCAAGTCAGCTTCAGACCCAGAAGAGGTACAGAAACAGCACTACTATCCATCTGGGACGACCTAAAAACGAACGCAGACTCCAACACAACATCAGCCCTTATTCTGCTCAACCTCTTCGCAGCCTTCAACACAGTTAGCCATGACACCCTAACCAAAGGACTAGAAGACATAGGCATAACAGACACAGCGCTACGCTGGACTAAATCATTCCTAGCAGATACAACAGAAACCATTTGGATCAAACCCTTCAAATCCACTCCACTAGATAACGACTGTGGAGTGCCACAAGGATCCTCACTATCACTACTGTACTTCAACATCTACCAAACCCCAGTTATCAGAATCTTCAAGAAACACAACATCACATGCTACAACTACGCAAATGACACTCAAATCATCTACAAAATCAAAGACACCCAAGCCGATCATTCAAACCTAACCGACTTTCTAAAAGAAGTCTTCAACTGGATGAATGCCAACAACCTGAAAATCAACCCAGGAAAAACAGAAATCATGATCATACAGCCTCTACCTCGGTATACCGGAGTACCTACTGAAGAAGCTACAATGGATCCAAAACACAGCAGCCACAGCAGCCAGACTACTCCTCAAACTATCCATAAGAGGCCACATCACCCTGCCATAAAAACACTACACTGGCTCCCTGTAAAATACTGTATGACCTTCAAAACAATGTGCATAATTCACAGGGCAATCTGCGGACAAGGAGCAGAATTCCTACAAAAGAAAATAACAATCTACAAGCCAACGAGAACCCTCAGGTCAACCAACGAAATCCGCCTGGAACTAAAACCTTACATCAAGAAAGAACTTGAGGCACCACCTTCTACCACTTAACCGCAAAAACCTGGAACAACATCCCAAAAGAAATAAGGAACACCAAAGATCACCTTAAATTCAGAAAATTACTAAAAACCTGGCTCTTCAATACCAGAGACTAAAACCGAAACAACAGTAAGACAAGTGACTAAACAGGAAAGGACATTGACAAGCCTCTAGAACCGAATGAGAAGCACTCAGGGCACCATAAGGGGTGATGCTGGACAGAGTGGTTCACATGTGAGAACTATGGAGACGGAGGCAACAACCCCAGCCAATCCTTAACATCCCCAACTGCCCGTATAGCTACAACTAGGTACCACTGGGTTGTGGAACGGGCGAGATACAACCAATCACCACACTAACTGGCGTATGAACACTGGCAGGTGCGCTGGCCATATGGGTGGGGGTGAGGAACGCGCAAGGTTGTTGACGGAGGGGACAGAGGAGGCAGCGAAATGTTCAAGGGGCCTCAAATGCATAACGGGCATAAACCTTCAGAGGCACAGGGTGCCCAAGCACCCATCGGGTCAGATTACGCGAGCCCAAATGGTCAATTCAAGATAGAGATACCAACTAACCAATACCACTAACAATTTCCTCCTCTGCATACACCTCTCAAACTCCAAACACAACCACAAACCTCTAGCACAACAAATCGCACAAACTTCACTACACTGCAACAACAAAACAGTAAACACACACAGACTCGCACATCAGTACACGACGACTACCGGCCGCATACACCCCAGGCCCAGCCAATGGACCCACCGGGCTGAGGTTGCCAACAGCACATCACTGCACTCTTGCACTTTGCCAGCCTCCACCCACTAACTCAACCTTTGCCTCCCTCTTTCAGAGCCGCCAGAGCGCCAGGGGACCACTCCGGTGTTGATAGTGTGCAGTAAAAATGTCCTTTAACATTAACATGAAATATTCAGAAAATAATAATTGGAAAAAACACGAATACGTCATTTAATTCTTCATACAAAATGTCTTATAATGTTTCTAAAATAATTATATTTTTAAATTAGTAAAAAATACAAAGTTAATAAAAAAATTACATTATTGTCAATGTCACATTAGTGCTTGCAAGAAAACTTTAAAGACAAAAACAGCATGAAAATGTGTTTTCCCAGCAGCTAGAAATTCAAGAGTGTACAGTATTATTGCTAAATCACAGCACCATTTTCAAATACTGGAGGAGGAGGTGCAGGGGGATGATACGCCCTTTCAATACTTGACCCTAGGCTCATCGAGGTACCTGTAGTGAATATGAAAAGTGAGTCAAGGGTTGGGTGAAAGTTCTTGTGCTTGAATGCATGCTTTTACAGTTCCTCTGGGAAATGTTCAAGGAGCGGGGCAAGTCAGAGTTAAAGGGGGATAGCATCACAAAGTAATGGGGTGTATACTGTGAGGTTTCTCTTTTGTTGTATCTTTTGATCTCTACCCCTGTCATCGTCTGGCTTCTTGGACCACGTGTGTCTCCAGAGAATGACAATTTCCTTTTTTCAGGTAGTCACATTTTGTATTGTAGGCAACCTTGCATGCACAGCAGGGTGATGTGTGTTGATTCCCAGCTGGAAGTAGTGTAGCTCCTTCTGTGCTTACGTTGCGTGACATGGAAAGTTACTTTCATTGGGTTTAGTAAATCAAGAAAGGTATTTTCCATAGAGTGAGAGAGAGCGAAGAGAACCATGGCTTGACGGGTGAAGATGAGTTTCGATTTCTTCAGGGTGTCAGCCTGTTGCTAGGTCGGGGTCCTCTTACTGAAACATTCTTTTAAAAGGCTTTTCAGCCCCCTGCTGTCCTTTTTGCCCCTTGGTTGTTTTTTGTTATATTTCTTTATTTTGTCTAGTCTTGATCAGTGCTTAATTGTGGGGGTGTTTGCGAGGGCTCAACCCTGGTACTTACTTTTGAGCCCTGCACTTATTGTCTCAGACTCACTTTAATAATGAAGTGGTAATAGTCAGTGTAAACCCAAATATTTTGACACTGTGGGTAGCAGCTTTGGGCTGTGGTAGCAGTGGTGGGGAACTGCACATCCACAGTGTCACAGGAATGCTGGAAGATATTTGGGTCCTGGCACCTATTTCTTTTTTATTAATTAAGCACTGAATTCTTTGCATGGAAGACCTATGACAGACCCTTTGTTAGCATTGACTAAAATGTGGTATTACAGCACCCCCTGTAAAGGTGAAACTATTGCATTGGAGAGCAGTGAGAAGGAAGATGGCAAATAGGTGGGGGCACACACCTTGTGGGTGCTGTTTGGTAATGTTCCCACCCATTGACTGGTCATAGCCGTACTAAGTGCTACAGCCATTCGCAGACACACTTCCTGACAATCCCCGCCCCAAACACATGACCCTGGTATCTCTTTGAGCAAACTTTGTAAAGCAACAACATGAAAGTTTCCACTGGAAGTACCTGCCAGACTTTTTTTTTTTTTTAGTAGTCCTCAGAGAGTTAATTACTTGACTGAAGCTGTAATTGCATCGCTGGTATGATAACATATTCATAACCAAGTTTGTCCTTAGGCCTTTGAACTATAAGCACCGTGTGTGTCCTTCACTGAAGTCCTCCTATTAAAAAAAGTATTGGCAAAGCCAACAGTTTTGGGCTGTGCATTTGAATTAGATAGATATGTGCTTGATAGTGTATTATATCCCCAGGTACTCAGCTGTTACCAATAATGGCCGCTTAGTACTATTATGGCAGTGCCTTGAAAATTCCTATCCCATGCCTGCACAAAAGACAAAACCTTTCAATCAATCAAACAGTCAAGCAATCAAGCATGTATATAGTGCAACCTTCACCATTGGCATCAAGGCACTAAGATGCAGATGGAAGGATTGAAGAATGTAGGCAAAGTGATATGGTTTCAAGTGTTTCTTAAAAAGATAAAAGTCCTGAATCTTGCGAATAAAAATTGGAAGCAAATCCCACAATATAGGGCCAGCCACTGAAAATGCCTCGCCGTCATACTGTTCCAAATGATAAATTGGAGCTTTTAGTAAAAACAGAGAGGCAGAGCGCAAAGGTCGACCAGGACGATAAGGACATTTTGTTTCCTGTAGTGCAAGGCAACCCTTGCCTTGATAGGCACGCTGGATGACGCAGAGTTAAATAATTGAGCCTTAACCGGCAACCAATGTAAGTCAAGACAAACTACTGATATCACCATGCCATAGGGAATGCCCTTAGCCTGATGGACTGCAGCATTTTGCAACACCTGTAGTCAATTTAATAAATACTCCGGTTGGGCAAGAAATACAGCATTAATCATGGCATTGATGGCAATCGTTGGCAATGCCAATGCTTGTTTTTAAAAAAAGCTGCTAGAAGTTTGACCATAAAAAGACTGCTTTGGTAAAATGAACTGGCATCACTGCTGCAGGCCTGCCTAGGACTTCCTCCATTGTGCAAGAGCATCCCTGAGAGACGAAATGGCTACCGATGCAACCGGAACTTCAATTACACCGTAAGCAATATATGACGATCAAATGAATTGATACCAACAAAATGTTCACTTGATTTCTGACAGATAATCGGGAAGGATGAGAAAGAAATATGAAGCAAAAAAACAAGGTTAGACATTCCTGGCTTCTCGCTTCACATCAGTGCAATGAGAAACTGGCCCTTACAGCACTTTCGGGACAAACCCTACTGCAAGAACCCAAAGCGGCCATTTACATTTCGAGACGAAGCGCCACTGGATTCAATGTTGCAATCCTGTCCCAAAGGCGTAGCGCCAATGTAGGCCCGGGCACCAATACATTTGGTGTCTGGCAGAGACATTTTGGTGACATTAATGTAAATAGGTGACTTTTAAAGCACTACTCCTGACAACATTGTCATATCTAGCAGTCATTAAAGTGGCTCTTATTGGTCACCAAAGAAATGGCCCACCCTGGCTCCCCATGAGATACCATCACAATGTTATCATTGGGAAGTGTGCTTCTGCATAGCCATTGCAACCTTGTAACCCAAACGTTGGGGCTATTACTCAGAACCCCTGAGTCGTAGCAAAACCCGCCTGGTGATCCACAGAGCTGACACAACATTCCTGTTCCTCTCATCCCATCACAAAGCAAGGATGTTTCACTGAAGCACGATATTTTTAAACTTATAGAGAGCATGCTTAAGACACCCGAATGAACATAGACGAGTTTGTAAACTCTATTAGTGAACTCCTGTTCTTAGTCTTTGTTCAAGGAAACTGAAACAAAGCATTGCAATTCCAAATGCCCTGAATCAAATACATGGCACCTTAAGTACAGTACATTATTCACAATCTCCATCATAGGCCACTGACCACTATTAATTACTTGCAGATGTACATTTGCTATGCGCTCGGGCTAACACAACAAAGGAAAGTATCAATGTCCTGCTATAATTAACTCAGCTGAAATAATTTAACGGTCTGAATAATTTAAACGTTCAAACGCCCTTTATTGAATATGCAGTCAGTATCTCCTTTACTTCAATTATTTACTAATGTCAATATTTGTCAAGTGCTGCTTCCCCTCATTAACTGCCATATTTACATGCATTGCTTTCGATATATTGACATAGTCGTCTATTGCACGATTTTAATCCACTGATCCCATTTCTGCGGTGCCCTTCATTGTATTCATCTTCCATTCTGTCATGTTTATCCTCAAAAGTGCACTTACATGAAATGCTCGTCTTTTCTTGCTGCACTGCTCTGCTTCCTGCTGCTACACAGCTTTTGTTTTTTCCAAACCTCGCTTGGTCTTAAACACAGCTGCATTTGCCCGGTATTCCCTAACACTGCACATTCATATCATGTGTGACCCATGCCAAATCCACTCCCTAGCTTTCATTCACTTTTGCCTTGCTTCTTCACTTACCTGCTCCCACCTACCTTCAGCATGGATCTAGAATACATGTCCTGGCTACTCACCAAGTATTCTCCTGTGAATGATCCTTTCAATTCAGGATTTCGGTACAAAATATTCCTGAGGCAAATTTGCAAACAGTAGATCTGAATCTGGATCTTCTTATTAATTAGTTGTAATGGATAGCTGGCATGGTGCACCTTCAGAGGATCACCACAGACAAACCATCTGCCATCTGTTCATTCAGATGCAAGAATAGCCTTTGTATTTTTTCAGGATCTGTACTGTTAGCATAGTGGCACCTGTTGCTTAGTGCTCAGAAACACAAAACCGAATGGAATTCACATACAAGTAAACAGAGAAGCATACATTTAAGAATAATAAAAAGAAAATTGTGTGGTAATTATGCCCGAAAGAGGAACAATTCTTAAGAATTGTTTTGCAATTGAATCCCTGCAAAGCTGCTCCATCACACCCACACAACACATCATGCTGGCTCAGTCATCAGGTAAGCATGTGCACAGTCTTTTATGTTCTGCCTGTGTAATTGTTCCCCATGGTTTCTGCATGCAGTACACATCTTGAGCAGCTGGTGTTGTTCACCTTGTGCCACAGTGAATGTTCTGTGCTGATGTGTGTCTGTACACATGTGTGTGTGTGTGTATGTGCATTTGCACTTTTATGCCAGTACATTGTTTCTGTGGAGGCACTCATGATGTTGACAGCATGTCTGGAAGTGAATGTGTTTTGTTCAGTGTGGATGCACGTACTGCTTGGCCACATGCATTATTGGTGCTTCTGCACTCTGGGGGTTTCTGTTCTCCAACACTGGCACACTGACCATGTTGATGTCTCCTTACTGCCACCCTTCTACTCCCCCAGTCCTTATGTTACATACTGTGCCCTGCAGGTGTTCTCTCTGTGCACACTGATCTTTGACCATTGCCAATTAAAAATCCACTTCCTTCTCCGTTTATATGTCCTGCCCAGCCAGACCACTGGTCAAAATGTTCCAGTCACCCTTCTACTCCCCCAGTCCCAATGTTGCATACCATGCGCTGCAGGTGTTCTCTCTGTGCACACTACTCTTTGACCATTGCCAATTTAAAATCTGCTTCCTTCTCCACTTATATGTCCTGCCCAGTCAGGCCACTGGTCAACATGTCCCATGCACATTGATAGGCATGCATGCACAACCTACACTGCAGCGCTTTATGACATGGGCTCTGGTAACTACGTTGTGGGCATGTGTGTGCATTGATTCCACAGAACATTTTTGACACACTTGTACATGTTGGCTTTGAGTAACCCTGACTAACTCGTTCTTTGTTACACAGTATGGTGACATTTTGTGCATGATGTTGTACTGTTGGTTATCACCACTGGTGTGCATTACTTGTTTTCTGGTTTTAATGTTTACTTCATGTTTACTGCCACAGTCTCAGGTTGTATATTGCATTGACACAATGTAGTTGCATGCATGCCCGACATCATCCACTTGCCACTGCTTGGCTTGATCTGATGTCCCTGTGTCAGGTTCAAGTGAGCTCTGGAATCCATGCATACTTACTGAGGCAGTCTCACTGAATGTACAGCTGCAAGTCCATTTGCTGTGTTGTCAAACAGGGGAAAGTGTTGGTTGATGTAGGGTAGGAGTATATGCTTTCAGTGCCTTAGTTGCATGGAAGTGGGGTACATATGTCTTGTGTAATGCATGCAATGGTGGGTTTTTGCCTTGGTTTCTGTGAGATTAGGCTACTGATTGACCCAACACATGTGCCTATAATTTGACACCACCCACCACTTTTGTCCTTCATGGCCTCTACATGTGGATATTTTCCTTCTATGTGCCTTCGGTGATCTCATGACATAATGGTACTTCCGGAGGTACTTATATCACTATAATCCTCCCTAGGTCAATTTCTATGTGCCCTCACCCACATTGATGTTGGGCATGTCCATCCCTGCATCCACTCCAGGCAGCGTACTCCCTGCTATGGTTTTCCTCATTCTCTCTCTCTCACTGTTGTGCTACTCTCTACTCCTAGGCAATTCTCAATCTGTGTCCTGTCTCCCTCTTGCCCCCCATGGTCCTTCTGCTCTGGGTGGTCTATGCCTGTTTTCTGATTCTCTAAATGGTTGTCATAGATGCCCACTGTCTTTTAGTTGTTGCAATGCATGTCTTTACAATGTGAGGAATGTGTTTCCCGGTGGGATGCAGTGTATGCAGTTTAGGTGGATACCCTGTGCAGGTAAATGAAGGGCACTCAGGGAGTCATTTGTCATATGGTGTTTAGCACAGAGTCTGGCACTGTTTGCATTCAAATTTGTTTAACTCGTTTTGTGGGGCACAGGTCCATGTTTGCATGTGCATGTGTCACATGGTGTTCTTATGCTCCTGTATCCGTGCATGCCGTTTTCACTCCCATATCCTGGTGCCACAGGTTGCAGGATCGTAGTTGTGGGTGGGCTATCTCTGTTAGGCCTTTCTTGTTGCGTTGTATGGAGAGTGTAAGGGCCAGCTGTGTGTGCGCTGTGACACGTGCTGATGGTTGCGGTGGTGTGTGTTTCCTTGCACTTTTCACATGTGTATTGTCGAACACATGGCATCCCATGAAATGATTGACAACTATTGATTCATATACACAGAGAAAACTATTTACCCATTCTTGCTCAGGGTTCCCCATTATTGTTGTGGGGTCCAAAGAATAATCTATACACATGACATCATTAATGCACATATTTGGGATGTTATGTTGTCAAAAGACACCAGGCACTCTACATTGAGCAGGGTTTGTTGTATACCGGACATGTGCCATGCATGGAGCACCATGATGATTACAGTGGCCTGTTGATAGCTCGTGGGTGCATGTCAATGCTACCTTCGATTCAATGCACATTTCACCCGATGCAAATGAGTTACAGTGAAGTCTGCAGTACATTGCATTTTCCAGTTGCCTGCTACCTTTTGTATGCATTTGTCTTTTGTCTCTGTTTGTAATTACTTTGCCATGTATGCTTGTGTGTTTCATGCCAGTTACTTCGGTGCCCAGCTGTCCGGTCTGCCATCTCCCTCTTTGGAGTGCTGTCTTCTGCATGATCCTGTCTTCAGTGCAATTGGTGAGTATTTGGGTTCTGACTTGGGCTTCACATCATTAGCTCCCCTGCCAGTGTTCACTGTATTGTCCCAGTGCTACGCTGAAGATGGCATGCCATGTCATTGCATGGGAAATACTGCCATGGTGTTCCAGCCTTTTATTCATCTCAATGATGTACTTTTTGTGGGTCTGATCAATGTCGTGCTGACTGTTGCCAGATGTGTGTGTTGAGTATGTGCAATCAGCTTGAAATGGGGTAGGTGTGACATGGCCATTCACTGCATGGCACTCAGGGGTTCAGGCGGTGTGTGAGTTGTGGGTGGGCTTTTGTCAGTGTATGTGTTTTGTGTGTTGGATTTGCATGCAGTATGCAGATCTGGCTGCATGTGCGCCAGGACACATGTTGAGTTGACATGTGATTTGCTTTTTTTGCATGTCACTCAGGGGGGCACATATTTGCTGTATGTTTGGGTGCATAGATGTATTCACTGTGCTCACATTGATTTGTCGTTCCCTCTGAATCCATTTGTCATGATATGATGAGTGATTGGATTGAGGGGATAGGTGCAGTCGTATGCATGCACAGGAGACAGGCAAGATGTGCATTTCTCATGCAGTGCACTTTTGTTGCTCTTTTGCTGTTCGTATTCAACATGACTACTTTGATGTCATTGAGTATTGTGTGCATTGTTGCGGTCAGGGAATGAGTTGGCCCAGTGAATATGTTGTAACACGCATTGTGGGTCCAGGGCTTTCCTTGCATGGGTTAATTGGCTTCAATGTAGTACTATGCCTTGCTATTTGTGGTCTCATGTGTGTGGTTTGGTATCTACATACAGTACAGTTGTTCTCCGTGTGACAGTCGTCCGAGAGTTCATTTATTGTAATGTCTTGTTTTTGGTGTACTACATGTACACTGTTCTTTGCAGTTAGTGTGACTGTGTTGGTGAATGGTGCAGTGACATGCTTCTTATGGTCATGATTCCCTGTTGGTTTTGCTATGGAATGGCTACATTACTTGCTGCATCTGTAACTGCCACGGTCATTTTGGTGTGTCAACAACATTGTCTCACTTGTCAAGTGTGTCCTGTACAGTACGTTTTTTGATATTGGGGCCATTGTCTCCATATTGGCTGGAAGTAGGTTACATGTGGATCCTTACACCACTGCTTTTGCGCTCACAGCAATAAGAATATGTTTGTGCCTGTCATGCACATTCTCACACAGGTGAGCAACCCTATTTCATTGGGTTTATGGGGATTGGTGGAAATGATACGTTTGGAGTCCATGAATGCCTAGCCTGCAGTTTAGGGCAAAACTGCCCTATTTTCCACGCAAATAATTCCATGAATCGGGCCCTTATACTTTAATGCAGATGAGTGTTCTTCTGCTTATTATAAGTATGACAACTAATAGAACAGCGGGTATAATTGGAAAAATCTGCAAGGGTGTTGCCAGCACATAGCAGGTTAATATGCCAGACTGTCCTCCTTTTCAGTGGATGATAGAGGGCAGGAACACAACAAAGCTAGTTTTCAATGTTTTACAAAATTTCATGGAGCAGACCACTTACAATGAAATGTACATGCAAACAGGTTCTATGCAACTGAAATCATTGGCACTAGGAAGTGCACAAGGTAGGTGTAAAAAGGAAGTGAAATTGCTTTGATATCTTCTTTTTGTAAATTGCAGTGCACATTGAGCAAATGCCACCTGTGATTTATGTTTGGCAAGCAGCAATCTTTATGGAATCCACCTGAATTTCTGGTGTTGATGATATTGTAATAGATTGTTGTTATGATAGCATGAAAATACGATGCTGATGAAAATCCAAGGTTTTTTTTGGAGGCAGGATGTAAAAGGGAGGTGGAAACGTAACTCACATCCTGAGCCGAATTTGAACATCAAAAATCACAAAAATGCCCTAGAACCTACAAATGTGTTAAGACAGGTGTAGCAGCTTTGCATGTATTTTAGCAACTTTTGTTACACTCCAGAGGCCCTCATTTGGGGCTGTCAGTAAAACCCATCGTTAGGCGGCGGGTTACCGCCAACCCTGTAACACTGTTTCCGCCGCCTGACTTCCCAGTGCAACCGGGATACTATGGTAGGTGGCGGGAACAGTAAATCCCCATTCCCGTGGAGTACTCCAAGGGAATGGGGTCACTAAAGCCCTGGCACCATTGCTAATGGTGCCGGTGTGTCAATGAAAACACTGCTAGTAGGGGCATGTACTCTTGGCAGGTCAGGCCTGCTGGGAGTTCCGTGCCCCTACCAGCAAGCTCTTAGTTTGGGGGTCTGGAAATGGTGCTGGTACGTTGCTACCAGCACACTAATTGTCAGATTGCCAACTTCTAATGAGGATAAAACACAAAAGAATGTCCCGACAAGAAAAAATCTTTCTTACAAGCTCTAACAGTGAAGTAAGTCACTGTGTACTGTCTCCATTTGTACTAGCGGGAGACAAAATCACTCCTAAATGTATGCATCTACTTGTTACCTAGTATCAACAATATCATATCAAGGCTCATGTGGCTCCAGCTGATATCTGGGGACCAGCATCTTTCCTAATTACATGAGCCCTCCATCACTGCGAATTTGAGTCCCCCCAACTCTACTTCCAACTTGGATCCTGAGGAAGGCGGACAATGCCCCACCCTGCCAAAATGTAGTTCACTCTTGTGTCATTATGCCAACACGTGAGAGTGGTGCACCGCTTAAGAACCACGCAGATTTCATACGTAGACCCCAAGTAGACTTATTAAATAACATATTGTGCCCTACTTAACAGTAGTGTGACATATAAATTAAGAAAACCTTTTAAATCCTTTGATGTAATTGCATTACATGGTACGACAAATTAACCAACCAGTGATTTGTCTATGGCCAGAATATATTGCTTGATCTTTATTTTTTTTAATCTGTGTTGTACAATTGATTTGTTTTCGTTTTATAATTAATTTGTTGATGGATTCTAAATGATGTCGGATTCTTCATATGAATTGCAATTGTACTAGAAGTTTTCCCATTTCTTTTACTTTCGTTTCTCTCTACTACCGGTTCTGCCTTTAGGCTTTTTGAACTACAATCTTGTTTATCTAATAATTGTTTGTACTTAGAAATTGTCATGTGAGTATTAGAATAATTGTGTTAACTAAAGAAATAAAATATGTTATATTTTTCCCAATGTTTAGGTTTAATATTTTACATAGAGTGTCTTGGCTCCTACATATTTGAGAGCTTCTTTGTGGACACAAAAATATATGTTAATTAATAAACATATAATCATGGCCTCCCATTGGGTAGAGAGCCACCATTACATCAACGTACTAGGTAACAAGTAGATGCATACAATTAGGAGTGATTTGGTCTCCTGCTAGTACATATGGAGACAGTACACGTGACTTATTTTACTGTTAGAGCTTGTAAAAAAGATTTTTTCTTGTTGGGACATTCTTTTGTGTTTTATCCATTTACAATCCCAGTCCCAGACAGAGTAGGGATTTACCCTCCAGTTTAGAAGAAACTTCTAATGAGGCCCAGGGACTTACAACATGAACCCAATCATGTTTCTTTCTGAGTTTTGCCAAACTTGATTTGTTGGAGACCCTTTGCAGTGCAAACACATCACAACAGAGGAGGAGGAAAACAGATGTACAGGGGGACATAGGTAGAAAGGGACAGGAATCTGAGTTGCAAGAGCATTACACAGGTTCCAAGAGGATGATGGGGTAAGGGCCGAGGTTTCACTGCAGCTGATAAAATTTGTTTTGTTTCCGTAGTGTGAGTTGGCAAGTCAAGTGATCTCTTTTCCAAAAATGTATTAATTGTGTCTCTGCATTTGCAGGAGGATGGGGATCGAGGTATATATGTACACACCTTTTGATAAGACATGCAAAGCATACTTGGGGAAGCAAAGTAACATATTATAATATATGTTAACCGATTTTTTGAAGTGTTTAAATAACTTTAAACACAATTATACAGTTTACCAAGAAGGGACATAACATTCAAGGTAATACTTCCTAAAAAAAAGTATTATAAGATATACTAAAATTAAATATGCTCATAATGTACTTTACATTCGTTTTTAGAAACATTTTCTATTATAAAGGTAACACAAAATACAACTATATACATTGTTTTGTATAGTGTATGACTACCTAATAAACAAAAGTAATCACATGTGTATTAAAAACTATGTTTTACTGATGTGTGTATGTCGTCTTAGATTTCCATTTTTAAAAGAACATTAGATACAGATAGTTTGGTATTGCATTGTAAAGAAAGATTTCTTAGACAGAACTACCATACATATTATGTTACTTAGCATGTGCCGGTCCACTGTTCTCTTTCTTTAATTGTTCTTCTCTTTCTGTATATTTTTTGATTGAACACAGCAGTGCAGCATTGTAATTTAGAAATGGAGGAAATCAACGCTTTACACCATGCTTGGCCTTTGGATGACAGCCATCTTGTTGCTTGTTTACAGTTCTGTTCCTGATCTTGGGCACCATGTTGTATGTATTTTTTCTCACTGAAAAGGCTCATTGAGGGTATCATTTCCAGGGAGAATCTCGAAGGATATTTCCAAATCTCGAATATCACTGTCAAGTGCAATATACATCCAACATTTCAACAACTGATAATGTTTTGGGGTCATTTTTAATTTCATGTCAACATTTTTATACGGAGAGTAGACATTATGACAATGGACAATGGCAATTTATGGAAATGAAAGCCAATAGTAACAATGTGAGAACACGCTAAAAGTTGAGAGATAGATCTTTGGCACAGTTAATCCTCCAACGCAGGTTGGAGGAAATATAATGGGAAATAACAGGAGTGTCTGTTCATGATATGTACCTTTTTTAAATAGTTTACTAAAAGTGGTAAGTTAGCATAAGGATGGGGCTTTTGAATCTGAACTTCCTGGAGTGAGGAGAAACAAATATGTATGCAAACAATTGTGCTTCAAAGGGAAGACACATACATAAAATGTACCTCTTAGAGTCACCCTTAACATGCCAATAGCGGGAAGTTTAGTTCACAATTACATGAAATTAGCACCATTTAAATTGACCAAAACCTGCCCTTATATTGAAGCATTATTGCAGGTTCAAATAGATGTATAAATGCATTTAGAATATGCTCCGTTATCATCTATAATTGTCCTGCCCAACCCAGATGACTGCTTGGTGCAAGCTTATATGTGTTCCTCTTCCTTCCCAAGTAGATGAACCAATCAGCAGCAGGTTACTTTCTTGAGAAACCTAATACAAAATTCAACCTAAAAAACACAGTAGATCTTAAGATAAGGTCTGTGTCCAAAATGAACACCAGTGTGGCACAGTATGGGATGAACCCCGGTCGATTCTTCAGCAATAGTCTACCCAAATGTGATGGTTCCTGCTACAGCACTTATACTGGTAAACAACAGGATTCAAGTAATGAACCCAATCATGATCTGATTTCAATCATGGGGGTAATATAGTGCCTCTGCTTGATGGTGCTGTTGTCGCTGAGGTGATCTTTGGGGATATGTTCCAGTTACAGATGAAAATAAATTGAAAGCCCAGCTGTGGACTCTTGTTTCTGGTCAGGGATGGAAATGGTGACAATGAGGAAGAATGCAACTAGTCATCAACATCTCCCTATTCAATTGATGATGTAATTTAGCCCTGTGGTCATTTAGAGGGTTTACAGGCCCTGCTAAAGATCGGAAGAGTGCACAGCTCACACTAGTGATGCTGATAGCAGTACTACTCTTAGCCCAAGGCATGTGATTACAAAGGGAACATACGATAGAGAAGGAAATAATGGCGAAAACAAAAATATCGAAATTCAAAACCCTCGTTTTACCACATAAATATATGTCGGGTCTGGGTTAAGTAAAGTTATAAGGTGAAGGTATATTGGGAGGGCTTCGGGGTCTCCCCCTCGCATATATATGTATATGGTAAAATGGGTATTCAGGCAAGAAACTCCCTGCCTAACTACATACAACATTTTGTGGGAAATAATTTAGTTTGGGATTACCTAACACTAAAATTCAGTACTGTAAGAACAAGGGAAATTGAGGGGGTCTGGTTTCATGTGCCAAGGGAAGACAGTGAATGTTGCCTCTGTTTAGGAAGATGAACATTTGAGTCTGTCAAGCATCTCCTGTGTGCATGTGAGTCATTACAGAAATTGAGAGCAGATTCTTTACGATCTGCGGGACTGTCTGTGTCTTTGTCCATGGATTCCCATTGGGAGGAGTACGTGGGAGGAAACAGCCACGCTTGTATTATCTATCTTACTATTCTGTGGAGGAAAATTGCAAATATCTTTAAAATGTTAACATGAGTGAATAGACCACTACAATTGGGAACTGTAGTATGTATCCCCCCCTCCTACATGAGATTTTACTGCTTGTACTTTTTTTTTTTATTTGTATCTTTGTTGGAATTCTTGTTTCCTTTTTTATTGTATGTGAAAAGTTTAATACACTAAAACACACCAAAATAAAAGGGGTTAAAAAAAGAATCAGTATTTTTGGCTTTGACATTATTATTAATATAGATTCATTACAACTAGTTTGAGAGATCAAAACAAATACAATACAAAGTACATACCATCTGGTGTGGCAATACGTAATATTTCTTTGACTAAATGTATGGTAGCTGCAGCAACAGGCAACCATTCTAACAATCCTAACAGCGCTAAAGACCATGGTTTCTTCTCTGTCCATTGCTTATGTCAGCACCATCATCCCAAGGGGAATCATGCACTCATCAGGGCAATGTTGCATGTATCTGGGATACTGGAACGTCTTCAAAATGTCCCAAAGTCGATAATGAAGATAATGCTGGAAGAGCTGTCAGATGATATGTTTATTCTAAGGTGAACAGGACACTAATGTCTGCAACTTCTGTGTAGGGCAGAGCAGTCAACCATGCTCCTTCATCTTAGTGGTTAAGCAGTGATCAAGATACTGGCCGCTCTTCAGTCACATTTGGATCCAAACACTGGAACGATCTCCTGATTGATCTTGGAACTGAACATTTCTTCAAAAGACTCAGCCAGCGACACAAAATTGGCTGCTTTCATTCACGCTCTAGTCTTTGCTTTGTGTGTCTTGAGTTTGCATAGTCCGGTCCCCCTCACTTATCTCTTGATCTTGCTGCATAATTGTTGTTTCTCCAATGTTGTCGTTTTCATCAGTACTCAGATTGGTGCGCTATTTTGCTTCCTATCCAGGAGTTTTCTCTTCTCGTTGATAAACAAATGTAAGCAGTTCCTTGTCCAGGCACTTGAAAGTGTTTGCACCAAAATGTTGGCTAATTCCAAAACTTCAAAATTAATAAATAATTAAATACATACGTACAGAACAGTGATCCAAACACACTTACAGCCACAACATTTTAACACATTGCACAACCTTCTTTGTGTCGTTGGCCAAACAACAGGCCGTCATCCAAACTATTTTCAGCAAGAGTATAAAATACCTAGAAGCCATCCATTGTTGTGCCATTACCTATGGGAATCTTGCCAGAATGTTGGAACTTGAACTACAGAACTATTCTTTGGTGGACACTGATAGATTCTGGGAATGTGTACAAAGTGCCAGAAAACGATTCATACAAATGTTTACATAGTTGTGCTTGACACTGGTATGATGATCGGAAGGCAATGATGGTGTCTGATTTGTACATACTTCATATGACAACAACATTGTGGGACAGTGTCCATGCAACAGATTATGTGCAACAGCGGTGGATGGTGTATTCTTTAATTGGAGGGCCGCAAATATTTTTGCAAGAGTGCGAGTGACTGAGTATAGTAGGGAACCCAAACCAAGCAAGGGGGATCCGGGTCGTTTTCCCATCAGGAAATCTTTTTCAACAATGCATTAAAATAGTGAATTTTACAGCATACACGGTTTGAAAAGAATCGGTAAAAATCTATGCAATTTACAATTAGCTTTGGGGGTGTAGGTAACGCATGAAACAAATCCAATCGCTTCAAGGATGACAACACTACGCAGGAACATTTTCCAAAATGTTTTTATCATGTCTTTACACACAATATATCCCAGCATTCTACCTATGTAAGAAGGAATTTTATTGCTGGCTGTGTCCACAATATAGGGCATGATTCCACCAGTATAACAAGACATGTTCATGCTGCCTTTGCCAATATTTTCCAGTATTTACAAACAATAACAAACTCGTTGGCTTTGTTCATAATCCCAATAATGCCACTGTAAGAAAAAAAGGTGTTTTGTGCTTTGACTTTATATGTCAGTATTCCCATTGACTCCATTATTTCATGTAAGAAAACACATGTAGTGTTTGCCCATCATGCTTGAAATGCAACTGTAAGAAAGCATGTCTTTTGATTGTATTATCATAGGGCAGTATCCTCACATAAGAAAACACATGTTGTCTTTGCCTATTATGTCAGTATTATTGCCATGCCAGTGTATAAAGGGAATGTCCATGATGGCTGTGCTTACAAAGATCAGTATCGTGAATAGTAAAAAATACACACTCGCAGCATCTTTCTCAATAATGGCAGTAACATGGACATTGCCACATGCTCATGCTGGCTGTTCCATTATAAGCAAGTAAGCCCACTCAAGATCACTTAATGTGCCATTAATTACAATAATATTGTCATGTCAAATTAAGAGATCATGTACATGCTGGCTGTGCCAACATACCCCAGCATACCAAGAAATAACAATCACAATAAATGTGCCCATGATGCAAGTAATATTGCCATGCCAATGTATGAAAACATGTCCATGCTGTCTGTGATCACATGACCAAGTATACCATGCAGAAAACACGCACTGGAATGTCCTACCATGCTAGTAATATTGCCATGCCACTGTATGAGACTCTGGCCATGCAGGCTGGGTCACCATAGGCCAGTATCCCCATGTCTAAACATTCCCATTGATTTTTACCCATAAAGCTAATAATGTTACTGTGCCATTGTATAAAATCATATCCATGCAGATTGTGCAATTATAGCCCTTTGTGCCACTTAAGAACAATCACATTAATGATTTGATATTGGACGTAATATTCAATGTCCATGCTTACTTTGCCATGATAGGCCAATATCCAATATAAGAAGACTCACATTGGCTTTGCCCTTATTGCCACTAATAAGTCCATGCCACTGAGCGAAAACATGTCCTTACTGGCAGTGACACTATATGCCAGTATCCCCATGTAAGAACGTTGACATTGGGATTTCCTATAATGCCAGTAATACTGCCATGGCACTACATACAACAGGTCAATGCAGGCCATGTCACTATAGGCCAGTATCCCCACATACACAGACTCATGTTAGATTTTCCCATAATGCCAGTAGTTTAGTCATGCAACTGTTGAGACCATGGCCTTGCAACCTGTTCCTCTATAAATCCTTTTTCAATGTACCAACACTCCCATTAGCTGTATCCATACTGCCAGTAAAACTAGCATGCCCCTGTACTAAAACATATCTCTGCAGGCCGTGCATAGTGATAAGCCAATCTCTATGCCACAATAGGCCAGTCTCTATGAGAGGCACAGCCTGCATGGACATGTTTTACACAGAGTCATGGATTCCCCATATTAGGCCATCATGCTGGCTTTGCCGTAGGCTATTGCTCTGCATAAAACTCCAATTGGCTTTTCCCATACTTCCAATAATATTGCCATGCCACTGCATACATACAATCCATGCAGGCTGTGCCACTATTTGCAAGTCTTTTGCAAGTCTCTTGCAGGTTGAAGATGCTCAGAAGCAGTAGGCAGTGTCAGGTCAGTAGTGCTGGAAGACTCGGAGGTGAAGAGATACCTTTTTCAGTAGGCAGGCTCAGCTGGCTTTACACAGCATTGTAGTACTTCAGCAAGAAGCTTATAACAGGAAGGTGGTGTCAATTCAGGGATGCTAGAAGACCTGGGGCATGATTTACATATTTTTTTGCATGCTGAGTAGTGACTTTGCACACTAATCTGCGCCGACGCCAATGTGCCTTCGCGCTTGCCCATCAGGTCTTTGAGTGAAGTTTAGTTCTGTGCACGAGACTCCACGCAAAGTGTGGGACAGGCCTACTCAAGCAAACAAATAGGGGTCGCAACACGCATATTCCCCATTCCCAACGCAGAATGAGGAAGAACAAGGAACAACATGGGCGTGATGAGGGATGGGCCACGCAAAGAAACCACATGCCCATTCAACCACAAACATAACTGTATTTATGGATTTCACCAAGCAACGTCACATTGGGAAAAGTCAGAGGCAAACCTCCTGAACTCACTTCCACCTAATACTACATGCAAAGTACAACATGCGTACAACACGCAAAGGAAACAGGGAATATAAAGCATGCAATGCACACCATTCCATCTCAGGTCAGAATGAATGCAGGAATACTGGGAGCCATAGTAGTTGGGCACAGAAGGAGGAGGAGGATGCAGACACCCTGGATTTTCCCAACACGCATCACACTGTTTAGGATGCAAGATGACTAGGTGTATGTAAGGTACCGGGTCCCACCCCATGTAATACTTGAACTGGTCAGGGAGTGGGAAGAGCTTTCATCCCCCACCATCTGTTCCCATGCCCTCACCCCACCTGGAAAAGGTGCTGACAGCACTCCATTTCATAGCCACGGGCAGATTCCAACACACCACAGCTATTTTTGGTGACATATCTCAAGCAACACAATCCCGTTGTCTCCATCAATTGTTGGCCTGCATAACATCAAGTGCTAGTGTGCATAGCAACATATACAAGTCACGCACACTGCAGGAAAGTCAGAGAGTGTGCCCAGAGTTCTATGCGGTAGCATACTTTCCACGTGTACTTGGAGCCATTGATTGTACACATGTTGCGCTACACCCCCCCTGCCAATTGACGCAGCATATTTACCACAACAGTAAGCATTGGCATTCCATCAATGCGCAGGTTATATGTGATGCAATTTTCCTGGAAGCACACATGACAATTACATCTACTGCCAGTCACCGCTCTACCGGGCCCTGGCATTGGGAATGTTCGGTAACAGCTGGCTCCTAGCTGAGAATTAACTGTCATAACTGTCATGCACACATGTGACACAGTTAACAACAGACCTTGACAACAAATGGCAATAAAAACCATCAACATATTTGCAGGGGACAGTGCCTACTGACTATCAAGATTCCTGCTCAGGCCATTCAGGAATACAGCAACACCAGCTGAGATAAGATACAATGCAGCACATATAGCCACTAGGCACATAGTGGAGTGCACATTTGGGGTGCTTAAATCTTGTTTGCGCTCCCTTGACCACTCTGGACTCCTGCACAGTGTTACCACATAGCATCGCATACCTTTTGATATGCAGGAGGGTCCATTCCCTCAGCCACAGGCACCGCCCTTGCCCTTGGTTGGACAAAGGACACAGGCTTCACACAACCAGCTTGTGAAAACATACTTTTCAGGAAAAAATGCTCCTCTGGAGCACACACAGTGACGCTACATCCCTGGTGCATTCATTGATGACTTGGGGCCAATCCTGCGGGCCCATAACAAAACCCTGAGAATGTGTGTCTGGGAGAGGCAAACTGTGCGTGGCCAAAGCCATAATACGAACTGCAACAAACACTGACACAGTCATAGCAGCTGCAAGCAACAGTGACCATGTTGGGCACACAACACAAGCAACAAAATCCCTGACCACAGTAACATGGCCACCACCAACAATAATGCACGCAGACCCACAACAACACACAGGAGAACACAAGTCGGAAGGCACAGCACAAAATGAAAACCGCAACTGATACTTGTGTTGCCCTCCCTGGCCACCCTATGTGTGACTCACGACATACAGCTTAAGTGTCCACCCCATTCCCCCACAACAATTATGCCCACAATACGCATCGACATCAAAATAGTCACACAAAATGCAAAAATTACATGTTCACAACAAGAAAGATGCACATCTCACCACACACCTTTACCTTTGTGAGCCTGCTGCAAATTCCCCATGGAATGAATCTTTACACCCCTTGGTAGGCTCACAAACCAGCCTACTCTACTGATGTGTCGCATGCAGGCATCTGACAGCACTGTACTCCACAATACAAGCAAACATCTTCCCATGCAGAATGCCTCAGTATACAAAAACAGCATGAGGTCAGAGCACGTAACACATCCATGCACCCAATTACACTGCAACATGTGCCCCCCTGAGTGACATGCAACAAATCGAAGTATGAACTCATCAGCCACCCATCACCATGTGTCCCTGCACCCATGCAGCCAGATCCACTCACCAATGTTCCCTCTAAGTTGTGCGCGTGTGCGCTTGCCCAGCTTCCTTCTGGGTGCCGCTCATAAGATTTTTAGCAGCGCATACAGACAATTCTCACCTATTCAAAAGGATTTTATAAGGCACAAGCCACAGCAATTACCTGACATTTTCTTTCTCTTAAAGTAACTCCCTAGTCTTGATATTACAGCTCAAATATCGGATACTGGCTGTAAGTAATCAGACTACGTGGATGTGTAACCTTATCCCACACTTCGTCTTCTTTATACATATGACACACAAGTGCTTTGAAGCGGTCCTCTAGCAAGTGAACACATTAGAAAACTCAAATATTAATTTGCCCTCTGAAGATTTTGAGAAGCCAAATGTGATGCACATAGTCTCCTACTTTATCATTGCTACCATTACCCTGTAAGTGGAGAGCAACACTGCAATATCATTTACTTGTCCTATAAGGGATAATTGGTATGGACTATGCCAGGCATTACAAGTCTATAGTATCAGGGCACCTTTTCCCACAATCTGCATCCTTTCCAAGTGTTCAGAGGTCCATTGGGCATAGACCTTCACACATTTTATGGTAACTCACTGTCATACAAAAACAGTTACACTGAGCACTTGTGTAATCCTACACAATGATATAAAGGTGGGGTATGCTGCAAACAATCTTGTATGCACTGCAAAATAATTGTGGACATGTAGAGTCATGACATTCTTAAAATGCACACAATATCATGTTGAGGCATATGCCTTGCTTGCAACATGTCTGCAAATAGCCCAGTGATTGTTTACTGCTACAATCCATCACTTTCTACAGTGCTCTATCAACTAGTATTGTAGGCTAGCACAGTGTCAGGGAAGGGTATGGGCGGAAGGGCACAGGTGCACACTCCTTGTGGTTGATGAACAAAGCAGCAAATTTAAAAAAAACAAACCACTCGTTTTGGCAGTGAAGTGAAGGAAATGGGTTTCTTGTTTGCTAAAGAATAGACAATTCTAGTAATATTCTAGGCGACAGCACATTCTTTTTCTTTCAATGCTCAGTCGCTCAGGGCTTTTCAATATAACGATGTGCCTATGTGTATCGTCTCTAGCATCTCCCTGCATCTTATTTAACTCATAAAGAATTACAGAAGAGGGATCCCTAGTTACAGAGGAAGGCACTCAATCTGTTGCATCTCTGAGAATTGATGCTATTAACTTAAAAGGCATACACGTGTGATATTCTTCGACAGGGATCCATAATAAACCTCAATAAGGCTCTGGTTTAATTTTGTCTGGGTTCTGGTGCGGAAGGGTGGGCAAAATTATAGATGCCATTATGTTCCCTGTCATTTAACTTTCTACATCAGGGTTACAAGCAAGGCTCTAATCATATTTTGCTCCCTACTTGGAGTCAAATGATTTTTCAGAGAGTACAAAAGTAACTAACTTGACAGTAAGGGTTAGTTTGTGCTAATTAAAAGATGTTCCTTCCCCTTAAAATTCACCTTGGGATCTGGCATTAATATTATTAGAGTTTCTTCCTATGCCACTGTTCTGCTGGTCACTGATCATTCAAACAAATGTCAATTCTTTTCATTTTTGTTAGGCACTGTTAGGAATTTCTGTGCCAATTCCCTTAAACCTTAAAGACCCTCAGTTCTTTTGCTGGATTCAGGGCTTTTTAATCTTTATTCCTGAGTGAGTGGGACTTTTGTCTCACTCCCTCGTGTGTGTTTCTGACTATGATTTTCTATGTTCCTTCCTGTTTTATGGAGTCTGGTAAACTCCATAGGCATCTGCTTTTGCATTGTGACACACAACACCTTTTGTCCAGTGCGACTGAGAGGTCCCTTGGACTTCTAATGTTTAACTACATTTTCTTGGGTGAACTACTATTCCCAAGAATAGTAAGATGACCCTCTTACTTACCTTTACTTTATGGGTCCAGCACTCAACACCCTATGTGGAGTGCTGGGGAGGGGGGGGGGGTTACATAGTGATTCCTTTAACCCATTCCTCATGTAACATTTTGATACACTAACTCGCTTAAATGGATGTTTGCAGTGGTTTCATTTTTACTACCTAGTGACATGTATCTGCAGGCTGATACCTCAGCTGCATTGGTACACACAAGGGTGACCATTTTCTCAAAATGGCCCATGTCTTCTTTTTTCACAATTTCTTGTTAGTTTATTTCTTCTAGGCTTTTACTCTGTTGTTTGCATCAGATATGAGTCCTTTGTGCAGTTTGCCTTTGGCAGGCTTCAGCCCTGAAGCCCGCCCAGGCTCCAGTCTGTCTGGAAAGGTAGGAAGTGAGCGAGGGTCCCAAAACATCCCTGTCCTTTGTCTGTAGGTGGGCCTGAGTGAAACCAGTTCTAATTGGCTGGCTGGCTGTCCTGAAATGACAGTCACCCTGCTGTGTGATTGAAAGCCTAGGGCTCTGAATGAATGGGATCTTGCATAAAAAGCAAGGGTTTCAGGACTAAGAGCAGAGTCAGCCACTAGAGGACAGCATCCAAAGCAGAAGACAAGAGAAGATGCCAGCAGCACCCTCCTGGACCACAAAATGTCGGGTGAAGCCTTGCAGCTGTTCTGACCCTGTTTTCAAATCAACAGGGAAGACCTGCAAAGGATGACTTCCTCCCATAGGCTAGTGGGACCAACTAGGCTTGAGACAAACTCTATTTTGGTGCAACCCCTAACTTGCTGCGACTTTCCTACGCTGCAAAAGCTCAATACCTGGAGTACCTCAACCACTTGTGAGTGCATTGTCTTCCAAAGTCCGACTCCCGCCAGGTCTTTGTGGGCATCTGGAAGAACCTACAGAAGCAAGAAATCTGTATCCAGAGTCCCCTCACGAGAGTCCAGGACCGAGGGCTCAAGGAAATCCTAAACTGAGCTCTTTGTTCTTCATTGGTGCTGAGAAAAAGGTGCTAAAACCACAAAGAGCCACTGAATCAATGGAAATCCATTGCTGCCAAGTCCCTCTCTTGAGTGCTGCTGCAGGAGCCCGCCAGATGTCCTCCTTTTCATCACCACGGCCAAAGACCAGGACAAAGGGTCTATTGCACTGCATCGTGAAGGGAACCAGCTGGAACACTTTTTTCATTCTCAAGGTACTGTGGGGCTTGGGGTATTTTAACCTTTTAACATTTGGCATGCTTCTTATCTTTGGGAGTGCGATTTAACCCTGTACTGAGTTGACCTCCACTTACCTGCATTGACCTTACACCTTGCGCTTTCTAAAGCTGACTCCTCTTGAGTTGCTTGGATTTCTCTTTTGAACAATGACTATTTAAGAACATTTTTCTAAGAAGAAGAACATCAGAACTTTGACTTTTGCCGTTGACTTTGGCTGTCCTGGCTCCCTAAAGGCCTCCTTCTGAACCTATTGGCTTTGGTAGTGCTTGTTTCCGACAGGTTTTAAATGAACACTTTAATGCTGGGATAATTTACTGGCTGCATCCCTTTGGGAGAATCGGACTGCTCAAATGACGTATCAGTCTGTTCTGATCTAACCCTAATCTTTACCGTCCTTAAAAACTCAATATTGCAAAGGTGATACTATATAAATGCTATACTGACATCACATGTTGTCACCTCTGGTTGCTGGAACATGTGTAACATATACATGACTTATTCACCTGCTTTATTGTTCACTGTTTGAATTGGATCCTAACTTGGGATTAATGTTGCAGCTAATTACTGCTTTTTAAAGAATGCTTTAAATATCTTTGTGTATAAATACATACAAATGTATACAAATGTATTATATAACTTTAAGTGTGTAGGTGTTTAATTGGATACTTGCATTTACTGGTTTCATTGCACAGCTTTACAGCTCACATTACCCCCTTAACATAAGCCTGATTACCCCTCTTAAAATAAGCCTGGCTGCTCAGTCACACTTCCAACTTGTATAGTACAGGCCTATATTAAAAGGTAGTCTCACACCAGTTGAACTGCACTAATTCTTACCCAACAGGCACGTTTTCCTTTTTTGGGGGGCAGTAAAATGGATAGTGTGCACATGTCTCTTAGCTGTAAGACTGGTGTTATCACAACTCACAGGACAACGTAATGTGGATAATAAGCAGAGGCACAGGAATTCTGATCATCATATTCAGAGGTGCAGTTATTCTGATGAAATTATCATTCTTACACAAATTATTAGCAGCATGTTCTCTTGGCCCTTATATTACTTCATCAAAGTGGCACTTACCCCTTGTTCTGGTGAGGGGACATTGTGAGCACGCTGATCCGGCTGGAGTCAGAATGACACTGAGAGGGCTCCCAAATAGATATCACTGAGAGGTTGGAAACCCAGGATCCCCTTGGAAGCACTCCAAATGTTATGATATGGCATCCCCTGATTAACGTGGCATCAGGACAGTGCAGTAAACATTGGCAGGGGAGCTGATGATGGAAAGACCAAGATGATGGAATGCAAACATCTCATTATTTGCAGTGAAGAAAGGATTCGGCACAAGGCAGCTGGGCAAAGAAGCAGCAGTCATACAGGAAGACAGGGCACTGAGGCAAGTGGCATATATAAGAGAAAAGCAGACACGAGATAGGAATGAGAAACCGAGGTCAAGGAGAGTGCCACACAAAAGGGAGCAGGGAACAGGCAAAAGGAAAGGAAAGGCAAGGTTCAGAAGGATTGTACTGAACATGGACCAATATGCTGTCAACTGAAGGGAGCATTGAGATGAACTGAACAACTGTCAACAGGCAGCAATTTATCTGCTATTGAACCGTGCATAGTGCATGTCCCATGGCAAACAACAACACCAGGCCAATGGCGGGTGCCTGGTGTCTGTGGTGAACATGGCATCTCTCATATGGCCTGCAATGATGTGCTGTGTGCGGATTTGTCTCTGGACAGCACCCCCAGAAGGAGCTGAAGTAACAAGTGTGGACTACCAGCGTGGGTGGGCATTCCATGAAAAGATGAGTGAATGGGATGCTGTGCCACAGGCAAGACTCATACAAAAACTGCAAGCAATCTCTCGTCAGACCCTCATCACCATGTGTCCCTGCACCCATGCAGCTGGACTTGCTCACCTCAGGATAACTCAACAATAAATGACCTACAGTGACAGTCTAACTCACAACAATCACCCCTCAACTTATATGACCATGGTTACCATGCAAACACAGTAAGCATAGACACACCAGACTACCATTACCATGTGTCCCTGCACCCATGAAGCCAGACAGCCAGGCTTGCTCACCTCAGTCCAAGGTAATAAAAAAAAAAAAACGGGGCGGACTCCCTGCAACCAACAAGACCACAAACTGTGGCCCCTGAGTGTCTTCAGCTTAACTGCAGACGGTAACCACCTGTCTCATATCCACAGCATCCCACCTGAAACAACATTCTAAGCTTGCAAAGACATGCATTGCATCAAAGTAAAGAAACTGGGCAGCCTTTACAACTTCTATGTGGAACAAGGCAACTGGTAACGTGGTAACGTCCGGAAGTACAAATAACAGAGCATGTGCAACTATCAACGTTACAACAGCCAAACTCACCAAAAGAGAAACAGATTTCAAACACTGCATGAAATGCATTCTAGAAACAGGTGTCAGACAGCACTGGGATGCAGGCTCAAGTGGGTCCATTGATTGCATGCATACAAGTTCTTCACACCCACTATCAGGTCTCAAATGTTCCTTTGGTTCACCCATGGATGCAGCAGAGGAAAGGACGCCAAGTGATCAGGTGAAGGTCTGAGTAGTGGAGGTACATATGTGGGGGCTGATGTGAAGGATGACAGAGGGCACGAGGGGGACAGGACACAGAGTGATCAATGTGTAGCTGTGGAGGAGAGAAAGAGGGATATGGGAATCAGGGTGAAAGGTGGAGAATGGCTGCTTGGGAGATGAGGGGAGAGATGCTGGCTATCAGAGTGGGTGAGGGCAGAGAGAAGGTTTTGAAGAGAGGAAGACAGAGACAGAAAGACTGGAAAATATGCAGCCTGGAAGGCACATAGATAGAACAATAGCACATGTTGGGGGAGAGGAAGGGCAATCTTGGGTGAGGGGGAATGGCAAACTGGGAAACAATGGCCACCTGTGAAAGGGCAATCCTCAGCTAATCATCACAAAAACAGCATGCTCAAGCAACCATGGCATGTATCCCAGAAAGCCACCCATGTCCGCCACATCCACGCAAGTAATTCAATTCAAGCACATCTCCAGGCCCTGCACCAACCACCAACCCCTCCTGTTGGACATCACAGTAAATGTACATGGCAAAAATACCCAGCTGTTGTCTCACCCTCTAAAAGACCACACACCCTGGATGAGACAGTCCCAGTAATTGTGCCGTGACCATAGGGTGCACTGGCAACACTTACAGGGGCAGCACATGAACAGAAGCTGGGGGAGTGGCCAATGTACCACATGCATGTGCCCACAATGGGCACACTCACTGTGCAGTCACTCACAGTGCTGGATTTGCACAACAAATAATTTAAAAACAATGTTGTGCAATACATCCAGTTGTAGAGAACATACCGAAAACCACAAAGAGCACCAAGTGACTTGATTGGGGTACACAGGTAAAGTCTGTCAGGGGTACACATGTGTAAAACAGTAGAACCCTAGATGCATCAAGTGGTCCAAACCTGTCCTGTGGAGTCAATGGAGACACATGGGCAGATCTGCATTACCAGAAGCAAGGCCATGAAGGTGAGCAGTCAAGGATGTGTAGATCTGATAATTGGCATGTGTGTAAGAAGTGGAATTATAGCAGGGCAGGCCATTTGAGCAAATAAGGGTGTGGAGTGGGCTCTGGCACAGGTCAACGAGTAGTGTGGACAGGGAGTTAAACTTTAGGGCCCAGAAGGACACATGGGGGGGAGGGAGGAGAAGGGTGGCAGTAAGAAGACATCATAACGGTCAGTGATGCAAGTGGTGAACGACCAAAAACACAGAGTCTAGATTCACAGAGAATGCAGGATCTGAATGAGGATGTAGATCCAGAATGTGGCAAATACTTGCAATGGCTCAAGTGTGACAAGGGCTGCACATTACCATTATTTGGCTGTCAATTGTGGAAGTTCAAGCTCAAAAATACTGCAGATGCATTGATGTGTAAGGGTACTTACACACACATGCATGTGGAAAAACACTCATCTACACTGAAATTCACCATGACTAAATGATTACGCCCGGAGAAAATAAATGCTTGAGAATGCATTCAAAGAACGTGGTGACCACTAATATAGATATAACATGGTAGACAGTGTTCAGCCTTACCTGCTGACAGAAATGCCCTGATGTAATTTCCTCATGATTCTCCACTGGAAACTGTACTTCCACATTTGTGAATGGAGGGCTAGTGCCTGGCAGTGGGCATGGGGACTAGGGACGTGAAAGGGTGCAGGGTGCTACTCTCAAGGAGTGCAGTCATTGGATAAATTAGAATCTCTGCAAAAATATGGAAAATGGTATGCCACCAGTCTTATTAGCAAATCATGCATACGGCACATATTGCAAAAAGGCCATCAACCCATTGTTTACTACACATGTCATCCTGTTGTTCTCAAGTGAACCATTGCAGTTGACACCACTGTGCATGGCTGTATCTCCAGTACTGCGCTCATTATTCCCTTAACAGTGCAACAGCACATCTCATAAGGTTGGACAACAAAAATAAAACAGTCCATCTTGGAAGGAGAAATAACAACACATGCCTTCGTCCTGCACAGGTGTATGAACAAATAAGAAGAATGTGTACATCTGGATCAAGAAGGCACAAAAAAACAAAAATCAATCCATACCGGACAGGTTAAACAAAAAATGTCCATCTTGGACTAGGGGTAAACAAATGTTCAAACTGGAAAGGGGGAAAAGGGGGTGGTTATCCATATCCACATGAGTGGACCACAACATTTTTTTAAATCAACAACAACAAAAAATGATCCCTCCATGGGCTCATGAACATCACGGCAGAGTTGGTTGAGAAAGCGTGAGTTTGCTGGGCCCACCATCCTGTGGTGGATTTGCAGGTGGTTGTGGTGGTGGCACTGGATCCAGTCCATACAGTGCCATGGTCTCCACTAGCCAGGGCCAGCCGTGACACAGATGCATACACCGGCACCCCAAAAGTGGTGAGATCATGATGTACTTCATACTGAATGACCACAGAGTCTGTATGTGTGTTCACTTGTGATGCATCAAGTGGCTGGGACAGTGACTGCCTCAAGGTATCCATTTCCTCGTGGAACTGTGCCCTTGTGGCTGAGAGTTCATCAGGCATTGAAGCCCTCAAGCTCTCCATCTCACGACAATTGAATGTACACGATGCCAACATCTCACGGCTCAGGGCCTCTCTATGAGGGACTCCAGCAAACACTTCATATCAGCCTGTCAGCCCTTGATGTGGGCCTCCACACCCAGTCTGTTGGAGAAGCCTCAGGACCACACATTTTGCTGCCGTTGCACATTCCGGGCAGTTGGTGTTGACATGTTCTCAGCCAAGCAATCCGTGCCCTCTGCAATATGACTCAACATATTACCTTGCCGAATGGCATCATGCAACATTTTTCTGCTCCCACACTGTCTCTCTAGCAAGCACACGTCCACTGCATGTGCAGGGCCCACAGCAGTGTGATGCAAGGGACCAGGCTCGTTGCTGCGGTGCCCCTATCATTGGCTGAAAGTGTGAACCCCTCTGTTGGACATCACCCCAGAGCCTGACACAACTCATTGGAGGGAGGTCTAGCAGCTGTAACCACCACAGATGTGGGGCTCACCACTGACTGGCCATGTCAAGCCTTTTGAACCGCCACACACTCAACAGCCCCATGTGATCTGCTCATTGGGGTAGTCATCTTTTCCACTTCTGGTTCTGCATCCAAATCAGCAGAGTCAGAAAAGTCCAAAGAGGCAGGAGCATGACTGATAATCGAAGGACACGACGACCTCCACTGGTGGACTGATGAACCAGCTCCTCCTCTTCCTCCTCCTCTTCCTCCTCCTCTGCATCGTGACCCCTATATGAACAGATAAAGACAGTTTGAATCATTTGTTCCCTGACAAACATGCATATGTACATCAAAGTGGAGACAGATACACAATGACTGGACACTCACACATCTGACATTGTGACTTGGAACACTGTGAGCTGTGAGCTGTAAGTCACATATGTCCATGCCGTTAGTGGACACATAGATGTGCAAATGTGGCATACACAATGACTGATGGTCCATGCAAAACGCATTTCAACACACAACCCAGGGACAAGTGCTGCACATGGGGCATTGTGATGCTGAAGACCAACACATGGCCTCTGTTAGCCAGCCAAATCCACAGATACTACCAACATCGAAATATGATGGCAATACATGATAAAAAAATGTGTACTTGATAACTATGCCATGGCAGATCACACATGTAGACTGCTCATCCATTACTATTCATTGCTACATATGCTGCATGCATGCCAAACAGTGATATACTTGCCAAAGTGTTCCCGTGGATGCATAGGGACATGGTCTACATGAAATCCCTCACTATCAGCATCCTAACTATCCCCCCAACATGACAACCACTGCCACATTTCACCAAAAGATCGTAGTCCATGTACAACCAATTCACAACCCTCTCAGTGAAGGCCTCCCTATGCTTTGCCAAAATGTGACTACACATATGACTGTTACCGTCTGGTGTGTCACATCAATTATGGCACCAGGTGTACCTGTACTCTTTGTGTGGATTCACGTGGTTAAAAGTCCCTTGCTGTATTTATAGCATAATGCAAGTATATGGATTGGAAAATCGCAACGTATGTGATGAAAGTGCCATTCACATGACATTGTCATATGAAGTGTCAGCCGATGATTGCCCACGAGTAAGTGACTGACAGTCAGTGACTGTTTCTTTGTATGACACTTTCATTTAACAGGTGCTGTCATCTCTGTAAGGGAGGCATGGTATCACAAGATTGACACTGACACAATGGGTACAATTAGTAAAACCGTTATTGAAATTGTTGGGGTTGGAGAAACTTCTACTTTGCACTAGAATTAAGATAGGAGTAATCTCGACCATAAATAAGAAATAACGCAGTCCTAGTGGAGTCTGTCAAATATAAATGGCTTAAGCTAATAAAACCTAATGCCTGCCCTATCTCTTTTACAAGAAAATGTAAAAAGGAGAAATGTATGCAAAAGGAAAAATCAGTGTTTAAATGAATAAATGCGGCTGAACCAGCTCTCCTCCCCACGTTAGACCTCACGTGGTAAGACTGTCCCTGTAGGCAAAATGACACACTCTGGATCAGTTTCCAACACAATAAGCAATCCCAAAACGTGGATCGAGGCCTGTTTGGCCTTCCAAGTTAAAGTCTCTTTTCTTGATTTCCAAAATATTGTTTCAAGCAAAAGGTTTACAAAGGTCCCCCTCTGTTGGGCTCAGACCTTTCACCAGAAAGTTCTCGTAGGTCCCCCTCTGTCGGGCTCATGCCTCTCACAATACAGTTCAACACAAACATTGTAGGTCCCCCTCTGTCAGGCTCAGACCTCTCACAATATAGTTCAATACAAATCTTGTAGGTCCCCCTCTGTCAGGGTCAGACCTCGCACGATAAAGTTCAACATAAACTTGCAAGTGGGATTCCTTCCCCAAGCTTATTTCACTTTGGGTCTCCCTCTGTCAGGCTCGGATCTCTTTCAGATGTTGAATACTTTTGAATGTCTTTGGCTTTCTTTACTGACCACTGCAGGACTACTTCGACTCAAAGTTTACAGTTCAACTTTCACTCTCCCCTTCTCTAGGAGTTAAACTTCTTTATTTCACTTTTTGCTGTTATTTCGCTTTATTGCTTTAAACAATTTACTTTTTATGGAGACTTTTGAATGGGCTGCTTCCTTTCACCAGAACACTCCGTTACTTAATATTGCTGGCTTCAAAGCTGTCTTTTACTTTAAAGTTAATTCACAGCTCTGCCTTTCCTCTTGTCACATTCACACCTGTGCAGCCTTCACTTGCAATATAATGTTGCTACTTCAAACTTTAACACACACCGGTCTTTTAGGTCACTTGCTAACTCACCGGTTGTGTGCGTCTCTTTCTTGGTTTTGCGATTCCCAATTCATTAGTCAAGGTTAGCACCAATGACTTGGCCCCGCCTCCCCAACTCTGCCGTTCACCTGGGAGGGTTGCTGGCGTCCTTGAAACACAATGCTATCTTCACTTAAGGGATCTGGCCTTCTCCATGTGTCCCTCGCAGCCTGTTAGAGGCAACCACCTCTATTAAGGAACTCTTGGGATTCTCGATCCACAGCTGTCGTGCCTTGGTCCACCGCGTTCTGCCTTGCTCAGAGTGTGTTTTTCAGTTCTGCCTTTCATTTATGTGAGGAGAGTTAATTGGTATCAGGTGTATGCACCTGGAGTCAAGTGCCTGACTTTTCCTGACCTGATTGGCCGGACATATCCAGTAACATGTGTGAAAGTTAATGTTGTTACTCTCAGTCACCCTCTTCCTTGGCCCAGTGTTTGTGTAAAAGGGGGGGGGTTTGGGACCTCGCAGCATCCTAAAACATAGGATGGGTTGGATAAACAAAATAGGGGGAGGGGAATACTGCATCTCACCATCGGCTGCCTCACCCCCACTCCCTGAAGATCCAACACCCAGGTGATTGTCCCAAACTGGTCCACCCCCAGGAACTTGATCCAAAGGCGATGGGCGTGCCCCAGCCACTTGGATGACAAGTCCCCAAGGACTAGCGGGTGAGGCATGCTTTGGTTTCTCACATCTCACCCAATGCAAAGTGATACTGCAAAATGTGTGTGTTTGCTTTTGCACTATATCCGCCTTTGTCCTTTGTGACTGCACAACTTGTTAGTCCCTTGTACCACCTCTATGCCACTTGTGCAATCAAAAGGGCACTGTGTAAATTGACATCTGCATCTACTACGAGTGTGCCATACTGAACCCACATTCAATCACATGGATTATCAATCAGAGAATTGCATGTAATCCTATACTCCACTGTACAAACCACCCTTGCCACACTGCCATGACATGGTATTCACTTTCTGAAGGCTATCACTGAGTAGAAACGCTAATGCCAGCACTGTCAGTCGAAGCATGGCCCTGATCTTTTGTGCATGATTTGCCCATGAGGTATGCCTGATGATGAGGAGGCTGTGCCTGTGTGAATGTGGACCCCATAAGACATATCATGAGCCACCTTTATCATTCATACTGCTAAAGGTAGTTTGCGGTCTGGGAGTAGTATGTATGTGTAACAATCATTACATACATTATTGCAACCTGTATATGTTATTTTTTGGGGGCATCAGTCCCTGTCTATGAGCACCATCCTATGATGATGTATCAGTATTCTTGACCGGACATGCTCTGACTGAGAACCAGCAGCTCCTCATCTATAGATCCCATGATGTAAGTATCAACAGAGCGCTCATGCCACACCTGAGTGGGCGATGTAGCTGCTATGTCATTATGTTTCATCCAGACAAGTATGCACATCTCAAGTACACATAGAAGCCAACGTTTGTGCAAGTGTCATCCACAACGCTTGGAACTAGGCATGTATCTGTCATGCATCTGCTAATGAACACATACAGCCCTTTCATGTCAGACTGATGACTCTAATATGAACTGTATTCACATCTTCAAATTCAGCTATGCAATGCAGACAGGCACACTCATTGACATTATTCCTGCCATTTACATTACGCGTGGGCTGTCTACAGACATTTCAATTGAGAGTACCAGACTGGTCACATTGGCATGTTGACCAACCATCAGCTGTTTTACACAATGTTTCCTCTAATGTTGCCCTTCCAATATACAGTTGAGTTGCATCTACACAATGCATGCTGCACAGGGCAGTGGTCTGTGGGCACTAATGCCCCAGCAGGCTAGTCACACTGCAGTGTTCAGACAAGGCATCTGTAAGAGCAGATGACATTACAACATTCAATGGAGCAGAAAATGATGTGTGTGTTTCAACTTAAATTGCCTGTACTTGATGTACAATGCCAAGAGGCAGGCCACAAGAATCTTGCACAGATCGATACATGTGGATGTTGCATTTTTGGTGTGCCACAGAGGTGTGCCCTGTGGGGATGTGTGTATGTCAGGGGTGCACGTCATGGGGTGTTGCAATTTCCACATAATTCAGACAATGAAACCCTGCATGCAAGTACTGGCACAGCTGTGAAGGCCAGCAGGCAGTGATGTGTACTGTTAAACTTGCATGTGCCACACATGTGACCCACAAAGCAACCTCCCCGAACACTGGCCAAGTGGAAGAATCTACACGGTAGCAAAAATGCATTGCCCAAGGATAGCTGACAACTGCAGCCAGCTATACTGCTACACATATACAGGTGGGTCAACCATGGTTGTCCACACATATAATGCAAACAAATGCCACTCACTAGATTTGTCCTCGTATGTCTCCACACCTCCATTGCAGTGCACCTGCTCAATGGTGATAAATTGACTCGTGGTCTCTTCAAATGGAGACAGCTGCTGCTCCTCTGGTGGCCCCCCTCTAGTGGCCAGTGCAGATGCCAGGTTGGCATGGAGCTTATGCTTGATCCTGAGATAATTTATCCGCTTTTGGATATATTCAGCAGTGCGATTCTCCACACCTATGACTTTGATTAGTCCTGTAACATGCTGTAACATGCTGCCAATGCACCATTCATTGTGCTGGTACATCTCTTGATGGTTATCGCTAACATTGTCAACAAAGATCTATAGCTCGGGAGGGGTGTGGCTGGCGAGCGCAAGATGAGGACGTGACTCCTCAGAGCTCCAGAGTCCGCCAGCTAGATCCTGGAAAATATCCTGCAATCTGGGGACCATAGATGATAAAAACACACCCATGCATGGCGGAACCCGCACTGAATGCGCAGCTACGATATCGGAATGAATCGCACTGCCAATAAGGCGCAATACGCTGTAAGACTGTGTGGCAGCAGACTGTATCGGCCTGGCAAGATGGCCGCTGGCGCTGCTGCCTAAAGGAGGCCGCGGCTGGTGAAGCCGATCCAGTGAGGGCGCGCACCCAGCCTCGACCCCTCTGACGCCCTACCCGTGCCACTGGTGACAGTGGGGAGACCGACACAGATATGGAGCCTGTGGTCCCCCCCTACCGGACAGAATCGCACACGCGCAAGGAGGTGGCCGGGGCCCGTGGGGGTGGCCGTGTCCCAGCGCCAACGCACCAGAGCCAGAGAGGAGGAGGCCCACCAGCGTGTGAAGACGAGCCCTCGAGTGCAGTGGCTGGCGTTGAGGCCCCATCTGGCGGTGTCTGCCCTGGAGCTCCCACGGAGGACGCTGAAAGCAAAGTGTCGACATCCCGGGCCCCACGGAACATCGTAGAGCAGCGGACCGGGACCGGCTGGGGCGTGCCTGCTGCCGCTGCTGCTGGAATAGCCTCAAGGCTGTGTCTCCCCTCGGGGGGTGGGCAACCACATGAAATCTTGGTCACAGCACACTTGAAGAGGCAAAGACACCCTTAATCCTACTAGTGGGGCCTACCACTAGTAACAGCCACAACGAACCCCTGAGAAGGCAGGGTAAAATCAGCCCACAAGTGCTGGAACATCAGGGGCAGGGATTCCCCACCCACAGTCAAGCATGAATGCACTGTGAGAGCTGTGACTGTGCCGCCCAATAGATCTTGGACCACAAGTGGAAATGCCAAGATCACACAGAATACAGCTGGAGACGGCTACCCAGTACACTCACCATAAACCTGCCTGTGAAGATCACCCCAGCCAGAAATCATAATAGTTACACTTAAGCGTATACTGCTCAAGGGGACGACACGTTACGCCAGGTGAGGATTTGGGGCACTTAAATTCATTGTGGGGGACAACTGATTACGACAAAGGTGCTCTTGGTGAACAAGACCAGGGATACTATCAGAGGTGGTGGCCTCTCTGCATGTGGCATAACTCAACTCCATTGAGCGGCAACATCCTCTGCTAACCCCTAAACAGACTATCCTGCTCACCGGACATTCACCCAGACCTTAGAATATCAGTGGACATCGTAATACTCTGTGTCAAGAAGGCGCACTCAGATTACAGGCCACTACCACAATCTGCTCTATACACGACAGCCACGTGAGCCTGCCACTCCACAAATCACTGCCCACTGATCATAATGGGAAAAGATAAAGCAAAAACTGAGACAATGCAGAGCAGAATAGAACAGTTCATAACCCCTCCTCAAACTCCCTCACAAGAGCAAGCCACAACTGGCAGAAGGAGACATATCGCTGAGAGATGTCATGAATGCCATAGCGAACTGAAGGACCTCCATGGAAAAGAAAATGGATGGCATCAGCACAGAAGTGTCGCTACTGCGCCGCGACCTGCAAAAACTCACGGCCCGCATGGGGGAAGCCGAAGGTCGAATATCAGAAAGAGAAGACAATTTAGGAACTGTGAACCAACAAATGACAGGAGCGCCTCAAAGCGCTGGAAGAGAAAGTGGAAGAGGGTGAGGGCAGAGCAAGAAGGAACAACATCTGGATCCATGGAGTACCTGAAAAAAGCCGAAGGCGCAATCGTGGAACTGTTCCTTGAACAGTGGCTTGCAGACCTATTCGCTCCCAAAACCCTATCAAACCTTTTCTCAATTGAAAGGGCCCACAGGATGCCAACTGATAAGCATATCCCGGGTGCTCCACAGCCCACAATTATAGCAAAGCTCCTGATCTACAGGGACAGAGATGCAATACTTCAAATGGCCAGAACCAAGGGCTCAATAACATTCAATGGTTCCAATATAGCCTTTTTCCCGGATTTCACCAGGGAGGTACAGAAAGCAAGACAATCCTTCACTCCACTGAAAAAACACCTACAAACCCTCAATATAAAATATGGACTCCTATTCCCTGCACAACTGAAAATATACTTCAAGAGAACACCGTGCACGTCACGGACCCTGGAGAGGCATGGAACTGGGCAGAGAGTCACCTGGAGGGTGACTGGCGATCAAATGGACGACAAGGCAACCACAGGAATCGACCGAGACCGGAAATAGCACTACCTGCACGTCCACAGATAGAACCGGAAGCAGAGCCAAATATAGATAATGACTAGAAAGAGTGATAAACATCGACCCACGCAGCAAAACATCGAACAATGGTACCATGTTCTCACAACACGTAAGCAAATATCAGACTATGTTCCCAATGCTTGCATGACTGGCAGCCCGGACTGCGTACCCCACGTCGAAACCATTACATTAGTAATAACATACCAACATGTATGAGAGTTGTGATATGTATGAGTAGAAATGACAGTTTGTGAGTTTACAATGGGGCGACAGATGCTTCAGTTGGGGATGAAGTATAGGGAGGGGGGTGTTGGGGGAAAGTTTCTTGTTTTTGTTTTATAAACAAGAGTATTGAGACCATATCATACACACATACAGCAGGGATAGCACAACAAATAATAACTGCGAAGAGGTTTTCCCCAACAAAATGCGCTAATGACCCATGAGACCCAAATATCCAATGGCGCTGCCACCTACAAGAACAAATAAGCGCTTGACACTCCTGACATGGAATGTCAACGGACTGGGATCTGGCATCAAGAGATGCCTAGTGTTGCAATACATAAATAGACATGCACCAGACATGGTAATCCTGACAGAAACCCATCTAGCTGGAACGATATGCAACTTCTTTAAAAGATCCAACTACCGCACTGCGATGTACGCAGGCTTCTCGATGGGAGCCAGAGGAGTATTGGTCCTAATCCGCAAGAGGCTACCGATAATAATATCCAAAGTAACGCATGGCACAGGGGGTGGATACGTACACATACAAGCCACACTGTGGAACCAAACCCTAGCAATTATGGCAGTGTATTCCCCGCTGGCACTGTTATCCACGCTGCTCACAGAAACCACACCCATCCTGGTAGCAAACACTGCAGACATTTGCGTATTAGGAGGAGACTTCAATGAAGACATGGATAACACACTAGATCGTACACGCATGCGGGGGAGAAGTCCCACGGCAAAAACCAAGCTAGCAACCTTCGCCTCCTCTCTAAGCCTGAGAGACGTATGGAGGGACCTGCAGGGGGACAAACGTGAATACTCCTTCCATTCTGGCGCACATGCCTCACTATCCAGATTAGATTATTTTTTCCTACCAGCCCAAAATCTCCATAAAGCATATGCTGCATCCCTACTTCCCCGTGGCATTTCCGACTACTTTCCACTGATAATCGAACTTGAAACAGAAAGACCACGACCCCTGCCCACCTGGCGACTTAACAACTATTATTTAGGATTCCCAGACCTCTTGGAAAAAATAAATGACACGGCATCTTCTTACTTTGAGTTAAACACGGGTACAGTGGACAACCCTGGAACACTATGGGAAGCCTATAAGATGTCCTCAGAGGGGAAATCATTGCATGGACAGTAGCACATAAAAGGATATACCGGGAGAAATTAGTAGAGGCAGAAAAAGAAGTGGCATCCAGAGCAACACAACACATCAACGATAACACACCAGAGTTTAACAGAACACTAATACTTGCACAGAAAAAGCTGCACAACCTATTGCTAGATTGTGCAACAAAGGCACATAGAGCCATGAGATCAAGACTATACGAAACAGGGGAGAAGGCAGGAAAGTTACTAACCTGGCTAGAGAGACGAGACGAGGGACACCAGCAAATTAAGCACATCAAAACTGTAAATGCAGATCTAGCCACAACCGATAGTGAAATAGCTGAATGTTTCGTGACCTATTACGAAGAGCTGTATGGCTCCCCGGACACCCCATGCGAGCATACACTACTAGATGAAGTCACTCTCCCCCGACAAGATGCAGAACAAATCGACATATTAGAGAACAATATCTCAGAAGACGAGATATCTGCTGCTATTTCCGAACTCCAAGCTGGCAAAACCCCAGGCCCGAACGGCTTTCTGATAGACATCTGGAAGAAACTGAACAGGCACAATATCGTACCACACTTGCTTAATATGTTTGAATCCTCGAGAAAGGAAGGGATACTCCCGGTAGACTTACGTAAAGCCATCATAATAGTAATACCGAAAGACGGCAAACCCCTGGACGTATGCAGCTCCTACAGACCCATATCCCTGATCAATAGTGAAGCCAAGATACTGGCAAAAGTACTAGCCAATGGACTCCAAAAAGTAATCTCCTTCCTGGCCCTATTGGCAATTGATTTTGAGAAAGCCTTTGATTCAGTACACTGGGAGGCACTATGGGCGATAATGAGAAAGATGGGTTTTGGGGAAAACTTCATACAATGGGTCTGACTCCTGTATAACACCCCACTAGCGGAAGTGAGAGTGAATGGCTGGTCCTCACGCTGCTTTCAACTGAGAAGGGGCACCAGACAGGAATGCCCACTATCAGCGATGCTGTTTGCCCTGATTGTAGAACCCCTGGCTGCAATTCTAAGAAACACGGCTACATGGTCTGGTTTCCGCTGGGGCCCAACACCAGAGGATAGAATCTCCATACACTGACGACCTGCTGATCTACCTGGGTGATCCGGCGGTCTCCTGTCCCATAGTCACAACAATCCTGATACAATACGACAGGTTTAGCGGCCTGTGAGTAAATTGGAGCAAATCAATATTATTCCCGGTTAGAGGAATAGACTGCATACCTCTCGAAGGCTCCCCATATACAGTTGAAACAGAACAATTTCGATATCTGGGGGTTCTAATCAAAAATAGATTTGAGGACTATGTGGCCGACAACTTATTTCCAATAATGAAGCGCTTCACACAAGACGTCACCCACTGGATTACACTGCCACTGACCCTACTAGGGAGAGCGGCACTCTAATGCTGGCCCTACCCCGCTTCTTGTACGTCCTGCAAAATGCTCCTCTACACATCCCCACAACCGAAAAGACACTACAGAAACTACCATGCGGGGAGGGACACATCCGAGGATAGCACTAGCCACGCTCCAAAGATCCGTATGGGAGGGAAGGATCGGGCTCCCGCATATGCAAATATATTATTGGGCGAGCCAGTTGGCAGCAGTAAATGACATACTACACGGGGACCCAGATCTGCCGCACATACGTGCAGAAAAAGCAGCAAGGCAAGATGTGCCTCTAATTGTAAGCCTGTATAGGGTGATGAGCCACCCTCCCCTGCACTATAATTGCCCACACAACCCGAATCTGAGGGGAAACACACCAATACATAGGTTGGGGACGCAAACTCACCCCGATACAGCCGCTGTGGGACAATACTCTCCTCCCGGAGCTCCACAAACTACCCAAATGGCCTAACTGGGACACAGCTGGGGTACAAACGATCCAACAAGTAATGAAGGAGGGTAGAATCATACCATTCACTGAACTGTCGTCCAGATATGGACTTCCACCCACTGAATACTACCATCACGCACAGCTGTCCCATGCACTCATCAAAAATATGCCAGACCTCGTTGACCTCCAAGACTGTACACCGATAGAGTGAAATATTGTGTTAGACAGCGTGCATGTCAAGACTACATCAACAATGTACAATGTAATCTCTTCCTTTCCTACGAAAGAACTGTCCAACCTGAAAGCGAAATGGGAGCAAGATGTGGGTCCACTGCTGCCTGAGGAGTGGTCTGCGACCCTAATGCATCCTAGAGAAACAGCAATATCAGCTAGAATACGGCTAATCCAACTGAAAATCTTACACAGAGTATACTACCCACGGAAAACACTATGCAACTTCGGGTAAGACCACATGCCAATTGTCTACGCTGCAAACAAGAAGAGGGCACGTTCTTTCACATCCTTTGGCAATGCCCTTGCATTCAACCCTTCTGGCAAAAATGCTATGACAGACTGTCACGAGTAACGGGTCGAACGATCCCGAAAGAACCAAAACTCCTTTTGCTGGGGATCAAAGAGGAGGGTGAATTGAACCGCTTTGAAAAACTTTTGATCTCAACAACCACAGGGCTGGCTAAAAGGAACATTGCACCATTATGGGGTGCAGAGACCACCCCCAATACGCCCAGCGGGTGGCAGAAGTAGATGCATGCATAGTGATGGAACAACGTGTCTATACAGCCAGAGGCTGTCCCGGAAAAGCTGGTAAAATATGGCAAAAATGGGAACAAACCATGTGATGACCGAGAACAATTGGTGTGATCCGGACACGCAAAGTCCACAAGATACCTATACATTGTGGAGATACCCCAGGCATTGCCCTGCATTGCTGTTGTAACTTAACTAATCATGGAGACTGGTCTTAACGGCTTTGATGTATGAATGTTAATTTTGTTTGTAAGTTATGTGTTGTTGCTTCGTTAAAAAAAAAAAATGTATTAAGAAAAAAAAAACAAAGATCTGTAGCTCATCATCGGTGAGGTGCCTCTTGCTCTGCAGACCCTTCTCCTGTGCTGTGTCTTGGGGTGGAGCCTCTTTCTGCTCTGCAGGTTGTCCATTCTTAGACCTAATGGCCTCAGGTGGTGGTGATTCACCCGTCTGCCTCTGACCGGCTGTGCCTTGGGGGTGGAGCCTCTTTCTGCTCTGCAGGTTGTCCATTCTTAGACCTAGTGGCCTCAGGTGGTGGTGATTCACCCGTCTGCCTCCGGACACATCCACTTCAGGGTGCCGGCACACCTATGGGCTGAGGAACACCACGTCCTCCTGGGGCTGGGGCAGATGTGTCCTCACCACGTTCCCATCTACTCTCTTTCCCTTCCCCTTCTGGGTCCTTTCTATTCATAGTGCAGATGTAATTATTGAATTGAATGGACACAAGTATATTATTCTGGGCAATATGTGGAAGGGAACAGTCTACGTGATGTCCTACATGGCTATGTGGTCCAGCAAGGCTCCAATGTACCCCAGATCAAAAATGAACAGTACGCGATACACAGAGGAACCCCATAATATAAAAAAGTGCATGCGATACCGGGAAGCTTCACAAAAGTGAAACAATGGTATGTGATAGGCAGTGGCACCCCACAATAGAAAATTGCATACGCAATACCTGGAAATCTTTCGAAAGGTAAAAAAAGCAGTACGGGATATGCAGAAGCACCCAGAAACAAAAAATTGCATATGCGACACACCATAGGCCTCAAAAAGGACAACAATACATGCATATATGTGCAGAGGCAACCCCCGAAAAGAAAAATGTGATACAAATTTACTGAAGGAAACGGCTTGCGTAGTACCCCCAAAAAAATGTATGCAAGACTCGTCCGTCTTTGTACCTGCATGCGCATAAACAGTGATTCCTGGCACACACCTTAATTAGCGCCATCATTGAGACGAGCCATGTAGGTGTGATGCATAGGCACATAGCATGAGGCGCGTATAACCTAACTTTCGGCCTGAGGGCCTTTACTCTGTTTTTGGCTGACTCGGATGAGACAAGTGATTTTGAAGAAATAATTTACAGAAAGGTATTTTTTAAAGAAACAATAATAAAAAATACCAATTTGTTTAGCTTTTTATATATGGGTGGAGCAAAGGGTTAAAATAGGTTAAAATGGTGGGGAGGGGCCTGGGGTGGGTTTAAAATCATAGGGGAATATGGAGTTTGGGGGACACACCTCCAAATAGAAAAATAATTGGTAATTTATTCTGTGCTTTGGTAAAATCACATAGAAGCCACAATCTTTGACGACCAGGGTCCCCTAGCATGGAATGTTATTCCAGCATAGATAAGATCCACAGCACAATCACTGTTTTAAAAAAATGTGTTAAGCACCACCTGTCCAACATGAAACTGGGCTGAAGAGACACTTCCTGCAGCTCTGTCTCCCCCCGCCACTGACCCCCCTGTCTGTTCTGCCCATGTTTTCATGTCTTTTTGTGTGCCCTGAGTACCATGGGCTTGTGCTGCTCTATACAAATTAAATAATGATAATAATAATAATAATAATAAAAATTATCATTATTAATATAAGTATTATTAAGACCATCAGGAAGTAATGAGATGACCTCAAGACCAGTAGCCATTTGAAGGCATAGGCAGCCCTTGCAATGGAGTCCACCATGGAGGTGTACCATGCGGGCTGCCACCTGCAGTCACACAACCAGTTGTGGGTCCTTGAGAGGTTTTACCCGGACCTTCACACCCAGATCTGTATGTGGAGAAGACGTCTGGATGCTGCTGGTGAGTACCAATGTGGAGCACTGTGTAGAGGAGGAGCCAAGTACCCCTACTCCAACCGCCCTGCCCTTATTACGTGTCTGTTGGAAACCAGAGTATGAGACATACACAGAGCAGGTGAACAAAGAAAGAGCAGAGCGTGGACTCTGTCCAGTACCAATAATAGTACCAATACCTAAGAAAATCTGGGAGGCAAGATACCCATTGAGAAAACTGTACCTGCACCCAAGACAGTATCATGGCCATTTAAATGAGATTCCTGAAGAAGCAGAGCAGATTAATGGCAAAGGTGAATGGTGACATCAGACAGAAAGAGGTGACACACACAGAAGAGATGCAGAGACCACAGAATGCATATATTCTATAAGGCATCAAGAAGGTACCAAGGATAAGTGACATCTTGGGATCAAGGTGAAGAAGCTTTTGCCACCAGAACAGATTAAGGTATTAAACTAGTTTATACATGTACAGACGCAAAAGAAATGCAAGCAGCAAAGCAATCTTAAAAGCTAGCCTCAAGCTTTATAGTAAATAGATTGTGGTAAACGCCCACGGTAGCGTCCATGTAGTTATGGTTAAGTTGGTGTTTCCATAGGAAGAGCACTTTTTGGGTGGCTTATAACTTCGCTCCCTCTGGACGAATCCTCACAAAACTTTGCAAAGAAAGTATATGGCCCACTCTGAATATGTGTGCAAAGTTTGGAGAGGTTTGGTCCAGGGGGGGCAAAGTTATCGGGGGGGTCCCAAAACTTTTGTTTTTTCCCATAGACATAATGGGAAAAAACTTTGCGCACGGCTACAGCCCGAACCGCTCGACGGATTTACACCAAATTTGCGGCAGGAGTGGCGGCTTGGTCCAGAAAGCGTGCTTTTGCAAATTTGGTGTAAATCCGTCCAGTAGTTTTTTTTAAAAATGACCAAAATGTAAGGCAAAAAAATTAGTGATATCTGTGTTCGCTTTGCGGAAGGACTACCCTGTTTGCTCCGCGGACAGCACCCCGATTGGCCCATGGGCTTGCGTCATGTCCGCGGACATGCAACGTGTTCGCTGATTGGGCGGTGTGGTGCGTGATGCGCGTCAGATTTTCTGTCGCGCCCGCCATCTTGCATTCGCCGCCGACCTCGGACAGCGCGGTGAAACTTGAATTAAAAAATTGTATTTAGTGGCATGTGTTGGTGTGTAAGAGTGTTTGGGGAGGGTGGGGGAGTATGAGATAGGTTCAATGTTGTATTTTTTTTATGTGCTAGACGCTTTTGTTGTGTTCGATTTGTCTGCGGACAACACGGCTGTTCTGGAATGTTCGTAAATAAACAGAATGGATTCGGTGTCAAGTTGAAAGTGTTCTAAGAACACTTGTTGTGTCTTGGAATGTTAGCAGGGGGTGTCCTGGAGACGTTGTGTGTATTGTTCGTTGGCAAGCTGAAAGTGTTCTAGGACCTTCCTTGTGTCCAAGGACATTAAAATGGTTGCAATGCTTGAATCTATGGGTGTGATATGCTGCGGTGGTTGTGGCCAGGGTATATATAGAATGTTGGGTGCATGGCCATATCACAGTCATATGCCATGCACCCAAGTGTCTATGCCCTGGCTAGAATTATCGTAGCATATCACAGTCATATGTCATGCACCCAAGAGTCTATGCCCTGGCCACAAGTATAGCAGCATATCACACTCATAGTGGCTAAGAACACTTGTGGGGTGTTGGAATGTTCGCAGGGGGTGTCCTGGAGACGTTGTCTGTATTGTTCGTTGACAAGTTGAAAGTGTTCTAAGAACAGTCGCGGTGTCCTGAAAAGTTTGTACACAAAGAAAATGGGGGTGTCCTGAGGACGCTGTCCGTATTGTCCTCTGGCAAGTTGAATGTGTTCTAGGACCTTCCTTGTGTCCGCGGACATTAAAATGGTTGCAGTGCTTGAATCTATAGGTGTGACATAGTCATATACCATGCACCCAAGAGTCTATGCCCTGGCCAGAAGCTATGCAGCATATCACAGTCATATGCCATGCACCCAAGAGTGTATGCCCTGGCCAGAAGCACTGCAGCATATCACACTCAGAGTGGCTTATAACTTTGGGTCAAAAACAAATTTATAAGGAACAATGTTATAAGCCAGTATGGGTGTGATATGCTGCGATGTTTGTATTTATGATGTTATACTTACTATTTGGTTTAGTAAAGGGAGTCCATGTTTTTTTTCTTGTTCATTTCTGTGATAAAAGAAAATAGCATGTTAGTATTAGTATTTTATGAAGAGTTATTACATTGTACAATCAACATTTTTTCTTTTTTTTTACCCTCATAATTAGTCGATGACAAACGAGAGTACTGTGCAATTTGCTCAGTTTCTGTGTTTGATGCTAAAATCATTGGGTCTGTGGGAGAAAAAAAAATCCATGTTGGATTAAAAAAAAACTTTTTCTGTTATGCTACAGTTTATTTGTTTGTTTGTTTTCAGTGTTTACTTGTTGTTTCTGGCTAATGGTTTATACATTGGATTGTTCCAGTTTTTGGGAGCAGTAAGATATTAGGTATTTGTTTGGATATTGAACAGTTTTGGAGCAGTTAGATACCAGTAGGCATATTCTAACTGTTTATTTATTTATATAATTTTGTGGTATTGATTTATCTGTTTGAATATTTTAAAATTTTGGGACAGTTAGATACCATTTGGTGTATTCTGTCTATTTTTTATTTATTTGAGTAGTCCTAATTTATCTGTTTAGTTGTTGTAGCATCTTTGGGCAGTTAGATAGCTTTTGGAATATTGTGACAGTTTATATTTATTTTACTACAAGTGTACTTAAAGTTTAAGTACAGTTTAGTTATCAAATTTTGGTTTTAAGAACATTAAATAAGCGTTTGTAAGATTTGCTGATAATCTCTGCTTTAGAGTAATGGTACTATCCTTACATTGAAACCATCCACATTTCTTTTTTATATATGCAGTGTAGTGTCCTGAGTTGGTTGTGGCTCCTGCGTGGTAGATGATACCTATTGTTGTTAAGGTTTTCCTACCAAGTGATATTTGACCATGTGTGAATCCAGTCAGCTTGCAGTTGTTTTTGGTACCATCTGCATTGTAACGTAGAAGCATTAGTATTACGTATTTACTATGTGTTTGTATTACTAACGTGGAGCGATTATCTGAATTGCAGGTGGAACATAATCTACCGTGGTTTGAATTTTGTACAAGTTGCTGAAATGGAACGGATTCACAATTAGGTATTGATATATACACAAAGCGCTCATTGGGGTTTTGTTCTTGTGCCACATTGTTGCAGAGAGTGCATGTATGTTTCCACATGTATGGAATCTGGAAGATTTCATTTATAGGTATGTTTTCCAGTACTTGTAGTAAGTACATTACAAATTCTTGTGGATCTTCCTGTGAGTTTAAAGTGAATTTCAACATTCCAGCACAATAGTCAAATTGTTGTCTTATTCCATAAACACTATACGTGTTGTCAGGATTGTTTGCTGCATTTCTGTGACGTACTAACATTTGCAAACACGATGGGTCTGCACTGTGTAAGTAAATGTTCTCAACAATTGGTGGTAATTGAAATAGAATATTCATTGCTACATTTGCGTAGCAATTTACACCAACTATATTTGAGAGTTTAAATGAACCATGTAGTTCTGTATCTGACTGCTTTTTTGGAGTTTGTCTTCCTTCTTTGAAGAAGTACCTGGTTTACTTTCCCTAATTGATTCTTTTTTGATTGTGGTACTTGATGAAGTTTTAGTTTCTTTTACTCTTTTTGGAAGATTTGCAGTGACATCCTGTTGCATTTCTGTTTGATTTAGTTTTCTTTTAAAACATTTTCCTTTTTGTGGAAGAGGATATGTTTGTAGATGGGGGGTGTATAGTGAACGAAGTCTATTGTATTCTAAAATGCAAGGAATATCAGCGTTTATTTCACTTGCATCAAAGTTGATTAGAAATAGACCGTCAAGTGTACGTAAGCGTGATAGTGTTACGTAGCTCATGCCTTCTTTAAAGACTGTGTTACCAATGTTTATCATTGCTTTGTCTAAGGTAAGACCTTGTGATTTATGAATGGTGATTGCGTATGCAAGAGTTAGAGAAAATTGTTCTCTGCGTACATACATGTCTTTGAAGAGAAGGAATCGAGCTGTTGAGCATCCTATTCTTTTAACTTCTAAAAGTTTGTCAAAGAGAATATTGACAAACTGAATTTTGTTGTCACGTGGGTATGTTTGAAAGCCAACAACTCTACCCAGTGCTCCATTAACTAGTCCTTGGTCTACGTCACGGTTACGTTTCAGCATTACTCTGCAGTTTAAGGATAATTTTAATATCTTTTCCAAGCCTGCTGTGTTTGAGATTGATTTTTCGAAACTGTTTAGTCTTGCTGTGGCTTGGTCACACATGGGAAGTGTCATTCCATGTACATCTAGTTTGTATGTGGCGCTAATTTCCATTATTGGTTGCATTTCTTTACTTAACATGATTTAATTGAATTTGAAACAGCTTGCAAGAGTTGGCATGAAGGCCATACAATTGACATCGTTGTAGGCTAATTGTTCCATAACATCTGAAGCACATGTATTATCACCATAAAGTGCATGATTGTGTCGGGTTTTCAATATTGCTTCTGCTTCTCTAGAAAGTATACCAACTCTGATACTTTTTAAGATGTTGGCATAAGTGAGATCTGCAGATTGGCGCATGTTTTGTGTTAATTCTCTGTATTGGAAATGTTGCCAAAGGTTGACATTTCCAATGCTGCCAACACTTTTAAGACAGAGTTTGTGTCCTAATGTTTTAAAAATAGGCTCACCTTTTACAGGTGTCAATTGAAGAAGATCTCCGAAAACAAAAATGTGTTTTCCTGCAAAGAGCTCTTCATAGTTTGTTTTGAGTACTTCCTGTAATCTGAGGTGAATCAAAGCCAACATTAGGTTGGACACCATGCTCACTTCATCTATTAGTAGCATTTTCATGTGTTTTAATACTCTGCGTAGTTCCATTGCAGATTCTGCAGAAAGTTTGTAATAATCTAATTTGTTTTGGTGTTCTACTGGCAGGAGTAGTAATCGGTGTAAAGTGACACCACCTATGTTGTAGGCAGCTAAACCTGTGGGGGCAGTGACAATAGCTGACAGTTTGTTGTTTGTGAATTGTTGAAGGAACTTACTGGTGATTTTGATTAGGAATGTTTTGCCAGAACCAGCTTCACCACTGACATACAAAAGTATAGGTTTGCAATTTTGACAGGTACATTCTTTGTTTTCATGTTGTTCACCATGTGCAATTTCTTTTGTTACTTCTTGACAAATGCTACATTGCTCATTGTTTAGCTTTGATTCTAGTATAGTTAAGTCTTCTTTATCTTCATACTGACACATGGTGTTTTGTACTTCTATCATAGCTAATTCTGCCTCATTTGTTATTAGTGGGTCTCCCAGTGGTTCTTGTCTTCCTGTGACAGATGGTTGAACACTGTCAGGAGTGTCCTTATCTAGTTGGGCCTGGAGTTCTTCTTCGTGTTGCTGTTCATTGTGCAACATTGTTTTGTACTGTGCAAAGTTTACATCAGTTATACTGCTTTCATTTGCTTCGAAAGCGTCTTCATATGAGTCATAGTTATCTAGTTTTTCTTCTTCTTTTCTCCATGGCTTAAAGAGTTGTAGCAGGGACATGTAATATACTTATTTATGTTGAGGAGTCTTTAATGACAATTTTATATGATCAATTAAATTTGGTTTGGTGAGTTTTACTAAGCTGCCTTCACAGTTTGTCACTTTGTATTCATGGTTTTGTTCATCAGGTTTTATATTATTTTTGTATGCGTAGTTTTGGGCCATGTGGTATAGACTCATGGTTTCCAAAGTGGTACTCCTGTTTGGGTAGTATGTGTCCAATAAATTGTTTTTTAAAATGTCTTGGCTGTTGGGATCATGTTTGGCTATTGTTTCTATATCTTTGTATGATTTTAGAACTCTTTTTCTAGATTTAGCTGGACCAAGACTTAGCCATACTATATTTGCAGATTTACCATACAATGCAGTACCAGTTAATCGATCAGCTGCTTCATAGGATCCACATTCTCTATGGGACAGCATTTTTATGCCCAAGCTGTATAATTTCTGAGACAATGTTTTATCTGATGACAGGTCATTCCAGAGGTCTTGGAACTCTGTCTTTTCTGATTTGGTTAAGTATGCTGTGACATATCGTGCAACTGCAGTAGAATTGTCTGCAATGTACTGCACGTCTATGTTTGCATTCCATAAGTAGGCAATGATTGCATTGTAATCATTGATATATTTTTCTTCTTCTTTTCTTTTTATGCAATATGTATTTTTAGGTGACTTACCTTTAACACTATGTCTAACTGAAGACATGAGGTTGATCACTTGACCTGTATTTGTGACTGGTCTAGGGAAACCAAATCGGCATTTGGTGTAGTATTTACCTTTGTTTTTGTATTTGCGACGACAATATGTGCCACATTTGTGCTTTTGGAATTGTAAAGTTTTTGCATGATGATCACTATTTGTGGATTCTGACGGAATTTCACAAGTGACATATTTTTCAATAAACTGTAAAACAATGGCATCACTGTCTTGACCAAATTTAGGAGCATCTTTAATCCATAAAAACATGTGGATATGTGGTGCTCCTAAGGCTTGGTATTCTTTTCTCCAAAAGAAGTGTTGCACTTCTCCAAGGGGAGGAACAGTTTTGTTACAAATAAAATGTAGCATAGCAATGAAGCGATGGTGAAAATATCGTGAAACATTAACAGGATCCTGTGAACAAAGTTCTCCAGGTGTTAGTATATCTATGTTTGTTTTGTTTTCGTTTGATATGCATAGGAAAGCATGTAAATCTTAAGATGCATATTCTGCGCAACTTAATGTAACAAACCAAGTGGGTGGGCCAAGGTTTCTGATCATACAACATACATCTCCATGACGTCGAAACCAGTACTCTTTAGCACCAAGCATATTTGCTAATAGATTTGTAAGATTTGCTTGTAAAACCTCATCTTTTTGTTTAACTTTTTGTAATAATTGTGTAGCTGTCATATTTTGAAAGTGTGATCCTGATTTTAATATGTGTACAACTCCCTAACATAAAGTTGCTAGTTCGATTTTAAAAAGGGTAGGTGGAATATGTACTCCACATTTTGCCGAAATCTGGGATCTTCAGAATACATTCGTAATGAGCGATATTCTGATGCTGATATTTGAATAGGTCTATCATCGTATCTTCCTCCTTTGCCAGTAGGAAAGAGTAGAGGAAAAGCACGTGCTTCTATACTTTTTTCCCATATGCTGATTGGTGATCCTTTTGTTTGACGCATTTGGTAAGTTTCCAGTGCATCTTCTATGGTGTCATTAGAGTGCAATGGATGAATTGTATAATGGTCTAAAGTGTTTGATATTGTAGCAGGATGTAGGAGCTCAAATTGACCAGCTTCTTGTTTCTGTTCAATTATTTCACTTGTATCTTGCAAGTTTTCTTCAATATTAACTTCTTTGTAATATTCATTGTTCTCTTTAAGATATTGTAGGGCTTCTCTAACTTTATGTAAATCTACCAGTTGTTGCCAATTTTTTTTGTCTTTTGTAGGTACTCCATTTACCAAGATAATTAAAGATTGCTGCATTGGACGCTGCACTCCGAGAGTGTGCACATTTTCTTTTAGATCTAATGGTAAATACACTACTTTTCCACGAATACCTTTCACTAATTCAGAGGGAGGTAATTTTGCAGTTTTTGGTTAAAGGCGTATTATTGCTTGAAATGGGTGCACTGTTTTAATAATGATGCTCTCATATAAATTAAGTTGTTGAAGGGGTTTTGGTAGTGGATACAATTCCAAGTTATTTGTGATAGCACGTGAAGGAGTTTGGTTGTTGTCAAGTTTTGTAGTGCAGTAACTGCAAAGTATTATGGGTCAGTTATTTCGTATTTGTTTTCTGCTATATGGTAGAGAGCTAATTCAAACCATTTAGAATCTTCATTGTCTTCTATTTTGTATGATAGGTCTATAGTTTTAGTGCTACTTTTATATAAAGTTCTGCGGCAACATACACACACATGGTTTGGTACTTCAGCTGAAGTACTTTCAAATTTTAGTATTTCTTTTTAGTATATCTATAGTGAAAGGTTGTCATGTGCAGAATTGTTACGAAGTTGGTTGACATCTAATTCATCTTGTAAGTGGGTTTCACTTCCAAAATATTTTGTCTGGATATAGTCGATTTCTTTTAGGAGGTCTTTTGATGTACCATGTAGAAGAATGTTATTTAAATTGGCTAGTACTAAAGCAGGACTTTTAGCATAGTACAGTTTATAAACTAGATTTCTTATACTTGCATGATGTGTCGATATCCTTTTGATATCATGGAAGGGTGTTTTGCAAGTAGGTCCTGTAATGCAGGCCAAGGAATGTCCTTGTAGTCCTGTGTACTTGCGTATTGGACAAGCATCCATATTTTGCAGTAGTTTAATTTTGATTTTGTCTTTGCTTTTCACATATTGATTGAGGAATTGGCGTAAAGACTTGAACATTTTTGTTGGGAATGTTACACATTGACGTGCATGGCCATTTGTACACTAGATGTTCTGATTTAGTTGAATGGAGGGGTAAATCTACGTTTTCAAGGCATATTTTTGTAAGGAGTTCTTCTTGTTCCATTATGGTATTATTAACTTTTTCATAACCTCGACCACTGCTATGTATGGCAATTGTATTTGTTTGCTTTTGTTTGTAGGCTTCTTCATTAAAGTATGGTTCTGTGGTTGTAGTGTGACTCCATTCACCTCCACAGATATTTAAGAAGTTATTTCTGTTGACATTTCGTTTATTGAGAAGTCTTTTTGTAATTTAGTTATTAGTTTTGTTAGTGGTTTCATTCTGTTTAACACTAAAATAAATAACTTTGTTTTGAGAAGAAGTGCACTGTCTATCAACACTTCTAAGATTACTTTCCTACGATAGGTTTGAAGTTTTGAACCTGGTTTCTCTCCTGTTTTCATAAGATTCTGAAGGACTTTGTGACAGAACATTTTGGCTAAAATACTTTTCTTGGTATGCTTACTTTGTACTGTATCAAGATTTATAGAAGACGTTTTATTTGTAGTGATAGTTGATTTTCTGTTAATTGTTTTTTTGGTTGTTTTACTTTTTGATAGAGGAGGGAAAACTTTTTGTACTAGAAACTTCTTCTGTTTCACTACATGACTGTATTATCTGTTGTGTTTCAACTTTTTTTTTACAAATTCTGCTATAGATGGATGTTTATGTTGGAGACTTTTCTTTTCATTTGCTATTCTTGAATTAATGTGTTACTAAACTGGGGTTCAGATGACAGAAAAAAGTAAGCTAGTGGTGTGGAGAAGTATAAATAGTATATCTAAAGCTATACAATTAAAACAGTTGTTTTTTCTACAACATCTAAATTCTAGCGGCTGAGTTGGGTAATTTGTGTGTCGAAAAATATGAATTTGTTAGCCATTCTGCCAGTAAATCACTGTTTAAGACGGGGGGAATTTTTGGTCAGAATGGTGCAGAATCTCTATTTTTAGGCACAGAAATAGCATGAATTAAGCTTACAGTGTGAGTAATAATTCAAATATTATGGTAACATTCTACTTACTTTTTTTCTAAAAGGAGCAGTTTGCTTCTTAGTTGTTCTTTGTAGTTCCAATTCGGCTGCTTCTTTTCAGGAGAATGGTCTTCACTGCAATTGTAAAAGAAAGAAATTAGTAATTTGGTTTGTATATAGCACTCTTTTTAGTTTAGACATAGATTTTTTAAATTGAAATGCTCAGCGCCTTCCTTAAAACCATTAAAACTATTTTATGACTAACTGTAGGAAAGAAAATATCTTCACTATGGCTTGTTAAATTCATAATGTACCAATGTATACCACTATTCCTGCAACTAAGCTGTTCCACGTAATAGTGAGTCCATGTCATAGCCTGCTTTTCCACGTAATAGTGAGTGAATGTCATAGCCTGCTTGTCCTATATGAATGTAAGTAATTATATAAACTAAAAAAAGTAAAACCAAATATGTGTTTGTACAAATATTATTCTTTGAGATTTGATCATAGAGTGTGCATGTAATTTTGTTTGATTATATGTAGTCTATATATTTTATTTGGAAAAGATTAGTTTAACATTATTTGCGTGTGTGTGTGTGTGTACGAAGAAATTAAATGGTATAAAGGTTTGTAAGTCACAGTTCATTTCAGGATAATGAAAAAATGATCGTAGGTTCATTTTACAGATTATACAAGGTAAAAACCGGTTAGAAAATGGGTTCATCTACTGTATAGAAAATATGCATACCTGTAGTTTGTGTTCATGCATATGGATATGGACTAAGCTGCAAGTAGAAATCTTGGAGATTTGTCTAGTATTTCTCGTCGATCGTGCTTGCCAATGGTATGAGACTTGTAGTCCGAGAGATTCACCGTACATTTGCAGTACTGATCTATGATGATGCAGTTACATGTAGAGGTTGTGGATTTGATTGGTGGATGGTCATGTGAATTCTTAGCTACATCCAATGAGGGAATGGCACAGAGAGTGAAGTGGAAATGGTAGAAGGGCTGTCCATGTTACGATACGTTCGCGGACATGGTGGTAGTTCCAGGACACCGCGTATTACATCCGGGGAATTTGGGGTGGGGAGGCATGCAAATGAGATTGAATGTAGCAAGGGATTGGTCAGTAAAGTTTAGTGAGTGTGTTGTGCTAGGAGAGGTTTCCTCTGATATTCTTTTTGGTGAGAGAAGAACTGATAGCTATGGCTGAGTGTTTCAAAAAACAGACTGTGTCGATTTTGGGAGACTTGTGGATACATTGGTTGAAGGTGCATGCAGAAAGCTGTGGGGTATCTATAGATCTTGGATTCCCACATGTGGAAGTGCACTGGCATGGAGTGCGTGGAATGAAGTGGCTGGACTTGCTACCTCTCTGTGCAACTTTGAAGATAGAGGAACATCCAGACATAATTGTAATTCATTGTGGAGGGAACAGTTTAGGACATGTGTCTGGAATTTCTTTGCAATTTGCAATGAAAGAAGGACTTCAGAAGATCATGGATATGTTTCCAAACTCCAAAGTAATTTTTTCACGGATTGCGCAGAGACAAATGTGGCTTCGTTCTTTCTCATGTGGTCCACAAATGGAGAAAGCAAGGCATAATGTCAATAAGGCTTTTTGTGCTTTCCTAAGAGATTTTGGTACAATGAAAATATTATGTTTCGTAGTACATACATTTTTCACAGAGATGGAGTCCATCTTACTTATGCTGGCAATCAGATTTTTCTGAGAAATGTACAAAATGCATTGCGACCTTTTTCAGAAATGCAGCATCTATTTTGAAGTAGGTGTTAAGTATTTATAATTTTTGACATACAAACACCTCCCAAAGGCCCTTTTCAGAGCCACCACTTCCTCCCAGAGAAAAAAGCAATGGTTACAATAGGGCAGCACCCCAATTTTTTTTATTTTCTCGAACTGTCCGCGGACTTTCAAGAAATAGAAAGGGCCCTGCATTCTTTATCGTTACTTCTATTTTTTAACTGTGAAAGGCGGCTCTGAAAAGAGCCTTATTTTCTTTTTGATTTTTGTTATTTTGTATTTTTTTGGTTTTTTACACACGACACACTAGGAGAGGAGGGGAAAGGAGGGTAAAAGGGGGGGACACCAACCACAGGGATAAGAAAGGGCAAGCTGAGAGAGGAAGATGTAGAGTGGGTTTTATTTGGGTAGTGAGCAGGTCTTCTCGTGCTCTGAGACGATAGTCTCAAAAGCACTTCGAAGTCGCTCCCCCCTACAGAGTACTGTGTCACAGTACATACATACAATTGTGACCCTCGAAAGGTAAGGGTCATCAGAATTCTGTATGGCCTGTGAAGCAGCTTGAGGAAGACGCTGTCCCACAGAGGTGTTCCTTGTGGTGACAGGATCAGAAACGGAGGATGAAGTAGAGGCAATCAACCTACTACGCTCTTCGCAAGGTACAACCTTGCGAATGGCCCCAGTGTGGAATGAGTTCAGGTGTTGCTTCATGGTCGTAGTCCCAAAGCTATACGAACCATGCCTCCAGTGACTGAGTACCATTTTTTACTCGTTGCAGGTGACATGGTTCGCACGAGCCTTAGGACCATTCCCATGAACGGTAAACAACCGCCACACCCAAGAATCACGCCGCGGGCGGCTAGTAGGGATTTCCTCTACCTCATTCTCGTCATCCTCTTCTTCCTCCCCTGTATCCTCACTCCTGTTCCCCTCTTCAGGCCCTTGGGGAAATAGTGGTGGTGGAGGGGGTGGGAGTGGTGCTGAGGCAGATGTAGCACCATGTGGTAATAGTGGAGCCATGGATGTCACAGGCTTGGAGATGGAAATCTCAAAATCTGCAAAGTATGCAGCAAAATGCAGTGTGCTCTGTGGAATAGTCAGAAACACAATGTTAATGCGCTCTAGGGCGTGGTCTTATATAGGGGTGCTTGGGCGCGGGTCGCGGACATGCACGCCGTCCGCAAGAGAGATCGAACATCAAAAAAGGTTCAAAAAGTCACAAAAACTATGTGGAAAGTTAGGATTAGTATCTGGGATTTGTGGTATGGTGATTTTGTAATGAGAAATACTGTGGATTACTTGGAAATGTACTTTTAAACTGTTCGGGGACATGAACAGTGTCCGTATTTAAAGCACGAGATGAGCATGGGTGCGGTCACATGATTGTTTTGTGAGCATGTTCACTAAGGGAGCGGCCGTCCGCAGTACACCCAATGTACGGACGTTGTTTTGCGCATGCGTGTTGATGTTCGGGTCCTGAACACGGACAGTGTTCGGGTCCTGAACTAATTAAAAGTGTGTCATATGTAAAACGAACAGTTACGGACAGCCGTTTATTCTTAGCACAGTTTAACTTACTTGCGAACAATACGGACAGACATAGCGTCCCCAGCACACCTCCATTTTCGTTTATTTACGAACAATTCAGGACACCACGAGTGTTCTTAGAACAGTTTCTGCTTGCTAGCGAACACTACGAACAGGCATAGTGTTCTTAAGGACACCTCCATTTTTGTTTATTTATGAACATTTCAGGACATTACGAGTGTTCTTAGAACATTTTCAACTTGCATGAGAACATTATGGACAGATGTCCTCAGGACAGTTACATTTTCGTTTCTTTACGAACATTTCCGAACAACCGCGCTGTCCGTGGACACCTAAATTGGTTTCATCACAAAGAACTGAAAGTAATTACAACAGAATATAAGAAAAGTAACTTTATTTCACATATATATACAATTATGACTGGGAAGGTGGGGCAGAAACGGAAACAAAAAGAGGAGAATTAGGGATTTCTAGATAACTGGGATCAGGTGAAGAAGGGAAGGAAAGCTCATCGAAACACTTTGGTCCATAGACAGGATTTGGGGTTAACTGAGTGGGATAGGGTGAGGGGGGACAAGTGCAGGTTGGACAATGGTGTGCTGTTGGTGGTTTCACATGATTTTCCACAAAGTTTTTCAAATCCATAAAATTTTGCATAAGGTCATCCATTTTTTGATTAATCTGTTGTAGAGTGATATCCTCTGATTGTTGTTGTGAGATGCTTGGAATTTTTGTATGGTCTGTAATAAAAAAAAATGTATATGTTAAATGTATACAAAATAATATTTATATTATTTATATATTTAATACACTGATGACATCACATGTGCATTTACTTTTCACAAAAAGTCTGTGTAATGCATTCTTATTATAATGTTCACAAAAAAGTGTCAAGGATCATTTGGATAAATATCATGAGCTACTTAGTGCATTAATCAATACATTGATATAAATACATTCTATTATAAATTCTATCAAGTATACTGACATACTCATGTAGAAACATACACGTTGTGTGCAACATACCTGATGGAAGTGTAATACACATAATTTTGCGATATTTAATACTGAAATGATAACTACTTATTACAGTTTGCACACTGTTACACATGTAATAAGTAGCTAATAAAACCTACTTACTACACACAAAACACAAATAAATAACAACACATACAAATATGAGTATATACATGGAAAGTGATATAAGCAAAAAAACAATAGCAGAAAGTGTTCATAACCTAACTAATTATCTTTTTGTAGAGAAATGATTATTCTGTTTCAAACATGCAACTTACCCTATGTATCACATGATGTGACTGCACCCTAAAGAAAGTAGTGTGAGTAAAATGTGTACAAATATGAATATACACAGGGAAAGTATAGTAATAAAAACAAGAAATATCAAAAGTGCTGATAACCCTAATGATTATCTTAATGTTCAGAAATAATTGCTGTCTTTCAAGCCTATGTCTTCAATTATGTATATGTTTCATAAGATATGACTGGACCTTAAGGGAATTACTGTAAAAAAGTGATGTCATCTTTGATGTCCTGGGTGTTAGTCTTAGCAGTGCACAGTGGTGGCGCGAGTTATGGTTGTTTATATCAGTGAAAAAACTTTGTTAAAGGGACATTATGGTTAAGTTGCACTACGAAAAACCTATGAAATTCAGTAAAAAAACGTTAAAGGGACGTTATGGTTCAAAGTAACACCGAAAAACCCCTGAAATTCGTCAGTTATGGTAAGATAAGCAACCATAACTCGCGCCACCGTGCACTGCTAACACTAACAACCAGGACCTCAAAGATGACATCACAAATGTCATTGATGACATCACTGATGACATCACATGTCTGGCTCTCCCTTTTTTCCCTTTACTGACACATTGTTTTCTTCAGTAACAGTCAGGAAGTAAACATTGAAAAGGTACTATATTTGTAGACTTAGGGTCAAGTCACATCATATGAAACATATACATAGCGGAAGACACAGCCTTGAAATAGAGCAATCCTTTCTGTGCGTGAAGATAATCATTAGGGTTATCAGCACTTTCTCATAGTTTTATTTTTATTACTCTACCTTCCCTGTATTTGCTCATATTTGTATACATTGTACTCACTCTCCTTTCCTTTGGGTGCAGTCACATCATGTGATACACATACATATGGTAACTAGCAGCTTTGAAACAGAGCAATAGTTTCTCTGCATAAAGACAATCAGTTAGGTTATGAACTCTTTCTGCTACTACTTCTGCTTTTTTGTTTACTTCACTGTCCCTGTATATACTCCTATTTGTATGTGTTGTTGTCTCTTTGTGTTTTGTCTGTAATAATTATGTATTAAGTGGCTTTTATTATCTACTTATTACATGTTTCACAGTACGCAAAACTCTAAAAAGAAAGCAGTTATCATTTCACTATTCAACATGACAAGATTATGAATATTGCACCTTCATCATGTATGCTGCACACACTGCCTATGTTTCTGCATGAGTAGCTTAGTATACTGTATAGAACTTCATAACAGAATGCTATTTATATCAATGCATTGCTTAATGCACTAATTAGCTCATGATATTTATCCCAATGATCCTTGACAGTTTTTGGTCAGCATTATAAGAATCCCTTGTACAGAGGTTTCATGAAAAGTAAATGCACATGTGATGTCATCAGTGATGTCATCAATGACATTTGTGATGTCATCTTTGATGTCCTGGGTGTTAGTGTTAGCAGTGCATGGTGGCACGAGTTATGGTTGCTTATCTTACCATAACTGCCAAATTTCAGGGGTTATTCGGTTTTACTTGGAACCATAACGTCCCTATAACAACGTTTTTTACCGAATTTCATAGGTTTTTAGTAGCGCAACTTAACCATGATGTCCCTTTAACAAAGTTTTTTTACTGAATTTCAAAGGTTTTTAGTAGCGCAACTTAACCATAACGTCCCTTTAACACAGTTTTTTTAATGAATTTCATAGGTTTTTAGTAGCACAGCTTAACAATAATATCTCTGACTCTATGTACATGTAACATGGAACATACTGAACCCCCTGTACTGAATTTGATGTCCGCAAACTCTTCTAATGTCTGCGGACATGTGTGGACAACTGCAGCACTACCCAAAAAGTCTGGGGGGTATCTTTATTGTTATATCATAATATATGAACACTGCACAAATTCACAAACCAGCACACATACACATTATATGTGGTAATAAATAAGAAGTGTAACCCATATATATAACACATCAAGCATTCATTTAAATACAATATGTTCTAAAACGGAATATACCAAAAGAAGAAAGATAAGCTTCCAACATGATTACCTCACAGAAACTCCACAACTAAGAGCAACAGCAGATCTACAGACGAGTAAGAACACACCTTACGAGAAGCTAGTAAGTGTACTTCATTTTACTCATATATTTCTAAAATTTCTGTATTAGATACAAAGAAAGTGATATTATTTTTTTTTTCTCACATAAATGTCTAGTACTCTGGAGTGGCTAGAGGAGCATTTCCCACGTGAGGAAATGTCTGAAGATAGTGAACCTAATGGTAGACACCTTTCTATATAAACCAATTAATAAATATTATTTTATATACATTTAACAGATACATTTTTTTTGTACAGACCACACAAACATTGAAAATAGTAAACAAAAAGAAATATTGGATAAGACTCTCCAGCACATGGAAGAAAAAATGGACTTACTCAAGGAAAATTTCAACAATTTAAAAAACCTTGTGGAGGATCACTTGAAACAAAAAACTAGATACCATTGTCCCACATGTACCTGCCCCCACTCACCATATCCTAGTCAATTATCCCCAAACCCTATCCATGAACAAAAACGTTTGGATGAGACTTCCATCCCTTCTTCACCTCATATGTATCCTCTTGAAACCCCCAATTCTACTGTGTTTGTCTCAGTTTCTGCTTCACCTTCTCTGTCATAAATTTAACATCCATATATAATAAAGTACATTTATAATATTGTGTCCTAATTCATTTCTTGTTTTTTTTTTAAAACCAGTTGAGGTGTCCGCAGACAGCGCGGGTGTCCGGAATGTCCGTGAAGAAATGAAAATGGAGGTGTCCCAAGAACACTATACCTGTCCGTACTGTTCGCTAGCAAGTTGAAACTGTTCTAAGAACACACAAGATGTCCGGGATATCTGCAATTAACCAAAATGGACATGTTCTAAGAACATTATGCCTGTCTGTAATGTTCGCAAACAAGTCCAAACTGTTCTAAGAACACATTCGGTGTCCGGGATGTCCGTAATCAAACTAACACACGCGGTGTCCTGAAAAGTTCGTAAATAAACAAAATACGGATGTCCTGAGGACGCTAGACCTGTCCGTGCTGTTAGTATGCAGGTTGAAACTGTTCTAAGAACACATCAAGTGTTCCGGGATGTTCGTAAATAAACAAAAGGGGGGTGTCCTCAGGACATTATGTCTGTCCGTATTGTTCGCAGGCGAGTTGAAACTCTTCTAAGAACACAGGCAATATCCTGAAATGTTCGTAAATAATCAAAATGGGGGTGTCCTGAGGACGCTGTCTGTATTGTTCGCAAGCGAGTTGAAACTATTCTAAGAACACACGCTGTGTCCTGACATGTTCATAAATAAACAAAATGGGGGTGTCCTGAGGATGCTATGCTTGTCCATATTGTTCGCAAGCGGATTGAAACTGTTCTAAGAACAAACGCCTGTTCGCAACTGTTTGTTTCACTTTTGTCGCACTTTTAATTGAATTCAGGACCCGAACAGTGTCCGTAGAACACCACCACGCATGCGCAAAACAGTTACCGTGCATTTGGTGTCCTACGGACACCGCTTCCCTTCGCGGACATGTTCGTGTCCCCGAACAATTTAAAACTACCTTTTCAGGCAATCCACAATATTTTTCAATAATAAATCACCATAGCACAAGTCCCAGGCAGTAATCCTGACTTCCTACATACTTTTGGGGACTTTTTGAACCTTTTTTTTGGTGTTCGATCTGTCTGCGGAGAGCGCTGGTGTCCGAGAACCGCGCACAAGCACCCCTATAAAAGGCCACACCCCAGAGCTCATCCTCATTGTATTTCTGCTGCCAATTTTCTAGATTTATTTCTGAAACCTGATGGTAGCCATGGCTGCACTACTGCCACCTGGTGCTACATCTGCCTCAGCACCACCCCCACCCCCTCCACTACCACCACCACCTCCCCAAGGGCCTGAAGAGGGGAACAGGAGTGAGGATGCAGAGGAGGATGACGAGGATGACGATAATGAGGTAGTGGAAGTCCCTACTACCAGCACTCGCGGTGAGTCTTGGGAGTGCTGGTTATTTACCATTCATGGTAACGGACCTAAGGCGCGTGCGAACCAAGTCACCTGCAAAGAGTGCAAAATGGTGCGGGAGGCTTGGTTCGTACAGCTTTGGTACGACTACTATGAAGTGACACCTAAGGTCGTTCCAGGATGGGCCAATCGCAAGGTTGTACCTTGCGAAGAGCGTAGTAGGTTGACTTCCTCTACTAGATCCTCCGTTTCCGATCTTGTCACCACAAGGAACACTCCTGTGGGACAGCGTATTCCACCAGCTGCCTCACAGGCCATTCACAATGCTGATCACCCTTACCTTTCGAGGGTCACAATTGTGTGTATGTACTGTGACGCAGTACTCTGCAGGGGGGAGAGACTTCGAAGTGCTTTTGAGACTCTGGTCTCAGAGCACGAGAAGACCTGCTCACTACCTAAGTAAGGCCCACCCTACATCTTCCTCTCTCCACCTGCCCTTTCTTAACCCCGTGGTTGGTGTCCCCCCTAAAAATAGAAGTGAAAATAAATGAAGCAGGACCTTGTTTACTTTTTAGAAGTCCGTGGACAGTCCGCGAACATCTTAAAATTTTGGGGTGCTGCCCTATCATAACCATTGCAGTTTTGTCTGGGAGGAAGTGGTGGCTCTGAAAAGAGCCTTTTGGTGGTGTTTGTTTGTGTTTGAAAAACATGAAATGCTCAACACCTACTACAAAATGGATGCTGTAATTCCAAAAAAGGTCGCAATGCATTTTGTACATTTCTCAGAAAAATATGATTGCCAGCATAAGTAAGATGGACTCCATCTCTGCGGAAAATGTATGTCCTACGAAACATAATATTTTCATTGTGAAAAGAGGACATGCCAACATCTCTTAGAAAGACACAAACAGCCTTATTGACATTGTGCCTCGCTTTCTCCATTTGTGGACCAAATGAAGAAGAACGCAGCCACATTTGTCTCTGCGCAATCCGAGAAAAAAATACTTGAGAATTTGGAAACATGTCCATGACCTTCCCAAGTCCTTCTTTCATTGCAAATTGCAACGAAATTCCAGACACATGTCCTAAACAGTTCCCTCCACAATGAATTACAATTTATGTCTGGATGATGCTCTGTCTCCAAAGTAGCACAGAGAGGTAGCAAGTCCAACCACTTCATTCCACATATTCCATGCCAGTGCACTTCCACATGTGGGAATCCAAGATCTACAGCTACTATACAGCTTTCTGCATGCACCTTCAACCAATATATCCACGAGTCTCCCAAAATCCAAACAATCTGTTTTCTGAAACACACAGCCATAGCTATCTGTTCTTCTCTCAGGAAAAAGAGTCTCTGACAAACTCTCTCCTGGCACAACACACCCACTAAACTTTACTGACTAATCCCTTGCTCTGCTCATCCTCATTTGCATGCCTCCCCACCCCAAAATCCCTGGATGTAACACGCGATGTCTGTGGACTACCGCCATGTCCGCGGACATATCGTGACATGGATAGTCCTTCTACCATTTCCATTTCACTCTCTGTGCCTTTCCCTCATTGGATATAGCTAAGCAGTCACACGACCATCCACCAATCACATCCAAGACCTCTGCATCTAACTCCATCATCATAGATCAGCACTTCAACAGTGATACTGTTAATCACTCTGAGTACAAGTGTCATATCATTGGAAAGCACCTTCTACAAGAAATACTGTACAAGTCTCCAAGATTTCTACTTGCAGCTGCATGCATATCCATATGCATGAACACAAACTACAGGTATGCATATTTTCTGTATAGTACATGTACAATTCTCATAAATTCATATAAACAGATTAACTGACTTTTAGCTTGTATAACCTATAAAATGAACTTACTGTCATTTTTCCCATCTGCTATAATCAACTGTCACTTCCAAACCTATCTGCTATTTAATTTCTTTTTACACACACATTTGCAAAGCATGTTGAACTAACATATTTAAAGTAAAATATAAAGATTGCACATAGTCAAACAAAATTGCATGCACACACTATATTCAAATATCAAACACCAATATGTGTACAAAAATAAAAAAATCAATGTCTAAATTAACATCAATGCTATATACAAACAGAATTACTAATTTGTTTCCTCTACAATTGCAGTGAAGACCACTCTCCTGAAAAGCAGCAGCAGAATTTGAAGTACATACAACAACTAAGAAGAAACCTGATCATTCCACAAAACAGTAAGTTAAATACCACCATAATATTTGTACTATTACTCAAACACATTATAGGGTTAATTCATGCTATTTCTGTGCCTAAAAACAGAAATTGTGCACCATTATGTCCACAAATCCCCATTTGTTAAACAGAGATTTACAAGCAGAATGGCACACAAATTCTCATTTTTCGGCGCACAAATGACACAACTCAGCCCCTAGAATTTTGATTTTATAGAACAAACAACTGTTTTAATTGTATACCATTAGATTTACTATTTGTGCTTCTCCTCACCACTAGCTTACTTTCTACTGTCATCTGAACCCCAGTTTAGTAGCACATAAATTCAAGAATACCCATCCCAACTAGTTGTAGTTGCCCAATGCACAATCACACACCATCACATACATCTTTATCATCATACTCAGACACTCATGCACACAGAACACATACATTGCAGAACACCCCAACCCATACCTTCTTTATTTTTTTCAACAGACCCTAAAGAATGCGTACCGAAAATCAAGTCCGTAGAAAGCAACACAGAAGTAGAGCAAATGAAAATAGAAGTGTCCAAAATAAGCATCCATCTCTAGCAGAATTTGTAAAAAAAGTTCTATCAAAATGTAAAACGAAACAGAAAACAATTAACAGGAATTCAGCTATCACTACTGATAAAACTGCTCCTATAAATCTTGATATAGTGCCAAGTAAGCATACCAAAAAAAGTATTTTAGCAAAAATGTTCTGCCACAGAGTCCTTCAAAATCATATAAAAACAGGAGAGAAATCATGCACAACCCTTAAAACCTACCATAGGAAAAAGCTTTGATAGACAGGGCAATCCTTCTCATAGGAAAGTTATTTATTTTAGTGTTAAACAAAATGAAACCACTTGCAAAACGAATGACTAAATTACAAAAAAGACTTCTCAATAAACAAAATGTCAGCAAAAATAACTTTTTAAATATCTGTGGAGGTGAGTGGAGCCACACTACAAGCAGAGAACCATATTGTATTGAAGAAGCATACACACAAAAGCAAACAAATACAATTGCCATACATAGCAGTGGACGAGGTTATGAAAACGTTCATAATACCATAATGGAACAAGAAATACTGCTTACAAAAATATCTCCAGAAAACTTAGAATTACCTCTCCATTCAACTGAATCAGAACGTCTAGTATACAAATGGCCATGCACGTCAATGTGTAACATTCTCAAAAAATCTTTCAAGTCTTTACGCCAATTCCTCAATCAATATGTGAAAGGCAAAGGCAAAATCAAAATTAAACTACTGCAAAATATGGATACCTGTCCAGTGCGCAAGTACACAGGACTACAAGGACATTCATTGGCCTGCATTTCAGGACCTACTTGCAAAACCACCTTCCATCATATCAAAATGATATCAACACATCATTCAACTATAAGAAACCTAGTCTATAAACTGTACTATGCTAAAAGCCTTGCTTTAGCACTAGCCAATTTAAATAACATTCTTCTACATGGTACAGCAAAAGACCTACTTGAAGAAATGGACTATATCCAGAAAAAATATTTTGGAAGTGAAAGCCACTTACAGAATGAAATAGCTTTAAAACAAATTAGCAACATTTCTATGCATGGCAACCTTCTGCTACACACATACAAAAAAGAAATACTGAAATTTAAAAGTACATCTGCTGAAGTACCAAACCATGTGTTTGTATGTTACCGCAGAACTTTTTATAAAAGTAAAACAAAAACTTTCGACCTAACATACAAAATAGAAGACAATGAAGATTCTAAATGGTTTGAATTAGCTCTCTTCCTTATAGCAGAAAACAAATACAAAATAACTGACCCCTTAATACTTTGCAGTTACTGCACTACAAAACTTGACAACAACCAAACTCCTTCACGTGCTACCACAAATAATTTGGAATTATTTCCACTACCAAAACCCCTACAACAACTCAATTTATATGAGAGCATCATAATTCAAACAGTGCACCCCTTTCAAGCAATATTACGCCTTCAACCAAAAACAGCAATATTACCTCCCTCTGAATTGGTGAAAGGCATTCATGGAAAAGTAATGTATTTACCATTAGATCTAAAACAAAATGTGCAAACTCTGGAAGTGCAACGTCCAATGGAGCAATCTTTAATTATCTTAATAAAGGGTGTACCTACAAAAGACAAACAAAATTGGCAACAACTGGTAGATTTACCTAAAGTTAGACAAGCCTTGCAATATCTAAAAGACAATAATGAATGCTACAAAGAAATTAATATTGAAGAAAACTTGAAGGAAACCACTGAAATAATTAAAGAGTCACCAGAAGCTGGTCAATTTGAGCTTGTATTTCCTGCTACAGTATCCAATACTTTACACCATTAAACAATTCATCCATTGCACTCTAATGACACCGTAGAAGATGCACTAGAAATGTACCAAATGCGACAAACTAAAGGATCACCAACGAGCATATGGGAAAAAAGTATAGAAACACATGCTTTTCTTCTACTCTTTCCTACTGGCATAGGAGGAAGGTACGATGATAGACCTATTCAAATAACAGCATCAGAATACCGATCGTTACGGATGTATTCTGAAGATCCCAGATTTAGACAAAATGTGGAATTCATATTCCACCTACTCTTTGAAAGTGAAGTAGCAACTCTATCTTACGGAGTTGCACACACATTAAAATCAGGAACCCACTTTCAAACTATGTCAGCTACACAATTATTACAAAAAGTGCAACAAAAAGATGAGGTTTTACAATCAAGTATTACAAATCTATTAGCACACATGCGTGGTACTAAAGAGTACTGGTTCCGACGTCATGGAGATGTACGTTGTATGATAAGAAACCTTGGCCCACCCGCTTGGTTTGTTACATTAAGTTTTGCAGAATATGCATGGGAAGATTTACATGATATCCTACGCATATCAAACAAAAACAAAACAAAAATAGATATACTAACATCTGGAGAACTTTGTTCTCTAGATCCTGTTAATGTTTCAAGATATTTTCACCATCGCCTCATTGCTATGCTACACTTTATTTGTAATAAAACTGTTCCTCCCCTCGGAGAAGTGCAACACTTCTTTTGGAGAAAAGAATACCAAGCCAGAGGAGCACCACATATCCACATACTTTTATAGATTAAAGATGCTCCTGAATTTGGTCAAGACAATGATGCCACTGTGTTACAGTTTATTGAAAAATATGTCACTTGTGAAATTCCATCGGAAGTAACAAATAGTGTTCTTCATGCACAAATATAACAATTTCAAAGACACAAATGTAGCAAATATTGTCGTCGCAAATACAAAAACAAAGGGAAATACTACAGCAAATGCTGCTTTGGTTTGCCTAGACCAGTTACAAAAACAGGTCAAGTAAACTACTTCATGTCTTCAGTTAGACATAGGGCCTCATCACTAGTTTGGTGATAACCCTTAAATCTGGCGGTGGCGCTATTACCGCCGGATTTAAGGGTCTGCCAAATCAGAGCTTCAGCGGATTTATCTCCAGCTCCGACTTGGGGAGAAATCCACTGTACATTTGAGCTATTACCGCCGGCGGGAAATCCACCGGCGGTAAGAGCATGAAAATTCCCCATTGAGCCCAGTGGGGAATGGGGCATTCCCGAATGGGCTCAGTGGGGAATAGGGAATTCCATTACTGCCAAACCCATTATCCGGCGCTAATAACGCCGGGGGGTTTGGCGGTAGGGCTAATACCACTGGCGGTAATACCGCCGCGTTACCGCCCAACTCGTGATGAGGCCATAGTGTTAAAGGTAAATCACCTAAAAATACATATTACATAAAAAGAACAGAAGAAGAAAAATATATCAATGATTACAATGCAATCATTGCCCACTTGTGGAATGCAAACATAGATGTGCAGTACATTGTAGACAATTCCACTGCAGTTGCACGATATGTTACAGCATACTTAACCAAAGCAGAAAAAAACAGCTCCAAGACCTCTGGAATGACCTGTCATCCGACAAAACACTGTCTCAGAAATTATACAGCTTGGGCATAAAAATGCTCTCCCATAGAGAATGTGGCTCCTATAAAGCAGCAGATCGTTTAACCGGTACTGCTTTGTATGGAAAATCTGAAAATATAGTATGGCTAAGTCTTGGTCCTGCTAAATCTAGAAAAAGAGTTCTGAAATCATACGACGATATAGAAACAATAGCCAAACATGATCCCAACAGCCAAGACGTTTTAAAAAACAATTTGCTGGACACATACTACCCAAACAGAAGTACCACTTTGGAAACCATGTGTTTATACCACGTAGCCCAAAACTTCACATACAAAAATAATATAAAACCCGATGAAAAAAAGGTGGATACAGAGTGTCAAATTGTGAAGTCAGCTTAGTAAAACTCACCAAACCAAATTTAATTAATCATATCAAATTGTCATTAAAGACTCCTCAACATAAAGAACTATATTACATGTCGCTGCTACAACTCTTTAAACCATGGAGAAAAGGAGAAGAAACACTAGATAACTATGACGCTTTCAAAGCAAATGAAAGCACTATAACCGATGTAAACTTTACACACTACAAAACAATGTTGCACAATGAACTGCAACACGAAGAAGAACTCTAGGCCCAACTAGATAAGGACACTCCTGACAGTAGTCAACCTTCTGTAACAGGAAGCCAAGAACCACTGGGACATCCACTAATAACAAATTAGGCAGAATTAGCTATGACAGAAGTAGAAAACACCATGTGGCAGTATGAAGATATAGAAGACTTAACTATACTACAATCAAAACTAAACAATGAGCAACGTAGCATTTTTCAAGAAGTAACAAAAGAAATTGCACATGGTGTACAACATGAAAACAAAGTATGCACCTGCAAAAATTACAAACCTATACTACTGTACGTCAGTGGTGAAGCTGGTTTTGGCAAAACATTCTTAATCAAAATCATCAGAAAATTCCTTCAACAATTGACAAACAACAAACTGTCAGCTGTTGTCCCTGCCCCCACAGATTTAGCTGCCTACAACATAGGTGGTGTCACTTTACACCGATTACTACTCCTGCCAGTAGAACACCAAAACAAATTAGACTATTACAAACTTTCTACAGAAGCTGCAATGGAACTACACAGAGTATTAAAACAAATGAAAATGCTACTAATAGATGAAGTGAGCATGGTCTCCAACCTAATGTTGGCTTTGATTCACCCCAGATTACAAGAAGTACTCAAAACAAACTACGAAGAGCTCTTTGGAGGAAAACACATTATTGTTTTCGGAGATCTTCTTCAATTGACACCAGTGAAAGGTGAGCCTATTTTTAAAACCTTAGGACACAAACTCTGCCGTAAAACTGTTGGCAGCATAGGAAATGTCAACCTTTGGCAACATTTCCAATACAGAGAATTAACAGAAAACATGCGGCAATCTGCAGATCTCACTTATGCCAACATCTTAAAAAGTATTAGCGTTGGTATACTATCTCAAGAAGCACAAGCAATATTGAAAACCCAGCACATTCATGTACTTTATGGCGATAATGCATGTGCTACAGATGTTATGGAACAATTAGCCCACAAAAATGTTAATTGTATGGCCTTAATGCCAACTCTTGCAAGCTGTTTCAAATTCAATGAAACTATTTTAAAAAAAGAAGTAATGGAAATTAGCGCCACAGACAAAGTAGACATACATGGTATGACACTACCCATGTGTGAACAAGCCACAACAAGACTAAATAGTTTAGAAAATTAAATCTCCAACACAGCTGGATTGGAAAAAATATGAAAATTATCCTTAAATTGCAGAGTAATGATTAAACGTAACCTTGACGTGGATCAAGGACTAGTTAATGGAGCACTGGGTACAGTTGTTAGCTTTCAATCATACCCATGTGACAACAACATTCAGTTTGTCAATATTCTCTTTGACAAACTTTCAGAAGTGAAAAGGATAAGATGTATGTACGCAGAGAACAATTTTCTCTAACTCTTGCATACGCAGTCACCATTCATAAATCACAAGGTCTTATCCTAGACAAAGCATTGATGGACATTGGTAACACAGTCTTTAAAGAAGGCATGAGCTACGTAGCACAATCACGCTTACGTACACTTGAAAATCTATTTCTAATCAACTTTGATGCAAGTAACGTAAACGCTGATATTCCTTGCATTTTAGAATACAATAGACTTTATTCATTATACACCCCCCATCTAAAAACATATTCTGTTCCACAAAAAGTAAAATGTTGTAATAGAAAACTAAATCAAACAGAAATGCAACAGGATGTCACTGCAAATCCTCCAAAGAGAGTAAAAAAAACCGAATACTTCATCAAGTACCACAAACAAAAAAGAAACTATTAGGGAAAGTAAACCAGGTACTTCTTCAAGAAAGGAAGACAAACTCAAAAAAAGCACTCAGATACAGAACTACCTGGTTCATTTAAACTTTCAAATGTAATTGGTGTAAGTTGCTACACAAATGTAGCAATGCATATTCTATTTCAATTACCACCAATTGTTGACAACATTTACTTACACAGTACAGACCAATTGTGTTAGCAAATGTTAGTACTTCATAGAAACACAACAAACAATCCTGACAACACATATAGTGTTTATGGAATAAGACAACAATTGGACTACTGTGCTGGAAAGGTGAAATTCACTATAAACTCACAGGAAGATCCACAAGAATTTCTAATGTACTTACTACAAGTACTGGAAAACAAAAACATACCTATAAATGATCCAGATTTCATACATGTGGAAACATACATGCACTCTCTGCAACAATGTGACACAAGAACAAATCCCCAATGAGCGCTTTGTGTATGTATCAATACCTAATTGTGAATCCGTTCCATTTCAGCAACTTGTACAAAATGCAAACCATGGTAGATTATGTAATACCTGCAATTCGGATAATCGCTCCACCTTACTAATACAAACACATAGTAAATACGTAATACTAATGATTCTACGTTACAATGCAGATGCTACTAAAAACAACTGCAAGCTGACTGGATTCACACATGGGCCCTCATTACAACACTGGCGCTAAACCATGGCGCTATTAGCACCATGGTTGGTCCCGGTGTTGTAACGGGTCCGCCATGGTTCAATGGGGAATTACCACCCCATTCCAAGGTTGGCGGGGCGTTAATTCCCCATTGAACCATGGCCCTTCCCCATTTCCATTTTCGCCCCATAGGGCTCTATGGGAATGGGCAAGGCGCTAAGTACGGTACCGCAAATTGCGGTACCGTACTTAGCACCAAGGTCCCTTTGCGGGTCCCTACTTTAACGGCTGGTCTAGACCAGCCGTTCAGGTCGGGTCCCACAAAGGGACCTCGTAGTAAGGCGCTAAGTGTTTAACGGCGCTGCAGCCTTTTACGGCGCCGTTAAACACTTAGCGCCAGGGTCCTAATGAGGCCCATGGTCAAGTATCACTTTGTAAGAAAACCTTCACAACTATAGGTATAATCTACCACACAGCAGCCACAACCAATGCAGGTCACTATACTGCATATATAAAAAAAAGAAAATGTGGATGGTTCGAATGTAATGATAGTACCATTACTCTAAAGCAGAGATTACCAGCAAATCTTACAAACGCTTATTTAATCTTCTTAAAACCAAAATGTATTAACTAAAATGTACTTAAACATTAACAAAACTTCTATTAAAATACTGTAAACTGTTAGAATATGCCAACAGCTATCTTACTGCCCCAAGATTCTACAACAACTAAACAGATAAATGAATACCACTAAATTATATCATAAAATAGACAGAATACACCAACTGGTATCTAACTGCCCCAAGATTCTACAACAACTAAACAGATAAATGAATACCACTAAATTATATAAAAAAATAAACAGTTAGAATACGCCAACTGGTATCTAACTGGTATCTAACTGCCCCAAGATTTTCAATAACCAAACAGATAAATCAATACCACTACATTATAACAAAACATAGACAGTTAGAATATGCCAACTGGTATCTAACTGCCCCAAGATTTTACAATATCCAAACAGATAAATCAATAGCACTTCATTATAACAAAAAATAGACAGTTACAATATGTCAACAGATATCTAACTGCTCCAAAAATCTGCAACAAGACAACATATAGAACATTAGCCAGAAAGAACAAGTGAACACTGAAAACAAACAAACAAATAGACTGTAGCATAACATGGATTTTTTTTTCCCACAGACCCAATGATTTTAGCAACAAACACAGAAACTGACCAAAATTGTTGATTATTCAATGTTATAAGTCGTTACAAAATACCAATACTAACATGATCTTTTCTTTTTATAACTCCAGTTACTAAACCAAACAGTAAGTATATTATAATAAGTATAACCATCGCAGCAAATCACACCCATAGTGACTTATAACTTCAGTGTTTATAAATTTGGTCTTGACTATGCACCCAAGACTCTAGGCCCTGGACACAACCACCGCAGCATACCACACCCATAATAGTTTATAACTTCGGTGCTTATAAATTTGGTCTTGTCCATGCACCTAAGACTGGATAAGCCACTATGGGTGTAATATGCTGCAGTGGTTGTGGCCAGGGCATAGAGTCTTGGGTGCATGGCCATACGGCCATACGGCCATGCACCCCATATGGCCATGCTCTCAAGACTCTATGCCCTGGCCACAACCACTGTAGCATATCACACCCATAGAGTCAAACATTTTAACTATGCCATATGGGCACTTTTAATGCCCGCGAACATGATGAGTGTTCTTAGAACAGTTTTAACTTGCCCATGAACAGTATGGACAGGTATAGCGTCCTCACGACACCCCCATTTCGTTTACTTACGAACATTTCAGAACACCGCAAGTGTTCTTAGAACAGTTTCAACTTGTCTGCGAACAGTACAGACAGGCATAGCGTCCTCAGGACACACTTATTTTGTTGATTTATGAACATCCCAGGACTCTTGATGTGTTCTTAGAACAGTTTCAACTTGCCTACGAACAGTACGGACAGGTATAGCATCTTCAGGACACCCCATTTTGTTTATTTACAAACATCCCAGGACACATAATGTGTTCTTAGAACAATTTCAACTTGCCTACAGACAATACGGACAGCGTCCTCAGGACACCCCTATTTCGTTTATTTACAAACATTTCAGGACACCGTCTGTATTCTTAGAACAGTTTCAACTTGCCTGCCATCAATACGGACAGTCATAGCATCCTCAGGATACACCCATTTCGTTTATTTACGAACATTTCAGGACACCACGTGTGTTCTTAGGACAGTTAGCTTGCTTGCGAACAATTCGGACAGGTCTAGCGTCCTCAGAACACCCCATTTTGTTTATTTACAAACACCCCAGGACACTTGATGTGTTCTTAGAACAATTTCAACTTGCCTACGAACAGTACGGACAGGTATGGCGTACTCAGGACACCCCATTTTGTTTATTTACGAACATCCCAGGACACATGTTCTTAGAACAATTTCATCTTGCCTACGAACAATACGGACAGCGTCTTCAGGACACCGCCATTTCGTTTATTTACGAACATTTCAGGACATTGTCTGTAATCTTAGAACAATTTCAACTTGCCTGCGAACAATACGGACAGTCATAGCATCCTCAGGACACACCCTTTTTGTTTATTTACGAACATTTCAGGACACCGCGTGTGTTCTTAGGACAGTTTCAGCCAGCTTGCAAACAAATCGGACAGTTCTAGCATCCTCAGAACACTCCCATTTTGTTTATTTACGAACATCCCAGGACACTTGATGTGTTCTTAGAACAATTTCATAGCGTCCTCAGAACACCCCCATTTTGTTTATTTACAAACATCCCAGGACACTTGATATGTTCTTAAAACAATTTCAATTTGCCTACGAACAGTACGGAGAGGTATAGCGTACTCAGGATACCCCCATTTAGTTTATTTACGAACATCCCAGGACACATGTTCTTAGAACAATTTCAACCTGCCTACGAACAATACGGACAGCATCCTCAGGACACCCCCATTTTTTTTATTTACGAACATTTCAGGACATCGTCTGTAGTCTTAGAACAGTTTCAACTTGCCTGCGAACAATACGGACAGTCATAGCATCCTCAGGAGACACCCATTTAGTTTATTTACAAACATTCCAGGACACTTGATGTGTTCTTAGAACAATTTTAACTTGCCTGCGAACAGTACGGACAGTCATAGCGTCCTCAGGACACCCCCATTTTGTTTATTGACGAACATCCAGGAACACTTGATGTGTTCTTAGAACAGTTTCAACTTGCCTATGAACAGTACGGACAGGTATACCGTCCTCAGGATACCCCCATTTTGTTTATTTAGAACATCCCAGGACACTTGATGTGTTCTTAGAACAGTTTCAACTTGCCTACGAACCATACGGACATGCTTAGTGTCCTCAGGACACACCCATTTTGTTCATTTACGAACATTTCAGGACACCCATATTGTCTGTGGTCATAACGAACACAACAGGGGTGCCTGCCACCTAAATAAATATAACATTTAACCCATCTCTTACTCACCCACCCTCCCGAAACAGTCTTACACACCAAAACACTTTACTAAATAATATTTTTCCACCAAGTTTCACCGCGCTGTCCATGGACGTCCGTGAATCCAAGATGACGGGCGTTTCCAAAAATCTGACGCACTTCACGCTCTTCACTGTCCAATCACCGAACACGTTGCATGTCCGCGGACATGAAGCAAGCCGATTGGCCAATCCGGACACTGTCCGTGGAGTGAACAGGGAAATGTGTCCGCGGACTAAACATAGATATCACACATATTTTGTGACCTAATTTTTGGTCATTTTTTTAAAAAACGACTGGACAGATTTTCACCAAATTTGCAAAAGCACGCTTTCGGGACCAAGCAGCTGCTCCTGGTCCAAATTTGGTGAAAATCCGTCCAGCGGTTTGGGCTTTAGGCGTGAGCAAAGTTTTTGCCCCATTCAGTCTATGGGAAAAAGAGAGGTTTTAAGACCCCCCCTCGTCCAGGGAGAGCAGAGTTATAAGCCGCCCAAAAAGGGCTCTTCCTAGGGAAACAGCAACTTAACCATAACTACACAGCCACTACTGTGGCTGTGTAATATATATATATATATATATATATATATATATATATATATATATATATATATATATATATATATATGTATATATATATTCACTAAAAAAACTTTGTTAAGGGGACGTTATGGTTAAATTGCCCTACCAAAAACCTGTGCCCTAACTGGCGAATTTCAGGGGGTTTTTGGTTTTACTTTGAACCATAATGGCACCTTTAAATAGGTTTTGTAGTGGAGGGCACAGGTTTTTGGTAGGGCAACTTAACCATAACGTCCCCTTAACAAAGTTTTTTTTTTGTGAATTGTACAGGTTTTTAGTAGGACAACTTAACCATAATGTCCCTTTAACAAAATGTTTATTGTAACTGAATTTCACAGATTTACTGAAGGGGGACCTAATCATAACAGCGCGTTAATGAAGTGTATATGCTGAATATAAACTATCAGCATGTGATCTTGCAGATATGTAGTATAGTTTGATTACTTTACAATCATATGACGTAGACTATACAGAACCTCCTCTCTATCGATATTGTGAAGGCACGGACTGAGAGCCTGTCTGCGGACGGACGCGGACGAGGTCATCACTACCAAAACAGTCAGGGGCCATCTGAAATTGTACTAATGTGTCACACAAAAAATGTTCAACTTTGAGAAAAGACACAGAAAGACATTATCATTACTAGTAAATAAATAGAGAAACCTAAACGCCTGAAACATAAACCATGCATTTAATAACCATGTAGAATGAAATGGATTGTACCATAAAAAAAAAGGATGACTCTAACGTAAGTACCTCACAGAAACTCTGTAGACAGGACCGAAAGTAGACGCACGCACTTCAAGGAAGACAAATTACAGCAAAAAAGTATGTTAACTTCATTTATCTTATATAAGTGTGTACTTTTTTGGTATAAGGGGCAGAAGAAATAATTTCTTTCTGTTCTTTTCGTACAGAAATGTGCAGTACTTTGGAGTGGCTGGAGGAGAATGTTCTGCATGGGGAAATGTCCAAAGATAGCGACAGTAATGGTACACAGTGCTCTGCATAAGCAAAATAATGTTCACTATTTTATGGCCATTTAACATATACATATATATATATTCATTTGTAGCAGACAGGAGAAAAAAGAAGAGAAACCATCAAAGGACACAGAGGAAGACATGCTGAAAAGGATAGAACGTAAAATGGAGACACTGAATGATAATTTTAATAGTTTAAGGGAATTTGTGGAAGAATTTGTTAGAGGAAAAGTACGTTACCACTGTCCCACCTGTACCTGCCCTCCTTCTCCATTCCCCAGTGAACCATCCCCAAACCTTCAAGAAGAAAATAGATGTTTTGATGAAACATCCATCCCTTCTTCCCCACACAAATCATCTCCTCACAATCAGACTGTGTTGAACCCTAATTGCCCTATATTCGTGGCAGTGTCCGCATCCCCCTGTGTTTTTGTTGAATGAAGTGCATGTAATTTTTTAGAACATTTTTGTATAGTTGTTGTTGAATACGGGTTAGAGAAAAAAACGTTTATTTGTGTTCGAGTTAGCCATAAGACATACAATGTGGATGTTCTAACGGCAATACACCTACCCGTACCAAAAGACAACCAAGATGGAACTGATCTTAGAAGGCACCATCTGTGCATGTTGTGTGTAAAGTAACAGAATGGGGCGTGCTAAGGACATTATACCTCTATGTACGGCTCAAAAACGAGATAAAACATGTTCCTAGAATATAGTAGGTAGGCAGGATGTATATAAATGAGGCAAATTGGAAGTGTTCTAAGGACACTATATCTGTCCATATCGTCCGCAGCAAGATGGAACCATCCGTAGAACAGGCGCGGTGGCCGGCATGTTCGTTATCAAACAAAAAGGACGTGTCCTAAGGAGACTGGACCTGTCCTTACAGTCAACAGATCAGGTACGCACATGCGCAGTACACCCATAAGTACTGAGAACATCCCGCCTGTCCCTAACTGTCCATCTCACTTGTGTCACACTTTTAATGAGTTGCAGGACCCGAACGCTGTCCGTAGAACAGTGGCGCGCATCCTCACGCGCGTTAGTCTGCATTTGCTGTTGTGCGGGCATGCTTTTTCCTCGCGGATGTGTACAGGACGTCATCATGTGACCACACCCACACTGAGCGTGTGGACTAATTTGCGCACTTTGCCACTTCCGCAACACTGCAAAATAACTGACACATAAATGGGGAAGTATTTTTCAGTATAACATCACCATTTGACATTTCCCATACAATAGCTCCACCTGTGAATGTGTCGTTTACAATTTTTTTAGCGTATTACCGGGAGCAATGTGGTCACGAGCCGCATCCTTCCACCCATATAATTGGTCACACCCCCGAGGTCATCTTCATTGTGCTTCTGGCTATAGCAGTTAGAGTTGTGCTGCCTTTAGTAATGTAGCGACCATTTGGCAAAAAATAGTCATGGCATCCATGGCTGCTACTGCTGCATTACCCTCAGCACCACCCTCAAACCCTCCACCGCCACCACCTCCCCAAGGGCCTGCAGAGGGATATACGGGTGAGGATGTAGAGATCGAGGAAGAAGAGAATGAGGTGGAAGAACTCTGCACTACAAACACTCGGCGGGAGTCATGGGTGTGGCAGTTGTTTTCCGTTTATGGGAATGTACCGAAAGCATGTGCAAACCTGATCAAGTGCAACCAGTGCCAGTTGGTGCTGAGTATCGGCAGACCTGGTGCGTACAGCTTTGGTACGACAACCATGAAGCGACACCTAACGTTGTTCCACAGTGCAGACATTCGCAAGGTGGTGCCATGTGAAGAACGTAGTAGATTGAGTTCCTCCACAGCATCCTCCATGTCCAATCCTCTCACCACAAGAGACACTCCTGTGGGGGAGCTCATTCTTCTAGCTGCATCACAAGCCATTTGTGATGCTGTTGACCCTTACCTTTCGGGGGTCATAATATTGTGTATGTACTGTGACACAGTACTCTGCAGGTGGGAGAGTCTTCGAAGTGCTTTTGAGGCTACGGTCACTGAGCACGAGAAGAACTGCGCCCTACCTAAGTGAAGGCCACCCTATATCTTTCTCTCACCACCTGGCCCTTGTTATCCCTGGGGTTGGTGTCCCTTTCTTACCCTCCCGTGCCCTCCTCTCCTAGCGTATCGTGTCCATAAAAGCAGTGAACTGAAAAATTATACAAATTTTAAAAAAGGCTCTTTTAAGAACCGCCTTTCTCAGTTTAACAATAGAGCTTTGAAGTGACCGTTGTAGGCCCCCTCGCTATTTTTGATAAGTCCGCGGACAGTTATGGGACACACAAAAATGGAGGGCGCAAGCAAAGCAAAACCAATGTACTTTTCGCTGGGAGTAAGTGGTGGCTCTGAAAAGAGCCTTTCGGTGGTGTTGAGTATGCTTCAAAAACTATTGGGTGGAAAAAATAGATTGCCAAACAAGTGACTATGATTCCAAAAAAAATTGCAATGCATGTTGTACATTGCGAAGAAAAATGTGATTGCCAGCATATGTGAGATGGACTCCATCTATGCGAAATATGAAAGAGCTGCGAAACAAAATGTTTTCATTGTGGAATGAGGACATGCCAACATCTCTTACAAATGCACAAACAGCCTTATTCACATTGCGCCGCGCTTTCTCCATTTGTGGGCCAAATGCAGATGAACGCAGGCACTTTTGTCTTTGAGCGATACGGGAAAAAACTATTTGGCAATTTGGAAACATGTCCATGACTTGCGCAAATCCTTTCTTCATTGCAAATTGCAAAGAAATGCCAGAAACACGGCCTAAAATATTGCCTCCACAATGAATAATAAGTATATCAGGATGACGCTCTGTCTGTAAAGTAATGCAGAGAGGTACCAAGTCCAACCACCTGATTCCACGCACGCCATGCCAGTGCACTTCCACATGAGGAAATCCAAGATCTGCAGATAGATCGCAACTTTCTGCATGGACCTTCAGCCAATGTATCCACGAGTCTCCCAAAATCCAGATAATCTGTTCTCGAGCACACAGAGCCATGGCTGTCTGGTCTCCTGTCAGGGAAACGACTTTCTGACTAAATATCTCAGTACAGAATACACCCACTGACCTCTAGTGCCCAATCCCTACCTTAGCACATTCAAATTTGCTTGTGTCTCCACCCCAAATTCCCTGTTGGTAAAAAGCAGCGCCTGCAAACTACCGCCATGTTCGCGGACATGTACAGGAGCAGAGCATGATGACTGTACATTTAAATTTGACTCCCCTTTTCCCCTTGAAGGTGGGCTTTTTTTTGGGCAGATGCCTTACCGACACCTGTTATTTTTTTTTTTTATGATATTTTATGTCCTTACTTTACTTTTACAACCATTTACAACCATTACAGAACCTTCTCCAAAGCAAGCCTCACATTCCAAAAGAACATGGCATTTCCCAAAGAAGATAACGCAATACCATCTGCTTCGAAATAAGCCGCATTACTGGGAAAAAATGTTCTCGTGGCTGCAGAAAAACATACCAGCATGTAACATAAAATCACACATGCCGCGACTAATGTTACACACATGCCGCGACTAATGTTACACCTCCCAATATGTTGATCGGGACTGAAAACAGAACTATGGTCCCATTTTCCTCTAGGTAGTAACCCAGAAAAAAATATTTTCACAGTTGGAAAGATGTTCATGACTGCCTCAACCAACTGTTCCAAATCTTTCAACAAAGTATGTGAACTCAAGTAGCCCAAATGGCAAGCACTGTAGTGCAAAAGTATCACATGAGGAGTGGTCATCGTTCGCATCTCGGTGCAAACTTGGGGAAGTGCCGCAACATTGCGATCAGTCTCAGCGCTCCACACCACCTTCACTCCTCTCACATCAAAATGATGTCCCACATGCCTACTTTCGGCATACAGCTGTAAACCTTGGACATAAATGTCTGCAAGGACCAAAACCCTGATCCTTTGCGCCTCTGCCATCTTCAGTATACTCACCGTCTTTCACCACAAATAAACGATGTGAACATCTGATTGGCTGATGCCCACAGTCCCCTTTCCATGCGCGATTTGCTGTAGATACCCGTATGTGTCATGCCCTACCCGCGGACAAGCGGTGCCTACGTGCGGCACGTAACCCTTAGCCGGTCCTTCTACCCTTCTCTCATTGGACACAGCTAAGCAGTCACACAAACCTCCACCAATCACATTAACCATCCGTACATCTAACTCCGTCATCAGAATTTTGCACTTCAAATGTACTATTGATCACTGTGAATGCAAGTCGAATATTTCTACGTACAGCTCCATCCATGCGCATATGCATGCATATAAACTACAGGTATGCACATTTTAATCAGAGAACATGTGCACATCTTATGATTTCATTTAAAGAAAGTATTACCACTAAATCTGCATAGGCAACACATACCAACGGTCGTCCTTTAAGTACAAGATGTCCGATTTTTCATTAACAACCACACTACTCCTTACTGTCTCCCGCATAACTTATACATACGTTAGAACCCTCCCTTTTGAGTGAGAAACTCGATTTTCAATTAGAAAATGGCACAATTTTTTACTGTGTAGCATCTACATAAATGCTTCTTCCAAAGCGATTGTATGACAAAAAGTCAACGCGCCCGATTGCTGTGGTGACATCACCCTTTGAGGGTCTCCCGATTTTTCGAAATCGTACTTGTCAAAGTACTTGTCAAAGTACAGTTTTTTTTACCCATTTACTATACTGACCTTATCGCTTACAAACCTCTCTGCCATAGATAACACAACTTAAAAGAAACAAGACATTTTCGTAACCTAAAAAGTGTACGGATTTCTGAAGCACGTGCAACTGACATACTGCAAGTAACATAGAAAGGCAGCACATAGTGCAGTGAAAAGCACACATGCACTGTGTTAAAATGTCAAAGAAGAATACTGTGATGAAAAATACATTAACGTGTACTGTAACATCACAGCTTTAAACACACACAATTACTAACTTCTTTTTACAATCGCTGTGAAGACTACGCTCCTGAAAATCAACAGCATCTACACTGCAAACGACATATCTGAAGAAAACTGGTCATTCTGCAAAATAAAGTAAGTACAGTACGACCTTTATATTCTTACTATTCCTCAAACAAACTGTGTGGATTATGCATTTAATGTGTGCACCAAATAGTTAATGTTAAATGTTAAATAGAATGAAACCACTAACAAAACTAAGTAGGAAACTGCAAAAGAAACTTATCAATAAACGGAATGTGAACAAAAATAACTTCTTACATATTTGTGCAGGTGAATGGAGTCACACTACAACCACAGAACCATACTTTAATGAAGAAGCATACAAACAAAATCAAACAAACAAAATTGCCATACATAGCAGTGGAAGAGGATATGAAAAAATCGATAATACCATCATGGAACAAGAAACACTGCATAGAAAAGTATCCCCTGAAAACTCAGAATTACCTCTCGATTCGACCGAATCAGACCGTCCAGTATACAAATGGCCGTGCACATCAATGTGTGCCATTCCTAACAAATCTTTCAAATCTTTACGTCAGTTACTCAATCAGTATGTGAAAGGTAAAGACAGAATAAAATGAAAGTGCTGCAAAATATGGATACCTGTCCAGTGCTCAAATATACAGGACTGCAAGGACATTCATTAGCCTGCATTTCTGGACATATTTGCAAAAGCAGCTTCCATGATATCAAACGGATATCAATGCATCATTCAAAATTAAGAAATCTAGTGTATAAAATATACTATGCTAAAAGTCCAGCTTCAGAATTAGCCAATTTAAATAACACTCTTCTGCATGGTACACCCAAGTATCTACAAGAAGAAATCGACCGTATCCAGAGAAAACATTTTGGAAGTGAAAGTCACTTACAAAATGCAATAGTTTTAGAACAGACTAATAACATTTCTGCACATAGCAACCTTCTATTACACACATACAAGAAAGAAATACTAAAATTTAAAAGTGCATCGGCTGAAATACCAAACCATGTTTGTGTGTTGCCGCAGAACGTTTTACAAAAGGAACATAAAAAATGTAGACATAGCATACAAAATAGAAGACAATGAAGATTCCAAGTGGTTTGAATTATCTCTGTACCTTATAGCCCGAAAACAAATATGAAATAAGTGAACCCCTAGTATGTTGTGGTTACTGCACTACAAAACTAGACAACAACCAAAGTCCTACACGTGCTATCACAAATAATGTTGAATTGTTCCCACTACGAAAAACCTTGCAACAACTCAATTTGTACGAGAGCATCATAATTCAAACAGTTCATCCATTTCAAGCAATTATATGCCTTCACCCAAATACAGCAAAATTACCTCCCTCTGAATTGGTGAAAGGCATTCATGGCAAAGTAGTTTATTTGCCATTAGATCTTACAGTAAATGTGCATACTCTAGGAGTGCAACGTTCAATAGAGCATTCTTTAATTGTGTTGGTAAATGGTGTACCAACCAAAGACAAAAACATTTGGCAACAACTGGTGGACTTACATAAAGTTAGACAAGCCTTGCAATATCTAAAAGACAATAATGAATACTACAAGGACATAAATATTGAAGAAAGCTTAAGGGAAACAACTGCAATAATTGAACAGTCACCAGAAACTGGACAATTTGAAGTTCTGGATCCTGCTGCAGTATCCACTCTTTTGGACCTGTACACAATTCATCCATTGTATTCCAAAGAAAGCATAGATGATGCACTAGAAACTTACCAAATACGACAAACCAAAGGTTCACCAATGAGCATATGGGAAAAAAGTATAGAAGCACGTGCTTTTCCACTGCTATTTCCTACTGGAAAAGGTGGAAGGTACAATGATAGACCTGCTCAATTTACGGCATCAGAATACCGCTCATTACGAATGTATTCGCAAGATCCCAGCTTTGGACAAAATGTGGAATACATATTCCACCTACTCTTTGAAAGTGAATTAGCAACCCTATGTTACGGAGTTGCACATATTTTGAAATCTGGAACCCACTTTCAAAATATGTCAGCTACATAATCAATACAAAAAGTACAAGAAAAAGATGAAGGTTTACAGTCAAGTATAACAAATTTGTTTGCAAACATGCGTGGTACAAAAGAGTACTGGTTCCGACGGCACGGAGATGTACGTTGTATGATCAGAAACCTTGCACCACTGACTTGGTTTGTTAAACTAAGTTGTGCAGAATATGCATGGGAAGATTTACATGAGTTCCTACGCATATCAAACAACAACAAAACCAACATACATTTATTAACATGCTGGAGAACTTTGCTCTCTAGATCCTGTTAACGTTCATTGCTATGCTAAACTTTATTTGCAATAAAACTGTTCCTCTCCTCTTTTTTTGGAGAAAAGAATACCAAGCGAGAGGAGCACCAAATATTCACATGCTTTTATGGATCAAAGGTGCACCTAAATTTGGTCAGGACACTGATTCCACTGTTTTGCAGTCCATCCAAAAATATGTCACTTGTGAAATCCCTTCACAACGGACACATAGTGACCTGCACGGGCAGATTTTACAATTTCAAAGACACAAATGCGGCAAATCTTGTTGCAGCAAATAAAAAAACAAAGGGAAATACTACACCAAATACCTGTATGGTTTCCCTAGACCAGTTACAGAAACAGGTGAAGTGAACAACTTCATGTCTTCAGTTCGACATAGTGTGAAAAGTAAATCACCTAAGAACACATACTACATAAAAAGAACCGAAGAATGTAAATATATCAATGATACAAAAAAAACTTTGTTAAAGGGACATTATGGTTAAGTTGCCCTATTAAAAACCTTTGCCATTCTGTACAAAAACTTAGTAAAAAGGACGTTATGATTACAAGTAAAGTCTAAAAACCCCATAAATTCGGCAGTTATGGTAGGCTAATCACCCATTTTTCCCATCAGCATTCTCCACTGCTACCACTACCACCCCGGACATAAAAGATGCTACCACACATGTCATTGATGCCATCGCTGACGCCATCACATCTTTAGACCCTTTCTTTTATGTCAGCTAAGCAACCATAACTCACGCCACCACCGTGCACTGCCTAGAGTCTTGGAAGTATGGCCTATGGCCTACGGCCTGCGGCCATGCATCCAAAACTCTATGCCCTGGCCACAATCACTGCAGCATATACACCAATGGTGGCTTACACAGGAGTTACACACCCATACAATGAAACATTATAAGTGTAGCATGTACTCAATTTGTACCCAGGACTCTAGGCCCTGTCCACACCTGCCAGATACAGAATGGAATATGTGGCTGAGATGTATGACTGTGATATTCTGCACTGCTTGTGAGCAGGGTCTACACTCTTCGGTGAATGGCCTACAGCCTGCAGCCATGCACCCAAAACTGAACGTCCTGCCCACAACTACCGCACTATGTTAAATTAATGTTGACTTATAATTTTAGAGTTGCCAAGTGTGTTCTCAGGTGCGTGGCCTTCAACCATGCACCAAAGACTGCAGATCCTCCCCACAACCACCTGAGTGATGTGCGTATGTAGAGGTGCAGCAAAAGTTGTGGTATGCTTCAGTGGTTCTGGCCAGAGGCTAGACGCCTACCTGTATATCCAGACCTATTACAATGTATGGGTGTGCAGTGGCTAATACCTCCAGTGCTTATAATTTTGTTCTTAGGTGCATGGCCTGCGGCCATGCAGCCAAAACTGTACACACTCCCCACAACCATCTAATCGATAATCAATACTACAGGTGTATCCATGGGTGTGACATGCTGCAGTGGCCAGGGGCTACAGTCTTGAAAGTATGGCCTTTGGCCTTCGGCCTATGGCCATGCATCCAAGACTCTAGGCCCTGGCCACAAGCACCGCAGCACGTCACATCCATGGCGACGTACTAATCAATAGCACACCCATAGGAGCAAATAATGTAATAACGACATATACTCATTGCAATTTCCACTAACACCACGCGATTCTTTACAATAGTTTCAAGGTGCCTGGGCGCAGCATGGGCTGAAATAATACCCCTATTAAAACCCTAATTTTCTGCATGCACAAACATTACAAACAAGACGTGCATAGAGAATAAAATATTAACACCTACCGCCTGAACAAATACATTTTTTCACCCATCTCTTACAGTGTGAACCACTGCAAGCACTATTACACAGCAAAATAGGTTTCGAAATAGCATGTTGCCATTGGTCGCCGCTGCGCTGTCGGCGGATCCAAGATGTCGAGTGCATCCAAACAATCTGACGCACAACACTTCTCACTGCAACCAATCGACAGAGACTTTGCGTGTCCGCGGTCATGACGCCAGCCCCTTAGCCAATTGGTATCTTGTCCGCGGAGCGAACAGGAAAGTGTGACCACGGAGCGGACATAGATATCACTAATTTTGTGAGACCTACTTTTTGTTTTTTTTAAAGAAAAGTACTGCACGGATTTTCACCAAATTTGGTGAAAATCCGTCCAGCGGTTTGGACTATAGCTGTGCGCAAACTTTTTCCCCCATTCAGTCTATGGGAAAAAAGCCGTTTTGGGACCCCCCACTTAACTTTCCCCCCCCCTGGACCAAGCACTTTTTGGGCAGCTTATAACTCCGCTCCCCCTGGACGAATGTCTCACCAAACTTTGCAAAATAAGTATATGGCCCACTCTGAATTGTTTTGCAAAGTTAGGTGAGGTTTGGTCCAGGGGGGGCAAAGTTATAGGGGGGGCCCCAAAAAGTATTTTTTTCCCATAGACTGAATGGGGAAAAAACTTTGCTCATGCCTACAGCCCAAACCGCTAGATGGATTTTCACTAAATTTGCGGCAGGAGCAGCGGCTTGGTCCTGAAAGCGAGCTTTTGTAAATTTGGTGAAAATCCGTCCAGTAGTTTTTTCAAAAATGACCAAAAAGTAGGTCACAAAAATGTGTGATATCTATGTCCGGTCCGCGGACACACTTCCCTGTTCGGTCCACAGACAGTGTCCTGATTGGCTAATCGGCATGCGTCATGTCTGCGGACATGCGACGTGATCGCTGATTGGATGGTGAGGAGCGTGAAGTGCGTCAGATTTCTGGAAACACCCGCCATCTTGGATTCGCGGATAGTGGCCGATGTCCACAGACATCGCGGTAAAAACATATGAAAAAACACAGCATTCCACTTGTCAAACTTATCAAATAATCTCTTGGGAGGTGAGGGGTGATGAGGATGGGATATGGCTGCAAGAAGCAAAAAAAAGGTTGTTGTTTGCCGTGAAAGTCCGCGAACAGTTTGGATGTTTGCGAACAGACCTGTGAAAGTTTGCGAACACCTTAGCATTACAGGGTTGGTGAAATGCAGTTCTTGGATGGCTTATAACTTTGGCGCCATTTTAATAGAACTGCATGAAATGTTGCAAGTATATTTCTGGGCTGATTCTGAGTGGGTATGCAAAGTTTGGTGGGATTCTGTCATGAGGGGGCAAAATTAGAGGAAGGTCCCAAAATAATGTAAAGGCTTATAAATGAGGTGCCATTTGACGAATCCTCACTTAATTTAGGAAACTGATAATACATTTTGATATGAATGTTTTCCCGAAGTTTGGTAGGATTTTGTGAAGAGGGGGAAAAATTAGATGGGGGGGGTCCCAAAATAATGTAAAGTCTTATAAATGAGGTGCCATTTGACGAATCTGCACTTCATTTGGCAAACTGATAATAGATCAAGATATACATGTTTTTGCGAAGTTTGGTGGGATTCTGTCGAGAGGGAGCAAAATTACAGTGAGGGTCCCAAAATATTGTAAAGGCTTAAAAATGTGGTGCCATTTGACACATCTACACAAAGGTTTGCAAACAGATTATAGATCTAGATTTAGATGTTTTCGTAAAGTCTGAATGGATTTTGTCAAGTGGGGGCTAGGTTATATGACGATTGTATGTGCATACATTGGACACTTTTGAAAAAATAAAACATGGGGGGATTTCCAGCAAACTTGCGTAAGGAGCATTGGCAAGGACCGACAAGCATGGTTTTGCAAATGTGCCAGTGTTTTATTATTTGACAAGTGTCATAATGTAGCTACAAAAAATAGCAGTTTACTTTTAGTGACTGAGGGGTAGCCTGTGGCCATGGGCAGTGGCCAGATTGTCCAGGTCATGGAATAAGGTCATGATCCGGACAATCTGGCTACTGGCCATGATCACAAGGGACAAAACATAGGATGAAAGTGGACATGTCCACCTGGGTCTGGCTGTGTGGTAAAGTTATTCGAAATTAGGATAGATTTAAAAGGGAAGAAAAATTTGCTTGTGGTAATATGGTCATACGGTTCTCTTTTTGCCTCCTGAAGGCTGCTAGTGAAGAGGGGCCCTGTATGGAACCCTCACCTTCCCTTTAAATGGTGGCCATCCTGGAAAAGGATTTTCCTTCCTACATCGGGACACCACAGGCGTCCTGGTGTTGAAAGAAAAATCCTATTTTTTAGCACCCTGGGTTCCCGCTTTGGGAACCTAGGGTGCTAATGGCCTTCATCCCCCATTTAAGGGGCTGCAATGGGTGGATAATGGTCCAGAGACCTCGTTATCCACCCTCGCTTCGCTTGGGCTGATAACGTGGGCTGCTGGGCCGGTATCCACCGTTCCAGTCCCTGGAACAGAGGATGAACGCCACAATATTCCCATTAGCATAACACAAAATGCAAATGGAAATGTTGGAAAATGTTATTTAGTTTATGTACTTTACTGAGAAATATAAGTAGATGGAGTCTATACATTTTTTTTGTTAGTTCTATTTTTTAACTGTGAAAGGTGGTTCCTAAAGGAATTTGTCGTTTGTTGTTTTTGGATGTATTTTTTTTTTTGGCAGGAGAGCTGAGAACGAAAGGTGGGGAGGGAAATGAGGGAAGAGCAACCAAACACTAATATGGAGGGGTAGGCGGACAAGGGAAAATGTTGTGCGTGTGTTATTTCTAAGTTAGGGGGCCCTGTTTCTCATGCTCCTTGATTACAGGAGTGGTGGTGGCTCTTGGGGAGGAGGGATGGCATTAGCTGATGCCATTTTAAGATAAATAGCAGTTTTGCTAAAAGTATGTACTGTGTACTAGATTGTTAATGGATAATGAGTAGGAATAGGTGTTGGAGCTGTGCAAGGGAAATTTTGAAGTTTGAAGTTCCTAGATTAGTAGAAAATGCAGATCTGAACAGTCCGCCAAGCAGAGATCTTATTGTGAAGTGCGGACGGGTTGTCAGACACGTCATCATGCCGCGTGCCAGAGTATGGTCATGTGGCACTGTCCGGAAGGTCTGCTATGAAGTCAGATGTTCGTAGACATCTACGGATGCAAAACTAGTTGAAATAGTTGCAAGAAGTGTATAGAAGTGGTGTGAAATGGCAGAGTTTTAAGGTGAAAATTTGGAAATTGGACACAAATATTGCTATATTGGGTAAGTATGATATTAGTAAGTTGTAGGAAAATAGCAGGCACTGGTAAAAACCAATGAAAAAACTTTGTTAAAAGGACGTTATGGTTAAGTTGCACTAATAAATACCTATGAAATTCAATGAAAAAACTTTGTTAAAGGGACGTTATGGTTAAGTTGCACCAATAAAAATCTATGAAATTCAAAGAAAATACTTTCTTAAGGGGACGTTATGGGTCCAAGTAAAACCGAAAAACCCCTGATATTCGCCAGTTATGGTAAGCTAAGAAAACCATAACTCGTGCCACCACTGTGCACTGCTAAGACTAACACCCAGGACATCAAAGATGACATCACAAATGTCATTGATGACATCACATGTGAAATACATTTGGATGAAAAGTCTCTACAATGAGTTGTGTTTATATTGTTGATAACAAGATGTCAGGAGTGATCGGGAGACCTATCATGAACTACTTAATCTATTAAAGAATGTACTCATCTAATATCATTGTATTGGAGTGTTGTTGTTAATACAGAAACCGAATCATATATAAACATAGGCAATGACTGCAGCATGCACCATAGAAGTACACTATTTATAATATTGTAATTTTGGATAGTACAATAATGAATGCTCACTTATCAGAGTTTTGAGTAATGTTAAATATGTAATAACTAGCTAACAATTCAAGATGTACAGCACTTGGGCTGGTACAAACAATACATATGGAGCACCACAATGCATACAAATCAGAGGCTCATACAGGGAAACTAAAGTAAGGAAGAAAGAAACTGCATCATCAGAAAATGTTAATGACATTAAAGTTCATCTTCATGTATACAAAATAACTGTGTGTTTGAGGCCTGCTCATTTCCCCATGTATGTGCACCATGAGCTGAGACCAAACCCTAAGGAAAGTACTTAAAGAACATATGATAAGGTTAACGTTTAGATATATAGCACCTTTTTAAATTTTATTATTTTGACTGCCAGTGAACAAAACCACCTGGCCTATATATGTCAAGGAACAAAAACAAGTGGCCCAGATTTGTGATGTCATCAGTGATTTCATCAATGACATCTGTGATGTCATCTTTGATGTCCTGCATGCTAGTCTTAGCAGTGCACAGTGGTGGCTCGAGTTATGGTTGCTTAGCTTACCATAACTGGCGAATTTCAGGGGTTTTCCAGTTTTACTTGGAACCATAATGTCCCTTTAACAAAGTTTTTTCAGTGAATGTATATATATATATATATATATATATATATATATATATATATATATATATATATATATATTACATGGCCACGGTAAAAGTGCAAAGTTTGGTGAGGATTCGTCCAGGGGGAGCAAAGTTATAGGGGGGGTCCCAAATCTTTTTTTTTTCCCATAGACTGAATGAGAAAAAAAATTTGCTCGCGCCTACAGCCCAAACCGCTGGACGGATTTCCACCAAATTTGGACCAGGAGCAGCGGCTTGGTCCCAAAAGCGTGCTTTTGCAAATTTGGTGAAAATCCATCCAGTAGTTTTTTTTTAAAATGACCAAAAAGTAGGTAAAAAAAAAATAGTGATATCTGTGTTCGGTTCGTGGACACACTTCCCTGTTCGCTCCGCGGACAGTGTCCTGATTGGCCAATCGTCTTGCGTGATGTTCACGGACATGCTACGTGTTCGCTGATTGGACGGCGTGGAGCGTGAAGCGCGTCAGATTTTTCAGTAGCGCCCGCCATCTTGGATTCGCTGAAACGTCCGCGGACAGCGCGGTGAAACTTTGTTCAAAATGTGTATTTAGTAGAGTGTGTTGGTGTGTAGGAGTGTTTGGGGAGGGTGGGAGTGTATGAGATAGGATGAAAGTTGTGTTTTTTATGTGTTAGACGTTCTTTTTGTGTTCGATTTGTTTGCGGACATCACGGGTGTTCTGAAATGTTCTAAATAAACTGACTGGGGGGTGTTCTAAGGACTCAATATGTGTCCGTTTTGTTCGCAAGCAAAGTGAAATTGTTCTAAGAACACTCGCGGTGTCCGGGGAGTGTTCGTAGGGGGTGTCCTGAGGACGCTGTCCGTATTGTTCTCTGTCAAGTTGAATGTGTTCTAAGAACACCCGCGGTGTCCTGAAATGTTCGCAAATAAACAAAATGGGGGTGTTCTGAAGACGTTTTTGAGAACACTCCCGGTGTCCTGAAATGTTTGTAGGGGGTGTCCTGAGGACGCTGTCCGTATTGTTCTCTGTCAAGTTGAATGTGTTCTAAGAACACCCGCGGTGTCCTGAAATGTTCGCAAATAAACAAAATGGGGGTGTTCTGAAGACGCTTCTAAGAACACTCGCGGTGTCTGGGGAGTGTTCGTAGGGGGTGTCCTGAGGACGCTGTCCGTATTGTTCTCTGTCAAGTTGAATGTGTCCTAAGAACACTTGTGGTGTCCTGAAATGTTCGCAAATAAACAAAATGGGGGTGTTCTGAAGACGCTTCTAAGAATACTCGCGGTGTCCAGGGAGTGTTCGTAGGGGGTGTCCTGAGGACGCTCTCCGTATTGTTCTCTGTCAAGTTTAATGTGTCCTAAGAACACTCGCAGTGTCCTGAAATGTTCGCAAATAAACAAAATGGGGGTGTTCTGAAGACGTTTCTAAGAACACTCCCGGTGTCCTGGAATGTTCATAGGGGGTGTCCTGAAGGCGTAGTCCGTATTGTTCGCTGGCAAGTTGAATGTGTTCTAAGAACACTCGCAGTGTCCTGAAATGTTCGCAAATAAACAAAATGGGGGTGTCCTGAGGACGTTGTCCGTATTGTTCTTCAGGACACCTCCATTTTCGTTTATTTATGAACATTTCAGAACAACTGCACTGTCCGTGGACACCTACATTGTTTTAAAAAAAAAAACGGAACCTATTCACAATACAATATAAAAATTAAACTTTATTTAACATATATTAATAATTTATGACAGAGAAGGTGAGGCAGAAACAGAAACAAAAACAGGAGAATTTGGGGTTTCAACATGATTGGTATTAGGTGAAGAAGGGATGGAAGTCTTATCAAAACGTTTTGGATTATGGAGAGGGTTTGCGGATAATTGATTGGGATATGGTGAGGAGGGACAAGTACATGTGGGGCAATGGTACGAGGTTTTTGGTTTGAAATGATTTTCTACAAAAGTTTTTAAATTATTAAAATTAGCCAACAATACATCCATTTTTTCTTCTATATTGTGAAGACTGTTATCCATAACAGGGTTTTCTGAAGTTTTTTCTATTTTGGTATGCTCTGTACAAAAAAATAATATATATGTTAAATGTATATAAAAAAAATAATAAATAAATGGTTTATATTATAAAGTGTTTACCATTAGTTTCACTATCTTGTGACATTTCTTCATGTGGGAAATTGTCCTCTAGCCATTCCAGAGTACTAGACATTTCTGTGAGAAAAAAAAAAAAAAGATAATATATCTTTTAATCTAATACAGAAAGTTTATAAATATATGAGTAAAATGAAGTACACTTACTATTTCTGGTAAGATAAATCCTATGTATTCAGTGGGTCTGGTCTTGTTCTCAGTTCTGTTGTGTCTGTGAGGTAATTATGTTGGAAGCCAATTTATCTTCTTGTGGTATATTCCATTTCAGAACATATTGTATTTAAATGAATGGTTAGTGTGTTACATATATGGGTTACATTTCTTATGTATTACTATATATAATATGTTTGTGTGCTGCTTTTTGAATTTGTTAAATGTTCCTATATTATGATATAACAATCAAACATACCCCACCACCCCCCCCACAGTTTTTAGGTAGTGGTACCGTTCTCCGAACATGTCCGCGAACATTAAATAAGTTTGCGGACATCAAGTTCATAAGAAGAGATCTAGTCAGTTCCATATGACATGTATATAAAATCAAAGTCATTATTGTTAAGTTGTGCTACTAAAAAACTATGAAATTCAGTGAAAAAACTTTGTTAAAGGGACGTTATGGTTCCAAGTAAAACCGAAAAACCCTTGAAATTCGCCAGTTATGGTAAGCTAAGCAACCATAACTCGCGCCACCACCGTGCACTGCTAAAACTAACACCCAGGACATAAAAGATGACATCACAAATGGTATTGATGACATCACTGATGACATCACATGTCTGGCTCACTATTTTTTCTTTTGCTGACATATCTAGGCCACATCGTTTTCTTCAGTAACAGTCAGAAACTAAGAATTTTATTTTATTTGTAGACATATCCTTCTAGTAGGTTCTTACAGTAATTCCCTTAGAGTACAGTCACATCATATGAAACATATACATATGGGAAAACACAAGTTAGAAAGACAGCAATCCTTTTTGTGCATAAAGATAATCACTAGACTTATGAGCACTTTCTGATAGTTCTGTTGTTTTTTTTTATGGCTGTACTTTCCCTGTATATGGTCATATTTGTATACATTTTACTCACACTACTTTCCTTAGGTTCCAATCACATCAAGTGATACATATACATAGGGTAAATAGCAGCTTTGAAACAGAGCAATCATTTATTTGCATGAAACTATTCAGTTAAGTTATGAATTGTTTCTGCTACTACTTGTGCTTTTTTGCTAACTTCACTTTCCCTGTATATACCCATATTGGTATGTGTTCTTGTGTCTTTGTGTTTTGTCTATAGTAATGCAATTATGTAATAAATGGGTTTTATTAGCTACTTATTACATATTTCACAGTACACAAAAATCTATTAAGAAAACAATTATCATTTCATTATTCAACATATTAACATTACGAATATCATACCTTCATCTTGTACGCTGCACACAATGTTATGTTTCTGTATGAGTAGCTTAATATACTAGAAATAACCCCATAATAGGATGCTATTTATATCAATGCATCGTTCAATGCACTTATTAGGGTATATTTCTTGCAATGATTCTTGACACTTTTTTCGCAACATAATAAGAATTCCTTCTACACATATTTCATGAGAAGTACATACACATGTGATGTCATCAGTGATGTCATCAATGACATTTGTGATGTCATCTTTGATGTCCTGGGTGTTAGTCTTAGCAGTGCACAGTGGTGACGCGAGTTATGGTTGCTTAGCTTACCATAACTGGCGAATTTCAAGGGTTTTTCGGTTTTACTTGGAACCATAACGTCCCTTTAACAAAGTTTTTTCACTGAATTTCATAGGTTTTTAGTAGCGCAACTTAACCATAACGTCCCTTTAACAAAGTTTTTTTCACTGAATATATATATATATGTGTGAAATTGCCTTGTACCTCAGTATAAGGCTGTCGGAGTGCACTCCAGAAAACGAACCCATGTGGTGATTCCACACTGGACCCAGAGTTACAAAAGACCAGCAGTCATCCAAACGACCAAAATGTTCTTTAATGAAATGCCATGGACAAGAGAAAAATGCGGACAACAACGCGTTTCGCGGCAAAGCAAGCCGCTTGATCACGATGAGGGTGCAGAAACAAAAGAAGTCCATTTAAACCCGTATATTCTCTATAGTGTACAAGGATAGAATGTCCTGCACAATGATAGCCATTTTCTCACACAAAATCTGCCATGTTTAAGAGTGTTTGAAACCACAGTGGGTTACGTTAAAAAACATTAAATTGCATACAATACATTTGTTAGGCATATCCAATTGGCTGGCGATATATCGCTTTTCTCAACATGTAAACCACACATATTAAACTTCAAATATGTCCTCCAATTGCACATGTTACATTTTTTGGTGTATTATTTTGGATGTGTATTTTTAGATGTGTATTTTATTAGGTGTGTATGTATGTGTACTGCTGTGTGTATCGTGTTTATTTATTAATCTAAAACACGTTTTTCTGATGTCAAAAGCACGCAGACAAAATACCAGTGTATTTCATGGTGTTAGCTGGTCGCAGTCCTTGCTGGCTAGCAATTATTATTCCTGCAATTCGAAAGTGAATTGCAAAAAGCTATGTGTCAATATAACTTGTGACATATGTTGAAGATTACCATACATCCTATTGTTAATGGGCTATCTGATGAAAGTGCAAGTGCCTTAGTGCATCACGGGCTACTTTTTACATATACCACATGTAGAGATGCATAAAGTGCAAGTGCGTGTGCAAAATCGCAGTAGCTAACCCCAACGGGTAATGTGCAAATAGCAATATAGCAGCATAAAAATCCTATACACAGGTATATAAAGTGCTTAGTGCATTCATAGCCTTAATGTTGGATCAACACATTATATACACACAACCGTACAAATGATAATACAATTGAAATACAAGACTGCGACGATGTATAAAACCCTAATTAGAAAATCACACCAGAACAATAATAGTAACTAATCTTATGTGCATTAAAGGAGGGGGACACGTTAAAAATCACTAGAGTAGAATATAACTATGGGTTAAAATAGAGTTTCTAGATAACATAGCAATGGAATTGCTCACCCTTCATATACAATAAGAAAGAAAACATTAAAATTAGATAGCTAGAGGTAAAAAAAGATCTAAAATTCATTCAATTACTGTCTTTAGAATATTGAATTGATAGACTCTAAAACCTACAAGCCAATGTGAGAAATAACGGTGGTGTCAACAAACAATGTAGCATAAAGACCTATGTACAATTGAAATAAATAGCATAAGGTAATCTCATAAATGTCAGTCCAGCTAATGGAACTACAAATTATGTTAGACGCGTCCCAGAGAGTTTCAAATAAATCCAAAGAGTTGACACGGGAGGGTCTCAAAGTAAACACTCAGGACTAGATACAATTCAAGATACATGAAACAAGGACAGATAATAAGTTTAGGTCCCAAGAAAAGTATAAAGTTCCTCATCCAGATTGTGTCCCTTGGGTTTCTTAGTTTCTAAATCCAATATGTATTTTGAATCAGTTTGTCTAAGGAGCAATTCTCGGTTTCCTCCTCTAGGTGCCTTTGGAATAGCATGTATCCCAAAGTAGGCAAAGCCTTGAAGGTTGCCTCCATGTGTTTCCTGAAAATGAAGAGCCATCGGATACGTAGGATCAATATTCTTGATGGCTCTTATATGTTGCAGTATTCTCAGTTTCAATTTGCCAATAGTGCTACCAACGTACCACTTGTCACAAGGGCAAGTGAGCACATACACAACATACTCGGTTTCACAGGTGATGTGAGATTTGATAATTATGTTTTTGTGTAATATTGGATGAAGGTAGTTTTTTGGATTCTTGGCAAATTTGCACGCTTTACATTTCGTGCATTTCTGGAAACCGTCTGGTATTCCTCCGAGCCAACTTTGGCTTGTTGAGACAGTTTTGGGACTCATATAACTGGATACAAGGTGATCCCTAAATGAGGCAGAGCGTCTGAAGGTAATGTTGATGTTATTACCCAGAATGTGCATCTTGTTTCAATATATGCCAATGTTTATGCATTATATGACGTATATTGTTGGAAGCTTTACTGTATGTTAAAATTAATCTGGTATCTCCTATTTCCAAACTGGTTACTATTGGGACTTTGGACATCAACAAACTAGAGCGATCTTTCTCTCGTGCCTTATTATATGCTCTTTCCAGCACTTTTTTGGGGTAACCTCTTTGTAGGAACTTAAGGGCCATACTACCACATTCTTTGTCGAAGGTTTCAAGTTGGGAACAGTTGCGTCTTATGCGAATAAATTCGCCATAAGGTATGCTCCACTTCAGGGCTGTGGGGTGGTTGCTTATAGCATGCAGTGGTACGTTTGAACTGGTAGGTTTACGATACAGTTCTGTCACTAGTTCACCTTCTGCCACAATAACAAGAATATCTAAATAAACGATAGTAGTCTTGCTATGGGGCTCGGTGAACTGTAGATCAAATTCATTGATGTTAAGTAATTTGACAAACTCCAACCATTCAGTAGTGGACCCATCCCAAATAATGAACAGGTCATCTATGTAACGTAACCAAAGTACAACCTTATCAGTGTTTGAAGCATTAGTAGATGTCCAAACTTCAAACTTCTCCCACCACCCCATAGTGAGATTAGCGTATGAAGGAGCAAATGTTGTTCCCATGGCTGTACCTTGCAACTGAGTGTAGAAGTTCTTATTAAACAAAAAGCTGTTATTTGTCAAACATAGGTTAATCTTTTCCAGAATCATCTTGCCATGTTCTAAAAAGTTAAGTGATCTGGTTTTTAGAAAGTAATCGCATGATTTGAGGCCATCTGTATGCTTGATGGATGTGTATAAAGAGACCACATCGAGTGTGGCTAGTATGTATGTCTTTTCCCAAGGTATCCCATCAATTTTATTGAGGAAGTCTTTAGTGTCGCGTAAGTATGACGGTAGAGTGGTGACAAATTGAATAAGGGTTTCATCCACTAATTTTGATATATTTTCAATTAGTGCACCACATAGCGTGACTATCGGCCTCCCTGGTGGTTTAGTTTTGTTCTTGTGCACCTTGGGTAGGAAATAAATAGTAGGCATCACCGGAAATTGCGGATGTAGGTATTTACAAATGTCCTCATCAAACAGTCCTTTCTCTTTCCATTTCGTGAGTAGGTCAAAAACTGTATTGTTCATCTCTGCTGTAGGATCTGTGGCTAATAGCCTGTAGCAGTCAGTATCCTTAAATTGTCTATTGGCCTCACCAATATAATCTTGCCGATTCATAATGACTATGTTAGTCCCTTTGTCTGAGGGTTTAATGACACAGTCATCCATTCTGCGTAGATTAGACAAGATCTCCTGCTCACGACGAGTTAGATTATCTTTCATATTCATTTTCTTTTTTCTGAATTTTTTCAGATCACTTATAACCAAGTCTTGAAATGCCTCAACATGCCCTCCTGGGTTAAACATCGGATTGAAGCGTGATTGTAATTTAAGTTTACTTTTACTGGTCCAATCAGTTTGTATATTCATTAGTATATATAATATAATATAAAATATATGCATTTGAACGAGTAACGGATGGATGTTTCCACTACGCATTATGAGCAGTGCTGAACATTAAGCAAGAAGGCTTCATTTCAGTGTGTTGCAGTTAAAAAGCAAATTGGATTACAAATGAATCTCAGCAGAAGGAGTTGGATGAGCCAAGAAGCCAAGATCTTCTCAAACTGGAATTGTCTGACATTGGATAGAAATCGTGTGAAAGAACAGAGACTCCTTTTCGGAAGGCTTGAGCAAAACAAAAGATGTCAGAGGACTATTAGAAAATAATATTATATACACTAAAAGGCTCAATTCCATGGTCTCCAGTCATGTGGAAGAATGAAGTAGGACGATTGAGGCGGTCACACCTACGCACAAGGGCAAGCTGTGCCCACACTCCTTAAAATTTCTCAGAGCATAGTACAAACTCAAGGCCAATCTTCAAAGCACTAATTGACACTGGACCATTGAGGTGATGATGAATTGATACATTCATTGGTGGGAAGCTAGTGTTAAGACGAGCTCACCAGAACCTGGATGTTCAGTCTGCATGTTGCTAGACGTAGGTGGAAAAGTACTGACGTGGGTTGGAAGCAAACTAATTGTAGACGACCACATAATTAAGGGTCCTATAGGCTGCACAACCAATGAAACGTCATGTATTTAATGACGTTCATAGTGGACATTTTGAGGGGAGGGCTTAGTTGCCCCACCTGATGTTAAGTACCCTATCACTTTCTTTCACTGTTCTATACTGATGTGGAACTTATACCTAGATATTCACTTAGAGCCTATCACTCCTTCCAATAGGTTTTGTAGTTTGCCACGCAGGATGACGTGGGTAGGTGACACAGGTCAGCACGTCACATATGATGGTTTTGCATGAAATAACCTCAATTTTTACTAAAATAAGTTGAATAAGAGGATCGAGCAAGTGCTGATGTTTGTTGTGCTCCCTGTTTTGGATATTTGACATTAACCCCTTAACTGCAAGGCTATTATGCAAGTCTATGCAAAAAGGACGAGGATACTCGTCCTTGCCACTTAAGGGGTTAAAACAGATTCCCTTTTGCCAAACTCTCTGTGTCATCTTGATTATTGTTGCATGAATAAAATCTTCATCCCCATCCATCTCTAGGGTATTGCAACTCATTTTAAAGGGCTGGGCAACCCAGTTCAACTGCTCTACAGTGTATGTGTGGTATGCATGATTTTAGGTGCCCCAATCTGTATGTGTCATGTGTGTAGGTGTAAGATGCAGCAGGAATCTGCATCATGCCAATGCGGTGTATATGTGGTGGCAGACATCGTTTTCTGGCATATGCATGGGTATTTGCAGAATTTGTCCTTAATTAGTTGTACTTGGGCACACGCTGTGTGTGTTCATTGACCAAGTGCAGACACAGTACGGATGCCGCCATGTTATGTTTTGGCCATGTGAGTGACATGCATGAAGGACAATTCCATGTGTGGCGCAACTGCAAGTGAGTCCATCCACGCACATCGGCTGAGTGACACATGTTCATGGATGTCTTTGACTGTAAAGTTGGAGCATTCAAGTCTCAGTGATGTGGATGTGATGTGTCATCCCACTGCATTTGATGCAAAAGTTAACTTCTGTTCATGCAATATTTATGTGTTGGCCCTCACGACATTAGCAATTGTTCTTCAGATAAGTGTGCTGGTACATTTTGCTGGTTTGCAGGTCAGGCTATCATGGATGCATGTTGCTGACTGTAATTATGTGGACAGGTGCAGTTCAATGCCATGGCTGCATGTCATAATTGTATCAATTTGGTATGGTAGAAAAGCATGTTCTTAGTTATGTGTTTGTGGCCACGAGACAATGTGCAGCATTGACATGTGCTTGTATCATGACTACGATTCATTGTTGACACTATAGTCATGTGGCAGTTGTCATGGAGTTTACACAGGCATGCCTGTGTGTGTGTGTGCCTTGTGTGTGTGTGTGTCAGTTGCTGGTTGACACATGCTGCATGATTGGTACTGTTGATGTCTTGTATGCCACACATGCATGGACACAATGACTGATGTCAATGTCATTTGTCCCATTTTCTACAGTTGCTGGAGCTTGTGAAGGGGGCGGAGGCCTTGCTGTGGAGCGGAAGGGCAGGGACCGGGTGGTGAGACCCAGACTCACACCCCGGCCAGCCCACATGTTACCAACTGTTCTCAGGGAGAATTATTTGAGGGAGCACCAGTTCCATCAGACAGAGCTGCTGGGGGCAAGTACCCGGAGGTGGTTGTGGTGGGAGACTCCTCAGGGGAAGTGGGCCAGGGGGCGGTGACAGCGAGGCCATCGAGGGAGAATTGCACTCTGAGGTCATCCAGGGAGATGAAGGTGTTGGTGGAGCAGGAGGCAACTATGGCCAGCGCATGGGGTCTGGTGGGGGCATCTGGGAGGGTGTTCTGGTTGCACCTCTCAACCATGGACACAAGGATTTGCAGTGCACCAGGGAGGCTGCTGTACAATCTCCTGTCTCTTATCCATTTGCTGCAGCAGTGACAACCTTGTGCCCGAGGAGACCACCCCTGAATTGATGTGGGCCCTGCTGGCAGATCTGGAGAGGTCAATGGGCACAATTGGTGATGCTGTGTCAGCTACTTGTGTGGAGCTGACTCAGCATCACGATACACCAATACCTGGGCCAGCTGAAAAGGGCACTGCTCTTGGGTGGTCTCTGTGCACTGGCACATTCAATTGCCCCCTCCTCCACTTCCTCCTCTGTGCCCCAGTCATCATCTGGAGAACCTTTCTTGCCACATTCCATCATAGCGTTGTTTACTCCAATCCCACCCACACCACCGGTTCTAATGGTGAGTATGTCCCTGCCTATGGTGGAAGTCCCACGTGCAACAGATGAGGTGGTCACTGTGCCTGGCCAGACACCAACACAGGGACACGCAGAGGTTGGACAGGTGGCACTGGTGGGGGTCACTGCATAGCTTACATTCAGCCTGGCAGCAGCATTTCAGTAGTGTACAGAGGCACTCCATGCAGGGCCAATCTACATAGAGGAGGCAATTGAGGCAGGAATTGATTGGCATTTGGCAGGGAGAGAGGAGGTGGCTCTGTAATCTGGTGTGCGTACACTTACTTTTCAGTAACAGCTGATGGCAGAGAGACAGCAAACTAGGGAGGTGAGGATTGAAAAAGTGCCAGGGCAGAGGTGTTGGATAGGCAGGCATTGAGTTGGGTTGCCATCCTGGAGGAAGCTTGCAGGGATGCGGAGGAAGACGAGAAGAGGATAATGGAGGGCCTGCAAGGGAACTGAGGCCCACCTTCAGGAGGAAGATGATGGGTGTGGCTCTGCCGTGGAGGACATTTTGATGGACACATAGGCCTGCTGCCTGTGTACATAGTTCATAGTGTTAGGTTTCATTTTGTATTTTTTTTTCCTTTCATTCCTGGTCATTTCACCCTTACCCATGTTTAGTTTTTGTTGTGTGCCTTTCATAATACCGTTTTATGTTTCATGATCACACACTTGTTTCAGTCTCTGTTTTTCTAGTTGAAAAATTACTTTGACTGTGTTTTTGTATTGTATTTCAACTATGTCACGTGGGTTGGGTCTCACTGTGGATATGTGTGCTGTACTCATCACTTGAGGGTGCTGCCTGAAGTATGTCGGAGACAAGGGGGCCTGGTGGGTGGTGAGGGAATTGAGGGTGCTGCCTGGGGTAGTGGCAGAGGTGAAGGGGCTGGTGGGTGGTGTGGGTACATGAGGGGGCACTCTGGGTAGTGTTGGAGGTGAGGGGGGCTGCCGGGTGGTGTGCAGATGTAAGAGAGCTGCCTGGTGATAGTGGCAGAGGCGAGGGGGCTGGTGGGTGGTGTTAAGAATTGATGGTGCTGCCTGGGGTATTGTCAGAGGTGAGGGGGGCTGGTGGGTTGTGTTGCGGCGTGAGGGTGCTGCCTGGGATAATGTAGGTGGTGAGGGGTGTTGGTGGGTGTGGTTGGTGTTGTGAGGACTTGAGGGGTCTGCCTGTGGGTAGAGTCTGAGGTGAGGGGGCTGGTGTATGTTGTGAGTACTTGGCGGTGCTGTTTGGGGTAGTGGCAGAGGTGAATGCGGCTGGTGGGTGGTGTGGAGACTTGAGGGGACTGCCTGGCAGTAGTGGTGAATGTGAGGGGGGCTGGTGTCAGTGCTAGGGGAGCTGCTATGACTTAGGGGTATCTGGCAGCAGTTTGAATGCCTTGGGAGTAGGGGGGACGCTCAGTAGTTTCTCAGGAGCGCAGTCATTACTTACGGGGACCTTGTGTAGGTTTGCAGGCGTGCAGCCGTTACTTATAGGGGACCTCATGCAGTCTTGCAGGGTGCAGCCGTTGCTTATAGAGGATAGAGTACGGTTTTGCAGGGGTGAAGCTGCTCTTTACGGGGTTAACTTGCAGTTTCGCCAGCCAGGGAGCAGCCCTGACTTATGGGGGATCGCGTGCAGTTTCGCAGGGGTACAGGATTGTAAGCCAGAGGTTGACACAAAGGTTTGTGCATAAATTGGTCCTTGGCAATGGTTTTGGTTTGCGTGGGGGCCTGTTGTGGGTGTTCCTACACAGCTCATTTTACTTTGCAGGTTGTGTTACTTTGCACTTTAGTGTCCATAAATATGCGGTACGCGCAAAGAGACTTTTGTGCACAGTTGCGTGCAAAGGTATTGTACGCACAGAGTACTTTGCGGTGTCTTTGCTCTTACACTATAAATCTTGCCCTTAGGGCTTCATTTATGGAATTTTCTGCACGCTGATAAGTGACTTTGTACACTAATTAGCGCATACAAGTCAGTTCACTGATACATGGAACCCACTTTGTGCGCATTTCCAGCTCCTTGAGGATACTTTGTGCAGCTCCGTCCCGTCTCTGCATGCAGTAGAGTGACTAGCGAGACTCCACGCAAAGCATGGGAGGGGAATACGCAATGAAGTAAACAGCGGGTGGAACATGCATATTCCCCGTTCTCCTTGCATAATGGGGAAAACAAGGCATTGCATGTGCGTGTCAATGGATGGCCTGTGCAAGGAAATTGCATGCCATCACTGTGCAAATCCAAGCGTATTTATGGATCTGTCCGCCAAACATCACTTTGCAAAGCTTGCGATCTCACCGCCACACAAAGGCATGCGCAAAGTCCCAATCACATAGGAATTAACACGCACAGGTAGGCTCCAATCGGGAATGTTGGGATCCGGGCATGCAGTTAGGGTGCCGATTGTAGTTAGGGCTGCATGTATGCAGATAAGCAGGGTGCAGCGATAATTAACCGTGGTTCACATGCAGATTTACTGGGGGCTGACCTCAGTTACGAGTCATGAAACGCATATTGTCGGGGTGCAGTTTTTGGTTATGGGGAACCCTACGCAGTGTTGCCGGGGTGCTGCTTTGGTTGCTGAGAGACAGCGTGCCGTATGGCTGGGGTGCATGACTTTGTGGATGAGGAGGTTGCAAAGGCTAGATCTGCTTTGCGTGGGGTGTGTCATGGATGGTCCAGATGCTACTTGTGCCTAGGGTTACTTTGCTGTTCAAATTGCATGAATATGCATTTCGCGCATGACATGCTTTTACGTGCAGGTACACGCAAAGTGGTGTCATGCGCAGAGGACATTGTGTGGTCTATGCGCATTTTCTTTAAATTGGGCCCTTAGTGCTTCTTTGATGTGAACACAGCAGACCTTTGACGTTGACTTTACGTGAAAATCTGAGCTGTGTAAGGCAGTAGGGCATTGAGGTAAAAAATGATTTGACAGTTTCCTTGCAGCTGCTTGGAAGGTAGTTAAGGTTCCTAACCGGGTATCATACAGTTTGGATATGATAGTAGTCACTTCATTTGTTCTTTGACTGCTCAGTGACCCTTTTCAGAGTCTCTAGGAGCAAGGTAAGTCTTTTTTTTCCTGCACTTCCCATCCAGGAAGGTCTTAAAGTGCACTTCCAGTGAGCAGGCACCTGAGTACCAGTGCTATCAGCTGCAATGGCTTGCCCTTTTCTTGGAGGTCTCGGCCTTCATCTATATGGCAGAGGACTTTAAAGCAGACAGTTCTCCCAATGTAGTTCCAGGTGAAAGCCTTCTTCAAATGTCCAAATATCATTTAACAGGGAGGGGTCGCGCCCGTTGAATAAGCAATCTTCTACAGTGTATTTGCTTCTCTCTAGCAAGTCCAATCCGGTGTCCTAGTTCAGAATCATCTGCCCAGTGATGTCTTACCGTGAGTGCTTTGTCAACAAGATGAGGGAAGGTACATGCGCTTTAGTAGCCTCAGCGAATCCAAAATGATAGATCCCTTCTGTGGACTGATGCTTCTCTCTTGGCTATTCTAACTCTACCCCCCACCCCCCCCCCCCGTCTGCCCACACCAAAGAGTCTCTGATAAATTCAACTCTGCTGTGATTTCCTTTGTCTGACAGAACCTCTCCTGTGAAGCACTGGATCTCTCCTTGCCACCTGGGGCAGTTGCTCTCTTCTAGGAATGCAATGAAATGTTTCAGGGGAAGATAACAGCCTTTGCTGGGGCAGTGCCCAAATGCTCTATTTTTTGGTGAAACTCAATCCCAGATAGTGAATACACAACAGGCCTTAAGAGGAAGGTCATGAGAAACCAGCAGAAAATCTCCCAGAGACTACCATGACAAAGCCAGACATTATTTATATTTAGATTTGTCATCTACCACCTGTTTCTGGGAGAACAGAGTTACATTATTGAATGTTGGTCCAGGCTTGCCTATGGTTAAAGACAGATCCTGGCTGTAGGAGAATAGTGCTACATCAGTCTGTTGGCAGTAATGTGCATGCCTTTTTCTGCTGCCATGTTGCCAACCTACAAGGGAGCTGCTCAGAGGTGTAAGTAGACCGTCCAAACAGATTTACATGTGCGCACTATGCTTTTTCAGCATGGAATATTTTGAAAGGAGGGTCTGGTTCACAGGCCTCCATTTCAGAGATAGAGCCATCTACATTATTTTGTTAACAAAAATGTTTTTAAAAAAAAACATATATTGACTATCAAATGTCCACAATGTGCACCAGATTAGAGTGATAAGCAGTCAGGAAACATAATTAGGACTTACTGTGCATGTAAGAACCAGTTACTAAATACCATCATCCAGTGTGTTGTCAGCACCTGGTTAGGTTGCTATACAGGTCCTTCCCTGTTCATGCAAGTTCTTTTGTTTTTTTCTCTCATTTAGTGTGTTCTCCTCAGTCCCTTTGCCATGTGACTGTGTGTGCCATCCTCCCTTCCTCATACTTTTATTTTGCTCCTCACTTTTGTGATCTAAGATTCCCTTTATTGATTCCTCTCCTTTCCCTTTATCTTTGGAGGTTTTGTTTTTCTCCAGGAAACTCTTGCAGGATCATTTCCCGTGTAATAGTGTACATGTCTATAGTGCACTTATTTGCTTCCTCTTCCAGGACAGCGTGGCAGAAAGCCATGAGTAATGTAATCAGGTCATCATGATCCTAGCAAATGGCTCTGTATTCTTATTATCAATAAATGATGACTCTCAAAGAGATGATATGTGCCATCAGAAGAACAGACAGAGCTTTCCCTCTATTTCATGTTGGGACCTTGGGAAATAGGGTTGTTTCTTGCTCCATGGAAGTCGGGGTGGAACCAGATGTGGTTTGATTCAGGATTCCCACAAAGAACTTGCAATATCTGTCACCTCCTGAACCTGCAAGACCAGACACTACCTCAGGTCTGAATCATGATGCAGCAGTAGTGTGTCTGTTTTATGGGATGCAAGACAACTGTTCTCCCTTACATGTTCTCCAACATCTTTCCAACCATGGCCAAACAATAGCACAGTTTTCATTACAAAAAACCCCAAAACAGACAGAAAAATAAATCACAATCCCTCGTCTCTCCAGTGACAAAGGTCTCAGTCTGTGTCCCTTTTGGTTGATATTATTCCAAGGTGACAATTTAACAACTGGGCCGACTTGGGCAAGTATGAAAAATGTATATTATTTATTTTTGAGAGATATAGATTTATCGACACTTCCTTCCCGGATGCTAGAACACCCTCAATGTAAATATTCGGAAGGCTTCAATAGGGGTTTTATTAGTAGGAAGTATATGTATCTTATCTTCAAAGAAGCAGGCATGTAGCCAGTGTTTGGAAAATGGGACATGTAGATGGTAAACATGAAACTGCATGACTTGTTTTGAAACCTAACACCTTTAATGAGTGGTGTTTTCAGGTAGAATCCTGCATAATGCCTCAATGATTTTAGCAAAAGAAAAAGCAAAAATATCACTGCGGTCTGCCAGTGCAGGACTTTCAAAGGCAGTAAATCCATACTTCAGCATGGAAAAGCATTTTAGATAAAATTACCTTTGTTTATCGTTGCTGCATCTAACTCACATCCCAGGAAGGAACTCACTTTGAAAAGTATGATGCTGTCATTTTTAAAGAAGTTTAGTTATTAGAAATGCCATTTTAATAACCTCACACTTATTTTGCCACGTTCTCCTTTTGGTGATGTAATTCTTCTGAGAGTGGAGAAACTAGAGCACGTGATCTATTAAAGGGGAGGCAGAACTTTGAGAAATCTATTAGAGTGTTTCTTGTAGCCCTCTGTTGGGACCCTATGACCACATTACACGTTTGAGGGTGCTGGAAAAAGCTTTCGGTAATTCCGATACCACAACTTTTCCCACACATTCAAATTATAATGTTTGACAGATTTACAACCAGCTGAATTAGCGCTGTGGCAAATCTAAAACATTTTGAAGGAAAAGTGGTAGATTCCCATTCAACTTTTGCTGGCGGTAAAAACTCCATTTTACCGTAAAAAAATGTTTTAGATTTACCATGCGGAAATTCCACCGGCAGTAAATTTCCAACAATCTCTGTGGAGTCTTATGGACTCCAAAAATGGGGAATTACCACCACTTATAATCCTGTGGTAACTCCATGGACCAAGTGGCAGTAACAGTAATTGAGTTTGGTAGTATCTAAGTGGCAGTAACAGTAATTGAGTTTGGTAGTATCCAGGTGGCAATAATGGTAATTGAGTTTGGTATTATCCAAGTGGCAGTAAGAGTAATTGAGTTTGGTGGTATCCAAGTGGCAGTAAGAGTAATTGAGTTTGGTGGTATCCAAGTGGCAGTAAGAGTAATTGAGTTTGGTAGTATCTAAGTGGCCGTAACAGTAATTGAGTTTGGTAGTATCCAAGTGGCAGTAAGAGTAATTGAGTTTGGTGGTATCCAAGTGGCAGTAAGAGTAATTGAGTTTGGTGGTATCCAAGTGGCAGTAAGAGTAATTGAGTTTGGTGGTATCCAAGTGGCAGTAAGAGTAATTGAGTTTGGTAGTATCCAAGTGGCAGTAAGAGTAATTGAGTTTGGTGGTATCCAAGTGGCAGTAAGAGTAATTGAGTTTGGTAGTATCCAAGTGGCAGTAACAGTAATTGAGTTTGACAGCATTTCAGAGGATCATAATTTGGCGCTGAAGGAAAAGTAGCAGCAATGGAATTACTGCCATTTTTTTCCCTGCAGTGACAAACTTGCAGTGAGGTCCATTGTGTTGAATTATAGCCTTCACATACTTCTTTGAGATAGTTGCACCTGAGGTCATTTACTGGCTAAGTCTTTGATAATGCGGATACATCTAAGTACTTAGAAGCATAACTTGTCATTGCTGTCTTCCACGTAGAACAATGCAGTGCTATAATGGCAAAGCAATCCCTTCCAAGTGGCTCCTGCAACTTGCCTTATGCCTATCTCATTTTAAACAACACATTTCAGAAGTAATTGTGTAAACTGTAGGGCTGAATGAAGCGTGTACTTTTTCTTTTTGCAAAAAGGAAAGAAGACGAAACACTTTTTAAAAAGCGTGACATTTTTCCAGTGGGAATTGCATTCGTTTATTTTGAAACGCTTCTTCTTGTATATATTTTTTTTTAATAATTCACTTCTTTGAAGAAACACTTCCTTTTGAGAACACAATTAAATAGTTTCAGCATATTTGTCAAGGGGAAAACGCCACCAGTGAATTTGTAGTAAAAATCCTATTCACTTGAAAGTGCTTTAAATGTGCCTTGCTCTCGCTGCCAACACATTAGGGAATAATATCGACACGGTACCGTTTGCAATTCCTGAATCCTCTACCTTCGAGGTGATTGCCATACAAAACGCAATTATTAACTAACAAAAGCTCCTGTGTGTTTTTACATCACTGCCCCTCCTGTACAAGACAACATCCACTAAATATTTGACGTACTGTCGGCCTACTCATCACGCTGAAGAAATCCATTGTGACGGATGACTTTAATGTATGCGCGGAAAATGTCACGCATCCTGGATTAACAAGCGCATCTCCGAACAGAGATTGCTAAAGTCCCCTCCACTGATAGTGCTACAGCCTGGATTCTGTTCTATGTGAAAATTAGGGGCTTGGACTTCCACAATTTCACTTTAACATGATCCACCGGCTGATCATTGTACAGCCCAATTCTATATTGAGATCATCCGCGCTAGTGTCTGGGGTGCATGCAGACAAAAAGGCACACAAGTGAACATTTCCTCAGCCTACAGGGGTGTGGGAGCAGGGTGTTGGGTGTAAATATCGTGTGGTTTACTGAGGAAAGGGCTACTATTGCATGTGCTGAAGATGCTTACAATATGTTGTGCTATAGTGGCACCACCAACCAAAAATAGCTCATTGACCATGGCAAAGCATTACACCACCAAGCATTAAGCCACCTTTTGTGGCAGCACTTTCATCAAAGGTTGACCTGCCTCTGACACTTCACCCCAGTGCTTAAGATGCCAGAAGTGGAAATAGACATTGGGCTTCATTACGAGGTTGGTCCTAGTCATGGCGCTGTTAGCACCATGACTAGCACCAATAACGGGACCGTGTCCGCCCTCGTTCAATGGGGACTTACCGGTCCAGTCCGACCTTGGCGGGACCAGTAAGTCCCCATTGTAATAGCCATTCCCCATTCCCATTTGAGCCCCCATAGGGCTCAATAGGAAGGGGGAAGGTGTCAATAACGGTACCGCAAATTGCGGTACCGTTATTGACCCCGGTATCCCTTAACGGGTCCCGTCGATAACGCCTGGTAAAACCAGGCGTTAAGGGAGGGACCCGCTAAGGGACCTTGGAATAGGGCGCAAAGGGATTACCGGCACTGGTGTCATTACCGGTGCGCGGTACCCCTTTGCGCCCACCTCAGAATGAGGCCCATTGTTTTTATTTGTTGTGCCAGACCAGTCTATTTTCAAGCCATGCAGTTGACTAGTTAGATGCCAGTGGAGAATCAGACCACTCAAGCTGTCACAGCTTAGGATGTCTTTGGAGGCTTGGGGTGGTAGCTCCCAGCAGTCGGACCGTTGCATGGTCAGGGTCTAATATCCATTTTAGAGGAGCACTAAGCCACACTGCCTCGCACATCCAAGTTCTCATCGACATGTCCCACTCCTGCAAAGTTTTGTATAGGCATTTATAGTGAATATGATTGTGAGAGACTTCCTGCAACAATATCTCAGGGCTCATCAAATAGGGTGTGGACGCATAACCCAATAAGGCCATAAACACAGACACACGGAGAGTGTTATAATGCTTCTTCATTTCTCTAGAGTTACGGTTCAACTGTCAAAACCCTGAACCCACATGACCCCTCTACTCCCCGCCCCCATCCCTAGCCCAACTCCCATGTTTACTATTGTGGCCCAAAATAGAGGCTACCCACATAACGATGTGGGAGGGCTGTATGAGTCATCTTGCAACGTGACATCACCCCTTCTTTTAGAGTATTAAATAGTACTCCGCTTCACCCCATTTCTTCAATCAGTCTTATGGGTTTTATACATCATTGCTGGGGCCTTCTAGGGGTAAGGGAGTTCTTGGGCAAGTGAGCACACTTTGTGGCACTGTTCTTCCTCTTCAGATTCTTCACTGTCTCCTTGGTACGAGTCATCTGAAATGGATCCTTCAGCGCTGTCACTTGGCAGCTCCCATTTTTCCGGTATGCTATTTGGAAGTTTTTTTAATTGAGATGAGTTTCATGTTATTTCTCGTTGGTGATCTCCAGTTGCTGTTATCATGTGGCCTTTCTTGGCAGTCACCACCAGCATTTCTGGGGCAAAGGTTGAGTCTTCCTTACTAGTTTTTCGCTGGCATACCACTACCTGGTCTCCTATGGTCACGTCACACTCCTGTGCTCCACTTTGAGTGTCTGCTCTACTCTTCATTTTCTCCATCTGTTCTCAATCCCGTTTTTTTACTTGTTGTTTGAGGGGAGTGATTTGCTTTTGATTCAGTACTTCCAGTAATCTGGTTCTCATGACTCGTCGGAACATGAGGTCAGAGGGGCTGACCCTTGTGGTGCTGTGAGGAGTGTGTCGATAATCACGTAGAAGTTGATATAGTGCCTGTTCAAAGGGTTTGTTGATCAGGTTGGACAATTGTAAGGTTTTCTTAACGTTGGCCATGAATCGTTCAATGATCCCATTTTCTTGAGGCCAATGTGGGGTTATTCTTCAGTGAACGAAACCCCATGTATTTGGTGAAGTTTTCAAAGTCAGGACCTGTAAAGGGGGGTCCATTATCTGATTTCAGGACCTTGAGTGTGCCATATATAGATAACATATGGTCCATAGCTGGAATGACGCATGTTGCAGTGATCAAGCCAATTAGTTCAGCGTCGGGGAATCGAGAATGTTCATCTTTGAGCGCCTGTGTGTATTTCCCGTTTTGTAATGGTCCAAAAAAATCTACAGCCACTTCTTCCCAGACACCGCCAGGAAGTGTTGACATCTCTAGAGGATTTGGTTTTGGTGGAGGAGCCATTAGTGCACACAGATCGCACTTACCAATAACATCTTCCACCATAGTATCCAGCTTTGGAAACCATATCTTTTCATGCAGGAGACGTTTTGTAGATGTGAGTCCCCGGTGACCTTTGTGTGCTAATGCAACCACCCTTTCACGTAGTGATGACGGGATGATGACTTTAGATCCTTTTAAAATGATATAGTCCTCAATGACCGTCAGATCATCTTTGACAAGCTCCATGGCTTTTGCATCATCTCTTACAGACTCTTGTTCTTGTTTAGCTTGTTGTTTGACGTGTGATGTTCTATTAGTGCTGATTCAATGAGATATTATATTGATAGCTCTGTCGTTTTCTGACTCTTTGCGTATGGTGGCCCAGTCCACCGGTACTGACTGAAGATGATGTACAATGTAGTTGATGTAGTTATCAGCTATTGGTGGGCCTGTTTGAGGAGGTCCTGCTGGATGTCTTGAGAGGTAGTCCGCTGGGTTGTTTTCCTTCACTGGTCGATGTATGATATCAAATTTATAATCTTGAAGACTTAATCCCATCTTGCTATCCAAGGGGGCCTTCTTGCCTTAGGGTCACCAAAAATTGTCAGCAGTGCTTGATGGTCAGTGATTACTGTGAACGTTTTTCTGTATAGGAAGAGGTGAAAATATTCACAGGCCCAAACTACAGCCAGACATTCTTTTCCAGCTTGAGAATAAGCCTGTTCGGTTGTTGTAAGGCTTCTGCTTGTGTATGCCATTATAAGTCTTCCAGATGGGTCTGTGGGTTCACATTGTGGTTGGTTGGCACCCAGGCTTACTGGGCTGGCATCAACAATTACTTCAGTTTTCCGGTCGGTATCAAGGTATGTCATGTCTTCAGCATTGCTGATATTGTTCCAAATGGTTTTGAATGCTTTCTGACATTGTGATGTCCATTCAAATGTTTGATTTTAGCGTGAGTAGAAGTAGTTAATTACTCACTGTAGCATAGTCTTGTAGATATCTGGAGCAATAGCTTGCTAGCCCGAGGAAAAAATGTAACTCTGATACATTTTGTGGTGGTTGAGCAGAATTAAGCACTGTGACCTTCTCTGGATCTGGTTTCATTCCTTTTGCAGATAATATGTGTCAAAAGAACCTAAGAGATTCTTTTCTGAACTCGCACTTTGCCCTATTAAGTGTCAGGGCTGCTGTCTCAAGTGCCATGCACACCTTGTGTAGAGCTGCATCATGTTATTCTTTTGACTTGCCAAAAACTAGTACATCATTTGAATCATTTAAACAATTTGGGACATGACGGATGACCTTATGAATTTCTTCTTGGAAAATCTCAGCAGTCGAGGAGATACCAAATGTCAGTCTTTTATATTGGAATAAACACAGATGTGTGACAAAAACGTGGTGATGTAGCCGGTACTATGGGAGTTGGGCCAGTTACAGGCTCTATGACATGTTGCTTTAATAATTTGTTAATTTCAACTTCCACTTGAGCTTTTATGTTAATAGGTATTCCACTATAATGTTGTGCGATAGGTTTTCCTTCTGGGTTGATGTGAAGATGGACTTTTCGATTCCTTAGTTTTCCCAAACCTTTGAACAATTTAGGAAACGCAATCTCAATTTCTTCTGGTCTAGGAAAGTATTTGTGGGTCATTAACTAATACATGATGTGAACAAGTCCCATGTCTACAGCAGTCTTAAAACTGAGTATGCATCCACTTTTTTCATCAGTCGGAGGACGTATACTTGTACTCCTGCAACATGTGATTTGTGGGTCCATGTTACAGAGGTAAAACCCTTACAAGGAAAAGGTGTGGTGGAACCGTAGGGATACATGTCAATTGTAGCCTTTTTAAGTTTTGGAGCATTTGGGGGAGAGTTATAGGCTTCTTCACTCATTATATTGACAGTGGCCCGTGCATCAATAAGAAAATCAAACGGTGTGTCAGTTCAACTTGAATGCTGAGGACAGGGCTATGTTGTGTTGCAGCACTATTATTCCGACCCACACATACCCTTTCTTCTGATGTTCTTCTCCTGAAGAGGACACCTCACTACTAGAAGTTGACTTCATTTCAATGTATCGGACATAGCGCCGATGTCTGCTGCATCAGGAACTGTCAGATGTCCTGTGTATTTCTTTTGGATACACTTTTCTGTTGTCACTATCTTCTTGCTTTTGCCATCCTAAGTCTGTTTCTGTACCTCCTTCTGGCGGATATGCGGACACACGTTTTCTTGGTTTTCTAAAACTTCCCCGGAAAGAGTGTTGGAGGGGGGCATTCTTGCACCTAGCCATGTAGTTATCATAACCTCTCATGCAGCACATTTTTGGCCTAGGGCATGGCATTCCCCTGTGTGAGGATACTCATATCCAACCTGTAGCAAGTGGCATTGGTGCGCCTTGGTACTATGTTAGCTGAGGAGAATAATTTGTTAATAGTTTCCGGTTCAGGAGTTTTCTTCTGTATGCTGACTTTTCCTCAACTGTCCAGTTGAGATTCCACTGCAGCTTCCATGCATGCCAGGGCAAGAATTCCATCTAGCGATCGCTGTTTTTTCAAGAGCTTTTCCTGAAAGCCTTGAGAATCACACCCAGCTACTACTTGGGACCTGATCACTTCCTCATTAGAATATGGATGGAATTCACAATGCTTCAACTTGATGCGCAATCTCATCACAAAATTGTCTAGAGATTCACCTTTTTTTTGATGTGTGGTATGAAAGATGTGTCTTTCATAATCACGTTAGTGAGTGGAGTGAAATATTCTGTTAATTTGGTATGTAGCTCCTGATACGAAACAGTGTCAAGATTGATTAATTCTCCTACAATATCTCTGAATGCAGTACCCACTGCAATAGACCGCGTGATTTTAAGCCTGGTGTCATCTTTGAGCCCGATGGCCCCTACATAGAAGTAAAAATCTCGCAGCCAGGTCGCCCAGGCTGGTCCGAGGATGCTGGTATCTCAGATGTCAAAAGCATGTGATAAATGCTGTACTTGGGACCCTCCGTTTGTAGATGAGGGAGTTTCATTTGTGGGACCAGACCCCGCTGTGGATGGGGGATCTTTCTCAAACATAGGGGGTCATTACGACCCGGGCGCAAAGGGATACCGGGCACCGGTAATGACACCGGTGCCGGTAATCCCTTTGCGCCCTATTCCGAGGTCCCTTTGCGGGTCGTTCCTTAATGCTTGGTTTTAGCAGGCGTTAAGGACGGGACCCGCAAAGGGACTTCAGAGCTAATAACGGTACCATAATTTACGTACCATTATTAGCACCCTCCCCATTGAGCCCTATGGGGGCTCAAATGGGAATGGGGATTGACATTTTCAATGGGGACTTACCGGTCCCGCAAAGGTCAGACTAGACCGGTAAATCCCCATTGAACCAGGGCGGACACGGTACCGGTAATGGTGCTAGTCATGGCACTAATAGCGCCATGACTAGCACCAACCTTGGAATGTGGCTCATAGTATGTGGTGGGGTATCTTCAGGAAGGTGTATGCATGGTTTATGTGCAGGTTAAGAGTCCCTTATTTATTTTATTTTTTTCAATAAATGGTCTTCCTTTACAGTTCTCTTTGCCTTCTTTCACTTGGCAGGATACTTTTGTCACGCTTTTCATTAGTCTTGCCACGTGTATGTGATTTATTGAAACTTTTCTTTAGATTGAGCTGTGCATCCTTGCTGTGTTACTCATGAGGATCTTTCCTCGTTATTATTTCCCTTTTTTTTCTAGCGGTATAGGGCTTCCTTCATGTTTTGTTTCCTTCTCTCCCTTACTAATCTTTATGTGTTATTGAAATGGAAGAAATGTGCGCGCTCACCGGGCGCATATAACAAAGACCAGTTCTCTCTTTCTTTAACAGTGCTGGCTTCCGACTTGATTCCGTTGTCTCTTCTCCCCCTTTTTTTTTGTTTAATACAGTGTTGGAGAAGTCTGCACACTCTCCGGGCAGTGGGCACACAAATACAAATTGTTGACAGTAGCGGGTTTCCAGTAATGTTTCTTTACTAAAACTACTTGTGGTTTTGTTGCTGACAGCTCTTGGAGGCGCGCTGACGTGCGTAAGACATGCAAGAAAGCATCCTCGTGTCAGTTTCCTCGACAGACCATGGCCACCTGTCTCCTCAGCATTCTCACTCTCTTCACACGTGTGGATTCTGCTTCACTGCACAGTACTGGGTTCGTTCGTGCCTCTTCCTCATCACCAAATGTGAGAGTCTTCCTGCAACAATATCTCAGGGCTCATCAAACAGGGTGTGGACGCATAACCCAATAAGGCCATAAACACGGACACACGCATAGTGTTCCAATGCTTCTTTATTTCTCTAGCGTTACGGTTCAACTGTCAAATCCCTGAACCAACTTGACCCCCGTAGACCCCACCCCCATTCCTAGCCCATTGTCCCATGTTTACTATTGTGGCGCAAAACAGAGGATGCCCACATAACGATGTGGGAGGGCTGTATGAGTCACTTTGCAACGTGACAATGATGATGATGATGACGACATACTGCATGCTGTACCCTCTCATTGTGAGAGACTGTTGGTAGAGGCCGTTGGACCACTACTGACACTGAATCCAGATCTGGTACCAGTTGTAACAAAGAGCAGGAATATATATAGGAACAAATACATTTTAGTAGGCGAGTACCTAGCACCCGACAAAATCCAGAGTAAAGAAATACCACAATTTATTCATCATGTGTTCACGCCTGTCACAACAGCTTATGGGCCGTAAATTATCATTGCAGTGCATTGTCAATCTATGACTGCGACACCCCAAATATCAACACTACCAGTGTGAATTACACCTTTGGCACCTTCAGACCATGCTGAAATGCATGTTCACACTCTTTCCAACTATCAGCCAATGTCATCTTCTGTACCATGTAAAAAGTGTTAATTGCTATTTGCGCTTTACCATACAACAGTGTTCTGATCAGTGGCAGCTGGTGAATTTTTTAACTTGAGGAGCACACATATTTGCTCCAGATATGCCAGAGCGACATAGCGTAGGGAGTACGCACTACTCAAATTGAGATCAGGGGGGGTTTCCCCACTGAGATTTGTTTTTAAATAATGGGTAAAAATGGTGCATTTTAGAGCAGAAATGTTTGAAAAATTGGGTAAAAAAGCCGAACAGTTTGCAATTGGGTTTTGAAGGGTACCTCATGAAAATAATCTAATAGACACAAGACACCAAGACTGCACTGGAGCATTTCTCCAACACATTTTCATGATGCCTTTTCCCACAATATGTGACAGTATAAAACATGTTCACACTGGCTGTGCCCATACATTTCCATGCTGACTGCACCATATACCCTATTATTCCCATATGAGAACATACTCATATTTTCTTTGTGCATAATGGCGAAATGATACTATAAGAAAACATGTCCGTGTTTGTTTGCCCAATATATGGCAGTATCCTCACGTAAGAACATACTCCAGTTGTCTTTACCATTAAAAATGCATGCCAAAGTATGAAAACGTGTCCAAACTAGCTATACGAAAATTCCAGTCGAGCTACACAATAACACTTATCATGCTTGCTTTATCAAAGATGCCCAATACAAAATGGCATACCACAATAAGAAATGACTAGACTGGCACCATCGGAATACCAGTCCAACTACATAATAACACTTATGCTTGTTTTACCAAATATGCCTAAAACATAATGTCATGCCACAGTAAGAATAATACCACTGATCCTGCTTGCTTTAGCAAAGATGCCCAATACAAAATGTTGTGCCTCAGTAAAAAATTGATAGACTGGTTGCATAAAAAATGCCAGTCTTGCTTCGCAATAACACTTAGCATGCTTGCTTTATCAAAGATGCACAATACAAAATGTCATACCACCATAATAAATGACTAGACTGGCTCCTTTGGAATGCTAGTCTAGCAACATAATAACACTTATGCTTGTTTTTCCAAGGATGCCTAATACAAAATGGCATGCCATGGTAAAAATAGCACCACTGATCCTGCTTGCTTTATCAAAGATGCCCAATACAAAATGTCATGCCTCGGTAAGAAATAGCTAGATGGGTTGCATTGAAATGCTAGTCTAGCTACATATTAACACTTATCATGCTTGATTTATCAAAGATGCCCAAAACAGCATTTTATGCCACAGAAAGAATATTACCACTGATCATGTTTGCATTTTCAAAGCTGCCCAATATAAAATGTCATACCACAATAAGAAATAGCTAGACTGGCTACATTTACATGCAGATCTAGCTACGTAATAACAGTTATCATGCTTGCTTTATCAACCATGCACAGTAAAATATGCCATACGTGCTCTATTGTGTGCCAGCGCCTTGCTGTCATACATAATCACATTAATGATGAATGTGATTATGTGTGATTGGAGGTTCTGGGAGGTCCAGGGGGCAGATGCGTGTCAGGAGCTGGGGTCCCAGGGTACAGTTATGCCATTTTTTGGGGCATCAATGCCAAGAAAAAACTGCCATGCCAACCCCGTGGGGCCCTGAGCACCTCACAGGAACACATTAATTGTGCACATGTGAGGTGCTGCTGGCCCAGTCATCTTATTTTCTACAGGGCCTCTATCAGATGGCCATTATTAAATGACATTCCTTCCCTTATTGTGCCTCACATGCACATATAAACAATTGTGTGTACATGTGCGGTGCTGGAGGGCTTAATGGTCAGGCTTGATATTGCATGTGTGGTGCTAGGAATCCCAGTGGTCTGGTCTGGCATTCTTTACTGGGCATAACCAGTAAAATATGCCATGCTGGTCCCTAGGCCCCAGTGCCTCACATGCATGCAATGAATGTGATTGTGTGTATGTGAGGCCCTCGGGGGAACTGGGGTAAGTCATGTTTTCGGAAAGCTCTTAAAGGTGTGCCAGGTGGTGGCAAGGTGTCTATGATGGTCGTTTGTAGTAGAGCAGCTAAATCTCCAGCAGCGAGCCCAGGGCCCTGGGCTTCATTGTAATTAGTATTCACAGCTGAGGGACAAAAACGGATGTCCCTTGATGTGTGCATTTGTATTTTGATGTATTAAATAATAATAAAGATGTAAATTCTTATAGACATTATGTTAATACGATATGTTGCAGATTATAGAGGAAATCTCTGGGTAGGGAGGCTTTACAGTGCATGCTGTTTGTTGGATTTATTTTATTTATTTATGTATTTATTTATTTATTTATTTATTACATTTGATTATACGCCCAAACCCGGAGGGATCACGACGTGGGTTACAGTGTTGTAGTAAAGCTTGCTGGTTACAGGGCAAAAACATCAAGAGAATCGGGTACAGACAATTACATTGTGGTTATAGCAGCTAGGTTGACAACGTTATACATTAGCACTGGCAGTTAATCCATATAGTGGGTGACCATATAGCAGGTGATAGAGAAGTGGCATTTTGGAGAGTGACAAGAGAACAGAGAGCAATGAGATATGCAATGGGGACCTCGTGCCAGAAACCACAAAGGAACAATTTACATATTTGTATTAGTGTGTGACATTGTGAGGGGTGGCACATTGGGGCTTCAGTTAATGAGGTGTTTACTGGGGGTGTAGGAGGCATTCCTTCAGCAGCCATTTTGTAGAGATCGGGGCACATCGTGAACAATTCCTCAGGAGGAAAGCATTGTTGTGCTGGGACAAATAGAGAGCAAGCAGAATTGGGAGGATTTACAGAGGTCAGAGGAGGGAATAAAGGTTGTGAAGAGAAGAGGACTACAGAGTGAAAGGGAGACTAAAGGCAGATTCTCTCAGCAAGCTTCTAGATTTGAAGACGAGGAACAGGATTTTAAAGAGAGGGATTTTGGGAGATAGAGCCATCCAGCATGGTGTCGGTAGGTACATGTGGGGGAGGATATGGGAAGGTTTTAGCAGGTGTGTGTGGTTAAGCTGAGAACTTTGTGTAGGAAACAGGAGTAGAGGGGAAAACTAAGTAGTAGGCTTAAGCAGTTATCCAGATTGTAGAACACGTGGATGGGTGCAGATGTTTAGTAGTGATGAAGGTAGGTGTAAATCTCCCTTATATGAGAAAGGTTAATGCTAGCAGCACTGCTAGTGGCTGTAATGAACTGCGGGAGTCCTTGGTGACTTTCAAAGAGAACCCGGAGTTTGACAGCCATGGATGACAGAGTGAGTAATTCAGACAGGAAGGAGATAAGGCATGAAAGAGTGGGGTTTGCAATGCAGGCAGGGAGTTTAATTTCTGGCAATGTTGGATCATCCAGTGATCAATAGATGTGGGTTAGCTGGTGATGCATTTGGAGGTAGTGGTTGTGAAAGAGGGAAAAGAGAAAATGTGTGTGGGGTATCATTGGATTAGAGGTGGTAATGAAGTCCAATGAATGAGATGAGTTTCCTCACAGAGAGATCATAGACGGGTCAGAAGAGTGTTCTGAAGACTGATGCTTCAGGGTTGCCCACCGAAAGGAGTGTAGAAGATGAGGTGTTAGAGTTCCATGTGCTGGAGAAGGAGTGGTCAGAAATATAGGCGTCAAGCCTATCGAATATGGTGCCTTCGAAATCAAGTGAGGAGAGGGTTTGAAAGAGAGATGGATGATCCGATGTTGAAGGCTGCAGAAATAGAAAGAGTTGGGGAAGAGAGGTAAGAGTGGTGTGCAGTCATTAGGAAGTTGGTGTAATCTGTGAGATCAGTTTCAGTCGACTGTTTATTATGGAAACATGATTGGAGGGAATCATACATTTTATGACCCTCGAGGTAGATGGTGGGACAAGAGTGGGGCATATGCTGAAGTTCTAGGGTTTCCAGCTCTTTGCACAAATAGGATTCAGCATGTCTTCTCATTCACCTGGGTTCTCCTGCCAGCTTAATTATGTCTTCTATGAGAAACACCTTCATGTTGACCTACTTAAAATGCAGCCAAAATCTCTGGTTTGTCATTGTCATCCCAATTCATTTTAATCTGTTTGATTATGTAGCATGGGGCCTAAAAGCAATCTCGTTTAGGTGCCACAGCCCCAATCTCTCTTCTGTCCTCAAAATCCAGATTTATTATGACCAAGGCGGATCTGTGTGAAATTACAGAGTTGAAAAGTCTGACCACCAAAATTCCATTTTTTTTGTTTAGTTTTTTCCCCCCATTTATTCGCATATATATATATGTGGAAATGTGGAGGGAGTCCCCCCACATCCTCCCACCTTACACTTATACATTTTTATTAACTTTACCCCCCCACATATACATATGCGAATAAATGGGGGTCGGACTTTCGGTGGTAGGACTTTTCTACTTAGGTAATTTCATCCTAACCCACCAGAGGGGAATGGTCTGAAAGTGAAGCAACATCGGTCTCCCTTCTAGTCATCTTTATAGGAATGAAGGAGAGGAAGTCATGGTTGACCCATGATTGAACCTATGTACATGGGAATACAAGGTATATTCTCTGTTGGATTTGTCTATAGGCCCCCAAGCATCAAATAAACCCAACTGTGTGGGAGGGGGAGGTTGGTTTAGCTTGTATGACTTGTGTATATAAAGAAAAGAAAAGAAAATAATATTCAACATGAAATGGTGGTGACTCTAATCCTCTCAACTATTGAGTCATGACAGAGTTGATCTAATGGTTTAAAAAAAACAAAAAATATCACAAAATTCATTTGATAAAAAGGTATTACCTTGTTTGGTTGAACAGCCAGGGAGAAAGGGGCCTAACCTCTCTCCCTGGCTGTTCAACCAATACCTGGCACTAATGACCCACCGCATAGCCGCTATCTGCCCCAACTTTCACTGCTATGCAGATGACACCCAGCTCAGCTACCCTCGTCCTCCTCCTCTACTTCCCTCATCTCTGACTGTCTGTCTGCTATCCAGGAGTGGTGTGCCGCCAATGACCTCTGCCTTAATGCCAGTAAGCCCATCTTTTATATTCTTAATGATGCATTCAATGTTACCTACTTCTGTCACCCCTACACCCCATTCTTCCCACTTTATACAGTATCACTGCCACACCATTCCATTAGGAGTAGCCTCATCTCCTGGTTCTCCCCTTCACCAATTCACTTCTAATATTGCAGTTATGCATCCCATCCCACCATGGAGATGTACCTGTGCCTCTCAAAAGTGGATTCCTAAACATCCAGCATGTCCATCAATTGAGATAGCTAAGCCAATATTGCTTGAACTTCAGCCTACATGTCTTTATTTATTCCAGGAATTAGCATAATCTTTCCATTGTGGTGGCTCTCAATTAAGTTCAGCCTATGCGGGTATGACATTTTCCCTGTGAAGGGCTAGAAGTTGATTTATTTCCTTCAGACATCAATTATATCACTTGTCTTTTTTCTCAAGAGCTTGGGATTCCATAAGAAACCAGAATTTGATCAACTACTTAAAGGGTAATTAGGTAGTCTCAGTTCGATGCCCTCCAGATGCATCATCTTGAGTGGGAGCAATTCTCAAAAAGAAGTCTCTCTGGTGTAGTCTCCAATGATTTGTTTTCCTGAACCTGTTTATCCAGTGCCTTATCTTCTACTGCCATTTCCCCAGGGATTTTGCCAGCTGTTACAGTATCCTGTGTCCTTCCAACGTGGTCCTGGCTGCATGGTTCTGGAAGCAACTCAAGACCTTCCTTTTTACTTTCACTTTCTCTCTTCCTCTCCCCTGCTGATGTTCCTGACTGCTGCACGCAATGGTCACCTGGTTACCATCTAAACTCAGGCCCAGGCTCCTGCATGTCCAGTTGCCCTTGCACTGCCTCCGGGCTCACCCAGCACTTAATGGTCTGTTCCTGCAACCCTGAAGTCCCTTCTCTCTGAACTTATGAACCATCTGCTGACTGCACTTATTGATTTACCTGCACACCTCCCTTCCCCTTCCCACTTCCCCACACTTGCACCATCTGAATGACACAGGCTTATTGAGATTGTTGTTTTGTCCTCCCTTTGTTTCCCCCTCCTTGTCTTTTCGTGCCGAGAAACCCTTGTTTACAGGCGCGTAATAAATCCCATATCATATCATATCAAATCATATTATATCATCCTCATAGTACTTGAATTGTGGAAGTGAGGGGAAGAGCCATCTGTATCAAATACCTCTCTTTTTTAGCATACCCATCAGTGATTTCATGCTCCACCTTTTTACTAAATTAATTGGGACTACATTGTTGGGGAAGACTGCAACTATTTGCAATTCTATTTCTCTGTCAGCCTCTGGTATTGGTGCAGTATCCTCTACCACTGTGGTCTCTCCTCCTAGGGAATAGTGGTCTCTATTTCCCCTTTTTTTGGTCGAGGACATCAATAAATTCACACTTAATCTGAAGTCTTCCTCAGCGCTTGATCCTATTTCTCTGGCTATCATTAAGGAGATTTTTCCTGTAAATGCCCCTTTCTCGACTCAGGCCATAAATCACTCATGTCAATCTGGTATGATTCTCTCTCACTTGAAGCACTCTTTGGTGACTCTGATGCTAAAAATGACATCTCTGGACCCATCATGGCAGTCAAACTTTACGCTTATCTCACTTCTTCCTTTGTATATGAAACTTTTGGAGTCTCTGGTATCAGATCTGCTTGGTTCTATTTTGGAAAGTTCCTCTTTTTTGACACTTTCCAGTCCGGTTTCCACCCTAGCCATGGCACTGAGAGTGTATTGGTCTCTGTGGTTCATGACCTGGCCCGACTCTCAGATCAGGGTGCGATGGGAGCACTGGTTCTTTTAGATCTCTCAGCAGCTTTCGATACGGTCAACCATCCCACCCTCTGGGCCCGGCTTGCTGAAGCAGGAATCACTGGTCAGGTGTTCTCCTGGTTCTCTTCCTTTCTTGAAGGGTGTTCATGGACTCTCTCTCTCGGACCTTTTCACTCGGTTTCTTTCTCTCTCAATTGTGGGGTGCCTCAGCGCTCAGCTCTCTCCCCTGTCCTGTTCAATGTGTACATTCAGCCCCTGGTTAAGCTCATTCAGTCCTACAGCCTCCAGTGCTACTCCAATGATGATGATAGACAAATGATTGTGTGACTTTATCAACTACATCCTGATTCTGCTGCTCAGCTAAGGGTTTGCCTGTAGGACGTTGGGAGGTGGATGCGCTGAAACTGGCTTACATTGAATGGAGATAAGACCGAGATCTTGATGGTGGGTTCTTCCTCCGCTGCTTCTTTATGCACTCCCTCTTTCTGGCCAAGTTCTTTTGAGGCCTGCCGCAGTCCAGCTCTGGTTGTCCAGAATTTAGGGGTAAAAATCTCCTCTTCATTGTCACTTGAGGCACAGGTTCCATCAGTTTGTCAATCTGGCCACTTTAAACAGAGTATTCTGCAGAAGGTTTTAGTTTTAATTCCCCCTCAGTTCCATGCGCCAGTAGTTGTGGCTCTGGTCTTGAGCGCGATTGACTACTGCAACTCTCTTTACTTAGTGCAACCTTTGAACTTGATCTGCCATCTGCAAGTTCTGCAAACCTCTGCATCATGGCTTGTGTGTTGGGCTCCCCATCATGCATCTATGTCTTCTGTTTTGCGCCAGCTTCATTGGCTGCCGGTGTGCAAAAAGGGTTCCATTCAAATCCTTAAGTATTGTGCACCAGGCCTTTTTTGGGATTGGTGGCAAATATCTAAGGTATACGTTTTGCCCTTATGTCCCCAATCGATCTTTAAGGTCCCTGATGACATGTCGGATCTGGTACCGCCGGTACGCTCCTCTCGTGTCAGAGGACATGCCTTCTCAGTCGCTGCTGGTGAACTGTGGAATTTGCTTCCGCTCCATCTCCGTGGAACTTCTGATCATCTTTCCTTTCGGAGGAAATTGAAAACACATCTCTTCCTAGAAGCTCCTGATTAGTTTTTTATGTTTCTGTTGGTGGTTCCTGCACTAGCGCCAGGATGCCCTTGGCGAATGAGCACTCTGTAAATTCTCTGTCATCATCATCATTGTTGAAATTCACTATTCAGGTATGGTATAGAATTCCTTTTGCGTGCCATTGACATTATCTTCTCCTTTAGCGCCTAATGGAGGAGTTTCACCAACACATCTCTTGGTGCCACTCCAAGTTCATTTCAGTGTTTGCCTACTATATGTGCTCTATCAATTTGAGCTTCCCGATCCTTTATTTGAACTCCAAACAAAAAGAAAAGGGCCTCCATAAATCCCTTCTTATCCTTGAGCTCTGATCTCTCCTTCAGATTTTTTATCCTGACATTATCTCATCTGAAGTGATTCTCCATGTTTTCACATTTATTCTGGAGATTTCTATCTCCATTTTCAACCTGATTTATGGCTTAAGCAGAGAACACAGATAATTCAGCTAGGAATGATTCCCTTCGAAGTTGATCAATTTACTTTTTAGAAGCACAATCTACCTTTCATGGTCCACAATTGCTGTTGAAAGATCCTCCCTAATCAACTGCAGTTCATTGCTTAGTGTCAATTTCAGATTCTTCTTAAATGCCATTAGGAGGCCTCAACGTCCTTGCTTGATGACCGTTTCAGCCATTTCTTATCACAGTCCTTGTTTGTCATCCAAGCCCAGAACTTCTGGCTCTTTCTCCTCAAGATTGTGCAGAAACTGCCTCGCCTGTCTGTCCAACAGAAATAAAATGTTAGCTGGCTCACACTTTTTTTTTTCTTTGGGGACATGTGGCATCACATTGTAAATGGGGAGATGTGGCATCACGGTATACAATTGATCATCCAGGAGTAGTTTCTAGAGGCTGGATTCCAGGACCACAGGATGACTAAGGTTGTTTACACTCTTATGGACAGTAAGATATTCAGGTGTTTCCATATCACCATCCCCCATAAACCCAGGCTCTGTTGAAGTGATCAATATTAGCAGGCTTGCTATCATTTATCCTTAATAGCTCGATAAGGCACATTCCAAACCATAATAGAGCAGTTGAGTAAATCACGGTATAAAAATATGTTCAATTCACTTACTGGAGAATCAAGCGAATTGGCACCTTAAACACTACACTTACTCCAATAATGGTGACCAGCAGCCAGGCAAGCTTAAACAGGAAGATGCTGCACTGTGTAGGGATATATTCATGAATGATATATTTGTGCAAACAACAGCAAGCACATGTGTGCAGAGGCAAAAGGGAAGTAAAAGTGGGGGTTTCATGTTTAGTATGTAAATACAGTTAGTTTGAAATGGGTGCTTGGGACAGCTTTATAGCAACAGGTCAGCAAGCATTACTTTTTGGAAAAACATTATTTTTGAAAGGATTTAGTAAAATATTTTTCATTTTAGCAACAAGCCAGCAAGCAATAATTTGTGGAAAAAGATTTAGCCAAACCAGTAAAACGGGTTTAGTTTCAGAAGCATTTAGCACAGTGTGCTGTCATTTTAAAATGCAGAAATGTGCATATGTACAGATGGGTTGATTTTCTCTGTGTGGAACTGCATTGGAAATTTATAATTAACTAATCCTATACTAATTTGTCCCACTAACCCATTAACTGTTCCTCTAACATATAATGTAGTTTGTTAAACACAGTGAGATTAATTCCATTTTAGTGTTTTTCCATGGAGAGGAGACATATGTGTGACAGGAAGGTAAATGGAAACAATTGCCTTGCTTGACTGAAGTCTCCATTGTCCTGACAGGCAGGGAGTTGTTGCAGGACATTCTTGTAAGATGATTGGTAGGGATCAAGAGGTGGTAGTGTGAGGTCAGGGAAGGCTGATCTGAGTTTGACAGACAGCCAGAGTTTTTTAATCAGCTGAGCTGGGGAGTGAGGTGAGTTTTGCCAGAGACTCGAGGGCTGTCGGTGTCTACCTGGGACCTGGGAGCTGGGCTTCAGAGATGCAGTTTTGAAGACAACTGATATGACAGGCAGAAGAGGCTGTGCCGGGCTGCTGGCTTCGAAGTAGAAAGAAGTCCAAAGTCTGTGTTCGTTGGCTGAGCTGTGTGAGGGAGGTTCACATAGATACAGCTCCAGTGGCAAGTGCTTCAGAAATACACATACATTGGTGAGTTTAGTTACAATTGAGGAGTGCGTAACAAAAATGAATGAAAAGTGATGCATTTATTGGCAGACAGTGTAGTGAGCCAGTTTTAAAAGATTTCTCTCTGCATTTCTGCATTTGCAATGTGTTTGTTTCTGGGTTGTTTTCTGTTATCTTTTATCGGCTTGAGGCTGTAACCATTGTTGGTAAGTGCACTCAATTGCAATCTCATATAATGTGACCTTGATTATTATGATTATGTAATACATCATGTACTGATATCAGACTGGGTTTTTCATTTGTGCTTCATTTCATGCATCTATTGGTCACTGTTTTAAAGGAAAGGGGCAATCATGAGGGTTTAATGTTATACCAGAGCGGTAAAGAATTTTGCTACCTCATTTACCACATGGGACAATGTTAGTAAAAAGAGTAAATATATACAAATAAGCAAAATAGAAGGTTATGCGTGTGTATGGATGTGTTTTCTCTGCATGCTGAAGAGATGACAGTGCCCCAGAGTACTTAGATTACGGAATGTAAATAAGTCAGTAACATGAATTACATGCAATAAGTGGCATTATGAATAAACTCATTGGGTTCCCTAAAGGTGTCCTAGGTCCACGTAGTCCATGCAGTCAGCCAAAGGTGGGTCACAATTGTAATAAGGGAGAGTTTGTTCTATGATGGGGCGGTAGTATAAAAAACTGTCAAAGTATTCAGTAGCCCTAACCCTTCAATCAAATCTGAGCAGATATGTTCCCTGTGCCTCAATCAGCTTCCCAGCCAATCCAGATCCCCAAGAGACAGCAGCAGTACCTAACAGATGGAAGGTCCTCCAGCAGCATATACAGCTCCCAGATACCATATAATAGAAAAGTAACCTCTGGTATCAACTGTGCACTTTTGATTCCTCACATGCTTTGCCCTGGTATTAAGGGGTCGCCGTGGCTTATTTCCTCCATGCTAACCACCTCGTGGGTGCCAAAGCTTCACTGGTGATAGAGGGACTCACAGGAGCTGTTCCATGTGTGACATCATCTTGGCCATGCTCATAAAATCTATATTTTATCCACAGAACTGCAGTTGAAGAATGTTGAAATTCTGATATGTGCACAAAATATAGGCCTTTTTCATCTTTAGCAAAGCATCCATAAAGTACACAAATGTAACGCTGGGAATGAACTTATGATTCATTTAATTTTTATTTGTCTTTTTTTAATGTTTTTGGGTAATAAATCAACTACATTTCGATAGAATCTGGAAAATGACAGGCTGAATAGCTATGCCAATTATAATTATTTGGCAGTTAAAGTGGTTTGAGAGCTTGTTAGGACTGGTGGTCTTGCGCTAATGTGTGTGTAGCTATCGTCTTTACGTTGCCTGTCGCCTGTCAGGTGGATCTCAGAGGAACCAAGCTCCTAAGGTCCCAATGTTTGCAAGGGTTGTTCTGGGTTACTGAGATCCAAAAACTTGAAATTAGGCGCTGGACAGTGGTTCCTTAGTATCCAATGAGCATCAATTTCCACACACATTAGGTGTTTGCAACATTTGTTGATTTTTTTTTCCTTCAGTAATTCACACATTGGTTGTCACTATTGTGACCAACATATTCTTTGCTAAAACTTCATATGTGGTACAGAGTATGTGATATACTTTTATTCCATTAGTGCAGACACGTGTTTCAACCTTTGAGGTCTTTCTCAAGGCTGCATATTAGTGACATGAGTCACAGTGTGCATGGTGAGTGGTGATAGAGGAACATTCATAATTATTACATTAAAGCCCATAATTGGTTGTCAGTATTTGACGGCGAGACCATAGTTGACAAGTTCATAAGCAATGTTAATAGTCCCATGACATTTGTCAGGTGTGACATATTCACATATCAGCGATGCATTTGTGTGTATGTTAATTGGTCACATGGGTTGAATTGCCATTGCATTTTACCATTGTCAAGTCAGTTATAGTGATATTATATAATGGTTATTGTTTCATTACATTATTAGCAAAATACAACGGGCAAACATTATTTTGATTAGTTTGGGGAGGTAAAATGATAGAGAAAAAGAGAGAGAAATTGCTCTTTAGTTGCCTTGTTTGTTGCGTAAGCTTATGAGGTTGGTTGAGTAAAGCTTACCAAATGTAGGGTTAGCGTGTTCCCGGATGGTTGGGATTGAAATTCCTATGTTCAACAATGGTAGAGGGTGACACCCATGTGGAAAGAGTTTGAGGTAGTAATGAATTCTCCTATCTTGGTCCTAATGCTAATAATTCCAAGGTTGGCTTAGGTTTCTTAGTCCCTCCATTAGGTGCAATTCACCAGATTTAAGAAAAAGGGGGCACAAGGCCCAGTCATGCCACTGATCAGTGTTGCTGTGCTCATGGGTTAGTTTGCTAGGGAAGTAGCGTGCCAACATAATGCAGTGATAAATACATATCCAGTGCTCAGTACATACAGTATGAGGAGTGTCCTCCATAGCGTTAATGGGGTTCCATGGTGCGTTAACCTATCGCTCCTGAGCAGAGGATCTTGTGTGCCTGACCGATGCAGTGAATACTATGTAACCAGCAATCAATATTAACAATGTGTGGACGTTCCTTCATGGTGTTTTTTGCGCTTTAGATTAATTGGTCCTGTGCTGAAGCAAGTTTGTTGCCCACTCTCGTTAGTACGTGTCCGTTTCAGTAAATAATTAAGTTGTTGTGGGCGCTTCTATACTGTAGAAATAGGCCCATTATCTTGCCCAAATAGTTGAATGTAGCCCCAATGATTCTGGCATAAATGCCGTGTTGGTTCAGCGTCACGTAAGTTATAAAAAACACACGTGGTTTTAAATATTGTGGTTGTCAATTTATCACTTGCCTATAAGCACTGTAATCCTCAGCGTTGCATAAATGACAAGGTGCCTCATTATTTTGAGAGTTCTGAGGTACCACTGCTACATATCCAGTGCTCAGTACATACAGAATGAGGAGAGTCCTACATAGCGTTAATGGGGTTCCATAGTGCGTTATAAACTATTGCTCCTGTGCAGAGGATCTTGCGTGCCTGGCCGATGCAGTGAACACTATGTAACCAGCAATCAATATTTACAATGCGCAGAAGTTCCTTCATGGTGTTTTTGGGGGGTCCCAGGTGCGTTGAATTAAATGGTCCTGTGCTGAGGCAAGTGTGTTGCCCACTCCCGTTAGTACGTGTCATTTTCAGTAAATAGTTAAGTTGTTGTGGGCGCCTCTATACTGTAGAAGTAGGCCCATTATCTTGCTCAATTAGTTGAATCTAGCCCCTGTGATTATGGCATAAGTGCCATGTTGGTTCAGCTTCACGTAGGTTACAAAAAACAACACACGTGGTTTTAAGGAGTGTGGTTTTCAATTTTTCGCTTGCCTTAAGCACTGTAATCCTTAGCGAATGGCAAAGTGCCTATATTAGTGCCCATTTCCTAGTGCATGTTGTCGTGAGTGTGACGTGACTTGTTAGAAAGGGAAGGAGAGAAAAGGGTTGCAATGGACACAAACTTCCGTAAAGTTAGGTTAGGTCTCTATCATGAGGAGGATCACTAGTTGTGACCAAATAGCGCTTTTAAAAAAATGACACGTGGGGCCCAGAATTGTTGGCAGTCTTACCTCTTACTCTCGGGTGAGTGTCTGTACAGTCTCCTGGTCTCGCGGGGATCTGTTTCAGTGAGCGACACCGCGAGACTGGAACAATTCTACCATTAAAATGTAAGCTGCCCATCAATTGGTCCCAGCCAAAAAGTGTTCCTATTGGTCCATGGTCAGCTGTTTGTGATGAGCCAATGATGCGGCTCGATTGCTCCCCTCATTGCACTGGGTAGTATTTGGGGACCATTTGTGCAAGGAAGTTACAGTTTTGGCAAATCCCCTTATGGTATTAGAAAAGGGGGGGAAGAGGAATTGTGTTCTGTTGGGAATACTCATTAGTTTCAACCACGGCTCCTCCGGTGCCTTGTTTCAAAATATTTGCAATAAAATTGCAAACATAATGTGTGTCACAAAACAGGTGTTTGGGTGTTCCATTAGTCCCACAAAGAAGGTGTTCCATAGACCCATGGTGAAACCTAACACTCTGTAATTGAATGGGTCAGTAATTTATGTCTGTGGCCACACTAGATGGTGGGTCAACATCTCTAGTGATTGCTGTTCGTTAGGTGGTCCTTGAAGAAAGGTTCACATTGGTAATGACATGTCTTCTCCACTGGTATAACCAGCCAGAGGAGGCTTAAGGTGTTCTCAAGGATGTTAATATATAAGTTAAAGAACATCCATCATTCTAGTTAAAAACTTTCAAATCACTGTAGTCATCTTATTGACCATCAACTCAGTCCACAGTATTAATAACGTATCAAAGAAACACATTTAGTTCATGTTCTGTGTTTAGGCCAAGCAGTACATTTCTATATTTACAAATGAGTTTAGCCTCCCTTTGGCGTAGTCTTAGTTCACGGTCCCCTCCTTTGGGCTCTGGCCTGATGATTTCCAGACCCACGAACCTGACAGCCTCCTTTCTCTCCAGTTGGTGTTGTTCCTGCCAGTGTTGTGCTGTGGGGAATTTGGCATCCTGTGACTTCAGTGATCCTAGATGTTCACGTATCCTTATTTGCAGTTCCCTGATCGTACTGCCTATATACATGAGTTTGCATACATATATTATTACATATATAACATACTTGGTTTTGCAATTCACAAAGTCTGTTATATTATGTTTGAGGTTGTCTCGAAAGATTGATGTGTTGGTGTCCTGAGCAAAACTGCAAATAGAGCATGTGCCACATTTGTAAAAATCATTTGGTTTTGCTGCTGATAGCCAGTTATCCCTTCTTGGTTCCTCCGTTCTCATGTATGATGGGCTCAATATTGTCTTTAATGTTGGTGCTCTGCTGTTAGCCACGAGTGGTTTGTCTGTTATCCATGTTCTTAAATCCTCATCGATTTGGAGTAGGTGCCAGTGTTTGGCTAGAATCTTCTGGATCTTATGGCTCTCTTGTTGATATTGCGTGACATATCTTAATTTGTTGTCAAAGCTCTTGGTCCGATCTTTTGGCTTGTGTAAATTCTTCCTTGATGTGTGTTCAGCTTTTTTGATGGCTGTTGTTATGGGCTCTTGCCGGTAACCTCTTTGCAAGAAGCGCTCTCTGAGTAGTTCACACTCCACTGCGAATGCTGTCTCATTGTTACAGTTCCTTCTCGCTCTTGTATATTCACCTTTCAGAATATTGTTGATTTTTGCTTCCCGATGGCAACTAGTTGCATGTAACACAGATTTTACTTCAGTTGGTTTCCTAAACGTCCTAGTGAGGATTGTGCCTTGTTTGAATGAGATGTTCAAGTCCAGGAATTCTATTTGCTCCGCACTATGCGTTCCTGTGAACTCTATTCCAAACTGGTGCTTGTTCAGATATTCTTTCAAGTCAGCTAATTGTAGCTCAGTACCTGACCATATCATTAGTACATTGTCTATAAATCTTTGCCATGCATGTACATGTGCCATAAAGTCCTTGTTGGAGAAGGCATGCACCTGTTCAAAGTGATTCATAAATAGGTTCACAAGTGAGGGCGCATACGTAGCCCCCATTGCTATCCCCTTGGTTTGGCAGTAGAAAGCTCTATTGAATAGGAAGATAGTGTTGTTAAGTGTGAACTCCAAAAACTCCTTGGTCATTTCTTTGAGGGAGTAGTAGGATGCCGACGTTTTGCAAAATGTGTAGTCCACCGCTTTCAGTGCCAGATGGTGTTCAATTGACGTGTATAGCACTTTGACATCCAATGTCACAAATAGGTACTCTTACTTCCAATCCATTTCTTCGAAAATCTGTAGGGTGTGCATGCTGTCCCTGAGGTATGCAGGTATCTTGCTGACCTCAGGTCCCAGAACATTGTTAATGTACTTGGCGAATGCCTCAGTTATCCAACCCATAGCACTTAGTATTGCCCTGCCCTCTGGGATGGTGTCAAACGTCTTGTGTACCCTTGGCAAGAAATAAATTGTAGGTATACGTGGGTGTTTGGGTTTCAAATAGTCATTCTCATCGTCCGTGAGTTGTCCCCTCTGTGCCATTTCGTTATGAGTTCCATGGCTTGTTGCTCTATTGTCTGAACAGGATTGCTTGGTATTTTGCTGTAGCATCCTGGTGTTTGTAAGTGTTGCATTGCCATTTTGATATAATCTTCCTTATCAAGTATCACCATGTTCCCACCTTTGTCAGCATCTTTGATAATTATAGTTTTGTTCTCCTTCAACGTTTTGAGGACCTTGACTTACTCTGGTTTCAAATTGCCTTGGGTATAGTGTTTCCTGGTTGTGGACTTATCCACCAACTCATGCAAGTCTTTAGTTACTGCTAGTTGGAAAATATCAATGGCACTGTCCACATATAGTACCGGGGTAAATTTTGATTTTTTCCTAAATTCTGGTATGTCCAAATTTGATTCTTTCAGTTTCAGTTCCTTCATTGCAGATGTTTTAGTCTTTCATAGTTTCTGTCTCCAAGTTCATCAGTAGGTGAGTATGGTTCAGGTTCTCTAGATCAATGCTGCTTATGATTTGCTATTTGGAGCTGTTGTTTGCCAGTTGACCTTTTTAGCAAAATATTTTTTCAGTTTGCGCTTCCTAGTGAATTTAAAGAGTTCAATGTGTGCTTCCACATGGTCCAGGTTTGCTGTCGGGCAAATGATAACCCTTTGTTGAGAATATCAATTTCAGCATCACTTGGTGTATATTTGGATAGATTCAGTACCAAGTTTACCTTCTTGAGCTTCGTTGCTCCAGTTGTGTCTTTCATCTGGTGAGCACAACTGCATTTTCTTGTCCTTTGCTTAGGTTTCTTGATCCCTCCTCTCGTGCCTCTCGTGGTTGGTTTCCTCTTGGTGCTTGGTTTCCCACTAAAGGGACCTGGATTCTCACCTTCTTGGTGTTTTGCAGTGTTTTGGTACCCTTCGGATATCTTTTGATCTCGTCTGAAAAACAATATCCTTTGGTATAGCTTAGTTTCGCAATGGCTGTTTCCCCAGAATTCTATTCAAGGTTTGTGTCCTGTTCATTTTCTACAGTGTTGTTACTGTGGAGGGGTCTGATTCCTCATTGTTAGTTTTGTTTTCACTATCTACCTCTGAGCTCACTGGTGAGCTATTTGGAGTACTTTCCTCGGAAGTGTTATGGTAGCTGTCATCATATTTAGCATGGAATGTATATATACGGTTGTCTTCATAGTCCTGAACATCTCGCGCAAATTTGCTGCATTTTCTCAACTTAACTTCATCCTGATGATTCTTAAGGATCTCGTTCATAATCTTGAAATTACGGTCCTTAGAGCTTTCTTGTGCATTCCTGCTGTCAATTTCTTCCTTGAGATGGTCTATTTCCTTGGTCAATCTTTGATGTTCCCTCTCTGCATGTTCTATAAGTAGTTTTAGCATATTCCTTGAGCCTTGCATTAGGTTGTGTTCCCATTGGGTTGCTAGATCCACATCCTCAGGATTGCTGACGTCTGGGAATATGATGATGCGTAGCCCTCCCAGTATTTTGTATTGTTCAATGTATGTCTGTAGGGTTTATATTTCCCAAAATGTATTTATCTCCTTTGTGCAGCATCTGTCCAATTTAATAAATAGTTGTCTCAGGTTGTACAGTGCCGTTGTTTTTAGAGGGAATGCCTGCTCCATTGATCCTTTCGGTGTGAATCATTTCTTGACATCATCTTTCCTGCTTGGTAGGTAATCAGCCATTACACTTATTCCTGGTTGGGACACGCTGCAAACACCCTGTGCTTGTATGATAGTTAAAGTGGTGTGAGAGCTTGTTAGGTCTGGTGGTCTTGCGCTAGTGTGTGTGTTGCTATTTTCTTTACGTTGCCTGCCGCCTGTCAGGTGGATCTCAGAGGGACGAAGCTCCTATGGTCCCAATGTTTGCAAGGGTTGTTCTTTGTTACTGAGATCCAAAAACTTGAAATTAGGCGCTGGACAGTGTTTCCTTAGTATCCAATGAGTATCAATTTTCACACACGTTAGGTGTATGCAACATTTGTTGATTTATTTTTCCTTCAGTAATTTACACATTGGTTGTCACTCTTGTGGCCAACATATTCTTTGCTAAAACTTCATATGTGGTACAGAGCATGTGATATACTTTTATTCCATTAGTGCCTACACGTGTTTCAACCTTTGAGGTATTTCTAGAGGCTGCATATTAGTGACATGAGTGACAGTGTGCATGGTGAGTGGTGATAGAGGAACATTCATAATTATTACATTAAAGCCCATAATTGGTTGTCAGTATTTGACGGCGAAACCATAGTTGACAAGTTCAAAAACAATGTTAACAGTCCCCTGACATCTGTCAGGTGTGACATATTCACATACTAGCAATGCATTTGTGTGTATGTTAATTGGTCACATGGGTTAAATTGCCATTGCATTTTACCATTGCCAGTCAGTTATAGTCATATTATACAATTGTTATTGTTTCATTGCATTATTAGCAAAATACAACAGGGAAACATTATTTTGATTAGTTTGGGGAGGTAAAATGAGAGAGAAAAATAGAGAGAAATTGCTCTTTAGTTGCCTTGTTTGTTGGTCTAATTAAGATTTGCATAAGCTTATGAGGTTGGTTGAGTAAAGCTTTCCAAATGTAGGGTTAGCGTGTTCCCGGATGGTTGGGATTGAAATTCTTATGTTCAGCAATGGTAGAGGGTGACACCTATGTGGAAAGAGATTGAGGTAGTAATGCATTCTCCTATCTTGGTCCTAATGCTAATAATTCGAAGGTTGGCTTGGGTTTCTTAGTGCCTCCATTAGGTGCAATTCACTAGATTTAAGAGAAAGAGGGCACAAGGCCCGGTCATGCCACTGTTCAGTGTGGCTGTGGTCATGTGTTAGTTAGCTAGAGAAGTAGCGTGCCAACATAATGTAGTGATAACTACATATCCAGTGCTCAGAACATAAAGTATGAGGAGTGTCCTCCATAGCGTTAATGGGGTTCCATGGTGCGTTAACCTTTTGCTCCTGAGCAGAGCATAATTATTTGGCATTGTGTTCATTTAAAGCAAAATAAGAAGGAACAAAAACAATGGATCAATTGAATTAACAGAGTGACCACTTAAGTTTAAAGAGAAATCCAGGAATACTTTGTACTTCCTGCTCAAATAAAAACAGTTATATAGGTAGATATAGCTGAGATCCTTATCCAACTATTGCATGAAGCAGAGATCGGGTCAGGATCACATAGTACGTGTTTTGTCTTCTCTATGGTTTTTCTTTCTGGAATTGTGTATGATGGTGCTAATTAGCACCAGATCACACATGGTGCACTATTAGCACCAGCAGAAGGAATACGTGTTTAGGGGTTGTGCCTGTCATAAATATATCAATAAATGTGTCCTGACATGGATTTATTGGTTTTCCATTGAATCAGAACGAAGCATTAAACTGTCTGGCCCAGAAGATTGCTGATAGTTTGCCAGTGGTAGTATTAGTCGCTTCCAAAGTGTCAGAGAGCTGAAAGTTAATGGTTCTTCTGTGCATCCCCATACTGTATTAACTCAACTTTACTGTCAGAAAATTAAAGGAAGATGTTCCCTGCCCATTCCTGGGACATGCGTTTATTTTGGTTTGTTTACCATCTAAACCCTAGTTCTTATATTGGTACAAGCCTATAACAAGTAACCCATCCATGCAGATATATCCGCTATCTGGTTTATAAAGCAGATGTTCTGTGTTCATACAGCCTATCAAAAGGAAATGTAATCTGAAAATGTTATATTGTTACAGATTTCAATTTTGTTGTGTCGCCTAAGCAAAATAATGTATTCAGCTCTTTGCTTTAGGGGGTTGAAGGAGTCCCAATCACGGCAATTCCAGCTATGAGGTCAATAGCTATTCAGAAGTCAATTTCTACTCTCAGGGCAATACCTGTATTGAAGCCATAAATCTCCCCGGTTCAACCTCAGCATATGTAACATCCCTCCCACAAGGACCATCCCCAGGCAAGGTCTATTCTAATTCCCCCCGACTGAGGCCCATCCTCGCTTCTTGGTCCATGTCCCCATAATGGCCAGCTCATCTGCAAAGACTATGTCAACAGTGAGGCCCATCCCCAACACAACCCTGTCCTTTGTGATGCTCATTGACACCCCAAGGGCCATCCATTCTCTGAGGCCCATCACTGCTTTAAGGACGCAACGCCACACCAAGAATAATCAAGTTTAATCGCCCATTCATTTGTGTCATTCCCATCCCCTCAATAAGACACATAGCTATCACCAGACACATCCCCACCCCAAGGCCCATCCCTGCAGGAGACCCATCCCTATCATAAGTCCAATTTGGACTCTGAGCCCCAACTCCACCCATACACACGCCCTGGTACAAGACACATAGTTGCTATAAGAACCATTTCTCCCCAGAAATGCATGCCCACCCCAAATGTCATACCCACCGTAAGCATCATCCATTCCATGGGGGCCATTTCTTCTCCCAAGCCTATCCCTGCTCTATGTTCCAACTGGAACTAAGGCCCATCACTTCCAGAACTACAATTCCCTAAAAGGATGCATCCCAGTATATTGCTATTTTGGATACTCATAAGTGAATTTATTTTTATTTTTGTTTTTAATAGTTAAATATAATATATCTTTGAGAGGTACTCACCTCAGGGCTCTGTGAATGTATTAAGCAATCTATTTTCAACTTCATATATCATATGACTCTTCATACCATTTTAAGAACCTTCAAATGTATAATTGGGAATACTTTTCACGTTTTATTATGTCACTGTAGTGCTGAGAGGATTCTAAAAACTTTTCAAGACTTGGTAAAGACAATTATTTTGCATCTCAGGCGCATCCACAAGGGGTAATTCATAGAATTTAGTGCAAAAGCAGCGCACGCTGGCAGCGCAGAGAGGGAGCGTGTGCCAGCTTGCGTTAGCTCCGTGCGCCAAAACCCATTTTCACGCACAGCGTATTTATGGATACTTACATCCATAACCAGCCGTGGTGCAGAGTGTTGCAGTGACCCTGCAGCAGTGCCAGTTACGCCCCTAACCCCGCCCCGTGCACCAAAAACATCGCACAAGTCCCCTACATGGCGCAAAGGCCAGTGGACCAGCATACAGCCCCCCAACCACGAAAATGCGCTAAAAACTCCACGCAGCCCTCACACACCAGTGAAATCACATGTAAAACTCCCCGCGCACCCCTCGGATTACACTTACCCCGCTCGCGCCAGTGAAATCGCGTGTAAAACTCCCTGCGCACCCCTCGGATTACGTGTACCCCGCTTGAGCCAGCAAAATCGCGTGTAAATCTCCCTGCGCACCCCTGGAATATGTGTACTCCACTCGTGCCAGCAAAATCGCGTGTAACACTCTCCATGCACCCCTGGTAATAGCGTTATTGCCATAATACCGCACCGCCCAATCACAGATTTGGGGGAAGCTGGAGGATTCACCTCCAGCTATGACTTCCCACCCCAAATTCCTGCCCAGTTTCGGCACAATTACCGCAGCGCAATTACTGCTGCAGTAATTGTGCCGAAAATGCCCCATTGAGTCCTATGGCCTCAAGAATATAGGGACTTACACCGCCACTGCCACCTGTGATCCAGCGATAATACTGCCGGACTAAGTTGTAGTAACAGTGATTGCGTTGGGTAGTATTCTGGCAGATTTATTGCAGGGATGCTGCCCCACTCATCATGCCCCTGATGCTAACCCTTAAAAGTGGCTGCATTGGATTTACCACCACAATGGCCGCTCCGCTGAATGAGTGCAATACTTCTGACTTTATTAACAGCCGGCAGTATTAAAGCTGATGCAAATACAGCTGGCGTAAATAGCGCCTATACAAGAAAGAAAAATTACCCCCACATCACAAATACAGATACGGCAGAATTAGCATCGAAATATGGTTCTAATATCACGGTAAACAAGGCACAGTTACCTCCCACCACCAGGTAGAGGTAAATGCATACAGGTGTCACGAACAAAGCCACTGGTGAACCAAATCCACTTCAGAGGGCTACAAAAGGCACATGCCTTCCCCAAACACAGTTCCCAACACCATGCTGCCAGTGCGCATTGTGGGATGGTACATGCTGCTGCTCATACTGCACCTGGAACTGCAGAAGCAGGATTACCAGGCAAGGGGACAGGGTGCAGAGAGGAGGAGGAGGAGATGCCAAGCAAGGCTTGAACCAATAGCCAGGGGCACGCCCTCACCCTGGACCCTCACTGACAGTCACTTGGTTACCCTGTACCGTCACAACTGGGAAACCGTAAGTGAGCTGCTCACCACAATCCAGGGGGACATAGAGAGCAGGATCAATATCAGGACAGCTTTTCCCCACTGCTAAAGCTAGTGTCCATTCTGCAATACCTAGGAACTGGCACCTTCCAGCTCTCTGCGGCTATACTGCATGACATGGCACAGCCAACATTTACTGCAGTGCTAGTCATAGGCATAGACAGGGTAGGGCCTGAGCGTGCAAGGCCCACCCACAATCTGTAAATGCCCACTCAGCAGCACTGAGTGGTCATTTACAGACGTTAATGTCACTACAGAGGGCCCACCTACATTAGCTTCAGGCTCCACTTTTTAGACAATCCTGGCTACACCTCTAGTGCTAATCCAGGTGCTGGAGGCCCTCCTGCGGCAGGGCTCATGCTTCATCTCACTGCCCACCACCCAAATGCAGGTCACACCATAAAAGGACACTTTCATGCCGCTGCACACATGCCAAATGTAAATGCAGCCTTGTACTGTACCCATGTGGCATTGGTGGACCCCAAGGTCCACAAAGCCATGAACCGCAACATGAAGCACTACCACTCACTGAACATGCAGGTGACCTGCGATTTCAATCTGTACATCACCCACTGTTGTGCTCGCTACTCTGGGTCCACCCACGATGCCATGGTCCTGCGCAATAGTACACTTCCTGGATACATGGAGAGGCACAGAGGACCACAGACGTGGATAGTGGGTGAGTAAAAGTGGCAGCACACAGGTGCTGCAATGCATCCAACCACATTGGGGGGGGTGGTGAATGTGCACAACTGCAGAATGCATGCTGTGGAAAGTCAATGTAACTGTCAGACCTGCCCACCCTCCCGCACCAATGACACAGTACACCCCACAGAATATGTACTTGTTGGACGTACCTGCATGGATATGTTGATGCACATACCCTGTAAGAACTACCAACACACACATGTATACACGTACCACAATGCAACATGTTCGATCCATAAACAATGTCACACAAAGTGTCAAATCACATCCGACAACAATGACCATGTCATCACCACAGCCAAGTACCCAGGCACACTCAGCCTTCAATACGGACCTACTTCCCCCAGAAGCCTAAGGAGGCTGGATGAATGATCCATAAGGCCACATGCACGAGAGCAATACACTGGTACAAGACATCCACCATCTCAGCTTGACATGACAAAGACAGACACTTGATGATACATCTGCTGCAAGGCAACAGGGTGCATGTGGAGACAATACAATGCATGAGGCGATAGATACAACATGCGCAAGCATTGAATGAAACACATGCCAGCAATGAAGCCCCATATGAAGGCACATGATGTTGTTTGCTCTGATGCCATGAAAGGCTACACCCACAAAACGCACTGTGACTCTTGGCTCTGCCTTTCCCCTAGCAGGCGACATCTGATACCCGCTGCTGCCTTGGCTCATGACACCTGTTTGGGATCCACAGTCACCACAGCAGTTTGCCTACAATCACGTTCACTTCAGGACCGGTGTCTATATAGAGCATATATTTGGCCTCCTAAAGGTTTGTTTCCGCTGCCTGGACCGTACAGGAGGTGCACTAGTTTATAGCCCAGTAAAAGTGGGGAAAATCGTGAAATCGTGCTGGTGTGAGCCATGATGCACAATGTCTGCCTTCAGAGGAATGTCACTCTACCCCCTGGTGAGGACACAGTGTCTGTGGCAGAGGCGTCAGTACACATTTGCAGAGATCACGTTAGGGCTGGACGAGTGGTTTGCCAGGAACTGATGGACAATTGCTTCAAAGACTTTGACATGGCACATACCATGCACCACTGTGTACCCACTACCCCACTTCTCCTAACCCAACACTACCCAAACACACTACTCCCCTCCCCCACCCCAACACCACCCCAACATGCCCACTGTGGACCACAACTGGGACATAGTCACTTGTGTGGCTTCATTGCATTTAGGGCTTCCCCATGTGACTTTCGGCCCAGATTGCACTCAGACCGACGCTTTGGGGTGCTTGGCAATGACCCCTCTGTAGGAGTTGCAGAAATCGAGGGTATGGACCATGGCCCCCGGATATGTTGCAGTCAGTTCCATATTCTGCTGCATGGACTCCACAAAGGAGAGAGATGCCCTCTGTCAGCTACCAGACACACTGTCCGTACACTGTCCGTTGGGCAGTTGATGCAGCCGCCTGAGCCCGGCTGTGTTCCATGCTCTTCATGATCCTGCATGTGGCACCATGCATCCAGTCAAGTATGCCATGGCCCGGAGATGGAGGGAGTGGGTGTTTGCAATAGCCTTCATTTCAACTTGCCTCTTTTCTATGGCGTCCAGCCTCTGCAAGATGTTGTGGCTCAGTGTTGGCTGGGGAATTGGTTGGGGACTATGTGGTGAGCAAGGACTAAAACAAGAAGACCTCTATTAAGGGAGGTTCATGTCACCCTCCGGAGTCTGGCCATTCTGGCTGTGATACAAGCTGTAGGGACTTTATGATTCAACAGCACCCTGTGGCTGTTCGGTTCTTTCCCCCTGACTGGCTTCTTCATGCCTGCCAGCAGGAGTGTCATCGGTCACAGCTACTGTAGATGGCTGTTCTGGTGCACTTGGAGTGGTGGTGCTCCCGGACACACATGTGGTTGGTGCACAGCTTGCACTGCAACCAACAGGCCTGGTCATCCTGGGGCCAGGTTTGGCATGCTGTGACTTGTGCTTGCACACCACATGTGGTTGGTTTTCAGGGGTTGCAGTGGACATGGACGCCCTGGAGGCTCCAGTTGATGATGGGCCTTCCCCCCTCATCCTCCTCAGCCTCTTCATGAGCTGCTTGAGTGCCTGTGGGGGACAAATGACATTCTGTCAGGCATTGTGCATTCACGTGGATTGCCATGCAAGTCACACATGCTATTGATCAGAGTGACACCCCACCCACATGGCCAGGTGGGCATGGATGTGCAGGGCCTATTGAATGTGCCCACAACATTGTGGGACTGCTCTCTGCTATGTGTATGTGACCCCTGGCCAGGTGGATTTTGGGCTGTGTGTGGTCAAGGCAGCCTGTTCATTCAGGTGAAGCTGACTGAGTCAACCATGCATGCATGAGGCCCTGCATGGTCATGTATATTGTGGCACGCGCTCATGATCATGAGATGGGAAACAGGCCCGGCCTTTGGTTTTGAAGTGCTTGGGATGATCGTATGTGCTCATACGCCCACAGCACCTACCCTGCCGATGCACACCTTGTGGGAGTGGATTTAGCAGCATCGTCTATGGCACTGTCATGACTCAATGGGACGTTGCTGTGCAGCCAGATGCAGTGCTCTGTCTTTTTTAGTGTTTGACTTGCTGCACCCATGTAGGTGCTTGGAGACGTACACTGCCATGGGGCTCGTCTACTATACCAGCATGGGGCTGATGACTGGTCCCGGCACATGTTGGTGTGACGACTGTGTGGGGTTGTGGATACTCACACACTACACACCTGCTGGCACACAGAGCAGCAGCAGAGGAGTGGGGTACAATGCACTTGGATAGGCTGCTTGTCACACATTCACATGCAACAACAGCTCAGGGGTGCTCTTGGTGCCAACCCCTAGGCTGCTGTGGAGGCGGGCTGATGTGGCACTGCATCAGGTCACCTTGATTGCCCAGGTCAGCTGCTGGGCCTGCTGGCATGCGTCCTGTACATTGGTTCATTCTATGGTAAGAAACGCTTATACAATTGGTCATTTGATATGTGCAATGGGGTAGGGGTTACCCACCGCCTGGCTGCTGGCATCCGCCTCCGCTCCACCAACTCCCTCAAACCCCTCCATATCAAGGATGCTGCTGGCCTTCTTCTACCATGGTGTCAATACAAGGGGCTCTGTGGTTCTGCCTCCTGTGGCAGTGGCCTCCTGCTGGTATTGGGAGAAGAGGACCTGCACTCTGACCCTTAGGTCATGCCAGCACTTGCTACATTGCTCTGCACCCTGGCTGTTGTGACCTTCTGGCTAATTGCCTGCCAGATTGTAGTTTTGCGTTCCCCCAAAGTTTTTCTTTGCCTTTCCCCTAGAGCTCTTCACAGTGCCCCATCAATTATTAAGTGAGGACTTGTAGTTCCCCCTCACTGAAGTTTGGTTTCCAGAGTCAGTTTTTGGGCACCTTCCCTCGTTTTCTGTCCTGTTACATTATCCCAGTTAGTTTAGAGGTCAGATGGCTGCAGGAAGTGTGCTATTCAAGGTGGATTGTGTTTTTTAAGATGGCCAATGCCATGCTTCCCCTTCCAGTGATGCCCCTATTTGCGACGGCTCTTATTGCGCCGGCTCTATTAGCGCCAACTGATGTTCAGCGGTGACAGTAATTGCGCCAGAATTTCAACAGAGTGCCTTGTTTTGGTGCCAATTCCGCCAGACGTAATTAGCATTAGCGCCGAAGTGATGTACGCCAGCTCGACAGGTTGTGATGCAGCGCTAATTGTGCCACAATTCACAGTCGTAAGGCTAATTTTCCTTGGTGGAATAAAACGGTGGGATACCGCCAGACTCCTGATGAGGCCCAAAGTCTAGGGTGTTGTCCTAGTAGTGCGTGGGGTGGGCACAAATTGCTTAAGGTCCATGGATCTGGTCATTGCAAAAAGCATGCTTTCAGTGTGGTTGTCGGCATAAGACTCTGGGATGTTGAAATCTCTGTAAAAGACATTATTAGTGGGTGCTAGTTTGGCAGACGAGAGTAAGTTGGATATGTTGACAATGAAAGAGTCACTCTGAGATGGTCTGAAGTGAAATGTGGTGGATGAATAAAGACACATCAAAGCACCTCAAAGACACGTTAATGCTGGGATAAAATGCTTTGTACTACCTACCAGACAGACAGAAAGGCTTCAAGGGTAAATTGAGAGAAGCGTCGCGTATCCAGGATTTTATGAGATGTGGGCCTGCATCACATATGCCCGGGCATAGAGGGTTACTGTTGCTTTGTTATCTTCTTCCAGAAAAGGAGATTGGTCTGACCTCCCGACCACACCCTGGCTGCAAACCTGAATGGAAGTCATCAGAGGGCGAGAGAGATCAGAACACAAGAAACATAGCAAAATGCCTATTCTAACTGGCAGAGACAAACACCGGACTCCAGAATTCAGGAGAGTGACAAGAGATGTTTTAGTTCATCAACAAGAAAGAAGCAAGTGTAACTCTAAAAATTACACGAGGCCAATGCAACTTGAAAAAAATCAGGCACTGATCGAAAGACTCAAAGTCTTAGCAGTAGATAACTCCCATTCCCCCACTTTAATAGCATTGGGATCAGCTCTGGTGCCTTCTGTCAATAACAATTAATACTGATGAAGATCCTCCACATAGGCACATTGATACCAAGCAAAAACCCAGAGTGTAGTAGAAACATTGACCAGCTGATGGTAGATCGCTCAACCAACTTGATCACGAGAAGCAATTACTAATATAACAATCACAGAAGCGGAATTCACCACAAGCCGCTGTTGTCTAGCGGAATGGACGATGTTGTGTCATAGCCATTACACGAGGAGGACCCTAGGGCCCCAAACTAGGGCATCTGCGCAGACCTAGAGCAGGAAGTGATGGACACAAGGCATGCTCAACGGTAGGGACATAAGAGAAGCATAGCTGTAGACTAGCTCCCCGAGTAGCAGGCGAATCGTGTACAAAGTAAGAGATTGGAATAGCAGAAGATGCACGGAGCTGTCTATGTGCCCTATAATAATAAAGACGTGGGTAAATAACATCTTGCACTTTATCTGTCACCAATCACAGAAGAAATAGAGGCTTTTAGGGTCTTAATTCTGAACACTAATGCTCTCAAGACTATACTCAGTAGCCACTCTCTGCCCTGACTGAACACATTTTTCTGTCTTACGGTTCACCCTAATTGCATGCCTGGGTACAGCAGCGCACATTCGAGGCATAGAAAACGACATATGCTCCTGTGATGGATTGGGTAGTTCATGGTTGTACAGAAATAATAAGCTATATCGCATACCGTAAAATCCCCTCGAGGTCCTTGACAATGTTATGCCAACGCCGGTAACGCTGTGCGCTTTACTCAATTCCATAACAGCACACACAATATGCCAAGCCTCATAAATAATGGACAGCGCAGAATCCAGACGTTGAAATCAAATCCGCGTCATTTTAATGCCCACTGCCGACGGGGATATCGATTTCAGAGTATTCTAAAATATGCCATACAGCACTGCAATAGGGCTGGCCACTCGGACTGCTGTCACATGCAATAGGCGGCCATTTTGCTTGCGAGAAATCTTTCCTAACACTGCCATCAATTTTAATCACTGACCGCTAAGGGGAATGCCGTCACGTCTGCTCAATCTGTGCTCGGTTATCAATGTGTTTGTGTGTCAAAAGAAATCCAGCTGCGGGTACTTTTCTAGCACGCTTTAGCCGCGTAGATCTTGGCAACAGCGAGGCTAAAATGTGAATTTTTACCATGCTTGTGGTTCATTGTAATGGATCTGTGGCCAATCCATAAAAACACATGACACATATGTATGTAATTAGCGTTGTCAGGATGAGGTTGAAATACACGCCAGTATGTTCTAAGAGTTACTATGTAATTAAAAAGAATATTCTTTTCTCACAACTTTCTAAATAGTCTCACGCTATATCAGGGCAGAGGCATAGCCAGGATTGTCTAACAAGTAGGGCCTGAAGCTAATCAGTTGGGCCCATCGCAGTGACATTATCGCCTCAAAATGCCCACACCGCGCTGCTGAGTGGGCATTTACAGATTTTGGATGGGCCTTGTCCGCTCAGGCCCTACCCTCTCTACGCCTCTGTATCAGGGTCTCCTTCTTTCTGTGAAGCTGTGCCTCCTGCTGCTGTCTCATACCTGATTGTTTGGCGTGGTGTTGCTTCCGATAGTCCCCTGTGGTGTCTGATACTTACCTTGAGGCATAAGTATTGAACCAGCAAGACTTTCTGTAACAGCGCCACAATGTCTAAGGGCTTCTGCGCGCTTTAAAAATGTGAATAAATAAATAAATATGACACCTGCCACAGCTAGGCTGGTAGCTAAATAGCTCATTGGGTGATGACGTGGCCTCCAAGCACAGCACGCGCTTCTGCCATTCACAATTAACCTGGTGATAGGAGAATGCGAGCACCAAAATGAGTGGCTACGATGACTTGGAGAGTGTGCACCGAGGTCGTAGCAGGAGAAAACCAATAGACTTTACAGAGAGGGTACATAGGCAGTGGAGAACTTTGCTGAAATTGTTGGGGGAGACATGACATAAAAATGAAAGGGGCCCCTGCCAAATGAGTGGGATAAAATGGCATGCCACAAAAGTTGGGGGAGGGAGGGACCCTTGTCCCACCTACAATTACGCACATGTAAGTAGGGAAGTGACAGAGCAATGCATTGGCCGCAGGCAGGAGCAGGACGGGCAGCCAGGTGCTCGGAAGAAGGAAGGGAACATGAGAACATGGAAGGATAAGCAAGGAGTCTTCTGCTGGAAACTAAACAGTGGAAAAACCATCAGTGTCTCTGCTGGGAATGGAGAGGTTGTGACACACCCTGCACGAAGGCGGTCGAGGACTTATCCCTGAATGTGACATGGGCGAAAGGCTGAAAATCGCACTGCGAACACCATGGTGAGGGAAGGGTGGCATACCACACATGCATGGAAAAGAAACCAAGGTTTTCTGAGCATGTGCATTGCCAGAAGGTGAAATTAAAATTCTAATGTAATGGTGAGTTCAGATTTACATGATGTGTTGTCAGTTTGGATGAGACTACAAGTAGGGGCCTTTTTGGTTTTGGGGTAAAATTACTGTTCATCCTCTCAATCAACAGACAGTTCTTCGGCTGAGATGCACCCACCTAGATTTTAGCTGTTTATGTTCAAGAGTAAGGATCGCAGCAGGGATTATTCTCAGTGATCCCAGTCGAATTGTCGTCCCCTTGGGCCTCTTTCAGTGGGACTGACTTCTCTACCAAATCCTTCCTTTTAGGAAACCAGATCTGCCATGCTTTAGGAATGCAGGGTTGCAAGTTTCAGATTTGACGTCATTAATTATGCTTAGGGGCTCTTAAACCATATTTTCTACATTCTAAACAAGGTTGGTCTGGAGAGGGACTTAAGCCTTAGCCAGCACCCTGGAATTGTCCTAGATAGCATCTAGGGTTGGATGGAATTCTTGGTCTCTAAACAGCAAGAGAAGTTCCATCCTGGCTATTTCTGAACAGGGTCATAGCTCTGTTGTTCCCTTATCTCCTACCAGAACTGTTCAGGATTTAAGACATTCAGATCTCTGTTGGTCTCCCTGTTTGTATTTGTATTTGTATTTTTATTGTGCTTCATATAGTACCTTTGTCCAAAGCGCTTTACATAGGACGATCAACAGTACCTAAAATCAGAAATGCAAATTATACAACCAGTATCAATCAATCAAAGGACTGAAGCAGGTGAGTTTTTAGAGAGGATAGGAAGTAATAGAGCGAAGAGACAGAGGGAGCTGATTCCAGTGAAGAGGGGCAAGGAGCTGAAAAGAACGAAAGCTGGATTGAGCACAGCTGGGACGGGGAACATTAAGTCTAAAAAGACCAGCAGAGCGGAGAGAGCGAGAAGGAGAATAAAATGAAAGGAGAGATGCAAGGTAGTCAGGGGCGAGTCCGTAAAAAGATTTAAAATCTAGACAAAGAAAGTTATATTTAAGCTGAGAGTAGAAAGACAACCAGCCGAGAGACGCAAGAGAAGAAGAAATGGAGTCCCGATAAGAAAGAAGGCAGAGTGAGCGAACAGAAGAATGATTGATTGATTTAAGAGGAGCAAGTCATGAGCAGGGAAGACTAAAGAACAGAACAATAGAATAGTCGGGAGAAGACAAGTGAAGAGACAAGATGTTTTGTGGCATGAAAAGTAAGAAAAGGGCGGACTTTGCGAATATTGTAGAGAAGAAATCGACAGGCGCGCAATGTAAGGGAGATATGATGGGCAAAGGAAAGATTAGAATCAAAATAAAGACCAAGATTGCGGGAGTGGGAGAAATAGAGAGACTGGAGGGTGGAAAAAAATAGAAAAGGGGAGAGATTGTGACAAGTGGGTGGTGGCGGGAAAGAATAAGACTTCAGTCTTTCCGGCATTTAATGTGAGGAAATGAGAGGTCATCCAGGATTCGATAGCAGAGAGGCACGATGAGAGAGTGTGATGAATATCAGGCATGAAGGATGAGAAGGAAAGAAAGAGCTGAGTATCATCAGCATAGAAGTGGTGTGATGCACCAAAAGATGAAAGAATGGGGAAAGAAAAGAAGTATATAAGGAAAATAGAAAAGAACCAAAGACTGACCCTTGAGGAACAACATGATCAAGGGAAAAAGATGGAGAGGTGTTCCCACCCCAGGTGACAACAAACGTGCGGTTAGATAGGTAAGATGAAAACCACGATAGAACAGACCCACGAAGACCTAAGTAGGAGAGGGAATCCAGAAGCAAAGAGTGATTCACAGTGTCAAAAGCAGCAGACAGATCAAGGAGAATAAGAACAGAAGAGTGTTTTGAGTAATGAGCATTGGGAAGAGAGTTAAGCACGCAAGTAAGGGCTGTTTCAGTGGAATGGCTGGGACGCAAGCTAGACTGTTCCCACTTATCCAAAACAATGGGGGGTCTTGGAGTCTCTCTACCAGAACGAACACAGCCCAATGACCTGTTCTTGGGTGGATGGCCCCTGGGAGAGACTCTACCAAGTCTTTAGCTCATTGTTCCTTTCACAGAAAAGAAATGTCCCTGCATATCAGTCTTTGTCCTGCCCTGGGACAGTCCTGCACCAAAATGCTAGGCAATTCTCCTCTGAACAAGAGTACCAACAGCAACCGCAAACACGTGTTTCAACCTTGCTGGGCATCATAAGTGAGGTGGAGCTTTGCCTCTCTAAGAACAGTGAGCAAGGGGTCCACGTCTGGATCGCCCTGGTAACTTAGGGTGAGACCAAAGTTAATTTATGCAAAGCAAAGGGGGGTCTGGGAGTCTATCTACCAGCACAAATATAGCCCAATTACCTGTTCTTGGTTGGATGGCCCCTGGGTGAGACTCTACCAAGTCTTTAGCTCACTATCCCTTTCACAGAGAAGACATTTCTGTGCATATCAGTCTTTGTCCTGCCCTGGGGCAGTCAAGCACTGAAATGTTAGGCAATTCTCCTCTGAACAAGAGTACCAACAGCAACCCCATACACGTGTTTGAGCCTTGTTGAGCATCATCAGTGAGGTGGAGCTGTGCCTCTCTAAGAACAGTGAGCAAGGGGTCCACGTCTGGATCGCCCTGCTAATTTAGGGTGAGACCCAAAGTTAATTTCCCACATCTGGGTTCCCCCAGGTAACTAAGCGTGACCAACCCAAGTTGGTTTCCTCAATTAATGTAAAAGTTATCTGTCATTAGCTGTCACTATGAGTGCCCCTTATGCATCTCTGACTAATGTTAAGTGCTAATATACATGTTAAGGATATGTGGCTATACTCATGTATAAGGTCTGAACTTTATGTCTTACTTGTCCCTCTGGGATACTGCTAACTGAAGCTCGATTGTATTTTCTTGGGCCTACACAGGGAATTCTATATGCATGGGCTTCTTTGTTTATGCTGTGTGCTTCTTCACTGAGACTTTTGAAGCTTGTATTTTTGTGCACGTTCGGGTCATTGGATGTACTCCCCAACATTTCCTCCTTTCGTCCTATTAGGAACAAAGCTTTCCATATATTTTTATCTTTTCTATCTTGTTCTTCTTGCAATCTTATATATTCTTGGACACCCGTATCTTGCATACATTTCTTAAATCTCTTCCCCACCTGGCATAATTCCATGGGCTAGATGCTAGGATGTTACACTCTCCGTCTGAAGTCTGGTGCACATAACATTCTCAGTAATGTACTGGGTCAGGTGGTAGTGACCAAAGGGTACTGTCTGGGCCTTTGCAGTGATCTATTGGAACCATTTTTATTGCTCCTACCTTTGTTTCTGGATTGGTTGAACACTTTCATCTTTCCAGGAGGGGTAACATTACCTACCATAACTGCAAGGAAATTTGATTTATTTTCTCCGGACACACAACAGGTTATAATATTTGATAAACACACCAGATTATTATCAGGAGAACGAGAATAGGAAATAAGACTCAGCATATACTCGTGAGCAACTGTGGCATCTAAGAAGTGAAGATTGATAACCAATATTCATCTTTAATTATCCCCCTGCTACTTCCATGTCTGTTTGCAATTTCACCATCTGTTTTATTGCAAGTGTCAGCGTGCTGTTATCGGCATTGTTCGGAGGCATGTAGGTGCAGCGGGTGCTGCCAATCCTTTTACAGAGGCCACCTTTCATTGCTGTGATCAAATCAAATACTGTTAGATTTTGAGGCACCTTAAGTCTTATCGCACAAGGTTCTTCACAGATTGTGTTGAGCCATGGTCTGTGGCATTTGAAAGTTCCATCACGTTCCAGCAGATTACTTGTATCCACTTGGCATTCATGGCTGTTTGTATTCCCAGGGCTAGTACGGAGACAAAAACATCTCGGTTTTAGAGAGGAGTCGGTATTGTGGTGGTATATTCTTAAGTGCCTCATCTGCTTCTTTTGACAAGTAGTTGGATAATCTCCTTCATCTTGCTGCTTGTGAATACATTTGTCCAATGACCGTTGAGGACACTGCAGGGGACTGGGACTGTCTCTTGGGCAATTTCACATGACTTTCTGGGACCAACAGTACAGCGGCCTGTAGGGTTACTAAAGAGAAAATACCATTCACTGATGGAGGTAAATAAGATCACACCTTGGTGCTGCATTGCCATAGGAAGTCCATGATTGTAGCTGTTCCCTCTTTCAGTGCTGGCATCACATAGATTGAACCTACTGGCATGCTCCCTTTGTCCCTGAAACAAAACAAAGGTAGAACAAGTGTCCTTTTACAAGTTGTTCATGTTGATGCATCCTGGTCCATTTGTTCACATTTGATGCCCTTACATTTCTAGAACTTTCATCATATTTCAGTATAGTTTCTTCTTTGAATTTTATGAGTCCCTTTGGATTAAATACTACTTGCCCCTTCACCCATTCTTTGTTCCAATATGTTGTTACATCTACCACCATCAGTGGTTTTACAAGACATTGCACATCTTCATTTTTCCCCTCTCTTTTGCATTCTTCTTTGGATATATCTTCCAGTTTAAATCATACTGTTTGTCCCTGAAACTGCCCTTACACTTTGCAGATTATTAAGTGTGCCAAGCACTATGCCTCTACAGACTGCACTTCCTTAGATAAGAATAGTCTGCCGGTGCCAACCACACTTGGGATAAGCCCACATTTGTAACATGACTCATTTATTTGGGCCCTACTGATTGCTTTCATTGTATCATATCACATGTTAGAATGATGCTTATCGAATAATTTAGTATTTACATCTGTATTCAATTGTCTTTTGTGCCTCGTCACAAGGTTACTCCTAATATTGGTTACATTTATCACGTCTGTATCATTGTCTCCTTTGCTTCAAAGACCTAAACTCATGAAGTTCATGAATAGAAAATAATAGACAACATATCCCTAGGAACCCATTCTTATTATTCTATGATTTTTCATTTTGGCTTCCTGCATATTGCTGTTGCACTGGCTCTGCTGTGCCCGAAAGGTTAATTCTCCTAATGTGCTTTGTCATAGTCTTTACAACATTAACTCAACTTTGGCTTTTGATTCTTTTTCGGGACTCAACTTTTGCTGCATTTCAATGCTGTGGCGTTGTGCTGGTGTCTTTATGTAAGTCTGTTAGATGCACCCAGGTACGCAATTCTTTAATTTTGCTGTAGTTGGTGTGACTCTCTCCACTTCGTAGGGTCCTGTGAACTTTGGCTGATTCCAAAGGTGCATATGCTGTCTGGCGTAAACTCTGGCTCCTTGCTGTAGTTGAAGAGGTTCTTCCGTCAGTGTGTCGTGTTCGTTTGTTGGAGCTCGTTGGTGTACTTTTATGTTTATCTAGGAAGATATAAGCTTAGCACAGGTCAACATTTCTTTGAGATATACATTAAATTCCTCTCCGAACAAATCAGCACTTCATTGTGCGTCAGACGCTGTTCTTGTGGTCCCAGCCGGAGTATGCATCCTGCTTCCGGCACCACTTCATGAGGTCACAGGTGGTAGTCTTTGCTTGACTGGTTGCATAGACTGAACAGGGAAAGAGGCAGGCAATAGAGCCAGCTCTTGTTTAGTGTGTTACAGAGCTTTGCCTACTTAATTTTATGCAAACAATTCAGACGTTCTACTACCCCATTTACTTGTGTATGGTACACTGTGCACAGTTTATGTCCAATACCTAGTAACCTCGTGACCTCATTAAAAAATTAATTTACAAAATGAGGGCCATTATCTGACCTCAGTATTTCACATATGCCCCACTGGTGAAACACTTCTCTCAAGAGATTCTTGCAAGGATAACAAGTTTTAATTATACAAAAAATAGGTGTGCCAGTGAAGAACTCTGCTGCTCAGTAACTTTCTGAGCAAAAGCGGAGCAAGCAAGAGCTTAAAAGGGGACACAGTGTCATTGATATACAGTAAAAACCCATGTGGTTGGTTGGTGGAACCCTATGCATGGTCAGCCTACTCCATAGGGGATGCCAGGCCATAGACCCCAGCTCCATCTGTCCATCTTCCATCACGTGGGATCAGCTGGGCTCATCTACTCCAGGGAACCAAGGGCGTAAAGGAAATTAAATATATTATTCTTAAAGTGCTACTCTATCACTACACAAGGCACATGGCATGATCATGGGCTGGTACGGGGGGGTTGAGGTCATTGTGACCTGCACACATTTCATTCATCGAAGTTGCACTGTACAGAATCCAAGGCTCCACCCTAGCTTTTAAACTATAATTTTTTCATCCAAGCACCTTGCATCAAAAATCATTGCATTATAAAGGGTGACCATTCTTTTAGATCTTTTATGGTTGTCTGGTTTATGGTCAGTGGCCTGGGATCAGTTGGTATCTTGGAATTCAGGGGTCTTGGTACTGAGACAGTTGTAGGGGCTATAACTTGTAGTTGGCTTGGTGGGGGTCAGAAGCTTGCTCTGGCCTGTTTGTGATAACACATATAGCGAGACACCTATCACCGTCTCATGACCTTGCAGGGTACATTCTTTCTCAGGATAAATGTTTTGGCCACAGTTTTAGAACAAAGGAGGGTTCCTGTGGAAATTAACAGTGCTTTGGCCAGTTCAAGTTTCTTCATCATGTTTCCAGCCTGTGTCTAATGCGCTGCTATGCAGGCCCTATGTTTCTGCCTTAGCTACAAAACAATGCATGTTTATATGTGCCCACTAAGTCTAAACATTTACAATTGACATAATATTATGTCCGTGCAGGGAATCTTAGTACACCCCTTACCCCCAGGCACATCACAGGTCTTCTCATGGGATTTGCCTCACCCTAAAGCACCCGGGGGGGTAGGATAGGTTAATTTCCTTCTCAACAGAAACTTGCTGCATATTTGGCATCTGCGTTCACACAGGGTCCTGCTTCGACCGAATGGGAATATGGGCACACAACTACTATTATGTACCTTATTCACCATACCAATATAGTCTATGTGGAACTCTTCGAAATGCCCTGAGGGGCAAGGCACTGTTGCCATGAGTGTCTTAAGAGTGTGCACTGGATGGAACAAGTGATGCAGTTTGCCAGAAATGTATCGACTTGTTCAGTCAAGTTAGGCACAAACCAGTCCTCATTAATGTTAGCAGCAATGTGCAGCTTATGGGCATGCATAGGTAAATTAATTTGCTCCATGTCGATGTTCAATACTTGTATGGGCATTACTACTTTACATGTGCCTTTTTGTCTTCATATGATTTTGGTGGGTGACAGGACACATTCTCTTTTTACCCATAATGCCTTTTCTTCTGGTGGGGTTATTTCTTGGACCTCAATGATGTGTTCTTTTGATAATGCTCTGTAAGCCTCTGGAAGTCATCCTAGGTGCACTGTTGTGAAAGGCAGTTGACTTCCCTCTGGAAAGAGCATATAAGGTGCCTGTTTGGCAGTTGCATCCGCAGCTGCGTTTCCACAAGAAATTAGTTATTTTCCTTTGGAGTGCGCTACGCATGTCACAATTGCTACTTGAAGGGGACCTTTTAATAGTTTTAATAGTCTGGCTAACAGGATTGCATGTTGACTGGTGACTCATCTGGCCTTATGTATCTGCTTCTCTTCCACCTTGATAAGCCTTGATGTACTGTAGATGTCATGTAGGCTAAGTCTGCATAAATTGTGATGTCATTGTCTGATGATGCATCTTGAACTTCTATGAGTTCTATGAGTTCATATGCTTGTGTGAGCGTAACCTCGGTTGCATCACTATTTGAAATTCCTGTCCCTGGTCCTTCACATATCTTTTTACTGCTGCTCTATTCTTATATCATCGTGCCACACGCCCGTAGGCCTCAGGGTGCACACGAAAAAGACACAAACAGAAAACCAAGACCGATAGCATTAGAACAGCGCGAGAGGGGAAACCATGTCAAAACCTTGGGTCAACTGAGAGCAAAAGATAAGAAAACACACTAGAGCGAATGTCCCTAGTCAGGCGGAAGATTGAACAGGAGTGTCTTCAGCTCATTTTTAAACTTGGCTGTTGTGTCCATGACTCTAAGCTCAGGCGGAAGCAGATTCCAGAAAACAGGACCTTGTACAATGAAACTCTATCCAATGCCTTTACCAGTTTAAATCTGGGTTTAACCAGCCTAATGCAGTGCTGGGGACTAAGTAGATGAGAGGAGGTCTGGAGTTGAAGGCGAGCTATCAGATACTGGGGTACTGTATTCATCACACATTTATGTGTGAGGGTCAGGACTTTGTGTCTTATTCTGAATTTACAGGCAGCCAATGAAGGCTACGCCTTGCTGCTGTAACACACGCTCACCTGAAACTGCCCTCACTGCTCCATTCTGGTAGACCTGCAAAGCTGCAATGGAGGAGTGGGCACAACCGCCAAGCAGGCTATTGCCATAGTCCAACTGTGTGTTGATGTGAACAGAGGCCAGCGTGGCTACATTCTTGTGTGAAAGAAAAGGGAGGAAATTCCAGAGCAGCTTCGCAATCAACCCACACGCAGACCGGATCAATGCAACCTGGTGAGACATGGGGCCTCATTACGACCCTGGCGGAAATCGGAAAACGATGGCGGAAATGCAATACCGCCATCGAATAGCGCTCGGTGCGACTACGACCCGTCACCGCAAAGTACGAAGCCATTAGCGACACCGTAGTGAACGCCAACGCTAACTGCACCAAGTACGCGCGCGCGCGTCATGCCAAACCGTAAATACCACCATGGCGCAAGGGTACGCGAATTCCGACCCTAGCGGACATGTACCTAACGCCATCAAGCATGGCGGAAAGCACCATTCCGCCATGGTGAGAAGTACGGCATCGCGAATCAACCGTAAACGGCCCCACGGAGTGCCTGTACACCGCTCCCTGCCCACAAAGTACAACTCCCCGTAGGTGCAATGAAGTCACAATGCAACCAGTGAAATGTACAAGTCACCCATGCATGCCAACGAACAAAAGAATCACAAGAGGGGCCAGTGGGAGCTGCAGGGCACAGACGGCACAAATACAGAAGCCATTCCAATGGACATGACCACAGTCCCCCCCCCAGAAACGCACGCAAACACAGGCACCTGGGACCAGCAATATTCCGAAAATCACATCATTCCACCAGTCCACCTGGCTGACCGGCATCTGTTACACAAAACCCAATCCCCCGCCCCTGAGCATGACAACATTCAAACAGTCACATTGGCAGCCCCCATCCCTGACCTCACTGGGCTTCGTAGGCAAACGCGCCCAGCACAGTACCACGCAACTAAACTCCGAAGCTGGAACCCAATGCAGATCTCCTCACAATACATCGCTCCCCAAATCGGAATATGCCACATCACTCGCAAAGAAGAACGCTACACGGCCCATATCAGAATAGAAATTTAATGCACAACAAAATCACCAAGCCCATACAGCCATTAGGCCATGAACTCCAAAACACATATCACCATTGTGGGCTGCATCCGCAAGGAATGACCAGCTACTACTTGTGTGACGCCCTGTTCCATCATGGTACACAGAGCCACATTCACGTACGAAAAGGCAACATGGAAGCGCACAGAACCGCAGGGCCGTCCCAATGGGGAGGCACTAGTCCAGCTGAAAGGCCGAAATGTTGCTCCGAGCCACTAGTACTGCGTAAGGGCATGTGGGCCATTGACGATCGTCCCATAAGATCGTAATGCTGTTCCACTGCTTAACACGAAGCAGCAGGTGTCGGGAGTAAAAGCCATCTGCAGGAGTGGCATACAGATGGCAGTGGCAAAAGGGGATGAGATACCTGTCAACCAAAAGAAAAGAAAAAGAACAGAATGGCCATCAGAACTACATTCGAACAACTCACTTCAATGATCACACTAAATCCACAGCCATATGCATGCTAGCCCACTCCAAAGGATCATCACCACCCCAAAACCACTTGCGACTCATAAACATCTATATCGAGGTGTAAACACCATCACAAACGAGTGTACCTGTGCATGCGTCTGTCAAAACAGAATCCATCAGATGGGAATGTTAACGTGCATGGACACAAGTGTCTGAAGGCGCGTCGAGACAGGGAGGGCTCAACAAGGCCAGATAGACGATGGTCCCACTATGGCAGCCCTGCATCACATAGCGCAGGGGAGGCGGATAGATTCCAAGAAGCCCTGTACATGGCAAACTCTGTATCAAATCACCTGCCCATGCATCCATTCATCATTCCCTCATCCCGGTTTGAAAACGCCTGAATATTTACTCACATAACATTAGAAATATCCATTGAGTCTGTGCGTTATGCAGCCTGCAAAATCCACAGTGCCCCAGCCCGTAATTCCAGTGTTGTGAAGTAACATGTATTTGGGAACGTCCGGCCTCATCGCCCACGTCGCTATTGCGCATCCCAAACTATTCATATCAATCATTGCTTCCTCGCCATGGCCCCTGTCTCAAGGACATTGAACAATAGAACGTTATATTTGCAGTCAGACCTGTGGGCATCTCCTCGCCGCTAGCTGAAAACCGAAAGCGCCGCCCTTCGAATTCCTCATTTGCAACATCACGTCGAAAAGGCATCTGTGGCCGTTTGAAATCACTAATTATTCCAACTAGTGCGGCTGTGTGTGAAAATGGCAACTGCCTTCACCCACAAATGGGACGCCCCGCCCGTCGTTGCAACTCGGTACAGTGATGCATGAGGGCCCACCGTTACTCGAGTACTACGTTCCACTGACCCATCACAAGTCTGTTCGCGACTGCAAAGATTGTATGTGAAACAATGGGACCATAGCCGAATGTACATATCAACAAATGTTACACGGCCATCGGGTACAAATACATGATTGCAATAGCAAGATGCCATTCCTCGAATTGCAGCGTCGTGTGCGGGACGTGCTCGGCCAAAGGGGAGAGCAGCTTGCACAGGTGGAATGAATCACCACAGGTGGAGGCCATACAGCCTGAAAACACATAAATTGCACACCCAGTCTCCTCCCACAACCACACCCACTCCGAAATGCTACCGGCAGGACTCGCGATGTTGGCCCTGGGGGACCTGATAGCACTGCAAGTACTCCAACTCCAAGAAGAAGACGAACACCAACTACAACCGGCCGCACGGAGGAGACGCAGGAGGAGGAGGAGGCCAAGGCAGGGCCAGCAAGGGCCGCCAGCACAGCCACTACCACCACGCAGGCAGCCCGCAATCCCACGCCTCCGAGCACATCCGTTCAACCTCACTGATGAGCAGATCCACACCCTCTACCGTTTGGACCGGGACACCATAGCCGCCATTGTGGACATGACACAGGCTGACCTTGTCAGCATGATAGATAGCCCAACCGCCATCCCACCCCTACTGAAGGTGGTGTCTGTACTCCACTTCCTGGCCACAGGCACCTACCAGCACACAGTCGGACAGTTGCATGGCATTTCTCAGCCACTGTTCTCACGGACACTATTGCAAGTGCTCGATGCCCTCCTGCAGCACGCAGACGACTACATCTCTCTACCACGCTCGGAGCAGGAAATTACCAACACAAAAGTGGGATTCCATGCACTTGGCGGCATACCGGGTTGCATTGGTGCCATCGACTGCACCCATGTGGAATTGGTCGTCCCACATGCCATGGAGGCCCAGTACCGCAACCGAAAACAATTCCATTCCCTGAATGTACAAATGGTGTGTGACTCCAACAGGATCATTACACATTGTTGTGCCAGATTCCCTGGATCAACCCATGATTCTATGGTCTTGAGGAACTCTACTATACCACGCTACATGGAGCGACACGCAGGGAACAGATCCTGGCTACTCGGTGAGTCTCATTTCATGCATGATGATGTGGGGTATGTGATGCGGCAATGACCTGGCAGGAAGGGGGGGGGGGTGTGCGTACGTAGCAATGGCATTCCACATCATACGTTTATCGTCCACATACAGGTGATGCTGGGTATCCACTGAAGAGATGGCTCCTCACACCAGTCCGGAACCCACGGGACCAGCATGAGGAGGACTACAACCATGCCCACTCACGTACCCGTGTAGTCATTGAACAGGCATTCGGCCTACTGAAGACTTGTTTCCGCTGCCTCAGCAGGTCTGGCGGGGCACTCCTGTACCGCCATGAGAAGGTTGCAAAGATGGTCATGGCATGTGTCATGCTCCACAACATGTGCGTACGTAGAAATGTGCCCATGCCCCCTGACGCAGAACTGCAAGCACCTGATGATGGTCATGATGAGGGTGGGGATGTGGCAGCACCTCAAGGAGTCTGCGAGGCACCGGAGGGCCGTGACATTCGTCAGCATCTCATTGATGCATGCTTCTAGCACTCACGCCTGGTGGCTGATACATGGACACGGGACTCGTGGCACTGTGTGTGTCTGGTACATGCACAATATGGACTGTACGCCTATGATGGCCTAGTACACAAAGAACATTGTCCACACATCTCATTGGTTGATCGTGCACTGTTTATGGCATATGTGATATCATGTTGAACACCCTATCGACCCGCCACCCAAGTGAGCCCAACACACCCCCTCCACCCTCCTACCTCCCCCCGAACACCAGTGTCCAAAGATGCTCATTGTCAGTGGGCTGTCGCTATTGCAAGCCCCCTCTGCGGGTATCAGGGGCACCCCTGCCTGTGGAGCGCAGGTTCCTCCCAGATCTACGTTGGGGGCTGCCCTGGACGGAACTTGCAACGGATGATGTCTCTGCCTGCTCACGTCCATGCATGTCCCTAAGGGTTTGTGAGAGCTCAGTGAGCACACGGCGCACTGCGGCAAGTTCGGCACATACGTCTTTGGACGTCGCATGCAGTTCCCCCCTCAGGCTCTCGGTGCTTCTCTCCATTTGGACTCTCAGGCTCTCGGTGCTTCTCTCCATTTGTACTCTCAGGCTCTCGGTGCTACTCTCCATTTGTGCCCTTAGTGTCTCTGTACTTCTCTCCATTTCTGCCCTAAGTGTCTCAGTTGATGTTTCTATGTCTGCCTTAGTGCCCCCACATTCATCGGCATGGTCCTTGAGGAGCGTGGCCAGTTGCTGCTGTTGCACGAGTAACTGGTCGAGGGACTGTTGCCTCTGCTGGGCCATGGCCATTTGCGGGGGTGTCACAGAGGGGCTGTTGACCTCATGTTGCCTTGCCACAGGGCTTGTGGGGGATGGCCAGTCGTCGTCTTGTGGGTGCCCCTGCGTGGTATCCTCATGTTGTACGGGATGGGACAGACAGGGGGATTGGGACAGGTCATGGATGGATCTGACTTCGACATCCCCGTCTTCTGTGTCGGAGCATGCTGCCATCAATGGGGTGTCACCTATGGTGCTGCTGCCACCAGAGGCAGTGCCTTCTGTGGCATCCGTTGGGGGGACCGGTGGTGGTGGTGTTGTGGGCATGCTGGCTGCTGGGGTGCCTGTTGATGTTCCCTCCTCTGTGCTGCCACCTGATTTGTGCTGCTGCCGTGTCTTGATGCGTGCAGCTGAGGTGGAGGGTCTTTGGCCGTTGGTCTTGGCCCTCTTTGCAGGTGTGCTGGTAGGGGTGTCCTGATGCTCGTCGTTTGGATCGGACCCTGTGGTGGAGTAAAGGAGGGCGAGGGTTATTAATGGGTCTGTGGGTATTGGAATGGCATTGTATCACATGCATTGGGGTGGTTCCTGAGGATGATTTGGGTCGGGGCCTTGGAGGTGCTTTCATTTGTGTGTGGAGTGAGGGTGCAGTTGTTTGGCAGCCTGCAGTTAGGGTGTGCCTGCTGCACGTGTAGTGGGTCTTTTAGGGGTTTTTAATTATTTATGTATTTATTGTGAATTTTAAAGTGCGCTATCAGGCCGATGTGTGTGGACATTCTCCTGGACATGTGTTTCTGTTGCACTATGTGGACACATGGCACTTCACATGATTGGACATTGTGGATTTAGCATTGTTTTATCTGGCCCACCTACCTGAATCTTCGGATGTCTGCACTCCTTTCTCCATCCCTCCGACTCCCTCTATGCTCTCCATTCCGATGGTGGAGGCACAGATTTCTTCCCAGGGGGTCAACTTGATGGGTGATTCAGGTCCTCCCCCGGTGGCTGTGGCAATGTTGCGGTTGGCAGAAAGTATGCTGCGGACGCGTATCCGCAGGTCGTCCCATCGCTTTCTGCATTGCTGTGGGTTGCGGGGTGCGGTCCCCACCGCACTTACCCGCTGTGCCACCAGAGCCCATATGGCCTTCTTGTTCGCAAGTGCCGTCCTGGTCATTTGCGTGGAGAAGACGACGGCAGCATTCTCCTGGAGGGTCTCTGTTAGCACGGTGAGTTCCTCACGGGAGAAGTGGACCTGCCGCTTGCGGTCGCACGCTTTCTTCGCTACTTTTCCCATTTTTCTTGGTTTCGCTAGGGTGGATGACGGGTTGGGGTGTGTCTCAGGGTGGTGTTTTTAGTGGTTGTGTGGTTTTTGTGGTTTTATAGGTGTACGGCGGGATGTTTCCCCTTCCGGGCCCATGTTTTTACTTCCGTTTCCGTATATTTACGGTCACCGTACTTTCCGGTAGGCGCACACTGCGGTGTCCGCTGTGATGGGTGGCGGTATTGCACCTAGGGCGCCGTACGGCGGCGGTGTGGGCCGTTTTGGGGTCATTTCCGCCATCGCGGACTTTGCACTTCCGCCATGCCGTGGTGCTCGTGCCCGATGGGTCGGAATGGGCCGCACTTTGCTCCTTCGTGCAATGGCGGAAACGCTATTTACGCTGTGGCGGTCCGGTCAGTCACTTTCCGCCAGGGTCGTAATGAGGGCCATGGACAGTTTGGCATCCAGGACCACGCCTAGGGTTTTTACTCTCTCTGCCACAGGGTTCGGCGTACCGAGGAGCAGAAACTGACCACACTCAGCTGGTAGGGACCTCAGCCTTGGCAGGGTTGCGACGAATAAGAGCGCCATTATTTTTCATTTAAGGCCAGGGAGTTTGCAGTCATCAAAGAGTGAAAGGCTTTATAGATGGCATTCAGCTTTTCTGCATCCTCATTATATGAGCCTGACAGTTTGACAGTCACCTGTGTATCGTCAGCATAATTAGGCTGATCAACAGAAGCAAGAAGGGGATCAAATAGACATTGCTCAACATACAAAGTGATTGGACACCCCATAACTATGTTGGCAGATTTTTGTACAGCTAATTATGTAGCAGCTAATGTTTGCTCACATGGGAAGTGACCCTGCATTACTGGGTCTAACAGACCACTGTAGTATGCCAATGGCTTGTGACTCTGTGATGATCAATGTGAGTACTTCTGTCATGACCTGTCAATGTGAGTGTGAGAATAATAAAAACTGTTTATTGTAGCATGGGTTTGTTAATACTAGTTCACTGCTTATTTCTGTTGTAAGGTCCTCAAAGCATTCTGTCATCTCTTCTGTCCATTTGGGTGTACCTTTCATATTGTGTGCTTCTTTGAGTGCCTGTAGTATGAGTCTGACATGTGTTGAATAATCAAATAGTCATGTTCTGCAATACTTACATAGACCTAGGAATTCCTGCATTTTGTTGACTGTTTTAGGCTGTGGTGTTGTAGTGTATTGCTCACTGCTGCACCTCTGCCTAGGCTTATTCACCTTCCTGCTGAGGATATGCCATGTCCCAAATATAACACCAACTTTTGACAGTACTGTAATTTCTTTTTTTCCACCTTATACCCTTTGTCTGCAAGGACTGTCGGGAGTTGTATTGTGTCTTTTCTACACTGGTCCTCTGTGGTGCTGCATACTAATAGATCTTCAATGTTCTGTAGTACTTTGCTTGCCATGTGGATGTTTCCTAAATCCATCTTGAGGACCCAAGGGGATTCACAGTACACATGTGGTAAACAAGTGTGCTGGAATCTCTTTACGTGATATGAGAACACAGTCAAGTAATGGGACTCTGGGTGTAATAGTATGGTAAAAAAAAATCTATCCCTGAGGTCAATTACAGTGAAATAGACTGCATCTTAAGGTATGCTACACATTATTGTTGCAGGGTTTGGCACTAGAGGCTATTCTGCTTCCACTATGTTGTTAAGAGGCCAGAGATCCTGAATGAATCTTCATGATTCCCCTTTAGCTTTTTTCAGGGGGTGTATAGCCATGTTGGATGGTGAGTCTGAGGGCACTATAATGTGTTGATCAAGTAATACTTTGATGGTGTCACAAATTCCATAATCAACCTCTTTCGATAGTGGGTATTGCTTTACTCTGGAGAGTATTGCTCCTGGTTTCAGTTTAATTTTCATTGGCCCTATACTGTTCCGCCACCCTACGTCATGTGGGTTGCTCATCCATAGTTGACTGGCAATTGTGCCAGGTCCTCCCATAGATGTGAGGATACTGCAGTGGCTGTCAGTATTGTCTGTGGTACTTCTCTGTGTTGCACTACCATGTGGCAGGGTATTCTGATTTTGAACATTATTTCTCTATCTGTTTCCATGTTTGGAAATAACTATTTGTCTGTGACATCTCTTAATTGCAGTGTGAGGTCTATACACAGTACTGTCCTCCACTCCATCCCTTCCTCATATGTGACTGTTATGATGATTATGTCTTTTCTCATGATCACTGCTTCTTTGTGTAATGTAAAGATTTCCCCTGGGACGGCCCAGTGTGGTACTGCTGTTCTTAATAGAGATACTGCTGGTAGGCAAAATATCACATCCTGCACGTCTGGTAACCAACCAATCAAAATGGTCACTGCATATGTGAATGTAATGGCAAGGCTTGGATTGTCTTGGGGCTACAAAGCCACTACCCCTACATAGCCACTACCCCTACACACTCTAAAGGCAGGACTCGAGATTGGGTTGCTGACTTGAACTGCAACATCAGTATCACCAGTATAACTCCTGAAATATGGACAGACCACCATTTAATCTCATTCTCTGCCTCACTTGACCTTACTCACCCTAAACCTATAATTATGGCCACGTAACTCCCCACTAGAACTAAAAAAGACATCACAGTAGAACAACTCCTTCCACACCTCCTCCCCACCCTTAACAATGTAGACAATATTACAGATCCAAGCCTACTTGTGGAAACCTATAATAGCACCATGACCAAGGCACTAGATCTGATCGCCCCCACCAAAATCTGTAAAGGCAAACAACTCTTGCACCTGAATAACTGGTTCACACCTCAACTGAAAGACCTTAGAGCTCAAAAAAGAAAACTGCAATCAATATGGCGACACTCGCCTACTGAGGAGAACAAAATCAAGTTAGCCACCCATGCCAAACGATATAAAATGGAAATTATTAGCACAAAAAAGAACACTTACAACGACAGAATAGCTAAAGCCAAATCTGACACTAAGGAATTATTCTCCATCCTGCGTGAAATGGAATCACCCATACCGCAAACTGATAATACTCCCAAAAATAAGCTCTGGTGCACTAATATACAAAATGCCCTTGCAGGAAAAATTAGCTCTCTTCAAACCAAAATTGCAATAAAAAAAGCTGCCTTGCTATTGCCAGCAGAGCCTACTCCCAAGGTACAGCCCTCCGTAAACCAGTCCATTAACACTCCTCACCCCTTTAGCTCCAAACAAATAACCATACTAGAGACAGAAAAAACTATACTCTCCCTAAAGCCTTCTAATTGTAAAGGAGATAATTGCCCTCCTCATAAAAGATGCAGCGAGAGACCTAGCTCCCTTCATCTCTAAACTGATCAACGCCTCCTTTAAGACTAACCTAGTGCCCAATAAACTTAAACAGTCTTGGGTCTTACCTCTGCTAAAAAAACAAACTCTCGACCCTTCCATCCCGACAAATTACATACCCATCACTACCGTCCCATTCCTACTTAAAATTATTAACAGGGTAGCCTACCTGCAAATCCAGGATTACCTTGAAACTAATAACCTTCTAGGCTCACGACAATACGGCTTCCGCCCCCTTCACGGCACTGAAACAGCCCTGATTGATCTTAAGACTCAAATTGACGAGTTGAAGGATATTGGAAAATCAGCTATGCTACTCCTCCTTGACCTTTCGGCAGCCTTTGACTTGGTAGAACATGCAGTTTTATGCAATCACCTCGGCTCCGCTGCCCATTTTTCGATACCATAACCTGGGTTCAATCCTTCCTTGCTAACCGGACTATGAGAGCCTTCTCCCCCCTAGCAGCTGCTGATCCCATACAAGTCTCCTGCGGTGTCCCCCAGGGATCATGTGCGTCTTCTACTATGTACAACATCTTTACCAAACCTTTGTTTGACAAGTTGGATAGACTGGGTGTCATCTACACTAACTATGCAGATGACACTCAGATCCTCATCCCCCTTTTGGGTAACTTCTTGGAAGACTCAGCTTTGGTAAATAAGATATATCCCCTCATTCAGGCATTGGTGGCATCCCATGGCCTCTGTCTGAATGACGACAAAACAGAGATTCTGATCCTCGGCACAGAGATAGCGATTAAAAAACGTGACCCTAACTATGCCTCCTTTAATATTGACAACAATGTCATCAAAGTGATGCCTGCAGTCAAAACCCTTGGGGTCTATCTAGACTCAGCACTCACTTTTAAGAAACAAATTAACTCCCTAGCTTCCTCCACAGCCTATACTTGTAAACTGATCCGAGCATGTAGACCATTCCTAACGGAGGCTAGCTGTATTACCTTAGCTAATGCACTTATTGTATCCAGATTGGATTATTGTAATGCCCTATATGCGGGATCTAACAAGTATATCCTTAACAAACTCCAAACACTCCAAAATAACGCTCTTAGAGTAGCCTTAAACATTCCTTAACAGAGCCCATGGGCCTCATTACACGTTGTGCGCTACAAATCTCAAATTACCGGCATGGTGCTCTTAACGTGTCCGCCCTCGCAAGTGGGCGCTAATAGCGTACCATTATGAGTACGCGGACACAAGCATAGCGCCATGCCGGTAATGACTCTACCGCCATGCTGCTAAAGACCCCAAAAAGTCTCTTACCGCTTTCGACGAAAGTGCAGATAGCACCTCAGCCCTCACGTTGCATGCAAACAGCGGTCACCGCTATTAGCGGTGATTGTTAAATTGCGGAACCGGAAATAGCGTCATCGCACACGAACGGGAAATAACACGGCAGCCATCTTTGAAAACACAGTCCATTGCCATCCTCTGCCCCCTGGACCTGTTTGGAGTAGCTTGCAGTTGGAAATCATCAGGGACACCCTCAACATGCCCAAGGCATTGTAAAAAAACACTGACCGGCAGTGGAAAGAAAAATTCTCCTCAGAGGAGCTTATCATGCTGACCCAGACCCTAGCTGACAATGCCGCCGTGGTCTTTGCCTGTGACATGCGGTGGGAGACTCTCATGAAAAAAAAGGCAATCTGGGCTGAGGTTGCATTAAAAGTCAGTACTGTGGGCACCACCACCCGCAATGTGCGTGAGTGCCGAAAGAGGTGGGATGACCTGAGACTCCGGGTGAGAAGCATCCTTCCCGAAAACCACCAAATTGCCACAGCAGGTGGATCTGGGTCGCCCATAAAACTTAAAGAATGGGAGGAGACATGCGCCAACCTCATTGACGTGCAATGCATAGAGGGAGTCAGCACAATGGAGCATGGCGTGGCAACCACTTCAGTTGGAGGTGAGTGTACACATGAAAGCATGCAATGTGAATCTACTGGTCCCCTCAAATGTGAGCCCAGAATCACCTCATGGATGGGCAAACATCCACACATGCATCACATCCTGCCCATGTCAGTGTCAGACCCAAACACGCACACATGCACACATCACCAGAGACAAGTGCCACACACCATGCCTGGATGAGCCACTGCACTGACACATCACCTGCATCCTTTACAATGTAGTCCAAATGCCCACAACTGCATCATTGATGTATACTGCATTAAGTACATTGAACCGTAACCAATGACATCCCCCTTCTTGTCCCTGACAGGCTCAAATACAGACAGTGAGGATGCTGGAAATGCATCACTAGCAACCCCTGTGCATAAGAAACAAAGGGCTTTGGACACAGAGGACACCCCCACAACCTCAAGTGTCAAAGGCAGAAGGGTCCAGAAGGGTCCAGAAGCAGAGTGCGAAACATCGTTGGAGCGCCACTTCCAAGCCACAAGTTGCCACACCACCAACAACTGCCCCACCTCCGGTGGTTAACCCACCACCACCAATCCCGGCCACAGAGGGCCCACCCTCAGCTCCAGCTAGTTCAGCAGGAGAGGCGGCACCCACTGCCCCACTATCAGATGTGGAGGACCCCACCGACTTCCACATGGAGATGCACACCCCAACCACCCCTGGAATCCCCGAGCCATCACCTCAGCACACACCTGGGTCCAATGTCACTGGCGATGAGAACATGGGAGCTTTTAGTAGCCCCCCGGTGGCTTCATCTGTTGACCTGGTCCCATCACAGGCAACAGCAGCCACACCACCAGGACCCAACAGTGCCCTCGACCTGGCCAGCATCAGCCAGCAGCAACAAGAAATAAAACTGTGCTGGTTGGGCAGCATGTTGAGGAGGCTGCCCGTCTCAGGGCAGACATCACTGAGACAGCAAGGCACTCCAGGGAGGGAATGGAGGCATGTACAGACAGGTTGTGTGGGGAGATCATCCGAGTCAGGGAGGTCCTCACACGGATAGCGGACGCATTGGACCGCCAATTCCCACCACCATCACCAGGACAGTCTGCCACATCCTCACCTGCCAGTTCGAGGCAGACAAGCCCCCTCCGCCACTCCTCACGCACCACCAGGCGCACCTCTTGTCAGCCTCCCAATGCTGGTGTTGGCAATGGCCAATAGGGAGTGCATGGTGAAGCCTCCGTGGCTGGAGGGAAATATTGTGCAAGACACATGTGGAACTATTTTGGGGGGTGGGGGAAGGGTGTTATGGGACTGTTGTGGGCGTGGGGGGAAGGGTGTTATGGGACTGTTGTGGGGGATGGGGGAAGGGTGTTATGGGACTGTTGTGGGGGGTGGGGGAAGGGTGTTATGGGACTGTTGTGGGGGGGAGGGTGGTGGGATGTTTGGGGACATGCACATTTTCTTCTTTATGTTCCTTAATACACGGGTGTTTGAACAAAACACAGGCTTGTACTTCTTCATTGTATATGTGTACTTTATTGATGCCATGGTCCATTGTGTGCTTCCAAACAGACACCAGTGCACTACTACCCATATCCATGTGATATGAATATTTGGTTGATCAGATGCTGTCTCACAGCACGTCCCTCATGGCCATCCCCTCTTGCTTGACCTGCATCCCCTTCACCTTCGTCCTCATCACCATCATCATCCTCATCAGGTGCTTCTATTTCAACGTCAGGGGGCAGTGGCACATTCCGTCTGATACACATATTGTGCAGCATGACACATGCCATGGTGATCTTGGCCACCTTCACATGGCCATACAACAGAGCGCCACCAGACCTGCTAATGCACCTAAACCGTGTCTTCAAAAGGCCAAAAGTCTGCTCTATCTGAATGCGGGTACGGGTATGTGCACGATTGTATTGCTCTTCGTGCCTGTTCTGTGGGTTCCATACAGGGGTGAGGAGCCACCTCTTCAGGGGATAGCCGGCCTCACCTGTATGGGGGGACGAGTGGGGTCCCGTTACTGTTCAACTGAAGAGTGGGCTGTTCATATCACACAAACGGACTTTGCACTGTGATTGAAGTACACAACAGCATACATACAGATGGTCTGTGTGACTGCAATGTGCAAAGGTGAGCTCGACCATGCAAGTAGACATGTCCCATGAATGCCTCCAACAGTAATTGACATGTCCTGGGTGAGGCCAGGTCTCAGGTGTCCGTGGGCCCAGGCAGATTTGGTACCACACTGCTCGTGTGATGCCATTTCAACATTGATGTGCTCATTCTGAGAGGCATCACTTCAGTGGTGCTATAGGTGTGTGGTGCTATGCTATGGCTAGGGGTGATCCCTTTGCATGCTTTCAAGGGCACATTGCATTATTGTTGTTGTGCTGGACTAATTCTGTATGACCATCTTGACGGCATGTATGACATTTGTGTATTTGGTGGCATGGAATGTTGTGCAATGTGGATGTGGATGAATGTATAAGGTTTGTAGACCTGGATTGTCATCTATGTTGTGTAGCTTATACTTCCATATCCGTTCATCTGAAGTACGTTGCGGGCTTCCCAGATGGACATTGGCGTACATCTGTATGTGCATTCGTCCGACGGACGACAAGCTACACTCATTTCGAGTATGTATCTCTCCCCCCAATCACACCCAGTTGGAGTATGTATCTCCCCCCATCACACTGACATGTGCTTGTCCTGCAACTCACCAAGTAGCCACGAACGTTGTCCGGCTTGTCGCTCCATGTAGGGTGGGATAGTTGAGTTCCGCAGGACCATGGAATCATGGGTTGATCCGTGGAAATGGGCACAACAATGTGTGATTACCTTGTTGGCATCACATACCATTTGGACATTGATGGAGTGGAATTGCTTCCTATTTCGGTAGACTACTTCATTGTGATGTGGTACAACCAATTCCACATGGGTACAGTCGATGGCCCCGATGCAACTTGGGATGCCTGCCAGTGAATAGAAGCCAACTTTGGTGTTTGCAATCTCCTGGGCAGTCCGTGGCATGAATATGTGTTCAGGTGCATGCTTCAGGAGGGCATCGAGTACCTGGTTCAGCATGCGTGAGAATACTGGTTGTGAGATGCCATGCATCTGGCCCACTGGATGCTGGTAGGTGCCTGTGGCCAGGAAGTGGAGCACAGTCACCACCTTGAGTAGAGGGGGGATGGCAGTTTTGATCTCTATGAGGCTCACAATGTCATTGTGTATCATGTCCACGATGCTGGTGATGGTATCCCGGTCCAGACGGTACAGGGTGTGTATCTGCTCTGGGGTTAGATTGAATGGACTGGCTCTCATCCTGGGGATTGGTGGGTGCCTCTGTGGTATGATTAGGTGCCGTGGTGGTGCTTGCTGTGGCTGTCTTGCCCTCCTCCTCCTGCATCTCCTCTGTGCTGCCTGTTGTTGCTGCTGCACTGCAATCATGTCCTCCAGCCCATGTAATGCTGCAAGTATTGGAACCATCTTGGTGTGGGAAGGGGTGTGGGAAGGGGTGTGGTGTGTTCCTTTTGGGCTGCCACAGTCTCCATTGCCTCCACCTGTGCTGATTGTGTCCACCTGTGGCAGGTTGGAACACTGCTCAGTTCTCTTAACGGGTGTTTTGCAATGGCGGTATTAGCACCATGGCGGTAAGGGGTTTTGGGGGCTTTACCATGCCGCTATTGGCATGTCCGCTCGCCTTGTGATGCTGTGCTATTAGCGGCATGGAATTATTTACGGGATGGGGGGTTGCGCGCACGCGGACTGTCCGCTATTAGTGGCACCGTACTTAGCAGTGCCGCTAATAGCGGTGAGCCGGGTCGTAATTAGCATGGGGATTTAACATTACCGGTATTCCATTACCGGTAACGTTAAATCCCTACCGCCTACCGTGTAATGAGGCCCCATGTCTCTACCGCCAGAAGGAATATCCACTGGCAAAAAATTAAAGACAGGATCACCATCAAAACTCTCTTGCTAACGTCCAAATGCCTCAACAATATAGCTCCTCCCTATCTAACAAACAGAATCAACAAGAGAATCTCAAACCGCCCCTCAAGAATGACTAACGCTTATACCTTGATGGTGCCTAGATACAAAAAGAGTACAGCTGGCGGCGCCAGCTTTCCAGTCATAGCTGCCCAAACCTGGAACAAACTCCCCTTAGAACTTAGAAAGGACCAACCTTACCCAAGCTTCAGGCGTAAGGTTCTTTCATGGATACGATCTAATGACATCTAATGTGATCACCCTCTTTTACTAGAACCACTCGTCCGAGTGACACCTCCCGACTATGCTATGCCCATTGTTAACCTGTCCCCCCCATAGGGACCTCCGACTACCACTGCTAGTATCTAGGAACTTCACTGGATCCTACCGGGACTACAAAACTGTGGTGGATTGTTACTTAGCTCTTTATGCTTCCGAAACCTGGCATTAACTGTATAAGTATATTCAGACTGTAACGTTGTTGAACTGCCCTACTGCCCATTTCTTTATGCTTCCGACACCTGACATTAACTGTATAAGTATATTCAGACTGTGATGTTGTTGAACTGTCCTACTGCCTATTTTGTGTGTGTCACTGTAAAAAAGTTCTCAAGTATTATTGTAATATTTGTGCCCGGCTACCTGTGGGTTTGGTTTTGAGCTATATTAAATAAACAAACAAACAAACAAAGTGCTTGTATACTTTGTTGTAATGTATGCCTGGTGTTGAACACACAATTCCTTTGTCAGAGAATGAAAAGGTCCTATTTATCTTCTGAAGGAGGTACCTATCTAATAAATTTAATGGTGTCTCTGTGCTGTAAGGTAGTGGTGCTACTATCTCTTGAGTCTCTATAGTGAGGGGTAACTCTTCTGTAAAAGGAACCCTTTTAATATCCCCATAGAATCCCTGCATGTGCATTTTGTAGTTTGTCAATGGAAATTGTCCCTCCTTTATACAGGATCGGGTGGCTCCTATGTCTACCTTAAAAAGTGAACATGCTGTCACCTATCCTCACTCCCCCTTTCAGTTTCTTGTCTCGTTCACGGTGGGCTGTCCTATTGTGTATATGTGTTTAGTCCTGGAATTGGGAAAGCTTTGCTCCTCTAGACGCTGGCTCCAGTATGGCGTGTCACTGCTCCTTTTAGAAGAGCATTGTGTACCCATGGTACCGTGAGTGATTGCAATGGAGTCTGTTGGGTGACATTCTGCATGACATTCAGGGTTGGGTACTGTATGGGTTGTCCATGTGTGGATGCAGTTACTTGCACTTGACCTACGTTCTGGGTTTGTGCAGGTCCCGGGGCAGGCATATATGGGTCCTGGGATTATTGCTTGGTTTGGGATCTAAACTTCCTGTGCTGGTCCATGGTATGAGGGCTCTGGTGCATAATACTGCACTGGTTGATATTACATGGGGGGTCAGCTTCTACAATACCTAGCCATTTGTCCCATCTTTCAACATGTCCAATATGCTCCTCCAAACTGTGGTCCTAATTCCCAAGATCCTCTCCCTCACCCTATTGTCTCCTTGATTGTTATCTGGGTTATTTGGGCATTGTTGTGATGTCCTTGACTGTTGTTGGATATCTGTAGAGTTGGTTACTATGCCACCTTCCATGCTAACCTTCTCTAGCTTCTTTTTTACTAACTTCACCTCTGCGCGCTGTGCCTTCTCTTCTGCTGCCTTTTCATTCTTGCACTTGCGTTTACAAAAATGTACGATGCGTACCTGTATCTCATCCCATCCTATCACTTCCATAAATACTGTTCTGTCTAATTCTGCTTGAACCTCTGTGGGGAGACCCTTTCACAATAATTGGTAGAAGAATGGTATGATCTTTTCCCATGTCTCCACTGTCTCTTCACGCCACATCTCTTAGATTGACTGAAAATATAAAGCAGGGTCCTCATTGTGTTTCATTGTACGTGCCCTGATAGCTCCTACATCAAGTCTACCTGGGTATGTCCTCCTCAAGACATCCAACACATGAGCTCAACAGTCATTGAATGGAGATCCATCATGTGTATCACTCTCTAACCGGAACCCCTGGGTACCCTGCTCTCTCTCGAACAGTGTTTTTCTGTTCCCCTATATGTTGGCTAATAAACATTTTATATCTCCTACTGCTAGAGTGGCCCCTGCTGTATGTTTTGTGTCTAATGCATTGATCAAATTGCCTTACCCCGCTGTGAGGGGTGGTAGGGTATTGATCAAATTATATTTGTCCATATGGGGCCATGGCATGAATTGTTATCTGCCTAACGTCCATTTGTATTAATGGGAACTGCCTCCCCCTTTTGGGTTTTGAGGTGTCCTAGCCTTTTTTCTTCCCTCCAACTACTGCCATTGTTCTGGGGCGAGGCCTTAATTGTCTCTCACATGGAGTCCTTGCTTTCATATTCTCTTCTGTTTCCCAATTCTCTTCACTCTCTTCTTGTTCATCCTCACCGTCAATTACCTTGGATTCATACTCTACATCTTGTTGCTCTGCCTCTTCAGTTTCCACTTTCATATCTTTTATCACAGCCTCACGAAATTTTAATAGTATTTCTTCTGCCGCCCACATCTCAGCATCTACCACAGGGCAAGGCCCCTCGCTCTTCCTTGCTGCCTTTTGCAATTCCTCTTCAGTTTTATGTTTTGCCGCTAATCTCTCTTTGGTTAGATATAGTGGGGCCCTCACCAGATTTACCTATGAGCATGGGAATGGGGCAGTGCTGGTCTCGCTGGAGGCTTATAAAGCCCAAGCATGCCAGGCAGCACTGTACGGGGTGGAACTCTGGGGACAAGTGAAGATTAAGTCCCTTGTAGTGGCTGAGGCAACATTTTTGAAAAACATCCTTGGGTTTCCCACTGCTGCCCCAAGCACTGAATACCCCAGTACTTTTGGAAACTGGGTTAGAGGGGTTTGAGACAATTTGCATATTGCTCCTGGTTCTTTACTGGGCCCGTCTGTGGTCCAATCGTCATCTTTGTAAATACAAAGAGGCATTTGTGGATATTTTGGCCCAGCAGGGGAGTTGCTCTTTAAACTGGGCCGATCAAGCAAAAAAAGCTATTTGGGTTTGCTGGGATTGGGGGAGTATTGGTTGAATGCCTCAGAGATTACATCTGTTTCCAAGGAAGCGATTAAAAGCGCAGCCGGGGGAAAGGTTTGGCAGGACATTCTTGGACAATCCAGGGCCTCAGTGCAGCAGGCCCAATATCTTTCAGTAAAGACACAGGCGGGTTTCGAAGAGCACATGGACTATGTCTCACTCAGGTGGGAAAGGGCACTATAGTTAAAGTTTCGCATTGGAGATCTGCCGACTGCCATATTTTGCTAAATGCAAAAAAAGAAGTGATCCGACAGGAAAAAACATGTGGTTACTTGACAGTGGATTAAGCCACTGTGTATGTCTCAAGGAAAATCGATACATTGTGTTTATTATTTACACATTATGTAATTCCTTCTACTGCGCTGGATCCTAACTACTGTGGGATGTTTTTACCCATGCATCCGAGCCTACCACAAAAACTGCGCCTTACTGGCATTGAAAACATCATGATGGCCAGAACTTCCCAGAAAATACACAGGGAAATGCATGAGGAATAGGCTGCCACCCATTTTTGCCTATGTTGTGAGCACAGGAGGGCACTGCCTAAAACCACCAGTGGGCTACACACACAGTAGCCTGAAACCATTGGGAATGGCAATGCTGATTGCCAAAAAAGCAACTCAGAACTGTGGGGAATTCATTTTCTTAATCCCAAAAATGGTTGCATTACCAGTACTCACCACTATCAGAAAGCCGGCGTTTTAAAACCACCAGACTTTTGTGTAAAACTGAACAAATGAAACAAAACCAGACCAAGGAAAGACTTGCTAAGAGGTGGATACAATGTAAAACTATATTCTGAAATGACTTGAAGGAAGTAATTATTTAATGTATATGTAAACATTGTCAGTTTGATTTGAATGTAGAAAACTGGGAACAAAAAGTGACATTTAGCTGAAACCTGGCTTAATGAAACTGGATGCTGCCTGACAACTACCCCCGACAGGAGTTGAAACTGGATCAACAGCTGTGTTCCCTGCCAGGCCTGGCTGCATCCTGAGGTCACATGGCCCTGTTGATTGAAAGGGGAGTGGCAGCTGGGGACTACAGGGAGTTGAACAAAGGCCTGTCCTGGACTCAGGCAAATGTTATATTGGGGGGCCGTAAAGTGGCTTCCTCTTAGGTGAAACTGGGAGGGGCAGTGCCTCTGCTAGCAGCTGAGCTTGGGGGAAGTGGATAAACCAGTTATTCCACCCTGTGATGTGGGAAGCCACACCCCTTTTTGACTTTTAAAAAGATACATAACTCATAGTGCGGACTTGTCAGAATTATATAAGTAATATCATTATTTTTGTGATTTTTCTTTGAACATTTTAAGAGGCGTTAGGACCCTGTGGTGTATTCTGGGGGGTTGCTAGCGGAAAATAGGGTCTCACTCCAAATGTCTGCATGTTAAAAATCTGACACTTCCTCAATTAACCCTTTAAGTGCCAAGGACGAGGTATCTCGTTCTTGACAGTGCACACGCAGTACCAAGGACGAGATAGCTCGTCCTTTTCGGCACCTTGTTTTGAGCGATCCCTGCAAAGCAGGGATCTCTCAAAACTGTAATCCAACCCCCGGGCTATGTGAGGGGGAGGTCCCCCCTCACTGCCAGGGGGCTGGATTACCTTCAGTTTCACGTTGGCGTGCGTAGTGAAACTGAAAGTAAATTCCCTGCAGCAGCCATTTTCGGCTGCTGCGGGGAAGAGAGAAGGTAAGAGACCTTCTTTGTCCGCCTCGATCTCCGGCTGTATTTCAAGCCGGAGATCGAGGCGGGTATCGTTGGAAAGGGGAGATTCTCCCCTTTCCAACGATACCCATTGTGTGGCATTTCTGCCCGCGGATCGGGCGCAGGGCGCGCGATCCGCGGGCAGCAATGCCACCGGATCAATACAGATCCGTTTGTGACGCAGGGGGAGGAGGGGGCTGCTTACTAGGTAATGGGGCCACATCTATTGGGGGTCCTGCCCCACCTTTTGGGGTGGCCCTATCCCCCATCACACCGAATGGCGGTGGGGTGTACGTCACGCAGCCGTTAGGAGGAGGCCCAGGAGGCCTGCATGAGGTGTGTCCCCCAGCCATTGGGGTTGGGGGGGGCACCCCAAAAGGTGGGGCTGGACCCTCAATAGATGGGGCAGTAGGGTTCGGGCACCCTGGGGGCAGATAGTCACACTAAGGTGGCCATCTGCACCAAGCGAAGTTGGGTAAACAAAAAAAAATATACAAAATCATAGGCTGCTTTTTAGGGGGGGGCTGAGGGCCACCCTAAATTGGCAGCGAATGATGTACCGCAACGGGGGGTGGCCCTCAACCCCCCCCACCCCAAATGGTGGGCCCCACCTCATGCAACTCACCCTGGGGGCAGATAGGGGGGGGCCCACCTCATGCATCCCTCCCTGGGGTCAGATGCCCCTTCCTAGGAGCAGATATCTGCCCCCAGGGAGGGTTGCATGAGGTGGGGCCCTCCATTTGGGGTGAGGGGGGAGAAGGCCACCCCAAAAGGTGGGGCAGGACCCCCAATAGATGGGGCAGTAGGGTTTGGGCACCCTGGGGGCAGATAGCCACACTAATGTGGCCATCTTCACCAAGCGAAGTTGGGTAAACAAAAGAAAATATACAAAATCACAGGCTGCTTTTTAGGGGGGGCTGAGGGCCACCATAAATTGGCAGCGAATGATGTACCGCAACTGGGGGTGGCTCTCAACCCCCCCCACCACAAATGGAGGGCCCCACCTCATGCAACCCTCCCTGGGGCAGATATCTGCTCCTAGGAAGGGGCATCTGACCCCAGGGAGGGATGCATGAGGTGGGGCCCCCCTATCTGCCCCAAGGGTGGGTTGCATGAGGTGGGGCCCTCCATTTGGGGTGGGGGGGTTGAGGGCCACCCCCCGTTGCGGTACATCATTCGCTGCCAATTTATGGTGGCCCTCAGCCCCCTCTAAAAAGCAGCCTGTGATTTTGTATATTTTTTTTGTTTACCCAACTTTGCTTGGTGAAGATGGCCACATTAGTGTGGCTATCTGCCCCCAGGGTGCCCAAACCCTACTGCCCCATCTATTGGGGGTCCTGCCCCACCTTTTGGGGTGGCCCTCTCCCCCTCACCCCGAATGGAGGTGGGGTGTACCTCACGCAGCCGTTAGGAGGAGGCCCAGGGAGGCCTGCATGAGGTGTGTCACCCGGCCATTGGGGGTGGGGGCACCCCAAAAGGTGGGGCAGGACCCCCAATAGATGGGGTAGTAAGGTTTGGGCACAAGGGGAGTTGGGTTACCAAAGGAAAAAAGTGAAAATGTTGGAACGTTTTTCAGGGGGGGCGGTGGGGCACCCCAAAGGGTTGGGAAAGTTTCTAATGGAATGGGGCGTTAACCCCCCCACCGCCCACAATTGAGTGGGTGCCATGTCATGCAGCCCTCCCTGGGACCAGATATCTGCTCCTAGGAACGGACGCCTGAGCCCAGGGAGGAGTGCAGGACAGCCTCCCCCCTTATCTGCCCCTTGGGAGGGCTACATGAGATGGGCCGCCCCTCCAATTGGGGTGGTGGTGGAGAGGTGCAACCCCCTTCACGTTAGAAAATTCCACAGCGGTGTAGGGGGCCCCTCCGCCCCCGCAAAAGGGCAGCCTGCCATTTTGAATTGGGTTCTTCGTTTACTATACCTGCCTTGGCATAGAGGGGCACATTGGTGTGCCAGTCTGGCGCCGGGGCGCCCAAAACGTACAGGCCAATGCAACGGGGGGGCCAATATGGGTGGTCTGGTATTTGGGTGGGCTGACACAGATAATATATGTTTTGTTATTCCCTTTACAGGTCTTGAGCAGTTCAAGCTTCTCCCTTGTTATGTACGTATGAAATTTTGCTTATTCCAACATTTTATAGTGGGTGGAGGGCACATTGCTATTGGGATGGGGGTGAACAGGGCCTGTAGTGTTCTGTTGTGAAGGAAGTGGGTGCTCTGGGGAGGTATTGGGGTGGCCAGGAACACACTTGCCCGGGTTGCGGACAAAACGCCCCCCAGTGCAGCTGAACAGTGCTGTTTCCCTGGGAGGGAAGTTTGCCACTTAGCCATCTGTGCAATGTTTTTTTTGTGTGCTGGGGGTTGCCATACACCCATTGGTCTTATGCCAGTTTGCTATCACTGTGCAGTCCAGCCTTCTGTGGAGGTAGATGACTGAGAAGTTTCATGTATGTGGTGGAAGGAGCTGAAAAATGTACAGATATATGCCAGACAGTTTGGATGTGTTATTGGTAGGCAAAGCACTGAATGTAATTCTTTTATGTTTCCGTTGCAGTTGCGGCTACTGAAAAGCTTTTGCTGACTTATGTAAGTACCACATATATTACTTGGTAATGCGCGGGTTGAGGGTTACTGTGGTGGGAGAAACTGTGGCTGCAGTGTCAGTGGTATGGGTAAGAAAGGGTAGTAGGGCGGTTCGGGGGCCAGTGATGGGAGTGCCTTGCATTGAGGAAGGTGGCTGCTTTGCAGAAGGAAAAATTGGCCGACATAAGTAGCAGCTCCTTTTCAAAAATGTTGCCGGTAGTAATGCAGATGGTCATTTTGTTCTGAGCATGGTACGCGTACTTGATACAGAGAACACTACTTTTACTGCAACGATCACCATTTCTGTGGTCCTTTTCCAGCAGTCGTCCCAGTGAGCCCCGCCAGGCTCCCCATCCTTTTGCAGGGGGAAAAGCTGTAACGCAGGGTAGCTAGAGGGGCAGGAGGGGTGGGGGGTGAAGTCATTGGCCTTGGACTTCCATCTCCCAGATGGATATTTTGTCCCTCAAATGCAGCAGTGGGTGCAGGGTGCCCCGGCACGGTCCCCATCCCGTCCTAGAGGGGAAAGCTGCAGTGCTGGCCAGGCAGAGATGTAGGGTGGTGGTGGTTGATGTGTGTGACCTTGGCTGCTTCTCTGCCTTGGTAGTCGAATGGCCCCAAGTTCACCAGTACTTTAGGAGCTGCGCCCCAATTTCTCACAATCAAAGTGTCCAAATTTGCATGCATGTTTAATGAATGGCGCACATTCTGTCAGAGTAACTATATTCGGAGAGGTTACAAAGCACCCTTGCTGCACAGGTCATATCCTCTGTCAGACTAGTCTCCCTGCCAAAGTGTAATGGTGTAGCATGTGGAAGTCACCTTACCACCGTGCAGTGCAGGCGGTGGGCCACAGGAGCAGACAACCTTTACTGATTACAATTGCCCCAGCACAACTGTGTTATTGGCACAAGGTGACATGCTGTCTTCTTCACCTCTTTCCCACCTCCTTCCCCTAAAACACAAGTGCCAATTACGTAATGACCTACTGTAAATTCACATGAGAGGTGCATGTCCGAATGGGTGGTGTGTGTCTGGGATTGTTACAAGAGCCATGTGTTCACGCAATCATTCAGCTAGTTGGTAAACTGTATGTATAGGCATATTCATGGGGGTTCACTTGTTTCCATATCACAGTGACGATGAGGGTTGTGTAGATAATTGCCTACTCTTTCACCCAAAGGGCTGCACGATTTTCCGAGGGCCAACCACATCTGGCTCTCAAAGGGATGCCCTCCTGGTGCATTGGTTTGGGGTTAGGGGGAAGCGCTTTCACCAGCTCAGAGGAGCCATCAGCGATGTCCATGCAAAAGGAGATGCAACCCCCCCACCCTACAGTGGTGCACCTGGGAGGAAATGATTTAGCGTCTGTGGGAGGGGAAGGGATACATGAGCTGCTAATGGAGGAACTGGAATGGATAGCACAGAGGTTTCCAAACAGTGATGGTTTGGTGCCAGATTTCCGGGATTTATTTATTTTTATTTTTTTTCTGCAGGATGCCATATGCCCACTTGTCTTATTTCCATTTCCAATCTGTGTGCAGTCTAGCCTTCCGTAGTGGTAGATGACTGAGAAGTGTCATGGAACTGGTGGAAGGAAGTGAAAAATGTACAGATAGTTGCCAGACAGTTTGGATGTGTTATTGGTAGGCAAAGCATTGAATGTAATTCTTTTATGTTTCCTTTGCAGTTGCGGCTACTGAAAAGCTATTGCTGACTTATGTAAGTACAACATTTATTACTTGGTAATGTGGGGGTGGAGGGTTACTGCGGTGGAAGGAATTGTGGCTGCATTGTCAGTGATAAGGATGGGAAAGGGTAGTGGGGAGGGACGGGGGCCAGTGATGCGTGTGCCTTGCATTGAGTAAGGCAGCTCCTTTGCAGAAGGAAAGGTTTGGCCGACATAAGTAGCAGCAAATTTTCAATTTTTTTTCCCAGTAGTTATATAGATGGTCGTTTTTTCTGAGCATGCTATGCACACTTGTTACAGAGCTCATTCCTTTCACTGCAAAGTTCACCATTTCTGTGGTCCAATTCCAGCAGTGGTCCCAGTGTGCCCTGTCAGGGTCCCCATCCTTTTGCAGGGGGAAAAACTGTAACGCAGGGTAGCTAGAGAGGGGGGGTGTCATTGGCCTTGGGCGTCCGTCCCCCAGGTGGATATTTTGTCCTCCAAATTCAGCAGTGGGTGCAGGGTGCCCTGGCAGGATCCAATCCCTTCCAGGAGAGGAAAGCTGTAGTGCTGACCAGGAAGCGATGTAGGGTAGTGGTGGGTGATGGGTGTGACCTTGGCCACCTCCCTTCCTTGGTAGTGAAGTGCCCCCAAGTTCACCAGTGGTCCTGGAGCTATGGCCGAAACACTCACATTGAAAGTGTCTGAAGGTGCACCCATTTGTGGTAAATGTGGCACATTCTGTTAGGGTACCTATATTCAGAGAGCGTACAAAGCACACTTCCTGTGGACTTTATATCCTCTGTGAGACTAGTCACCCTGCCAAAGTGTAACGATGTAGCATGTGCAAGTCACCTTACCACCGTGCTGGGCAGGCGGTGGGCCACAGGAGCAGACAACTTTTACTGATTACAATTGCGCCAGCACAACTGTGTTATTGGCACAAGGTGACATACTATCTTCTTCACCTCTTTCCCCTGAAAATAATGTGGCAATTATGTGTCGACCTACTGTTATCTCAAATGAGAGGTGGTTTCCGAATGGATGAAGTGTGTGTCTGGGATTGTTACAAGAGTCATGTATTGCCGCAATTGTTGTGTAATTTGGTAAAATGTATGTGTAGCCATAATTATGGGGGTTTTCCTGTTTCCATTTCCTAGTGAGGATGAGGGTTGTGTGGATTTTCGGCCACTCTTATATCCAAAGGGCTGCACGACTTTTCCGAGGGCCACCTACATCTGGGTCTGGAAGGGATGGCCTTGCAGTGCATTGGTTTGGGGTGGGGGGGATGCGCCTTCACCAGCTCCGAGGAGCCATCATCGCTGCCCAAGCAAAAGGACAGCCCCCCCTGACCTTATAGTGGTTCACCTGGGAGGAAATGATTTTGCGTCTGTGGGACGGAAGAGGGTACGGGAGCAGCTCATGGCAGACCTTGAATGGATTGCACAGAGGTTTCCAAACACTGTGGTGGCCTGGTCCCAGATGATTCCCAGGATGGATTGGAGAACTCAAGGGAGTAGAAGGGCCATCAACCGCTCGGTGTGGAAACTGAATGGCGAGTTCACTAGACTGACAGAGGGCAACACCAGAATACGGACCATTCACCATGGCAATATCAAAGGTGCTGTGATGTTTCACAGAGATGGGGTGCACCTTTCCAAAACAGGCATGGAGCTGTTCATTGGAAACATAATGGATTTTGCCCAGACGCTATTTTAGGGGGGGTTTGCCCAGTGACTGATGGACGCACTGGAAGATGTGAAAAGTGAATAAAAATGGTAGTAAGTATGTTGGCAGTGAGACTTCCACTTTCTAGCAATTGTTTGCATTCATGGCATGTCAAAGCATTCAGTATGTTTCTGCTGCTTATTTCTTAGGTACCCATCACTACTTGCTTCAGCCTACATCAATTTGCTTGGCCTTGCAATAATTTTGTCCTTGTGAGCTTTCCCCTTACAATAGACACCCCTATGTGAATGAGCAGGTGTTTTTGTCAAAAGTGTGCCAGCAGTTGCCCGGAAGGGCCAGCCGTGTACTTTATTTATCTTCCCCTTCTGCTTCTTCATTGCCTATGGCTTTTCAACTCACCCAATCACTAATACGTTGCATGGTTGCTTCTCACCTCGATTTCCCATCCACAAGCATCCCATGGAGGAGGGCATGGTGCAAAGCATGTTGGCTGTTTCTGAATAGGTAGTGTGGCTGAAATCCTCGTCCCCACGCTTGTATTTCTGTACAGTTTAGCGGAATAGTACATTGTCCATAGATTTTTTGTTCCCTTTCTTTTAGGTGCAGGTGTGTTGTAGCTGTCTACCCACTTGTAGGAAAGCAGTCAGCTGGTCCTTAGCATTTCACGTGAGTGTTTGCAAAGTACTACTCCGTTTATTGTAGCGTGCAGGGAGTACGTCATATTGCAGAGGGCTGCTACAGTTTGTGAGCAAAGTCTGGACCTTTTGGTGTACTTGTGTGGAGTAGGTTTGTGGCACTGAATACCACTTATTGTGCTACGTTCCATAATTTCAGAAGCACACATACTTATTATTTCAGTCTTCATCTGGTCTTTGGGCAGTGAAGGGTTCCATAGCGAAGGTACTCATGGCTTCTCAGCGATCAATGTCTGGTGCGGAGGCATTAGCTGCAGTGATGGAGTCTGGCTCAGAGCAAGGCACAGATGTGTACATGCATTCTGAAACTGATAGTGCTTCTGAGGGGCAGGAGGGAAGTGATTGGGGAAGTGAGATGGCCATTGACGAAAGTCCCTCCTCCCACTCATCATCGTCATCATCTGGTGATGAAGAGGAAGGAAGAGTGCGTCCACCTTTTTGCACACTTCCCACACGCAGGGGACCTGTAAGGGGGAGGTGACGTGCAAGACGGCCACGCAATGTGGCAGTTCCTGACATGACTCAAGAGTCGCTCTGGGTGCCTCCAGCAATGGCTCAGCCTGTTGTGCCCCCTTTCACTGGTATATCAGGGTGCACAGTGAATACAGAAGGGTTTCAGCCTATTGATTTTTTCAACCTTTTTGTTGTTGATGGGTTCATTGCAGATGTGGTTCAGCAAACCAATTTATACGCTGCACAGTTCATGAGGTCTAGGGGTCCCACTCTGAAACCCCACTCCAGAGCACAAGCATGGATACCCACAAATGATGTTGAAATGAGACAGTTTTGGGGTCTAATTTTGCTCATGGGAATTGGACACAAGCCGTCTGTCGCAATATACTGGTCTACTGTAGCACCACTTTATTGCCCGTTTTTTTAAGCTACAATGAGCAGAAATCGCTTTCAAGCACTGCACCGTATGTTGCACTTCAATGACAATTCGGCAGCATTACCCAAAACGGACCCAAACTTTGATAGGTTGTTCAAACTGAAGCCATTTATGGACCACTTCACTCATCGATTTGCAGAGGTGTATGTTCCTAGCCAGAACATATCCATTGATGAATCGTTGGTGTTGTTCAAAGGTCGCCTTGTATTCAGGCAATATATTCCTAGCAAGAGATCACGATATGGGATTAAAATGTACATGTTGTGTGAAAGTATCACTGGGTATGTCAGCAGCATGAGAGTCTACACCGGTAAAGACTCTACCCTAAACCCTCCGGGCTGCCCAGCCCATTTAGGGACAAGTGAGAAGATTGTTTGGGATCTTCTCACACCATGGCTCTACAAGGGACATCATTTGTATGTAGACAATTTCTACACTGGAATTCCACTGTTCAAGGAATTGTTCAATGTGGGCACACTGGCATGCGGTACAATCCGCAGTAACCGCAAAGGCTTCCCCAGACAACTTGTGTGTAAGAAGTTGGCCAAGGGACAATGTATGGCATTGCGGCAGGATGAATGGTTAGCAGTGAAATTCTGCAACAAAAGGGATGTGTACATGCTAAGTACTATTCATGATGAAAGTACTTCAGCTGTCCCTCTGCGCAGGCAGACTCAGCAAGTGTTGAAGCCCAATTGCATTCTGGATTACAACAAGTACATGGGTGGAGTAGACAAAAATGACCAAGTGCTTGAGTCATACCACGCTGAACGCAAGTCGCGTTTCTGGTACAAAAAGTTAGCCACACACATTGTGCATATGGCAACGTACAATGCTTATGTGGTGTACCGTGCAGCTACTCCAGAAAACAAGCTCTCCTTTTTGGATTTTGAATTAGAAATTGTTCAATCTCTGGCTAATGTTCATGTACAAATTCCTTCCTTTCCAGAGGTCGAAGATGTGGCCAGATTGCAAGAGCGACACTTTGGTGATTATGTTCCTCCCACTGCCACGAAGGCACAACCGTACCGAAACTGTAAGGTGTGTACAAAACAAGGAAAGAGGAAGGATACTCGGGTGTACTGTCCCCAATGCCCTTCCCAGCCTGCCCTCTGCTTTCAGCCTTGTTTCCTTTTGTATCATACAAAGGAAAATTATTGGGAGATCGACTGATTTCCGAAAATGCCCATCATTCCTTGAAAGGGACACTTAGCCACTGAAATCGTGCATGTCTTGTAAAGGAATGGCACTCTTGCACCCTGCCCTGGAGGTGTACCTTCAATGAAAATGCAACAGGATGTCAACTCACTTCACTTGATTTAGCGTGCATTCACGAGCATTGCTAGTCCTGCTTCCTCCACTTGAGGCCTGCCTTGGAAAGGCAACCACAGCCGTAGCTTTCCCTTGAGGCCTGCCAAGAAAATGTACATCAGTCTAGATCCCTCAGCTCAAAGCGTGACTTGCAAAGGAACGCTAATCAGGCTCCTTCCATTGGAGGCGTGCCTGCGAAATAGTAATCATTATGAGTCCCTGTACTTGAGTTGTGCCATGCGGATCTTTCCCCTTTGGCGTGCTTTGGCAAGCAATGCTAGTCCTGCTCCCTCCACTTGAGGCCTGCCTGGGAAAGAGACATCACCCCCCGGTACCTTTCACTTCAGGTCTGCCTCATAAGGAAAAGGCAGTCTAGCTCCCTCTGCGCGTGGTGTGTCTTGCAAAGTAACGCAATGCTTGTTTCTTCCAAAGCAGGCGCATCTTGGAAAGAAATGCCACTCTAGCTCCCTCCACTTGAGGTGTGCCTTGGAGTAGGTGGGGACAGCACTCTGCTTTACTCCCCTTTGGCGTGCTTTGGCAAGCAATGCTAGTCCTGCTCCCTCCACTTGAGGCCTGCCTGTTAAAGAGACATCACCCCCGGTACCTTTCACTTCAGGTCTGCCTCATAAGGAAAAGGCAGTCTAGCTCCTTCTGCGCGTGGTATGCCTTGCAAAGTAACGCAATGCTTGTTTCTTCCAAAGCAGGCACATCTTGGAAAGAAATGCCACTCTAGCTCCCTCCACTTGAGGTGTGCCTTGGAGTAGGTGGGGACAGCACTCTGCTTTACTCCCCTTTGGCGTGCTTTGGCAAGCAATGCTAGTCCTGCCCCCTCCACTTGAGGCCTGACTGGGAAAGAGACATCACCCCCGATACCTTTCACTTCATGTCTGCCTCATAAGGAAAAGGCAGTCTAGCTCCCTCTGCGCGTGGTGTGCCTTGCAAAGTAACGCAATGCTTGTTTCTTCCAAAGCAGGCGCATCTTGGAAAGGAATGCCACTCCACCGCCTCTAGTTGAGGCGGGCCATGGAGAAGAAGGGTGGAGCACTCTGGGTCACTCCCCTATGGGAGTGCAGCTTGCTCCTGTTCGGGATTGCCTTGCAAAAAAAAACGTCTGGAAAACCCCATCCGCTTCTGGCGTACTTTGGACAGGAACCCAAATCTTGCTCCTTCCACCTAAGGTTTGGCAAGCAAAGAAAGGCCAGTCCCGCTCCCTCTACTCAAGCCGTGCGTTGTGGAAGACCAGAACACCATTCAGGTTCCCTCCACTCAAGGGGTGTCTTTTCAAAATAATACACGCCACTTTGGCTCCCTCCCTTGAGGTCTAAGTGTCATGAAAGTGGTACTTGGACACCAACTATATGGCAGCGGTGTCTTGCGTACCTCGTAAGATCCTGCCTTGTTTATTGTTTTACTGCGAGTAATGTTATGTGTGGTGTAAGTGACACGTCTTCTGTAGGAATGAATTGGATATGATTGGTGTGTGAATTAGGTAAAGATACAAAGAACATGCAGATGCAATTTCTGTGAATGGACTTTTCCAGCACTGCCGAAATGATTGTCATGTTGCAGGATGGCTGTTTTGTGTGGGTACGGTGGAACATAAGAATGTTTACCCATAGTTGCTATGGGCATACTCAAAGCTGGTGTGGAAGATAGCGCCTGTAGGGCAGGGTAGCGAAGTGAGCCAGTATGAACTTGCTATCACTGTCCACATGTGATTGCCGGCACATAAAGTTTGCATGCAGACACAATTGCTATGAAATTGATGCCAAATGATAGTTAAGATATTGCTAGAGACACAGTTGCATTGTACACACATGTCCACGTGGTATAAGTGTGTAGATATGCTCATGTGTAGATACACTTGCTCTGGTGCTAGTGATTTGGTAGAAGTGCAACTGCTGAAATGGATGCCAACTGACTGCAGACACGAAAGGGATACGAATGGCCAGTGATCCGGTGGGTGCCTTGTCGTGGCATCACTGCTCACAAGGACAAACCTTCTTGTGCTACACAAGGAGGTTTGTCCTTGTGCTAAATCCCACCTTGCATGTCTAACTGCATTGTGTCTGGTATGTATGGGAAGTGTGAGGAAAGGTGCATGTGAAATGTTTTACTACCAGTACTTTACTGTTTCCTAAGCGCAATACAGCGAAGTTACTATACAAAAGATGTACCCATTGTCACTCAGGTACCACACCTGCACAAAAGAGGTCAGCCTCTCATTGGGACACGTGTGGCGATGCGGGAAGGTAGGCCACGTGTTGTTGGCGGTGTGTTTCGTGAGTGGCCAGAGGGAAATATATGAGAATTGTCTGCATTTCCAGCCAATTTCAGATACATTTCCCTGTGTGCACTCACCGAAACACGTCGCCACCAACAGATGTCATACCTTCTCGCGTTCCCACAGGTGTCCCGACGAAAATGGTACCTTACATGTGTGGGTGCACCTACCGGGGTGCAAAATGAAAGGGGTAACCCGCTAGTAACCCCAAGCCTTTCGCCACAGCACAATTTGTTCATGTGGGCAACCTACAGATTTGGGCCTAGGGTGTCGAAGCCAGCAAGGAAAACAGGGAACCCCATGCATTTCCCAAAAGAGGACACCCGTGGGAATGCACAGAGGTCTGACTTGCGTGAAGCGGCCCAGAATTTATTACCCAGAACCCCAGACAAAGTGAACATTGTGTTTTTTCCCCACCAAATATCACACTTTGTCGGGGATTGCGGCTAATAAAAACTGGGGCAATTTGTGCAAGGCAGACCTCTGTGGATTCCCACAGGTGTCCTCTTTTGGGAAATGCATGGGGTTCCCTGTTTCCCTTGCTGGCTTCGACACCCTAGGCCCAAATCTGTAGGTTGCCCACATGAACAAAATGGGCAGTGGCGAATGGCTTGGGGTTCCCAGTCGGTTACCCTTTTCCTTTTGCGCCCCCGGTAGGTGCACCCACACAGTGAGGTACCGTTTTCATCGGGACACGTGTGGGGACGTGGGAAGGTAGGCCACGTGTTGTTGGCGGTGTGTTTCGGTGGGTGGCCAGAGCGAAATGTCTGAGAATTGTCTTCATTTCCGGCCAATTTCAGAGACATTTCCCTGTGTCCACTCACCGAAACACGTCGCCAACAGCAGATGTCATACCTTCTCATGTTCCCACAGGTGTCCCGACGAAAAAGGTACCTTGCATGTGTGGGTGCACCTACAGGGGGCGCAAAAGGAAAAGGGTAACCCGCTGGTAACCCCAAGCCTTTCGCCACAGCACAATTTGTTCATGTGGGCAACCTACAGATTTGGGCCTAGGGTGTCGAAGCCAGCAAGGAAAACAGGGAACCCCATGCATTTCCCAAAAGAGGACACCCGTGGGAATGCACAGAGGTCTGACTTGCGCAAAGCGGCCCAGAATTTATTACCCAGAACCCCAGACAAAGTGAACATTGTGTTTTTTCCCCACCAAATATCACACTTTGTCGGGGATTGCGGCTAATAAAAACTGGGGCAATTTGCGCAAGGCAGACCTCTGTGGATTCCCACGGGTGTCCTCTTTTGGGAAATGCATGGGGTTCCCCGTTTCCCTTGCTGGCTTCGACACCCTAGGCCCAAATCTGTAGGTTGCCCACATGAACAAAATGGGCAGTGGCGAATGGCTTGGGGTTCCCAGTTGGTTACCCTTTTCCTTTTGCGCCCCCGGTAGGTGCACCCACACATGTGAGGTACCGTTTTCATCGGGACACGTGTGGGAACGCAGGACGGTAGGCCATGTGTTGTTGGGGGCGTGTTTCGATGGGTGCGTCAAGCAAAATGTGCGGAAAATGTGTTTTTTTCCCAAATTTTGGACTTTGCGGGGGTGTCTGGGTAAAAAATTCTGGGGCGATGTGCGCAAATCATACCTCTGCGGATTCCCACGGGTGTCCTCTATTCGGAAATGCATGGGGTTCGCTGTTTTCCTTGGTGGCTTGGACACCCGAGGCCCATATCTGTACGTTGTGCCGGTCGGCAGAATGTCTGAGATTTCGCTCTGAAAACAGACTTGGGGTTACTTGTGTTTTAGGCTTACCCCTTGGCGGCCAGGTAGGTGCACCCACACATGTGAGGTACCGTTTTCATCGGGACACCTGTGGGAACGCGTGACGGTAGGCCATGTGTTGTTGGCGGCGTGTTTCGATGGGTGCGTCAAGCGAAATGTGCGGAAAATGCGTTTTTTTCCCCAAATTTCGGATTTTGCGGGGGTGTCTGGGTAAAAAATTCTGGGGCGATGTGCGCAAATCATACCTCTGCGGATTCCCACTTGTGTCCTCTTTTCGGAAATGCATGGGGTTCCCCGTTTTCCTCAGTGGCTTGGACACCCAGTCCCATATCTGTATGTTGTGCCGGTCGGCAGAATGTCTGAGATTTTGCTCTGAAAGCAGACTTGGGGTTACTTGTGTTTTAGGCTTTCCCCTTGGCGGCCAGGTAGGTGCACCCACACATGTGAGGTACCGTTTTCATCAGGACACCTGTGGGAACGCGTGACGGTAGGCCATGTGTTGTTGGGGGCGTGTTTTGAGGGGTGCGTCGAGCGAAATGTGCAGAAAAAGTGTTTTTTTCCCGACATTTCAGACTTTGCGGGGCTGTCTGGGTAAAAAATTCTGGGGCGATGTGCGCAAATCATACCTCTGCGGATTCCCACGGGTGTCCTCTTTTCGGAAATGCATGGGGTTCCCTGTTTTCCTCGGTGGCTTGGACACCCGAGGCCCATATCTGTACGTTGTGCAGCTCGGCAGAATGTCTGAGATTTCCCTCTGAAAACAGACTTGGGGTTACTTGTGTTTTAGGCTTTCCCCTTGGCGGCCAGGTAGGTGCACCCACACATGTGAGTTACCGTTTTCATCGGGACACCTGTGGGAACGCGTGACGGTAGGCCATGTGTTGTTGGGGGCGTGTTTCGATGGGTGCGTCAAGCGAAATGTGCGGAAAATAGGTTTTTTTCCCCAAATTTCGGACTTTGCGGGGGTGTCTGGGTAAAAAATTCTGGGGCGATGTGTGCAAATCATACCTCTGCGGATTCCCACGGGTGTCCTCTTTTCGGAAATGCATGGGGTTCCCTGTTTTCCTTGGTGGCTTGGACACCCGAGGCCCATATCTCTACGTTGTGCCGGTCGGCAGAATGTCTGAGATTTCGCTCTGAAAACAGACTTGGGGTTACTTGTGTTTTAGGCTTTCCCCTTGGCGGCCAGGTAGGTGCACCCACAAATGTGAGGTACCGTTTTCATCGGGACACCTGTGGGAACGCGTGACAGTAGGCCATGTGTTGTTGGGGGCGTGTTTCGATGGGTGTGTCAAGCAAAATGTGCGGAAAATGCGTTTTTTTCCCCAAATTTCGGACTTTGCGGGGGTGTCTGGGTAAAAAATTCTGGGGCGATGTGCGCAAATCATACCTCTGCGGATTCCCACGGGTGTCCTCTTTTCGGAAATGCATGGGGTTGCCCATTTTCCTTGGTGGCTTGGACACCCGAGGCCCATATCTGTACGTTGTGCCGGTCGGCAGAATGTCTGAGATTTCGCTCTGAAAACAGACTTGGGGTTACTTGTGTTTTAGGCTTTCCCCTTGGCGGCCAGGTAGGTGCACCCACACATGTGAAGTACCGTTTTCATCGGGACACCTGTGGGAACGCGTGACGGTAGGCCATGTGTTGTTGGGGGCGTGTTTCGATGGGTGCGTCAAGCAAAATGTGCGGAAAATGCGTTTTTTTCCCCAAATTTCAGACTTTGCCGGGGTGTCTGGGTAAAAAATTCTGGGGAGATGTGCGCAAATCATACCTCTGCGGATTCCCATGGTTGTTCTCTTTTCGGAAATGCATGGGGTTCCCTGTTTTCCTTGGTGGCTTGGACACCCGAGGCCCATATCTGTACGTTGTGCCGGTCGGCAGAATGTCTGAGATTTCGCTCTGAAAACAGACTTGGGGTTACTTGTGTTTTAGGCTTTCCCCTTGGCGGCCAGCTAGGTGCACCCACACATGTGAGGTACCGTTTTCATCGGGGCACCTGTGGGAACGCGTGACAGTAGGCCATGTGTTGTTGGGGGCGCGTTTCGATGGGTGCGTCAAGCGAAATGTGCGGAAAATGCATTTTTTCCCCCAAATTTCGGACTTTGCAGGGGTGTCTGGGTAAAAAATTCTCGGGCGATGTGCGCAAATCATACCTCTGCAGATTCCCACGGGTGTCCTCTTTTCAGAAATGCATGGGGTTCCCTGTTTTCCTTGGTGGCTTGGACACCCGAGGCCCATATCTGTACGTTGTGCCGGTTGGCAGAATGTCTGAGATTTCGCTCCGAAAACAGACTTGGGGTTACTTGTGTTTTAGGCTTTCCCCTTGGTGGCCAGGTAGGTGCACCCACACATGTGAGGTACCGTTTTCATCGGGACAACTGTGGGAACGCGTGACGGTAGGCCATGTGTTGTTGGGGGCGTGTTTTGATGGGTGCGTCGAGCGAAATGTGCAGAAAAAGTGTTTTTTTCCCGACATTTCGGACTTTGCGGGGCTGTCCGGGTAAAAAATTCCAGGGCGATGTGCGCAAATCATACCTCTGAAGATTCCCACGGGTGTCCTCTTTTCAGAAATGCATGGGGTTCCCTGTTTTCCTTGGTGGCTTGGACACCCGAGGCCCATATCTGTACGTTGTGCCGGTCGGCAGAATGTCTGAGATTTCGCTCTGAAAACAGACTTGGGGTTACTTGTGTTTTAGGCTTTCCCCTTGGCGGCCAGGTAGGTGCACCTACACATGTGAGGTACCGTTTTCATTGGGACACCTGTGGGAATGCGTGACGGTAGGCCATGTGTTGTTGGGGGCGTGTTTCAATTGGTGTGTCAAGCAAAATGTGCGGAAAATGCGTTTTTTTCCCCAAATTTCAGACTTTGCAGGGGTGTCTGGGTAAAAAATTCTGGGGCGATGTGCGCAAATCATACCTCTGCGGATTCCCACGGGTGTCCTCTTTTCGAAAATGCATGGGGTTCCCCGTTTTCCTTGGTGGCTTGGACACCCGAGGCCCATATCTGTATATTGTGCCGGTCGGCAGAATGTCTGAGATTTCCCTCTGAAAACAGACTTGGGGTTACTTGTGTTTTAGGCTTTCCCCTTGGCGGCCAGGTAGGTGCACCCACACATGTGAGGTACCGTTTTCATCGTGACACCTGTGGGAACGCGTGACGGTAGGCCATGTGTTGTTGGGGGCGTGTTTCGATGGGTGCGTCAAGCAAAATGTGCGGAAAATGCGTTTTTTTCCCGACATTTCGGACTTTGCAGGGGTGTCTGGGTAAAAAATTCTGGGGCGATGTGCGCAAATCATACCTCTGCGGATTCCCACGGGTGTCCTCTTTTCGGAAATGCATGGGGTTCCCTGTTTTCCTCGGTGGCTTGGACACCCGAGGCCCATATCTGTAGGTTGTGCCGGTCGGCAGAATGTCTGAGATTTCGCTCTGAAAACAGACTTGGGGTTACTTGTGTTTTAGGCTTTCCCCTTGGCGGCCAGGTAGGTGCACCCACACATGTGAGGTACCGTTTTCATCGGGACACCTGTGGGAACGCGTGACGGTAGGCCATGTGTTGTTGGGGGCGTGTTTTGATGGGTGCGTCGAGCGAAATGTGCAGAAAAAGTGTTTTTTTCCAGACATTTCGGACTTTGCGGGGCTGTCTGGGTAAAACATTCCGGGGCGATGTGCGCAAATCGTACCTCTGCGGATTCCCACGGGTGTCCTCTTTTTGGAAATGCATGGGGTTCCCCGTTTTCCTTGGTGGCTTGGACACCCGAGGCCCATATCTGTACGTTGTGCCGGTCGGCAGAATGTCTGAGATTTCGCTCTGAAAACAGACTTGGGGTTACTTGTGTTTTAGGCTTTCCCCTTGGCGGCCAGGTAGGTGCACCCACACATGTGAGGTACCGTTTTCATCGGGACACCTGTGGGAACGCGTGACGGTAGGCCATGTGTTGTTGGGGGCGTGTTTTGATGGGTGCGTCGAGCGAAATGTGCAGAAAAAGTGTTTTTTTTCCGACATTTCGGACTTTGCGGGGTGTCTGGGTAAAAAATTCTGGGGCGATGTGCGCAAATCATACCTCTGCAGATTCCCATGGGTGTCCTCTTTTCGGAAATGCATGGGGTTCGCTGTTTTCCTTGGTGGCTTGGACACCCGAGGCCCATATCTGTACATTGTGCCGGTCGGCAGAATGTCTGAGATTTCTCTCTGAAAACAGACTTGGGGTTACTTGTGTTTTAGGTTTTCCCCTTGGCGGCCAGGTAGGTGCACCCACACATGTGAGGTACCGTTTTCATCGGGACACCTGTGGGAACGCGTGACGGTAGGCCATGTGTTGTTGGGGGCGTGTTTCGATGGGTGCTTCAAGCAAAATGTGCGGAAAATGCGTTTTTTTCCCCAAATTTCGGACTTTGCGGGGGTCTCTGGGTAAAAAGTTCTCGGGCGATGTGCGCAAATCATACCTCTGTGGTTTCCCACGTGTGTCCTCTTTTCGGAAATGCATGGGGTTCCCCGTTTTCCTTGGTGGCTTGGATACCCGAGGCACATATCTGTACGTTGTGCCGGTCGGCAGAATGTCTGAGATTTCGCTCTGAAGACAGACTTGGGGTTACTTGTGTTTTAGGCTTTCCCCTTGGCGGCCAGGTAGGTGCACCTACACATGTGAGGTACCGTTTTCATCGGGACACCTGTGGGAACGCGTGACGGTAGGCCATGTGTTATTGGGGGCGTGTTTTGATGGGTGCGTCGAGCGAAATGTGCAGAAAAAGTGTTTTTTTCCCGACATTTCGGACTTTGCGGGGCTGTCTGGGTAAAACATTCCGGGGCGATGTGCGCAAATCATACCTCTGTGGATTCCCACGGGTGTCCTCTTTTCGGAAATGCATGGGGTTCCCCGTTTTCCTTGGTGGCTTGGACACCCGAGGCCCATATCTGTACGTTGTGCCGGTCGGCAGAATGTCTGAGATTTCGCTCTGAAAACAGACTTGGGGTTACTTGTCTTTTAGGCTTTCCCCTTGGCGGCCAGGTAGGTGCACCCACACATGTGAGGTACCGTTTTCATCGGGACACATGTGGGAACGTGTGACGGTAGGCCTTGTGTTGTTGGGGCGTGTTTTGATGGGTGCGTCGAGCGAAATGTGCAGAAAAAGTGTTTTTTTTCCGACATTTCGGACTTTGCGGGGGTGTCTGGGTAAAAAATTCTGGGGCGATGTGCGCAAATCATACCTCTGTGGATTCCCACGGGTGTCCTCTTTTCGGAAATGCATGGGGTTCCCTGTTTTCCTTGGTGGCTTTGACACCCGAGGCCCATATCTGTACGTTGTGCCGGTCGGCAGAATGTCTGAGATTTCGCTCTGAAAACAGACTTGGGGTTACTTGTGTTTTAGGCTTTCCCATTGGCGGCTAGGTAGGTGCACCCACACATGTGAGGTACCGTTTTCATCGGGACACCTGTGGGAACGTGGGACGGTAGGCCATGTGTTGTTGGGGGCGTGTTTCGATGGGTGCTTCAAGCGAAATGTGCGGAAAATGCGTTTTTTTCCCCAAATTTCGGACTTTGCGGGGTGTCTGGGTAAAAAATTCTGGGGCGATGTGCGCAAATCATACCTCTGTGGATTCCCACGGGTGTCCTCTTTTTGGAAATGCATGGGGTTCCCCGTTTTCCTTGGTGGCTTGGACACCCGAGGCCCATATCTGTACGTTGTGCCGGTCGGCAGAATGTCTGAGATTTCGCTCTGAAAACAGACTTGGGGTTACTTGTGTTTTAGGCTTTCCCCTTGGCGGCCAGGTAGGTGCACCCACACATGTGAGGTACCGTTTTCATCGGGACACCTGTGGGAACGCGTGACGGTAGGCCATGTGTTGTTGGGGGCGTGTTTTGATGGGTGCGTCGAGCGAAATGTGCAGAAAAAGTGTTTTTTTTCCGACATTTCGGACTTTGCGGGGTGTCTGGGTAAAAAATTCTGGGGCGATGTGCGCAAATCATACCTCTGCAGATTCCCATGGGTGTCCTCTTTTCGGAAATGCATGGGGTTCGCTGTTTTCCTTGGTGGCTTGGACACCCGAGGCCCATATCTGTACATTGTGCCGGTCGGCAGAATGTCTGAGATTTCTCTCTGAAAACAGACTTGGGGTTACTTGTGTTTTAGGTTTTCCCCTTGGCGGCCAGGTAGGTGCACCCACACATGTGAGGTACCGTTTTCATCGGGACACCTGTGGGAACGCGTGACGGTAGGCCATGTGTTGTTGGGGGCGTGTTTCGATGGGTGCTTCAAGCGAAATGTGCGGAAAATGCGTTTTTTTCCCCAAATTTCGGACTTTGCGGGGGTCTCTGGGTAAAAAATTCTGGGGCGATGTGCGCAAATCATACCTCTGTGGTTTCCCACTGGTGTCCTCTTTTCGGAAATGCATGGGGTTCCCCGTTTTCCTTGGTGGCTTGGACACCCGAGGCACATATCTGTACGTTGTGCCGGTCGGCAGAATGTCTGAGATTTCGCTCTGAAGACAGACTTGGGGTTACTTGTGTTTTAGGCTTTCCCCTTGGCGGCCAGGTAGGTGCACCTACACATGTGAGGTACCGTTTTCATTGGGACACCTGTGGGAACGCGTGACGGTAGGCCATGTGTTATTGGGGGCGTGTTTTGATGGGTGCGTCGAGCAAAATGTGCAGAAAAAGTGTTTTTTTCCCGACATTTCGGACTTTGCGGGGCTGTCTGGGTAAAACATTCCGGGGCGATGTGCGCAAATCATACCTCTGTGGATTCCCACGGGTGTCCTCTTTTCGGAAATGCATGGGGTTCCCCGTTTTCCTTGGTGGCTTGGACACCCGAGGCCCATATCTGTACGTTGTGCCGGTCGGCAGAATGTCTGAGATTTCGCTCTGAAAACAGACTTGGGGTTACTTGTCTTTTAGGCTTTCCCCTTGGCGGCCAGGTAGGTGCACCCACACATGTGAGGTACCGTTTTCATCGGGACACATGTGGGAATGCGTGACGGTAGGCCATGTGTTGTTGGGGCGTGTTTTGATGGGTGCGTCGAGCGAAATGTGCAGAAAAGGTGTTTTTTTTCCGACATTTCGGACTTTGCGGGGGTGTCTGGGTAAAAAATTCTGGGGCGATGTGCGCAAATCATACCTCTGCGGATTCCCACGGGTGTCCTCTTTTCGGAAATGCATGGGGTTCCCTGTTTTCCTTGGTGGCTTGGACACCCGAGGCCCATATCTGTACGTTGTGCCGGTCGGCAGAATGTCTGAGATTTCGCTCTGAAAACAGACTTGGGGTTACTTGTGTTTTAGGCTTTCCCATTGGCGGCTAGGTAGGTGCACCCACACATGTGAGGTACCGTTTTCATCGGGACACCTGTGGGAACGTGGGACGGTAGGCCATGTGTTGTTGGGGGCGTGTTTCGATGGGTGCTTCAAGCAAAATGTGCGGAAAATGCGTTTTTTTCCCCAAATTTCGGACTTTGCGGGGTGTCTGGGTAAAAAATTCTGGGGCGATGTGCGCAAATCATACCTCTGTGGTTTCCCACGGGTGTCCTCTTTTCGGAAATGCATGGGGTTCCCCGTTTTCCTTGGTGGCTTGGACACCCGAGGCCCATATCTGTACGTTGTGCCGGTCGGCAGAATGTCTGAGATTTCGCTCTGAAAACAGACTTGGGGTTACATGTGTTTTAGGCTTTCCCATTGGCGGCTAGGTAGGTGCACCCACACATGTGAGGTACCGTTTTCATCGGGACACCTGTGGGAACGTGGGACGGTAGGCCATGTGTTGTTGGGGGTGTGTTTCGATGGGTGCTTCAAGCGAAATGTGCGGAAAATGCGTTTTTTTCCCCAAATTTCGGACTTTGCGGGGGTGTCTGGGTAAAAAATTCTGGGGCGATGTGCGCAAATCATACCTCTGTGGTTTCCCACGGGTGTCCTCTTTTCGGAAATGCATGGGGTTCCCCGTTTTCCTTGGTGGCTTGGACACCCGAGGCCCATATCTGTACGTTGTGCCGGTCGGCAGAATGTCTGAGATTTCGCTCTGAAAACAGACTTGGGGTTACTTGTGTTTTAGGCTTTCCCCTTGGCGGCCAGGTAGGTGCACCCACACATGTGGGTACCGTTTTCATCGGGACACCTGTGGGAACGCGGGACGGTAGGCCATGTATTGTGTTTGCGTAGTTTTCATAAAGTTTTGACCCATTTGCTGGTGCCCTTTGTATCACAACCCTTTCTTTTCCCAAATGTGACCCACATTTAGTTGCTGCTTTAGCAACCATACACTTTTGTAACCTGCACAAGTCACCTACCCTTGAAAAGGTTCCCCTCTGCTCTTTCAAAAAATGTATGGCTGCCGTTCCTCACCACATTGGTTTTCCCAATTTACACATGCTAAGGGCGTCTGGTCAGGCCGTGAGTGTAAAACTCCTGTATACCATGGCTCAGTGTTTGGCTTGTGGTATTGCTTGTTTTGTAAAAACACTACAAAAATGGTATGCTCTCCTAACTGCAAGAGTCGGGGGAATGTAGCTGAGCATTGCTTTTCTAAAAATTCAGAGAAGCCATTGCCGTACCAAGCCAACCATGTCCAACACATACCTTTTTTTCAGTCATTTTCCTGCTTTTCCCCCATTCGATGGCAGTTTCCCCTACCTAGTTGTTGCCTGACCTATGCAAATCACCTCTTCCTAAACTTGGAATTTCGTCTACTTTTCATAAATATATGCCTTTCTGTCCGCCAATTTGGCTTTCCTGCCCTTTTCTTCCATTCCGTCCATGCATGTCCAATTGGCAAAAATGGCAAAAATCGCCTACCTCTCACAAAACGGTTGATAACCACATCAAAATAATTTTTTTCCATTTCCACTCAACCTGTTCCTGAAAGCCACCACATTGGGGAACTCAGCACAGCAAACCATTTGTTCCTAGTTCTTACAAGGAAAAAAACACAGGCTTCTTTGTACATCATTTTATTGGCATTTTTTGAAAAAACCCAACATTTTCACTCTTTTTCCTTATTTTCTTTCACCCCCCTACAGAAACCTGGGATTCCCGGGTGGCTTTACGACCGCCTACATGTGGGAAAAAAAGGAGCCAAATTTGGCCGAGATATCTCATGTAACAAAAAAGTTACAAGCCATTGAATGGCCACATACCAAAATCACCAAAAAAGGCCCTGGCACTGGGGAGAAATACCCATGGCACTTAAAGGGTTAATGTCCATACTCCTTGCGCACATGTGTGTAATTTTGGGTAAATGTCCGATATTGCAAAACCAGTTAAAAAGCGCAAAATGTTGTCATTTTTGAATGCAAGCCCCCAGGAAGATCAGAGGCGGACAAGCATAGACCATAAGGAATATATAATGTGTACATGTAATTTCAACTGTAATTTCCTCTGACCATAAAACCTACAGCATCACTCTGACTCACATTTCCTTCCCCCAATCATGGGAGAGGGGAGAATTGGGCCAATGACAAGTGAGAGGGGCAGGTTTAGTTATGACCAAGGCACACACCCATTTTCAAAACACATAAAAAGAGACTGCTGGGACAGGTAGAGACATTCAATTCCATTTGCTGCGGAGCATGCTGACCGACGACTTCACATCCAGAGATCCAGACTTCAAATCCATCAATCTCCAAAGACCAGAACTTTACTTCAGAACTTAAAGCAAGGGCCTAAACCTGCAAACTGAGAACTCTTCTCAGCAGGCCTCAGCATCCTTAAAATCATTTGCAACTATTCCACAGCCGGGCGAGCTGTTTGAATTCTTTTGCCAAGAACAATTGCCAGAGACCAGACCAGAGATCCAGAGTGACCCAGACCACTGTGAGCAGAACCAGAGAGCTGACCCAGATCACTGTGAAGTGCCGAGACCAGAACCGGAGTGCAGTCCAAAACCTGACCAGATCCGTGGCGAGGCCTATTTCAAATTTATATTGTGAGTACCTAGCAGAACAGTGCAGAACCAATCTCTTAGTTAAAATAATCTAATCCAAACTATTTCAACCTAAGTAGAACAGCCTCCTAGAAATCGTGTCATCTGTCATTTGTAAAGCTGCACAACTGTCACCTGTCAATTCTGAAGCTGCAAGCTGTCACCTGTCATTTTGAGTTTACTTTAAATCCGAAAAACTACCTTTATTTAATCGTCCGTGTCTCTGGAACCGTTTAAGCTAGGAACGAAATGTAACTTTCCTCTGAAAGCTTAGAATCTCAGCTTTCCAACAAACCGACTTGCTACTCCTTATACTTTTGCCATAATCACGATTCACGCACTCGCAAATTTTGCCGCGATTTGCGATTTGGCCTGATTTCTTTACCTGTAAAAAGATAGCAGCTTTTTGCTTTCCTCTGCTAAAAATGTGTTTGCCTCTTAATAACCATCCCTGAATCATTGCTTAAGTGAGCCTGAGCTCATCCCAAGTATCTCTCACTCACCCTAAACATCCTAAAGGGAATTAAAAGCATTTTCAGCATATTTCTCACTTCATTGCCACCACATTCAAATCACTTGGGCCTGTGTTTTAAAACTCATACCGGTTTTCTCTAAGCTTGCTGGGGTGGGAATTGAATTTCGTATTGTCTTTGATTGCATTCCTGAGAACTGTGTGCTCCTCTTTCCATCTCCTTCCATTTCTTACATTGCATAGGGGAGGGGGGTGAATTGCCAGAGAAAAAGTGATTATCTTATCTTTTGCTAAAATCACATCAAGTATTTCTGTAATGCATTTTATTCCTCATTGCTTTTCCCTTGAAATCATAAAAGTATTTTTGCTACTTTATCCATCCTACACCAACTCCTCATTGATTATAAAGAAGTGTGCTAGTGTCAGATTACCCATTGTTGATTAACATTATATTTATAAGGGCGATATTGATTATTCATTTATTATAAAAGTGTGGTATCTATATTTTGTTTCATTTCTCAAATAAACCTTTTAAACTTGCAAAACAGAACTACTTCTTGGCTCAGTGGGGTCAGGGGGATTCTAAGAGAGGGGTGTTATATAGGGGTAGTCATCCAGAACTCATGAACTGGACATAAAGATATATCAATAAGGGTTTCCATTCAGTATCCCAGACTAGGCATTGACTTAGCTGTAGTGTTGAATTGAATCCTCTTACAAAGTGGGGGCTCGAGCCGGGATATTCTGGGTTAGATTTATCACTTGTGCAGATTAATACAGTGTGCTAACTGGCAGGAGACATACATCCGGTCGGATCACCACGCTGTGTTACGCTGTAAAGCACTCCTCAAAGGAACGCTCTAAGGAAACGGTCTGTTTTGCAAAAATAAAATACAAACTTCTGTAAGTCAGGAAGGAACTTAAATTCCAGAATGACGACACTGGTAGACATCAAAATAGCCAGAGAGCACTTCTTACATAAGCTATTTGTGAGAGGTGAGTGGACTCATCAGGACCAAATAGTCTGGTTGCAGGCAATCGCGCAACAGGTCACTGAAACAGGGTCAGATACATGGGGGGATCAGGGTCCCCTACATGTGGCCCTGAGTGAATTATATATGGGCCCTAAAGCCAAAGATGAACATAATAAGATTGCCAGGATAGCGGCATATTTGTATCTATATATGGGAGCCATGCAGGACAAATGTGCTGAAGGCCAAGATCTGGCAAATAGGCAACAGATGGCGTTAGAGAAGGCCCAATCTGATCTGGACTCTTCTGAGCGGAGGCTGCTCAAGAGCCAGGAGTCAGAAAAGGACAGCAGACAGTACATCACTAAAATAAAGGAGGATATGGATGTGCTGCGACAGGAAAAGGCGGACCAGGATACCAGATTTCTGGCCTTGCAGAAGGAGTACCAAAAAGGTTTGGACTCCCTACTGCAGAGCCAGAAAAAGCTGGAGCAACAATTAGATTTCAATAGGGCATGTGCCGAGCAGGTAGTCACCCTGCAAAGCCACCTAGATAGGGAGAAGGCAGAGCGCAATAAACTGATTTTGAAAGACCTGGATACGCAGGCAGAGTTTGAGCAGGAGCGCCGGAAAGCTGGTGCCTTCCAAAGGCAAAGGGACGACCTGGCGGCACAGATGCAGGAAAGGGATACCTTAGGCCAGGAAGTCTGCCACTTAAAAAGGAAAATGGAAGAAAATCACCTGGCCCTCCAGGGACTGGGTGACCTCCAAAAAGAACACCAGAACTTGTTAGAGCACACCAGGAGGGTGGAGGATGCTCTGGCAAGAAAGGAGCAGGCCAATAGGGACACAGCTCAGGAGGTAACCCTCCTGCAGCAGAGGATGGCCCAGTACTCCAGGACCAATCAGGAGTCACACAGAGAAAATGAGGCTCTCTGTCAGCACAATGATAGGCTCCAGCAACAGGTAGCCATGCAGGAGAGACTGATAGAGTCTAGTAAGGCCTTAACTGAGGAACTGAAAGCGCAGGCTCTTGCATTGCAACAGGAAGCAGGGGCGGATAGAGATGAGGTTCGCTGGGAAAGAGAAACTCCTGAGCATAACCTCAGGAGCCCTAGTACCAGGGGCCTTCATCTCTCCCAGTCCCTGGACTCTGCCACCCCCATGTCCCCTCGCGCACATGAGCCCAGGGCAACGGGGATGGCAGATTACTATCCAGCTAAAAGTATGGGGCTCATAGGCCAGTACCACCCAGGAATGGAGGGGCGGGCATCCGGGTATGGGCACCCAAGCACAGTGCAATTTAGTGGGGAACCCCAGGAGAGTAGGCCCATTAAGGGCATCCTGAAAACCTCTGCCCAGTTAGGTCAGTGGGGGGGTACCCATCAAATCCTGGTAGCAAGGAGGGATCTGAAGACTCCTCTGAGTGTCACAGGACACAGGAGACCAGGTCCCCACATTCTGCCAGCCATTCCCAAGCTCGCAGAATCCGGGAAAACCTGGAAGATCAGACGGGCACCTCTGGGAGCAGCGCTTCTGAGTCGGAGGAAGAATGGACCAGGGTTACCCGAACCAAAAGGGCCAATAAGGCAAAAAGGGCCTTGCTTAAGGACCCATTAAAACAAATAAAGGCAATCAGGAGTGTCATCACTCCTTATCATAAGAACGCCAAGTATTCCATTTGGGAACACTTGGAGCTCTATGAGCAAATGATGGAGACTTTCCATTTGAAGGACAGTAGTAGCTGCATCCAGTACGTCAAATGGACATTCTCCCCAGAATACTCCAGTTTCTTTGCGGGGCTGGAGGACCAAAATCATTTAAGATGGTCCACCTATAAGGCGGCCATCTTGAAACATTTTTCTGTTCACATAAATCCTCAAGAGGCTCGCAAGGCAGCCTACAATTTGCAATGTGGGGAGGATCAGGCCCCACAAGAGTTTGTGCAAGAATTAAAACGTGCTTTTGCGCAGACCACCAGAAGGGTGCGCACGGATAGCAGAGAATTTATCAATACGTTTTTCCATGCCTTACCCAAATACATAATGACCCAGCTTGTGAGAGATTTTCATGAGAAAAGATCTTTAGACTGGGTCATTGAACAGGCTACCCGGATCTATGAGGTGCAGAAGCCCATCGAAAATAAAAATAATGCGCCGAAAAACCCCAAAACCAACAGCACCCCTGCTGCTGCCAAGGTGGCAGAGGTAAAGGTTGCCCCCGTTTTAGATTTGCAGATGGGGGGGCCTAAAAACCTGCCTGCACCAAATAATTCCCAGCCCAGAAGGCCCTCGGGCCAGTCACAGACAGGGAGTCGAGGAGGTAGTCCCACAAATGGTGTCCCCCGCTCCCCTGACTATGTAAGTCCCCGCTACAAGGGAAACCGACCAATCCTGGGTTATGTGTGGACTCCTCCAGCCCAAGGGGGGGGGTCCAGCCAAGCACCTAACCCAGGGAACTTCCCTCCCAACTTCCCACAGGAGGGCAGAAATTCTCCAAATCCTGGGCAGAACTCTTTCCCCAGGTATCCACCCAATTTCCAACCCCAAAATCATCCATCCTTCTTTCCCCAATTCCCTGAGCCCAGACAACCTAATCCGGGAGAGGGGAGGCAAAGGGTGGAGGGGTACCAAACTCTTCCCAACCAGGGGTACTACCAGAGAAGGGATAGCTACCCCTCGCGGGATCAGCCCAGGGGAGAAAATAGAGCCCCGTATCAGCCTGAGCGGGTTTCACAACTTGAGCGCCAGGTCCAAAATATGGCACGGGATCTGGGTCACATACTGAGGGCTCAACAGAACCCTCGGATGAGCATGCCACTGCAGAATGCCCCAAACTCTGGACCTGGTGCTCCAGGACAATGACGGGGGCAGCATCCCGATAACCCACCGGTTCCCAGGGAGGAGGCACAAGGGGAAGGGGGGTGTAAAGCCTTGGAGGAAGCTTCCTTCCCAACTTGTAAACAGCCCCTGGAAAACCAGGAACCGGAAACAAAATCTCCGACCCGTGAAAGCCTGCCTCCCAAGGAGCAGAGGGGGGGGGTAGGAGAAACAAAGGACCCAAACAGACCCACTTTGTGGAGGAGGTACAGGTCTTCCAATTTGAGGGAGAGGGATCCTCAGAAGATCCTGGGGAAAGGATCTTCTCCTTTAGAGATGGGGGGACTCCTCCCAAGGAAAAATGGGTCCCAAGGGATGCCAATTCAGACTGGGGAGATGTGGAGAATGAGCTACCGCCGCCCATCATCTCATCCCAGAACCCACAATACCGATATCCCCTGGTTCAAACCCATCCTGGTGACTGCCTCCAAAAAGGGGGGTGGTGGCCCAGAACCGGAACCAGGGGCACCCACAATGGCTCTGATCTCCAGTTGCCAACTTTTTCTTTCAGATTCCCAAGACTCTCCACAGAATTCTGCCCAAATCTCTTCGCTAGCAATGTCCAAAACCAGAAAGTTAGCCCACCAGTTGTCCAAAAATGTGCATTATCTGTGCCCCCTTGAGGAGAAGGAGGGAAGATACTATGCCCCGGTACAAGTACAGGGGCAGGGTACAATTTTGGCACTGGTGTACACTGGATCCCAAGCTACCCTTCTGTCCAAAGGGGCCTTTGAGGAACTAAATGCAGGAAGGTGCAGGAATTACCGAATTCCTCTCACCTCTCTTCCTGGACAACTGCAGAACTTTGACGGGAAGGAAATTCTGTTGAGGGGACTGCAGACTTGGACATTAAAATTGGGCGACACAAGGTGAAACACCCGGTCATAGTAGTGACTCCAGAGGGCACCCATTGTTTACTAGGGCATGACCTCCTGAGAAGGTTGTCACCCCTAATAGATTTTGTAAACAAGGTCCTCTGGACCCAGACTGGCCGACCTATAAAATTAAAACAGAGTGTCAACCATGTTAGCTTAAACGGCACCTGCCACATGGTTGAACAAAAATCTGACCAAGTAGAATTTCACTTCCAGAACAACCAAACTCCAGACGTGACAGTAATAGCAGTAGGACAACAGACTGGTGATGGGGGTCCTCTCTATTTCTGAAAATCAACCAGTTTAAGGTGGTATTCCACACTGGAAGGAAACACCCTGAAATTCTTTACTAATCCACAATCAGAAACTCCCACTCCTATAGTCCAGAAAGATGTGAAATCAGCTCAGAGCCTGGCTGATATTCAGCAAAATGGAGAGCAGTTGTTCATCCCTGTTCAGTTAAATGATGGGAAGGACTCTGTTCTCGTTCGAGTGTGTGTGAACAACGGTAAGAGCTTCATCAGCGAAGCCATGTTCCGCCAACTCCCAAAAGATCCAGCCATTCCCACATTCAAACTGATAGGTGAATGGGAAATGGACCTGGAAGCACCTAATTCCAAACATCTCCTGCCAAGCAGGTGTATGCTCAAAATCTCCATTGACAACAAGAGCATAGTCCATAATTGTTGAGTCGTGCGAGACATCACTGCCGCCTTTTACTTAGGCAGTGACATTCTCAATCGCTTTGCCATTAGTTTGGACCTAATAAACTTCAAAGCTTGGTCCCGATTAGCGGATAATCCCATGGGCTTTGATGATCCAGAAAAAGCATTTAGGTCAGCTCAATTGCTACCTTATGCAGTTCAAATTCAGATCAAAGAGGAAGTCACCATCCCAGAAAGGACCCGACAATTCTCCCTGGAAGTGAAAGTTAAAAGAGGACAAAAATTGAAAAACCCTGATGCTTACACACATCTAAATGCTTCTCTCCAACAGCAAGGGTTAGGGGTAAACCCAACATCATTAGTCAACATAGAACATGACACCATTCCAATAGAGGTGGATAACAGCGATTTAAAGAGTATTACTCTAGCCGCAGGCACCCTTATTGGAATGGCAGTTGATGACCGACATTTCTCCATTGATTTAGGAAATGAACTGTTAGGACCGATCCCCAAGGACTGTCTTGACAGTGACAGTGAGGACAATACAACACCAGACAGGATTTTCATCCGGCATGGGGGGAACTTCCTGGTGTACACTTCTTGCCCTTCTGGTAAGGAAGATGTGACTTGTGACTTCAGGAGGGATGAGGTGATTTTCCAGGTCCATGAGGGCTGCCTTTCCCACCTGAAGCCTCCAGTCCAAATCAGCACTCTGACCAGGGACTTCTCCACCCAGCTGGAGGAGGCCGCTGAGATAGCCAAACCAGAAGTCTTTCCCGGCTTCAGGCAGATGGTGGAAGAGAGGGTCAACCTAGCTGACGCCTGCGTGACTCTGGACAGAAGCAAAAGTTGAAACAGGTTTTCTTGGATTTCCAAGATCTCTTTGCGGTAGACTCATATGACTGTGGTCGCACCGACATCCACACCACAACAATTCCCATGGACCCTGGAATGACTCCAGTGTTTGTGAAGCAATATCGCTTGCCTCTCGCATCCATGGAGTCCCTTACTGAAATAATTAAGAACCTTGAGTCCCGGGGAATAATCCGTCCAGTCCACAGCACTTTCAATAATCCAGTGCTGGGAATATTGAAGCCAAACGGCCAGTGGAGACCCTGCACCGACCTCAGGGAGCTCAACAAACGGGTCCATACTTCCCGATGGCCTCTGCCCTACATTGTCCAAGGGCTGGCCCAGATTCAGGGGTCACAGGTATTCACAGCAATAGACCTGACCAATGGATTCTGGACCGTGCCTGTCAGTAGGGAGGACCAATACAAACTGGCTTTTACCTTTGGGGGCCAGCAGTACACATGGACCCGGACTCCCTTCGGATACCTGAACTCCGGCAATGAATTCAACATTTTCCTACATAAGGCCATGCCCGACCTGGGTGCGAGGGGTAACCTGGCTTATGTAGATGATGTCCTCATCAAAAGTTCATCTGTGGAGGAACACATAGCGGAGATCCGTTATGTTCTGACACAGTTGAGGGCAGCCGGAGCAAAACTTTACTTTCAGAAAGCACAGTGGTGTAGAACCCGTGTTAATTTCTTGGGGCATGAGATTACTCCTCAGGGTCTCTGTCCCCAAGAAAAGAAAGTGGAAGCACTCCTGAAACTGAAAGACCCCACAACTCTGTGGGAACTAAGGAGCCTACTTGGACTGACTAATTACAGCAGAAAGTTCATTGACGGCTACGCAGAGATCACTAGACCCCTGATTCATCTCTTGAAGGGGGGGGTCAAGTGGGAATGGTTTCCAGAACAATCCGAGGCCGTAAAACAACTCAAAAGAAGCCTATCACAAGCGCCTTGCCTAGCTTACCCTGTCAGAAACAAGGAGTTCTTCCTGGAGACGGGGTTCTCTAATACGTGCTTGACGGCAGTATTATACCAAAACCATGACAAGGTCAATAAAGTAATCTCCTATGCGAGCAAAACTTTATCCTCTGTGGAGGAAAAATTCAACGATTGTGAGAAGGCACTCCTGCCAACGGTGTGGGCATTGAAGAATTACCGCCCGTTTATCCAGGGGGAACACATCATAGTGGAGACTCCACACCAACCTCTGCAATATCTCCAAAGTGATAGAATCCGGGCCGGAAATGTGAGTAATTCCCGAATTACTTCCTGGATTCTGTCAATGCAAGGCTTTAATGTGGAGGTCAGATATGGCCAAAACAAGAAGAGTCCCCTCGCGCAAGGTCTGGCTGACTTGCATGATTGTGCCAGAGAAAACTGTCTCGAGGACGAAAGTCTAAAAATCAAGGACAACATGGAGGCATACCTTAATTCCCCACACAAAGTCTTTGAAGAAGACAAGTCTGAGGGAATGCCCACTGTCTATGTGGATGGATGCTCTTACCATGTTGACAACGACGGGGAGAAAGAACTGGTGGCTGGCCTAGGGAATGCATGGGTGAAGGAGTTCCCAGAACCCTCCGATGGATACAAAATTGGTCCCCGAAGTAGTCGGGTGGCAGAATTGATGGCTGTGCATCAGGCCATCCTCACTGCTGTCCAGCATCAACTCCACAAACTGGTCATAATCACAGATTCGGATTATGTACGGAACGGGTTCGTGGAGCACCCGGTCAACTGGAAAACCAGAGCCATGTTATGCGCTAATAACAAACCCCTGAAACATGGGAAGTTAATCCAAAACATTGATGATCTAGTCACCTCGAATGGGATGACCATCTACTGGAAGAAGATCAAGGGTCATTCCAAAGTAGAGGGACCAGACAAAACTGGAAATGACTTAGCTGAGCAGCTGGCCAAAACCGGGGCCATCCAAGGGGATCTAATCGAAACAGAGTCCCTGTTGGGGGAAATCCAGGTCACTGCTATCACTAGGTCCCAGACAAATGCTCACAATGATCTTTCAACTGCACAATGGAGTAAGGAGACCCCTGATGCTGATTTCATTACAGCTCAGAAGGGGGATCCAATTATTGGCAAGTTTTACCAACACCTTGAGGATCCTGAGAACTTTCCCCTGACGGATACCGATTACATTGGGAAAGAGGACCTAAGAGTGTTGATGAAATGTCCAAAAATATTCCGAATCCAAGACGGTTTGTTGGTAAGGAAATCCCAAGCTGGCCATGATCAGTGGGTGGTTCCTACCTCATTCCGAAGCCTGATGTTAAGTCACGCCCATGATGCGGCCACCGCCGGTCATAGGGGGTTTCACACAACACTGGAAATCTTAAGAGAGGTTGCATACTGGCCACACATGGGGCAGGACCTCGACCAATACTTGAAGGGGTGTCTTGTGTGTGCACAATTTCAGCCAACATCCCTCACATACCGTGCGCCTCTCCAAAAGAGGGGGATGACACTGCCATGGTCAGATTTGCAAATCGACTTTGTAGGCCCTGTAATCCGCTCGTCTAGAGGAAACAAGTACATGTTGACCGTTACATGCTTGTTTACCAAGTGGGTGGAATGTCTCCCGGCACCAAACTGCAAGGCAGAAACAGCAGCTGCCCTGATGATTAACCACATCCTTTCCCGTTTTGGTCTACCTCAAAGGATTGAGTCAGACAGAGGTAGCCACTTCACCAGTGAAGTAATGACAAAGATGTAGGAGATACTGGGGGTCAAAAGAAAGCTACATATTGCTTACTGGCCAGCTCCTTCTGGGGCAGTAGAGAGATACAACTGAACCATTGTGAGCATCTTAAAAAAGTTTGTGGCAGATTCTGGGCCAAGTTGGGATATCCGACTACCTCTGGTCCTAATGGCCATCAGATCTACCCCTTCATCTGCAACCAAAATGTCACCATTTGAGTTGATGACTGGACGCAAGATGGTGCTTCCCCAGCATTTGCTCTACAGAACCCAAGAGCAAACGTTGATAAATGCCTCCACAACTCATGACTATGTGGAGAATTTAAGGAAACACCTTCAGCATGCTTTTGCCTATGCTCAGCGGAATCTAGAAAGATCAGCCGAGAGCATGAAGACCCACTATGATTTAAAAACTACCCGAAAGGAATATAAGGTGGGTGATCGGGTCTATCTATACAATTTCCAAAGGAACCAGGCCAAACAGTGAAAATTCTTGCCTACATGGAAGGGACCATTTGAAATTATAGACAAGATCTCCCCTGTTACCTATAAGATCTGCATCCCCAAAGGCAGTCTGGCGGAAGGGGGAGACAAGTGGGTCCATATTAACCAGCTAAAGTGTTGCCATCCCAGGCACACTTTGCAGCAACTGGAGGAGTCCTCTGCAAAACCAGAGGGGACCGCTCCAGATTAATTCAGTTCCAACCCTAAAATATCCCACATATAGTTTCTAAAATATTATACTCTTGTAAGCCACTGTCTTTGAATGATAACTTGTATCTCAAAAGTAAAATGTTAGGTATGTTAAAGTATAAAATGTATATGTCTGCCACACCATTAGTAGTGATGGAAAAATGTCTACGAATAGGTATTGCCGCTTTTCCTTTGTCATCCTAGGCGAAAGAAAACCTGGAGACTGGCCAAGGAGGACGATCCGGAGACCGGGAGCAGAGACCCAGGGGGCCCGGGGTACCGCCCAATCCTCCCATCAGGACCAGCAAGGAGAACTGATTGATCGACTGGAGGGAGGAAAAGATGCTGAACTGTGCCATCCATGGAATTGGAAGAAGAGGAGGCGAACATCCCAGATCTTGCGAGTTCCATCAGCGAAAGGACAGAATGGCCATCGCAAGAGTGGAGGCTTGTGGGATGTTTTTACCAATGCATTCGAGCCCTACCACAAAAACTGTGCCTTACTGGCATTGAAAACATCATGACGGCCAGAACTTCCCAGAAAATACACAGGGAAATGCATGAAGAATAGGCTGCCACCCATTTTTGCCTATGTTGTGAGCACAGGAGGGCACTGCCTAAAACCACAAGTGGGCTACACACACAGTACCCTGAAACCATTGGGAATGGCAATGCTGATTGCCAAAAAAGCAACTCAGAACTGTGGGGAATTCATTTTCTTAGTCCCAAAAATGGTTGCATTATCAGTATTGTATCCTATCAGAAAGCCGGCGTTTTAAAACCACCAGACTTTTGTGTAAAACTGAACAAATGAAACAAAACCAGACCAAGGAAAGACTTGCTAAGAGGTGGATACAATGTAAAACTATATTCTGAAATGACTTGAAGGAAGTAATTATTTAATGTATATGTAAAAATTGTCAGTTTGATTTGAATGTAGAAAACTGGGAACAAAAAGTGACATTTAGCTGAAACCTGGCTTAATGAAACTGGATGCTGCCTGACAACTACCCCCGACAGGAGTTGAAACTGGATCAACAGCTGTGTCCCTGCCAGGCCTGGCTGCATCCTGAGGTCACATGGCCCTGTTGATTGAAAGGGGAGTGGCAGCTGGGGACTACAGGGAGTTGAACAAAGGCCTGTCCTGGACTCAGGCAAATGTTAAATTGGGGGCCGTAAAGTGGCTTCCTCTTAGGGGAAACTGGGAGGGGCAGTGCCTCTGCTAGCAGCTGAGCTTGGGGGAAGTGGATAAACCAGTTATTCCACCCTGTGATGTGGGAAGCCACACCCCTTTTTGACCAGAGCATAATTTTAAAAAGATAGATAACTCATAGTGCGGACTTGTCAGAATTATATAAGTAATATCATTATTTTTGTGATTTTTCTGTGAACATTTTAAGAGGTGTTAGGACCCTGTGGTGTATTCTGGGGGGTTGCTAGCGGAAAATAGGGTCTCACTCCAAATGTCTGCATGTTAAAAATCTGACACTTCATCAATTAATGTCCATACTCCTTGCGCACATGTGTGTAATTTTGGGTAAATGTCCGATATTGCAAAACCAGTTAAAAAGCGCAAAATGTTGTCATTTTTTAATGCAAGTCCCCAGGAAGATCAGAGGCGGACAAGCATGGACCATAAGGAATATATAATGTGTACATGTAATTTCAACAAATTGTATATCTGGGAAGGATGTATTTGAATCAAATATAGATTTGTGGGCAAACTGACCAGGGGAGGTTCCTCTGACCATAAAACCTACAGCACCACTCTGACTCACATTTCCTTCCCCCAATCATGGGAGAGGGGAGAATTGGGCCAATGACAAGTGAGAGGGGCAGGTTTAGTTATGACCAAGGCACACACCCATTTTCAAAACACATAAAAAGAGACTGCTGGGACAGGTAGAGACATTCAATTCCATTTGCTGTGGAGCATGCTGACCGACGACTTCACATCCAGAGATCCAGACTTCAAATCCATCAATCTCCAAACACCAGAACTTTACTTCAGAACTTAAAGCAAGGGCCTAAACCCACAAACTGAGAACTCTTCTCAGCAGGCCTCAGCATCCTTAAAATCATTTGCAACTATTCCACAGCCGGGCGAGCTGTTTGAATTCTTTTGCCAAGAACAATTGCCAGAGACCAGACCAGAGATCCAGAGTGACCCAGACTGCTGTGAGCAGAACCAGAGAGCTGACCCAGATCACTGTGAAGTGCCGAGACTAGAACCGGAATCCAGTCCAAAACCTGACCAGATCCGTGGCGAGGCCTATTTCAAATTTATGAGTAACTAGCAGAATTGTGCAGAACCAATCTCTTAGTTAAAATAATCTAATCCAAACTATTTCAACCTAAGTAGAACAGCCTCCTAGAAATCGTGTCATCTGTCATTTGTAAAGCTGCACAACTGTCACCTGTCAATTCTGAAGCTGCAAGCTGTCACCTGTCATTTTGAGTTTACTTTAAATCCGAAAAACTACCTTTATTTAATCATCCGTATCTCTGGAACCGTTTGGGCTAGGAACGAAATTTAACTTTCCTCTGAAAGCTTAGAATCACAGGTTTCCAACGAACCTATACTTTTGCCATAATCACTCGCGAATTTTGCCGTGATTTGCAATTTGGCCTGATTTCTTTACCTGTAAAAAGATAGCAGCTTTTTGCTTTCCTCTGCTAAAAATGTGTTTGCCTCTTAATAACCATCCCTGAATCATTACTAAAGTGAGCCTGAGCTCATCCCAAGTATCTCTCACTCACCCTGAACCTCCTAAAGGGAATTAAAAGCATTTTCAGCATATTTCTCACTTCATTGCCACCACATTCAAAGCACTTGGGCCTGTGTTTTAAAACTCATACCGGTTTTCTCTAAGCTTGCTGGGGTGGGAATTGAATTTCATATTGTCTTTGATTGCATTCCTGAGAACTGTGTGCTCCTCTTTCCATCTCCTTCCATTCTTACATTGCATAGGGGAGGGGTTGAATTGCCAGAGAAAAAGTGATTATCCTATCTTTTGCTAAAATCATATCAAGTATTTCTGTACTGCATTTTATTCCTCATTGCTTTTCCCTTGAAATCATAAAAGTATTTTTGCTATTTTATCCATCCTACACCAACTCCTCATTGATTATAAAGAAGTGTGCTAGTGTCAGATTACCCATTGTTGATTAACAATATATTTATAAGGGCGATATCGATTATTAATTTACTATAAAAGCTTGGTAGCTATATTTTGTTTTATTTCTCAAATAAACCTTTTAAACTTGCAAAACAGAACTACTTCTTGGCTTAGTGGGGTCAGGGGGATTCTAAGAGAGGGGTGTTATATAGGGGTAGTCATCCAGAACTCATGAACTGGACATAAAGATATATCAATAAGGGTTTCCATTCAGTATCCCAGACTAGGCATTGACTTAGCTGTAGTGTTGAATTGAATCCTCTTACACTACTGTGTTTAACTTCACATTTATTAAAGAGAGTATAAAATCCGTAAAAATGCATAGCAAAAATGAATGCACAAACTGAGAAAAATATGATAGAAGTACTTTGTTTCAAGTTTTAATGGACAACTGTTTGTGTGTTCCATGTAACTTCAATGAGCTAACAATGATTCATGCTGTACTTGCACATGGTTATGGTTAACGTTCAGCTCATAAGATGTGTTGACAATTTTCTTCATGTACCGTTGTTCAAATATTTAATTTGGGTGTCAGTGTATGTTTTGTAGATGAAACATGCCATTGCCATACTTTCTTTCTTTGTTTTTCTTGGTATGTGCATTCATTTTTGTTATGCTTATTTACATATTTTATACTCTCTTTAATAACTGTGAAGTTAAACACAATAGTTAGGATCCAGCGCAGTGTGTTTTTGCTCTATCCCAATAGAGAACGAATAGAAGAACTTACATAATGCTTAGATAATAAACACAATGTATTGATTTTCCTTCAGACATGCACAGTGACTTAATCCACTGTCAAGTAACTACATGGTTTTTTCCTGTCGGGATACTTCTTTTTTGCATTTAGCTAAGCATACCTCAGCCCCTCACAGAGTAGGGGTAGACCTTCTTGTTTTCAAACTGTCGCATTTTGGCATATATGGAATAATGCCATCTCCACATCATATATTCTTTGAGGTGACCGCAAGGAGACGGTGTAGAACCACTTATTACTTTGTCCCGCCACCAAGTCCTTGAAGAAGTGTTTCCTGAAGCCTTTATTCCTAAGTAGCCCCTGCAGGTCCTTAGTTACCATGGCAATATGACTGGACACTGCAGACACAGAGGCTGTTCTTGCCACTACAAATTACTTGAATTGGACAAGATAAATTCACATGAGAAAGGCCAAGGTGTTGAATAATGCTATGGGGTAAAGGTATCTGCTTGTCAAGTTTTCTCTTTCTTTGTAAATGTTGACTCTGTTTTTATTTGTTCTCTGGCAAAGTGGGGTTTTTAAGTTTTGTGTGGAAGTGATGGATGAGCTAAGTGATCATGATGTTGTAGCTGATGTGGTTTTGTTATCTTGTCCTGACTTTTTTGTTGAATTAAACTTAATAAAGGCAAGGTAATGCCACTTCTAAATCTCTACATGCTTATTTTCTATTTTTACTATGGTTGGATCTCGCTTATCACTAGGTGCACCTGTTCCGGGAAATGTTTTTGTTTCTGAATAGGGAATGATGGTTTGTATTAGGTGTTTGTAAATCCTGCTGTGGGTCTTAAAGGATAGGTTCTAGTTGTGGACGGGACTGTTGGCTGTGCATGTGCTGGATCCTGTGCCGACTGGGTGCGCATTTCTGATGTTGTGTGGAGCAACAACTGTGCAGGCATCACAGCCTGTGTCTTGTTGGTGCATTCTGAGAGGGGTTGAGACGGGTGGAGCTGCAGTACCTTCTATATCTCCCGTTTCTTTATTCCGGTCCTCAACTTCCTCATACAAATTCTGCAATTCTAGTATACTCTGTCTCTTCTTTAGCTATTTTCCCTTGTACATGGGCAATAAATGGGTTTACAAATGCTGGATTATATTTTTATCATGTGTGCCCTTAGCAGGCCATGCTTAAACATGATTTCTTCAGTTCCCACGGCCCACTCATTATTGTTCTTAATTATTATTGCCTATGTTTTGGGAGCTCTTTACACATATGTTCTACTGGAATACTCATTTTCTTTTAAACAGTAAAAATCGAAACTGATCAGTACCTACTACTCACAAGAGATCAAAACAATACTTATTGTAACATCTCTAAGGCGCCTACCTATGGTGCACCCCGAGTTACCTCTTGAACACAATGCACAAGAAAGCAATGAAAGGAATCAACACTGGAACACCAACGCACAGCACATCTTCACGTACAAACAAAATCACAAAAACCATACCCCCGTCCAAATAGGATGTTCACCCCAATCTTTTCCTCACACTCAAAATCTTACTTTAAAACACTTGCCTCTGATCACCCAATAACTCTTTTATGTATACATTATGTACACAATCTTCTCAGCCTCTCCTCCCTCATCTTGGACAGCTGGTACAATACTCGCTAAATGCAGGACGTCCCACTCGATTTCTAAAGCAGCGTTGCCCTCCCTCGCTTTCCGAGTGATGTCTACATTTCACTTACCAAGTCTTATAACTAACGTGACATCACCGCTCCTCGCTTCGGGAGCCCTCTTCTGTTTCTATGACAAAAGAAAGAAAAACAAGGTGAAATGACCACATGGTTCACACCGTCACTCACTGCAATTCTGCATTTGTACTCCCTCTCTCGTTGTAGTTTTCAGATCAGGTGCACTGACTCGCTATGGTCTTTGAAGTTTTTAGGGGCTGCCTCTCGCCACAATTGTCAGTACTCAGGCTGAGGCCTGAGGGGATCAGGCAAACCTCTGGTAACCCTGGTGCTTGCTGCCGTCTTGTGATCTGTGCAGTCTTCTGCTGCCTGCTGGTGGAACTTGGTTGCCCAGGAGCACGACAGAGGAGCCCACAACTGTCCGGAAGGCACTTAGATCCTTTTACCGGCCACCAAATCTATAAGGCACGTAACAACCATAAAAAATTAAAATCAATCCAATGAGCCAAAAATGATACACAAGAGGTGAGAAAAACAAAATGTTACTACACACACACAGCCTAGGCTGGGGAATTATCAAAAATACATTCAAAATGCCCTCTGAAAATGGCTGAATTTATAGTAAATATTTGAAAAGAAATTATAACAAATGTTACAGCTCAATTACAAATCCCCAGCCTATGAGTGGGCCTTGTCATTTGTACCATAAGTGAATCTATTCAATACCTAGCCCTATTAGCATATCCTATCTCGTGACCATGGCAAGAAATCCATTTATTAATTGACACTGAGATCATCTTCCTTCCCATGATGCTGATTGGATGCTACCTTTTATACTTTGTATTCGCTAGACTTAATAGCTGATTGGCTTTCCCAGGAGTATTTGTGGAGTGAGAGACTTAATAGCATTCAACCAATCTCTATATGAGGTGTTGGAGAGTGTGGCAACAAAATTATAACTCTGAATCCTTTCCCAAAGACTTCATTGTTTTGGCACCATCTTACCATTCCCACCATTATGAGCTGTTCATCGCCAGTTCAATATTGCAACTCTTCATTGGAAGCAGTGCTCGGCTTGTGCATGATTTTACTTGCTATGCCTTTGACCTTATGCGATGGGGGCTTAGGTGCTTGCAAACTCCATTCCCTTGCAATTATATACACATATGTATGTATCTTACTTCTCACAAATATTGTGCTTGTGCTGTTGGGGTTGTTCATAAATTTCCATGAAAGTCATTGGTACCTAATTGATTCTAATCTATGTGCAATGATGTTTTTTATGGTTCCTATTTTAGAAATTGGTTCTCTTTCAGTGTGGTTTTTCCTACAGAGGGCAGTGCTTGCTCCTAGGCCATTCTTCCTGAACATGTACACTCTGTACTGCTCATTGTTTCATCCTTGCTCAATTGTGACCTTCATTGTGATATGTTTCGATGTACTGACAAGGAACATAATTTGTTATCTATTTTTTTAACACAGGCATGGGAACTCAGCTAAGATGAAGTGTCTCAACCAATCTGTGTGCAGTATTTGTCCATTAAACCTGGGGTATGTTACTTCATAGTTGCTTTTGCATTATCTCAGTACTGAAATGCATGCTTGAGAATGTGTTTGTTCGCCTGCCTTGACCAATCGCTGTGCAGTATTCAGTCTTGCTGTGGAAAGTTACAGCTCTGTGTATGTGTGCGTCTTTGAGAGATCCTTACTGATATTCTCTTGTTGAAGGGAAGAGTATTGTTATACTTCTGGGATTGCTGAATGTGTCTTGAGGCCTACTTGTGTTGTTTATTCAATTGATTTAAAAGTTTGCTATCACTAGCTATCACTATGCATGCCACTAATGGTTCCCTGACTAATGTTAAGTGCTACTATACTTGTTAAGGATATGTGGCTATACTCATGTATAAGGTCTGCACTTTATGGTTTACTTGTCCCTCTGGGATACTGCTTACTGAAGCGTGGCTACTAGGGCATTTTCTGGGCCTAGACAGGGAATTCTATGTGCATGGAGGTGCTTTCTTTATGCTATGTGCTTCTTTACAGGGACTTTTGAAGTGTGTATTTTGTGCACATTGGGGGATTTCAATGTACTCCCCAGATTAGGGGAAAAAACTGTTTGCTCAGCAAAACTGGTTCTAATTTAATTTGCTTCAATTTTAAGCAAGGGCAAAGTTTAGGTAATCTGCCCTGGCTCTTTTTTTGGTGTCAATCGCAATCTCAGGTACATTGCACCAAGCTTGCCAGTTGTTATCAATCCAAGGTTTTAGTGCCCGGCTCACTTTGCGGTCCACCAGATTGCTTTCACTGGTGCTATTAGGCTATGACTGAAGCCAAGTTGAAATACGTTTAGAGGCACATTTTTGTACAAAATACCCACTTGCGCCCTAAATTGTATCCTAAGGAAGCACCTGAGAGCATCCACCAAAGATGTAATGCTATAGGAGTCTGTAGAAGTCCAAGAATTATGCAAAACCAACCTGCTATAACAAAATGCTTACAATTACTAAAGTTGAAAATCATTCAAGGCAATATTTACAAAATACATGATGTTTTTTCGTTATTGAAGGGGGTTTATGTTCATTTCACAGATCATCTACCTGCCCAGCTTCCAGCAAGCCAAACATGACTAGGTGACTTGCATTGGATCTGGCAAGATATTGCAAAGTAATGTGACTCAACTTATAAAGGGTTGTGTTTTCCTTTTGTCTGCAAATCCCAAGCTAGTTTCACCAGTTAGGATTCTGTACCTGATCATTCCTCTTTAACAGAGTTTTACCGGTCCTGTCACGTCTTCCAAGCTGCTTTCTGCCCTGATAAAGGCTGGATTGATGTTCAACAATTAACCCTTCTGCCGAAATTCAAGGATGCCAGATGGAGCAAATCTTACAGAAGAATATTTATAGAATGGGTTCGGCCGTAGCCACGTAATTTATGTTTGTGGGGCTTGCAAAATAGCATGGCACACTTTTATTCAATAACGATGATAGGTTGGATTCTTTGCACTTGAAATTGCTGGTTTTGCACAACAAATTCATGTTTTGTACAGTATATGTTTACATGTATTTTATGCATGGTAGTTGTGATAGATTGTGTTGACTGTGTGTGTAATTGAATGTTGTTGTGTTACTTTGTAACATAAAATATCTGAAAAACGTTTTTCTTATGGTAAGTCAGAATGAATATGTCTATGGATCTTACATGTATGTTGCTGCTAACACATTCCAATTTCAAATTTGTCATAATAATACAAATAATTGTAGTTATAAATGATTATATAAATGAGTTTTCATTTTAGTAATGTAAGAATTTTGGTATAGGAGGTTGCATTTGTATAATTCTAGGATTTACAATAAGCTCAAATGAAGAAAAAAAAACAACAGCAATTTACCACCAACATTATCAAGTGTACATCTGATGGAAGAAAGAAAATTGTACTCTTACACACAGGATTCTGCTTTATTTCTTCTCAGTTATGACAATCTAAGTTTGATGTGGATGCCTTTAAATTCCTGTAAATCCTCTTAATATGCAAATCCTGAGTATATAAACCTACGATCAATAATTTGTGAGAAGATAAACAAATATGTTTTGGTGATTTTATGTCATTGCTTTAAACTTTATTTCATGTTTGTTTTTGCTATATAGCTATCTGATTGAATCCAGAATACTGAATAAGAAGGAATAATGAGTGAAGGCATCCAAAATAATATCTAGTCCACTATTTAACTTATCTATTTAAAACATACAGTCGTGGCAATGCAGTAGGGACATACACCCCTATTAACACTGCCTTTGGACAAGGAGTTTGATATGGAATTTCCTCTGTTCTGGTCTCCTCAGAAAGCAATCAAACTTCTTGAGTATCTAATTTGAATTAAAAGGCAAATTTGAATCATCAAGGGCGCAGCACAGATATTTGTATTTCAAATTCCTGCTAGAGACCAGTATTTAACTGTCACAAACAATGATGTGCATTGGGGTGTACAACAATGGTACTAATAAAGAGGTGAATAGTAGTCTGTGTGTTACACTGGTGCCTTTCCCAGTGGCTGCCATGCACCTTTTTCTTTACAATGTCATTCATATCAAATGCCTCATTCAGATTGACAGGATGCTGGGGATAAACACAAAAAACATTATTTCTGCATGTCCATCTTCGTCCACCCATGCTCACACCTGTGAGAAACGAGAACTCCCCTTCTGAATTGCTATTGACCTGTGGTGATATTAATTCCTCAGGATTAAAAAAGATTGTGCCTGTTCCTCCTGTGCCATGAAATAGAAGGTGTAATCTGCTAAAATCAAGATGGTTACCTCCCGTGTATTGGAGACATGAAATCGTGCCATGCCGAACACCAGCCATAATAGCAATACTGCAGCAAGTTTCTGAAACAAAATACCCATTGAGACAACCCTACCGAATGTACCCTCAACGTGATGATAACCTGAAGGGGAAAAATCCTGAAAGAGTGTGAAAAGAAGCTAACCAATATATTGATGACATCATAAGAAGTGTGAATGTCGTCTTGAGATACTGGCTAAGGATGATGAATAGATCCTGAAGAAACTAATGTCGAAGTAAGGTATCAAGTGAGCTTTCTGATATAAAAGAGGAATATTAAATGTGCACGAAGTGCTGCAGAAAAAATGACCGTTCAATAAATGTACAGATGCTGAAACGCAAGGTAGATTAAGTCATCATAGAAGCTGGCTATGAGTAGTAAATAGAATGCGCGCGAAGTTGCCATTGTAAAGAAACTGGACATTGGTATCATGAATCTAGTAGGACAGAACCCATGAAGCTGAAATAGGAAACTGTGTTGCAGCAAGAATAATAGGCTTGTTACGCTGTATAGCAAGGCTGCCTGGCCTGGAGTCAAGACTCAAGAAGCAAGGTCAGCTATCTATTCTGAAGAAGAACGAGAATGCAGAGGATGAACCTTCTCGCATTAAGGTGCAAAGGATGGCAAACTGTAATTCATTTAGAGCATATAAAAGCTACAAAATTGACCAAATCATGGTCTCGCGTCACGTGAGCCAATGTGGAAATAGAGCTTGAACCTGAAGTCCCAGACACGATAACGAGTGCCCTCACTCCCGTGCATTCTCAAAGACAAGAAAATTCTGCAAGGCCAAGTACAAAGACAATATCATGGCAGAAGGCATGGGCGATGAGAGCTGTTGGGCTAATTGGGTGCTGAGGTAGCTTCATGCCCTATCTCCCTACACGTGGGTCTTCACTTATGTTCTGCTAAATGAACCGAATGTTCCAGACGCAGCACAAAAATGCCAACCAATTGTATTGGTCTGTATAACGAAGGACCTTATTGTTTAAAGACCAATAAGAGACTGTGCATATCATGTTTCTGAAATGACATGTTTTAGAAGTAGGCATAAGTTGCTCACCTGATAATGACCAACCAATAACAATCCTAGATACTATAGAAAAGTATAATTAGATGTCTTCCGTAACCAATCCTGACCCTTGATGGATTTTTTCATTATTGCCAGGTAGTATGATGTCACTCTGGTGTATTTTTCATATAAAAAACATATTTTGTGTAGAGATCATTGAGAGACTGAGCATACCTCCGTTGATGTTCGTTGTAACCTCCCTGTTCTAGATAATTGTTGTTTAAAACAGTACTTTGCCATATTCCTGAGTTGGTGTTATGCTCACCTGGTATCCACGGGGACGTCACTCAGCCCTGGTTGGATGATATATACCTCAAACCCTCTCTCCGATCCCGGATGGTGCCTCCGATGGAAATTGAGCCTGGAATACAGGAGGGCTGGGCTCAAGACTTAGCTGTCCCTGGAAGGGTGTCTTCCCACCTTCCTTGGATACAAACCTTCCCTAGGCCCTCTCCTCACCTTATTCCTTTAGAAGGCGTGCTCTCTGTCCTCCTCTTCGTGGCAGGGGTGCATAGTCTAAGGGAGCGTGAGCGACCGAGTTACTTCACTGGTGCGAGCCCTTTCAAGTGTCCTTAAGGTAGGTCTTGCTGCTTTACAGTCTTTGTACTCAATACTATTCTTGCTGTCCTTCCTCCTATTGTGATTAATGTCTTTTCTCTTCTCTTTAGGTGTGCAAGAGATTTGGCGTTGTCGTGCAGGTTGGGCTAAGCACCTGCCAGTAAATGATGGCGCGGTGTGCGCGATGCTGTTCGGTAAGTAATGCGCGATGCGCAGCACTGTTTTTCCTCTTATGTGCTAACCTGTGTCTTTCCCTTCTTTTGCAGGACGCAACGCTCTTCCCCGGTAGGCATGATGTTCCGGAACGATGCTGGCCAAGAGGTGGCTAACCAGGTGAAAGTCTTGTGATTTCCGTTGTTTGTGTGGAACCTTTAGTGAACGTTCACTAATGCTGTTTTCTCTCTCTCTTTTTCAGGTCGCTTCGTTCCGGGAAGCGTGCGGTGTCCAAAAAATGTAGGTAGCCGGATCGCTGTCCCCAGGTAAACAGAATCAGGAGCTAGCGACGGGCTGAAGACTGGATGCTATACACAGGTAAGATTTCTATAACGATGCCCCTTTTTCCTCTTTGCAGGCTCGCGCCCCCGCACATAGCTGTATGAAGAACACAGGGCACGGTGAGCGTTATGCTGCAAACAGCAGAATAATGCAAAGCGTGTTCTGCTGTTTGGGTGTGGTTTAAATAGCCTTCATGTAAAGTAGTCCAGGCAAAGTAGTCCCAGGCCAACCACACCCAAAACACTATACCACATTGTTCAGTTCTTGGTAACTGAGCTATGTGGGTGCCTGCATGTTGACTGCAGGCCCAAAGAAAGTAGTCCAAAGTAAATAGTCCAACTTTAAAGATGCTCTCCATAATGACTATGAGCCTGGTGCCAAAGGCACCAGGACGGACTCCAAGAGAGTCTCGGATGAGGTTTTGAGGCCTTTGAGGCCATAATGGAATACCAAAACCTGGTCCTACCTGGCAGGCTGCCCTGCCAGTGGCAGTCAGGGGTAAGGGTCATGTCAGCACTCTCCCCCCAAGGCCCCTCTCATGGTAGTCCTTCTGCCTGGTCTGGTTTGGCTGGAACATTTTGATGGAATTTCTTAATCAGACGTGGTGCAGGGATGTTCTTGCTAGGTTCCCAGGACCTGTCTTGAGGGCCGTATCCTTTCCAATCGACTAGGTAATATAACTTGGACCTGGTGTATTTGGAGTCCAGGATATCCTTCACTTTGAACTCTGGTTCTCCGTCAGCCATTACTGGTTTTGGTTGTGCCGTAACCTGTGTACCAGGTTGTACTGGGTTCAGGAGCGATACGTGGAACACAGGGTGAATTTGCATGTTGGATGGTAATGCTAATTTGACGGCTACTGGGTTGATTATGAATTTGATGGAGTAAGGTCTCAGATACCGAGGACGAAAGGTCCGGGTCCCTTTTATGGGTACATCTTTTGATGCTAACCAAACCTTGTCTCCAACTTGATAGTCGTGAGCCTTTCTACGATGTTTCTCAGCAAATTTCTTTTGTCTGTGCTTGGCTTGGATTAGGTGTTCTGCTGCCTTTTTAAAGGCCTGGGAAAGGGTCATATGTAGGTTTTTGACCGCTGGCATTTCCAAAGTAGTTGGAAGGTTCAATTCAGAAGTACGTGGGTGTCTACCATACAGAACGTAGAAAGGGGTTTGTCCTGTGCTGGAATGTAACAAATTATTGTAAGCATATTCTGCTATCCATAACAAGTCTTCCCAGTTTCCTTCCACTTGATGCAGCATGCAACGCAAGTATCGCTCGAGTGTCTGTTTAGTTCTTTCTGTTTGGCCATCTGTTTGGGGATGGTGACTGGTGGATGGTCGGATGTTGATTTGAGCCATTGAACAGCACTTTTTCCAGAGGTTGGACAAAACTGACTCCCTCAATCAGAGATTAGAACCGATGGGAAGCCATGTAACTGAACAATATTTTCCAGTAACACTTTCGCTAAACTGGATGCATTTGGAAGACCTTTAAAAAGAATAAAGTGTGCCATTTTTGAGAATAAGTCTACGACCACTAAATAGTGTTGAATCCTTGACTGGGAGGTAAGCCTGTAATGAAGTCAAGTGAAAGTGTGTGCCATGGTGCGGGAGGAATTTCCAATGGTTGAAGAAGACCAGCTGGTTTCTGCTTTTGTGATTTATTTTGTGCACACATGCCGCATGACTGGATAAATTGGATAATGTCTTTACGCCAAGAAGGCCACCAATAGTTTCGTTTTACCTTTGCTAGGGTCTTGACAATTGCAGGGTGGGCTTCCATCAGGGAGTCGTGATAACCCCAGAATACTTGCTGTTTTAGTTGCTTTTTTGTCAAATATAAACGGTTTATAAAATATGGTAGTTGGTCTTTAATGGTGTATTGTTCTCCCTGAGTACACCATTCTAGCACAGTGTTAGGACCTATTACATGATGAATCTTGTTTTGGAGTTCAGTTTGTGTCAAAGCCGTTGTAAGTCCTAAGAGTTTGTGTTCAGGAATGATGGCTACTGGATCTGGAGCTGTATACACCTTTTCATCAATGCCCATGCGGGTTAAGGCGTCAGCCTTCCCATTCTGAACTCCTGGTCTATATGTGATTACATAATCATATTCGGCGAAGAAAAGGGCCCACTGCAGTTGACTTGAGGATTGAGCCTTCGCTGCTTTTAGGTATTGTAGGTTTTGATGATCCGTGATTATTGTGACGGTATGTCTGGCTCCCAGGAGATAATGTCGCCATGCTTTAAAAGTGGATTTAATAGCCAAGAGTTCTTTGTCTGTGATAGCGTAGTTGAGCTCTGGGGGTGAACATTTTCACGACCAGAAGGCCACGGGATGTAACTGGCCAGTTTCAGGGTCCTTTTGCGAGAGAACAGCTCCCATAGCCATACTGGAAGCTTCAGTTTCTACGATGTAAGGGAGGTCTGGACGAGGGTGTCGTAGGACTGGGGCGGAAGTACATTTTTTCTTAAGCTCTTGGAAGGCTCTCTCTGCTTTTTTCGGTCCAAATGAGCTTCTTATTGTTTTTTTGCAGTAGTAACATGATTGGATGTACAATTTGAGAGAAGTCTGAGATGAATTGGCAGTAGAAGTTTGCAAAACCCAGCGTGCTCTGGATTCCTTTAAGCGAAGTTGGTGACGGCCAATTTAAAATGGCATCTACCTTGTGCATATCCATTCTGATGCCTTTCAGAGTGAGGATGAAACCAAGGAATTCAACTTCGGTTACATGAAAAGAGCATTTTTCGAGCTTAGTATAAGTTGATGTTGGCAGAGCTTGGTGAGAACGGAACGGACATGCTTGACATGGTCCTGTTTTGAGGCTGAATACAGTAAGATGTCATCGATGTAAACCAAGGCACAACCATCGATGAATTCCCACAAGACATTGTTCATGAAGTACTGGAATGCAGCGGGAGCGTTACAAAGTCCAAAAGGCATTACCTGATATTCGTACAAGACATATTTGGTACGAAAGGCGGTTTTCCATTCATCTCCTTTCTTTACTTGGAACACGTGGTACGCTCCTCTAAGGTCTAATTTGGTATAAATTTGGGCATTTTTTACTTGGTCTAATAATTCAGGAATGAGTGGCAGTGGGTAGTGATTCCTTACAGTGATGTGGTTTAGTGCACGGTAGTCGATGCAAATCCTCAAATCTCCTTCCTTCTTTGGTACGAAGAATAAAGGACTGGCTGCTGGTGACTGAGACGGGCAGATGAATCCATTTGCCAGGTACTGGTCTAGATAGGATTTCAAATGGAGATTTTCTGGTCCTGTGAGTGCATAGATTCGGCCACAAGGAATTTGTGCCCCAGGTATGAGGTCAATTTGACAATCATATTGCCTGTGCGGAGGTAGTGTGTTAGCTTGTTCTTTCGAGAACACGTCCTGGAAATCTTGGTATTTGTTCGGTAGCGTACTAGTCACGCCAAGTGCTAACACTGCCAATCTGGGAGGCACAGATGTATATAAATGAGCTTCCCCTTCTTCCTGGTAATAGCAGGTAGGAGTGCAGTCATCAGAAAAGGCCAGCTTCTTTGCACGCCAATCTATTTGAGGATTGTGAGCTACTAACCATGGCATCCCTAATATTAGTTGGAACTGAGGCGCCTTGAGGAGATCAAAGGCAATAGATTCTCGGTGTCTGTCCTGGCACAATAGGGTTAGTCCTGCTGTACATTGGGTTACTGGTCCAGAAGCTATTTCTGTCCCATCCACAGTGGTAACCTTTTCAGTGGTCGACTTTGAACATAGGGGAAGCCCCATCTCTGCTGTTCTTTATCTATATAATTCCCACTGCTCCGCTGTCTATGTATGCCTCAAAGGCGTGCATCCGAGACGGTTGTTGGTGAGTTATTAGGATCACTGGTATTGCAAAGTGTGAGGTTGGTGGCTCCTTCTTCTCACTCGACAAACTTCAACATCAGAAGAGTGTGTCACCCCCACAAATAATAGCAATGCCCACACAACTCTATGTACAAGTAAAATGTTTGAAATATTACTTCCAAATGTAAAAATCCATTTGTGTAATGAAAGCAGTAATGTAAATATTACAAACAGCAGAAGCAGGGTTGCAAAAAGGCACACACTACGCCATAAGAGAATAAAAAGACAAACACATAAACTAAAATAATATGCATACCATGGCTTAGGCCTAGACGCAGCTGAAGATATCCGTCATCGCCAGCATAACAGTTGGTATTGAGACATGAGTACAGTGGGAAGACAAACAACCAATGGTAGTTGCTATGTCTGCTCCTTAATACTGCTCACATCTGGGGCAGCCAAGGCTTTAGTACAGCAGAAAGTACCAATAATAGAGGCATAGATGTCTAATTAAAGTTGTGCTATGTAGGATCAGAGGCACTTTCCAGGCACGCAACGTCCCCTAGAACTTGTTGACCCAGATGCTCAGTAATGCAATATGAGTGCAACCAACACCAACTGTTTGAAACAACCCTATCTGGTGATAGAAGGGGCAAAGTATATTGACAACAAGTGGCAAGAAAAAACCCTCATGTGTAAAGCTGAAGGAGTTTTAGGCTTTCCCAAAAATATTGTGGCATTTGTGGAACAAACTTGCGCACAAGTATGGACAGAGCACATCGCCAAATGAACATGGATTGCAGCCATAGAAAAGCTGGTAAGAGTGCACCAAGAAAAGACTTATGAACTATGCCTTTTCAGTGAAGGAACTATTTCTGTCGGCTCAAACAAATGCTGTAACATTACTGTGCTGATTCCAGACCTCAAGAAAGCCACCACAGCGCTGATGGACTACTACTAGGTGTGTGGACAACAGGCATACTTGCACCTGCCACCCTTCTGCTGGAGGGGCTATTGTCTGTTGGCTATGCTGCACTCAGCCATGTTAGTAGTCCAGAAGAGCACCTGAAAGGGGGCCCCTCTATAACGAAGCACCCATAGTGCCCCAACAATCGAAACACAGTACATCATGCCACCAAACTTTCGCATTTTTCCTGAGAAAGAGCCGAATGACCAACTGTGAAGAAGGAAAAGATCGTCCAACTACATATCTCTTCCGAAATGCTCACACAAATACCTGATGAGTACACGCTCTATAATTCTGCAGAGTAATTTTTTCCATCTTTGATACCCAAGATACAGACGCGAACAAATGCCAAATGCCTGCAAATCGTCATACAGTAGCTGATCCAGTTGACTAATGACACCGAACAAGGGTTCAACATCAGAAGAGTGGAACTGCGGGCCCTCAGGTTGATGATGATGCAGAACAGGTATATGCTGGATCCACTGACAGCCTTAGAAGGAGGTGTTTGCAAAAGATCGGGAGTTCATGTTGCACATTTGTACCTTAAAAAGATGCTGAAAATGGGACATTGTCACATGTCATCTCTGCAGTGCATGAACTGGGGGTGAAGATGAAAAAATAAGCTGGCGAAGAGGATTGGTTCTCACTGGCCTTCAGCTGGGCCCCATCATGGCTCACAACATTGGTGAAAATATTGGTGCTCATAATTGTGTTCGTCTTGGTGATCTTCTGCACGTGCCAATTGAGTCTCTGGTGTTGTGTCAAAGCATTTTCTAATAGCGCAATGATGATGGGTTCTATTGGTAGTCCTAAAGTACCTCATAATACAAAGGAAATAAAGTACAAACTGACCACACTGTTCACCACATGGTCCCAATACGTATTAGAGATACAGGAGACAGATTATACCACACAACCATTGTCCCTCCCCCTGACCCCAAAATTACAAAGAAGTATGGGTTGACCTCGCTTGGGATGGGGGTTGCATTTACATGACATGTACACCTGAGGACTATGGTCAAGCGGGACACAGTTTGAGACATGTGTGTAGGGCCTGGATGCCGATAAAGGGAACACCCTCCTATGAGGAAGCAGTGAGACAAGAAAATAAGCGCAAATATGGGGATGTGTTACTATAGAGGTAATGAAAGGGGGGAATGTTGGGATGGAAATTAGTCAGGGGAGAGTGCTGCACTATGAAACTCGGCGTGGATATTATATAGCATGAGCAACAGATGCATAACCTCATAATGCACATAGAAAGAAAACACCATTTTGTAATTTTGGCAGAGGCACAGGCTTGCATGGCTGTGCTGCACCAGTATAGCCCCATGGGAGAATTCCACTAGGCCCAAATCATTAAGGCACAATGAACCCGCACCAGCAGTTCTCACAGAAGCTCACAGGAGCTCACTTCCCCCTTCTCCCCCTTGTCCGTTCACTGTTGCAAATACTTAGTATAATTGGAAGGAATGCGCCCTGCAAGGCTGTGAGACAGCACCAGGCTCTGTGCAGTGGCCATTCATCAAAACCAAGATGCCAGCAGGCCTCTATCCCCCACCCAGTCAACCCAGAGCTAGGGTCCACGCCACTGACTAGAACCCCAATCCTGCATTTCTATGATAGCGATGACCCCCAGCCCCTAGCATAAACCAAGTGACCATAAAATATCTAAGCATGTGCAACTGTTTCACCCCTCAACATAAAATACATCATTTGTAACACAAGGTACAGGGGGGGAAAATTATAGATCAAAACGAGGGTGGGAGCATTGGGTGTGAGAGGTGCGGTATCAACGGAGCCCAGAATGCGTGGGTCAGTATGGCTGTATTTCTTCCTACCTTCCCCCTGGTAACAGTCCCTGAGCCTCCCAGTTGCATGCCACAGTGATGTAGTAGTTGGCTAGTATATTATCATAGCTTTCGCAATGCCCTGACCTTCACTCCGTGAAGAGATGATTACAGTTGACCCACGTGGGAATCGACAGACAGCTGAGCAATGGACCAATTGTAGCCTGCCATCCTCTATGGTGGAGGATCATGTATAATGTCTTACCAATCCTCTTTGTGGGTTCAGACCCTATATGTGATGTCATCAGTGATGCTGTGTCCTCTCAAAAGGCACTAACATTTTTTCTGGAATCAGACCGTTCTTGACCCTGCTGATATTTTGTATTCTGTACAATAAAGTCTTGTTATCCTCACAAGTTATCTCTTGGCTTCTTTCCCTAGAGGGTTGTTTTCATTCTGGAGTGTGCACATCAGGGACGTGCCTTCACCTCCAACTTACTTAAAGCTAATGCCATGTTCAAAACCCTGGGGACCTTATTACTAGCAGATGTCTATAGCTTCTCTGCAATAAACGGATAGGAAGAGGATATTTACAGCCATCACATAATTAACCAAACTGTACCCAGTCTGGTCTATGAGACATCTGCATTAATAATCCACATTTGGACCACTTATCAAAAATAAACGTTGTGGGGTAATTAAAACACAAACTTCCCTACCAGCCCATAATCAATATGCCATAATATTAAAAAAACATTTGATTATAAAATATTGGTTTTGCGAAAAGCATCCTTAGCCGGCACCTACACAGATTACCATGTTCCTATTTGTCTCCACAAGATCTGGCTATTGTGACTCATGAAAATAAATCTTTGTATCGTACTTAGCTTAGATCTCACCAAAAACAACTCAAAAGAGATAATTGGAACAAGCTTGTCATGGCTCTCTGTGTCCATGACACACAAACATTTTGGAATATGGTAAACGGCACAAACACTGGAAAATGAATTGCTGGTGCATCAAAATCAGACTGCAAAACGTTTATTAGAAATTGTATTGATGCTGAACCAGTGAATACCCAAAATTGCACACCTATTTCTAGGAACTGGATTTTTAACCACTCTAATGCTGACATATCACACATTAAACTATCCACCTACCCACTAAATCATCCAGAGCCTCTAGCCAAGATGGAATATGTCACTCCCTTCTGAAACTGAATTCTAAGTTTTGTCCGGTCATCCTGAGACACCTTTTTATGGCTATCAGTGACAGGGAGCAGCTACCAAAGAGCTGGACTGACAGCATCATAGCCCAAAGTGCGCAAGAGGGGCCAGTGCTATGATCCCAATAATTACAGAATTCTTGCCATGCTGGATGCCCCAGCCCATAATATTCTACTCTACAACCAAACAGAGATTCACCAGGGAGATATGTATCAGGATTCCTTTCAGTTCATCCAGTTGACTCTTTGGGCTTCACTGGGTTAGTCTTTAATTGTGATCCCACTTGGATCATGACATTGGATGTAAACATGGCATGCATAAGACATTAGTCTTCATGTGCTTATACGTGAAATATTACCATGTTCTGTGATTAGTATGTATATACACAGACTTTGTATGTTTGTTTTGGTATTTCCTTGCAGTCTGAATTGCTCTTCAATAAGGGGCTGGGACCACAAAACACATCAGCCTAAGTGAGACGGCCTGTTTTCTAGAAAACACTGATGTCAATAAGCAGCTCTATTATTTTGACTTTTTTTGTTGAATAATGCTTGTCCTAATTCTCTATGTACCTGGTTGAATGTTTACTTTAAGTGTTGGCTGATTTTTTCAGCATTGTGCAGGGGTACGGGAGAGTCCCTTCATTGGACTTCTCTTCTTCATTGACCAACACCAGACAGCCATTGCCCGAGCTAAAAGCTCTTCCCTGGATTTAAGGCACACACTTCGCATGAAGAAAGTCTGCACCGACCTTATAAAAGGCCTGTAAAACAGACACAAAGTTTTTTTTTAAAAAAACATGTTTTCCGCTGGAAGCCAGTGGAGAGCCCTCAGACTGGGCTAATGTGTGAGCCATAGGGAGTGGGGTCTTTTATGGTGTCAGGGATCCTTGAAGATTCCTACCAAATTTACAAAACCCTTCTCAGCGCCATTGAAGCCAGCATCACAGAAGGCAGATTACCAGAAGCCACAGAGGAACCATGCGTCACCACAGCGGAGTCAAATAAAAAAGGATCTGATGTCCCTAGATGGCCACTGGAACCTATCAAGTCTGAGGAATGCACAGATGCATAACAGCTGGGTAAAATAACGGAAGTAAGCACATTTCTGCAAACCTGGAATTCAGGCCAAGGGGTTGACACTCAGAGAGGTAAGAGGCTTGAGAAGCTGGTAGATCAAAGACTACTGAAAAGACAGGAACTGTTCTCATGTGTTCTGAGCCATATACCCCTTGCACGTGGGTTGGGCACTGTGTCCCATACATGCGGCCTGGACACTATATACCTGTGTTCCAGAAAGCAGGTAGATGTTAGACACGCCTTATCTTATGGATGGTTTTCCAATGGCAAGCTGGGTGCGATACTGAGCCTGAAGAGACTCGAATCTGTACCTGAGACAAAACCCAAGCACTGTACAATACAGACCATCGTTGCGTGTTTTGATTAGACCCCCACTCCCCACACACACAGTCAATTATCCCATCCTCACCCAGACAGCAATACAACCCCTGTAACTCCATTTGCTTTATCACATGCTTTGCCGGCTTGTCATAGCTTTGTTGTTTCTTTACTATGCGTTTTTATTATGCCGTCTTTATATTTTGATATGCTTGTGATGTTATGCTGTGCTAGATTATGTGGTGCACTTCATTATGTTATGTTATTTGACGAGCTCGTGGCCGCCATACTCGGACTCCCATCAGTGACATCAGTGGTGTCCCTTCATCACACGCTATAGTGTTGGTTAAATGGTTGTGTTGATTAGAGGTTTGTGTGGATAGATTGTGGTCTATGTATCCAGGTATATTTGCCACTGGTACACTGAAATGCAGGCGGCATGGCCTTGTGAAAGATCTGGCATGGATCGTTCAGTGGTCATTGCCACAAAGATGTAAGGCAAGTAAAAATATACTCGCTGAAGATAGGAGTGTAGCCGGGTGCAGATAGTCCTGTACTTTAACATCACTTTTCACTTCTTCGCCCGCACTCTCCAGCCTCCCCTTCCCATGCACTTGTGCGATCTGAATGACACTTGGCCTAGTAGGGGTGTCTGTCTTCCCTCTGTTCCCCTCCCTTGCCTCGTCGCGCCTTGAAACACTTGTTTATAGGCGCGTTATAATGCCATATCATATCATAACTGCTTACCTAGCTCACCACAGCAGAGCAGCATGTTTTGATTGGATTCAGTATTTTGTCAGGCAATGGTCTGATGGGATGAGTGTTCTCCTTCTGTTTCTCCTCCATTTGGACACAATCAAGAAGGTTGCACAGTCGTAAGTGCCCACTATGCATCCATGAAAAAGCTTAGGTCTTGCATGCATCCACCATTCAAATCACTACTTCAGTCGTCTTGCTCGTCCACAAACCTAGCACCAGAGCAGCATTTTGAAAAGTGACTGACCCTTGCTTACCATTTGCAGCATAATGCAGGAGCACCCTTTCCCTCCACAACCACCATCTCTGCTAAAGTAGCTCTCTGGTAAGCTGACTAAACAACTCGCCTAATTTTACCATGCAGTGGTAAAAATAGATGCATTTAGCTCATTTAGCTCACAGAATAGCTTGGTTTCAGCTAAGGTGGTGTCCAAACTCTGTCAATGCTATTAACATCACCTTGGGTTCTGAGTGGGCTTCAATGGTTTAAGAAAGCAAACATAGGGAATTTAAAACATCAATATTGCAAAACCCACTCTCATTTCAGATTGCCTTTCTCTGACCATGCCCATTTGTGACCAAAAGAGGTAAAGTGTTGGGCCGACTCAAACCTCCAAGCATACAAACAACCTATGAAAACACCCACAGTACTGGTTACACCCTTGTAATGTAAACCTACAGCAACTTAAATATACAAACACTTAAAGGTTTACACAACAGTCAGTAATAGTGAATTGACTGCCCAGGTGAAACCAGAAAAAATCCCCAACCACACAAGACAAAGCAGTGTTTCTGTCAATTCATTATTTTGATTTAAAAAACGTGCAGGCCAGGTGTCATGAAACACTCACCGGTTATACATACACTTACGGGCCAATTCATGGAACAAATGTGCGCTGAAAATTGCAGCGCAAGCAGGCGCAGGCTGGCGCAAGCGTGAAAAAGCAAGCGCACGTGCACTTGTGCGATTCAAGGAAGGGCCTGTGCGTGTTTCCCCCAGGATGTGCGCCAAATCCGTGCGTGGCGCACACGGGCGCACACGGGTCCACACGTCATTGCAACATCCCGAACGCCGTGCGTGACGCGCACAGGGAAAACACACAACGTCAGTGCACACACCAAACAGGGGGCGGGACACGGGGCGTAACACACAGAATGGGGAACAACGCATGAAAAAGAAGGCATAACTGGGGAAGTACTGCAGGGAAATACACGGAACACCCACACGCACGCGAACAACACGTATTCATGGAATCGAATATGGGAAACCCGTGCATGCCAAAAGATGCGCATAGGCGTCAACACATCCGCCAAACGAAGGCAGGCGGAAGCGTCCCCGCGCACACTATAAAAGTGCACGCAAACATGCCCCATTTGTCACAGCACTGATCGTGGGACACCACAGGAGGAGGAGAATAGTCAGGGCCCGCATTTATTTTCCCCGGACTAGCCTTTTTGGGATGCCTGACGACCAGGTCTATGGCAGGTATAGGTTTCCACCCCGTATCATCCTAGACCTGGTCAGGGAGTGGGAAGATGACCTTAGATCACCCACCCTGTGCTCCCAAGCATTGAGCCCCTTGGAGAAGTTGCTCAATGTCCTGAATTTTTTTGCCACTGGGTCATTTCAGCGGACAACTGCCATAGTGTGGGGGGGGTCTCACAGGCCACTCAGTCATGCTGCCTACACCAGGTGTTGGCAATCATCACTGCAAACCCCTCAGTCCGCAGGCACATATACATGCCCAGAACACCCGCAGAAAGGCAGGCCGTGGTCCAGGACTTTTACAGGGTGGCACACTTCCCCAAAGTGCTTGGTGCCATAGATTGCACCCATGTGGCCCTACGTCCACCTAGGGCCACTGAGCACATCTATCGAAACCGCAAGCACTGGCATTCCATCAACGTGCAGGTCGTATGCGATGCAAAGGGAATCATCACCTCTGTCTATGCAAGCTACCCTGGCTCTACCCATGACAGTTTCATATACAGAATGTCCGCCCTGAGCCAGGTCCTGCAAGCTGGACACCATGGCGGCACATGGCTCCTAGGTGAGTACAAATGCCTGTGCACATGCACGCATGTCACACACAGCCAAATACACAAACCCCAATAATCACAACCATTATCACCTCCCCAGGGTACAGTGCCTACCCTCTGAGCAACCACATGATGACACCAATCCGGAACCCCACCACACCACCCCAGGTAAGATACAACGCTGCCCATATTACAACCAGGGGTATAGTGGAGCACACATTCAGAGTGCTCAAGTCACGCTTCCGCTCCCTTGACCGCTCTGGCGGCCAGCTACTATATGCACCCCCAGTAGTGTGCAGGATCATTGTGGCAGCATGAGTCCTGCACAATGTTGCAACACGGTGGGACGTACCGGTGGACGTGGTGGTGCCCACACATCCCCAACCACAGGCACAGGCGCTACCTATTGGAGGGGAAAGGGCATGTGGCGAGGCAGCCCGGACCCAACTTGTGGCCACATTTTTCACCTAAACTGCCACCCATGCGGATGCACACAGGCCTGGCACATACCAGGTGACAATCGATGATGACAAAGAGACAGTCAACTGTCACAATCTTACCACCCTGAGAATGTTGCCACGGAAGTGCTACATTGTGTGCATCCCTAGCTACTTAAACATAACCAATCCTGTGTGACCAAAAGGAACACATGCTTGCGCACACATGCAAACGTCTGCACCACTGAACGTGGCCAGTCATCAGGATTACTCGTCCCTGTGTCTGCTGGCAAAGGTAGTGTGGAGGCTCATTTTCCTGCAGAAATGACATAAAATATATTAATAAGGCTTGAAAGTTCCCTGTGTGTGTGTATTCATGCTGGTTGTCACTGGGCCAGGTTACAGACCTACATCCAAACTCCTCCCACCATCAGTGTGACTTTGACAGGCCAAGGGTGCAGGCTACTGTCTACAGCATGAAGGGCATCAAGCACATATACAGGCAAGAAAAGAACATACATCACAATCCACATCAATTAATGGAGACATCAATCACGTACTCACCTAAATTGATTACAGACATGGGGTGGATAAAATGCTACAAATCCCCACTAGGGGTGTTAACACAAGTAGTACAGCAGCAGACAGGCCACAGTTATGATGAAAGTCCAAAGCCCTTGTGTAAATGTTTGTTACACAAAACCATCCTAGCAAACCCATGGATAAGGGAAGCAGAGGTGGCCTGTGTGAGTCAGGACCTCAAGCTCCAAACACATACACGAGACAAGCTTGAAGGGCCTAGCTGGAACAGACAGTGGATGCTTTAAAAAGCCACAAAGCACCACACCGTCACATGAATGCACAATAGACAAAATATATTAAACTATATTAACTAATTAAACTAACAATGAACAACCTGCATAACCTAATTAAAATAACTATCAAATAGTCAATATTAACTAACTAAACTAAAATCAAAAATGGCCACATACGACCCGGGGGGGGAGGAACCCAGGAGGAGGGAGTTACAGGGTGCACCTCAACACCCACATGCGATGATGTTGAGACAAAAAAAAGTCCATGGGCTCAACGCCTGCACAGCCTGACCTGTGTGGGAGATATCTAGTCGTCCGAGTCAGCCTCTTCCTCAAAAGGTTGACATAGCACAGGATCCCGGCCATACCTAGGCACAGCTTGCCCCTCGTCAGCAGCAAGTCTGCCAGACGGGTGAGCCTGGTTTTGTGTGGCGATTACACGTAGGTCAGCATGCAGAACCTCCCGTGATACACGTGCTTCCTCTTGCAAGGTAACACGTGTAACATGGAGTTCTTCCTGCATGGCCTGGCTGGACAACTGATGCACCTCCCGGCAAGCACGTAGCTCAGCCGAGATGGTATGCTCAAGCAGCTCAAACCTCTCCTCTGACCACACCCTGTGGGACATTAAGAGGACACCCAGAGTGGATCTGAGGGCCTCATACTCAGTCCTCAGGGCCTCCATGTGTGCCTCTGCATGAGCAGCAATTGCTTGACGCAAAGACAACATTTCAGCCTGGCGTGCCCTGTCTGAGGCCGGCATGCCCAGCCTGAGAGAGCGGGCCGTGGACTGTGCCGCCCGCTGCTGGTGAATCACCTGCCTAGCAGTGGGGAGCACGGATTGGGCCACACACTCCATGCTCAAAGCGATGTTTTCCATTGCTGCCCCCTGGCGTTCTGAATTGGCAGTCATATCTTTCTCCCACTCAGTATACCTCGGTGGCGTGCGGCCACCGCATTCCTGGGCTTGACACCTGCGGGTCCCAAGGACTGGCCGTCCTTGTCGGGTCGGCACCGCCCACGGCTGCAGGACTACATTCCCCCATCGACGTGATGTCCCAGGCACATCAGTGACTGGTGTGGAGGGTGACCCTGTGTCCCGATCCACCACAGGCGGAGGTCCCACCACTGTCTGGCCCCTCAGTGCAGGTGTCGGGGACAGAGGAGCATCCACATCAGAATCACTCACCCCTGACAAATGGACCTGATGCACATCCATCTCGACATGGACGTCAGAGTGGTCATCTGTGCTGGACTCATTGCCAGCCATAGACAAGATGGTCTGTAACACATGTGGGTTCTCGTGGTCTACCAACCCACAACCCCCACTTGTGCCGGGTTGCTGTTGTGATAACAACCCTGTGCCTGGCATGACATCACCATCCTCTGGCTCCATTGCGGCATCATCTGTAGAAAAATAACATCAGTACACATGTCAGAAGCACATAACACACACACACATAGACATCACACAGACAGCCAACACATCAAGCAGACATGTCAGATACAACTGAGAACCTACCATGCATGCAAGATCACATTGACATGGCATCAGTGAGCAGGCATGTAGAACGGTGTAACAGAGCTCAGAAGTGGGTTGATGCAGTGCAGTACATGTGTACGTCACCCACTATCTACATGAACAAGTGCATCATGATGTGCATCAATATCTGTGAAGGCAGTGCAAGGGCAAGTTCAGGCACCATGTGCAATGTGCGTGCAATGGGTTGCATGGCTACAAGCAAACCGCCCCTCCCCCTAAGTGGAAATGCAGGGATTGCTTGCATGGTATCAAAAGGATGACCCGAGACCTGTGCATTGGCAGGCAGTGTTGACTAGCATCAATTGCATCATCTGAGTCAACTGACATCACAGCAGATGATGATGGGACAGTGAGCAGGACACATGATGAACCCTCAGTAGTACCCCCATGTGTGCAGAAGACACTACACCAGTTGGACAGAGTCAGTGGGCCTGAAACAGGGTGAGGCCTGTGCTCCACGCAGACTGTCACACCCTAAACATGTGTGGGATGCAGGACTGAGCCAGAGTGGGCATGGGAAGGCTGATGAAATGCCATGAAATGTAGGTCACCCTGGACACGTACCACAATGATCATCTAGTCAAGGACACATAGGGGCATGCATGGAATGCACATGGAGCATGAATGGGCACTCATGTCCCTGCGGAGCATCTGCCATCTGCACAGTCCAAGTGAAACAGCCTGCATGAAGGACAGAGGATGTACCCCACTGCATGTGTCTGGCCGGTTGGCTGGTGGAAGTTTGCATGTACACAGGAGGCTTGAACAGGGCATTGCATCACGGCAAAATGATGCACACCAGTGCAATGGTGAAATTGGGGTGCAGGGGGGGTGGAGGGGCAAGGGAGCATGCCTATGTGGAGTACCCGCATGCAGGCGAGGACACATGCACGTCAGTCATTCAATGACATAGTCCCAGTGCTGAGAGGAAGGACACCCCAGGCTACATGCAGAAGGGCCAGTGAGCTGGAACATAGACCGGAGGGGCATCTGGGTGACTAGCATGTGAGTAGGGTGCAAGTGTGGTGAAGAGGACAGTCCCTGTCTGCTCTACATGTCCACCATCCTGCACAGCAGGCATGCATCAGTGAAGCATTGCATGACTTGCACATGAGAACCATGTACACATGACATGTAGTGCCAGTCATGCACAACACATCACACAAGTAAAACACACATGGCCTCCACAAACATGCAACAACACTCACTGGACTGAGCATCAAAGTCCTGCATCTCTCCCACTCCTTCGACCAATTCTGGTGGTATGAAGTCCGCAACGAGTGACTTGTGCAGAGTGAGGTCTTCCTCCTCAGGTGCTGGCTCACCGCCAGTCACCAGAGTCATGTTGTAATTTGATGCACGCTTCGCCTTAGTGCTGCGTTTGAGGACATTCCAACGCTTTTTGCACTCTTGTGCCGTGCGCACCTCATGGCCGAATGCACTCACATGTTCCGCAACTTGCTTCCAGTAGGTATCACTATGGGCAGCCGTAGTTTGACAATTCGGCCCCACTAGCATGTCACGGTTGTGGTCCCGCACGTAGCCCACGAGGAAGTCCAGTTCCTGCTTGCAGAAAGGCTTCTTCCTCAACGTGCCGAAGGCCGTAGCTGTGTCTGGGGTCCCAGCCTGTACTGCAGGTGCCACCTTCCTCCTCTTAGACGCTGGTCCGGACCCTGGCTGGCAAATGCTGCCCTGATCAATATGGGCAGTGGCACTAGTGGAATGAGCCGAGGGAGTGGCAGGTGGAACATGGAGTGAGGCCCTGACTTGCATCATTGTCTTCTGGGTGCCCTGGAATGGACCCTGCACAGCAACATCTGCTGTGCCTGGGTCATTGACTGGGACTGTCTTGGTTGGTAGACTCACAACCGGGTTGTTGTTGGCTGCATCTGCCCCTGCACTTGTCAACACCTGGCTGGTTGGGGCAGCAGATGACATTGCTGCCCCAGGGACACGTTCCTCTGTCAGGGCAGCCCTGCATGCACCTACAGTGTGCCTCCTGACCACCTGGGATTCTGCCATGGACTCTTCAAGTGCCAACGCAGCCTGCGCTGGCAGACCCTGAGCCTGGGTGGTGGTGTCCACAGCTGCACCTGCAGCTACCACTACCCTTGGGCCCGTGGCAGTCGATGAACCGGACTGTAGGGCCACATGGGCGCCAGTGTCAGATGCATGAACGGCATCTCCTGGAGCCGCAGGGGGTGGTGGCATGACTGCACCAACACGTGGCACAACATCGTGCTGAGCTGCTGCACCCCTGCCTCTTCCCCCTCTGAAGCCACCCTGGACTTCCAGGAATCACCCTACTCCCTGGTCACCCCGGCCATGTCCCTGACCACGCCCGCCACATGGAGTATGCCCAGCGAGGCGCCCCTCACCTTTTGTGGCTTCCCAGCCATGGCACAGATGGAGTAGTGCCGGCACAGATGGAGTAGTACCAATGGGAGGTGTACACAACAATTGTCCTGGGCAATTGGGTTGTAGGGGGTGGGATACAAGATGTTAACAGCACCCCTGCACCTGCAAGGCTGTATGTGACCCTGGTGATGAAGTGACGGGTCACGCAACACTCAGGCACCCCAAAACTGCAGTAAAACCTTGCACGCAACCCCTGGTAGCCCACATGTGTGGAATTAACCTCCCGAAGTACGCGGTGGTGCCCAGGGACACGAAAAACACATACGCGTGGGACATGCAGGCTACTATGACCTCGAAAATGGGTACACGATACACGGGGGCACCTGCAGTGGGAAAAATAGTGTCTTCTGGAAGCTGTGAAGGCGCGTAAACCAACACGAAGTAGCAACACACACGTCGGTCTCCATGAAAGGCACATACAGCAAACTGCTGGCCCCACTCACCTTTAATCCGTGCTGAGGGAAACTCCTGTATGCATAACGTCACAGACGCGCTAACGTGCTAAGGGCCTTTCCTCGAATTACATGCTGACGTGCAGTTTTTTCACGTGTCAAATCACCCCGTATCAAGCTGGTCACGCGACAACACACGGAAGACCATGCTCCTACCCAGAAAGCCATTTTCCTGCCCCCCAGATCCCTGAGCACGCTCCCACCTGCCATCTGTTGCTGCCTGCCTGCCTGCTGCCCACGTGCCCTGCTATTTGGTACCTGCAGGTCAGCCATCTGCAGGGGTCCAGTTGCTGTGTCCACCCCTGCTGGAACAGAAGACTCCAACTGGTATACCATCGCTCCACAGCCCAGCCCCAGGACCCAGTTGCCCACCCACACCTGCCTCGGGGGTTGCCATGTCGGGGCAAACACCATCCGAGACCACTGGCGACCCCAAGCCAGAGAGGCAGAGGGCTACCAGCTTCAGCGATAAGGAAGTTGGTATCCTGGTGGAGTAAGTAATGGGGCATTATGATGCCATCTTCACACCATCGCGCGCCTACATGGGAGGATGGGAGAGGATCTGGGAGGACTTAGAGGTTGCCATCAAAGAGGGTGGCAACCCGCGACATCAAACACGTCTAGAAGCGCTGGGAGGACTTCAGGTCCAGGACCCTCAGCAAGGCCCGGTGCCTCTTGAAGGCAGAGGATGCAGAGGGTGCCGGGACAGCCTGACCAACATCCAGATGAGGGTCCTGGAACGCATTAGCCCAGCGCTCCATGTCCAGTTTCTTCAGAGGCAAACCCATCTGGAGTCGAGCGGTAAGTGGCAATGCATTGCTGTGTGAAACAGGGCATGTTGCAGTGTCCTGGTAGTCAGCTACTTGCCTGTATGTGTGACATAGGCCATGTATGGATGTGTGTGTGCAGGGACATCATGGTGCTGCATGTGAGACCAGTCATGCATGAACCACATGGATGGTGCATGTGTTCCAATGCAACATGGGGAGCAGCATGCGGAATTCACACATGAATGTATGCCTGTCTCTGTTCTTGGACATGGATGGGGTGTGAGAGATGGGTGCTGCTGTCATGGACATGTATGGTGTACATGTCTGTTTGTCTGAGTAGCGTATGTCTGTGACGATGTGTTGATTCACTTATGCAGTCTAGTCATCCTTGTATCCACTGTGTCTGTGGTGTACGAGGCCAGATGCATGCCCCTCCAGTGATGTGTGTGCATGGGATCAGTGTGGCCCATGATGCATGTGAGTTTGAAGACAACATTTATGTACATGGACAACATATCCTTGTACATGGATGCTAATGTTGATTGCATGCGCCGTGCCTGTTTCTGCATGTGTGTTGCCTGCATTGACCCATGTATCTTGGAGGAACAGGATGGAAGTGATGTTTGACAGTGCCACTCATGTGCTATTGCTTCCTGTCTAGGGACTATTGTACAGTACCCTGATGCTGGTGTTCTATGTCTCCCTCTACATAGCGTCGAGTGAAGAAGAGGGCGGAGACGGCGCTGTGGAGCAAAGCAGTGGGGATGCCTACACTGGCCGGCAATGCAAGGCCCAGCCACCCTCCCAGGTATTGCTATCATCCGAGAGAGAGGGGACTGGTGCTGCGTCTGCCACTACAGCTGCAGCAGAAGGGCAGAGTGAGCCCCCACAGGGGCTGGCAATGGCGGAAGACAGTGCAGAGCCATCCAGGTTGGTGGTCTACACAGAGAAGGAGGACACCGCTACTGAGCCGCACATGGGGCCTGGTGGGGGTGGTACCACTGGTGCAAGTGGTGCAGTCCAGGGCCAGGGGCAGGAGGCAGCAAAGGTCGCTGTGGAGGGGCCTGTGCGTGTCACTGTCCCTGACCCTGTGCCTGCACCACCATGCACCAGCAGGGATTCCCCATCCCATGCCCGTCTGCAGGTAGGGGGGAGGCCCACATCATCTGGCACTCCACTACCTGCAGACGAGGAGACCCGTGTCCGTATGGGGTCCGTCCTGATTGGTGTTGCGTTGCGCACATGTGTCATTCGTGATGACGTGCGTGCTTCCTGGGGGGACCACACACGCCATCATGAAGAGCTGCGTGCCAACGTGGCACAGTTGGGAGGGGCCCTGGTCGGAGGGTTCCTACATGTGTCAGGCACTCTGGCTGCCCTCTCCTCCTCTGTGGGGACTATGCGCCATTCATTCTCCCTGCCGTCTTCCGGCCCAGATTCCACCAGGGCCCCCTGTGGACCTGGCCCGACCAACGCAGCCAGCTTGGTGGAGATCACATCCCTGCCACAGTCGGGAGTCGGAGGTCCAGCGGGGGTGGACACCCCACCAACTATAGCCCAGCAGATGGAGGATGCGCCGGCATCATCGGGCAGGGCACAAGTCTCAAGTCTCAAGTCACGCAGTCCTTATCCAGAACAGGACTGCAAGACTTGTCCTTGGCCTCAAGCCCTGGGATCGTATCTCTCCAGCTTTGAAATCTCTCCATTGGCTCCCAGTGGATGCAAGGATTAAATTCAAAACCCTATGCATTGTCCACAAAGCTTTCTGGGGCCTGGGTCCAAAATACCTTCAGCTATCCCTCCGGGCCTGCTGGCAGGTGCCTGTCACTGCTGGGTGGGCGAGTGGGTGGGGGGACATGAGTCGGGGCCTGCTGGCAGGTGCCTGTCACTGCTGGGTGGGTTGGGGTGCAGGGGACATGTGTCGGTGCTTACTTGTGCATGGTGACATGTGGGCTGGCTGGGGGGCATTGCCAGGGTGGATGGGCTGCCTGCAGGGCATGACCATGAGTGCAGGGTAGTCCCCTGTGTTGTGGGCTGCCTGCAGGGCCTGGGAAGGGGTGAGAGGGCACACCTGGGAGGACACACACTGCCAATTCGCGTTGGGGCACCTCAGGAATACACGTACCCCTCCTGCGGCAGCGAAAACGCGTGTTAAGCTCCCTGCGCACCCCTCAGAATACATGTACCCCTCCCGCGGCAGTGAAAACACATGTAAAACTCCCAGTGCACCCCTCATATACACGTACCCCGCTCGCACTAGGCCTATTGCGTGTGATACTTCACGCGCACCCCCGAAATACACTACCCTGCTCGCACTAGGCCTATCACGTGTAAAACGTCCCGCGCACCCCAGAATACATGCACCCCTCCCGCGCAGCAAAAACGTGTGTAAAACTCCCTGTGCACCCCTCAGAATACACGTAGCCTGCTCGCACAAGGCCTATCGCGTGTAAAACATACTGCACACCCCCAGAATAAACGTAGCCCTCCCGAGGCAGCAAAAACTCTTGTAAAACTCCCCGCGCACCCCTCAGAATACACGTATTCTGCTCGGACAATGCCTATCATGTGTAAAACATACCGCGCACCCCCAGAATACACATACTCTTTCTGCGGCGATGAAAACGTGTGTAAATCTCCCCGCGCACCCCTCAGAATACACGTACCCCACTCGCACAAGGCCTATCATGTGTAAAATGTACCGTGCACCCCAGAATACACGTACCCCTCCCGCTACAGCGGAAACGTGGGTAATACTCCCCACGCACCCCTCAGAATACACGTACCCCACTCGCACTAGGCCTATTGCGTGTAAAACGTCCCGCACACCCCCAGAATACACGTACCCCTCCGCGGCAGCGAAAACACGTGTGAAACTCCCTGCGCACCCCCAGCATACACGTACCCCACTCGCACAAGGCCTATCACGTGTGATTCTTCACGCGCACCCCACAAATACACGCAGGCACCCCATCCACCCTGGGCATGCCCCACAGGCAGCCCACACCACAGGGGGGGTGATTTTTTCTACGCTATTTACCTGGCGCGAGCGGGGTATGTGTATTCAGAGGGGTGCGTGGGGAGTTTTACACGCATTTTCGCTGCCGCGGGAGGGGTATGTGTATTCTGAGGGGTGCATGGGGAGTTTTACATGCGTTTTCGTGGTTGGGGGGCTGAATCGTGGTCCACTGGCCTTTGCGCCATGTACTGGATTTGTGCGCTGGTCATGGCGCACGGGGCGGGGTTGGGGGCGTAACTGGCACTGCTGCAGGGTCGCTGCACCACACTGCGCCACGGCTGCTTATGGATGTTGAAATCCATGAATACGCTGTGCGCTGAAATGGGTTTTGGCGCACGCAGCTGGTGCAGACTGCAGCATGCGCACACTGTGCGCCAGCCACACGCACCACTTGTGCGCCGAATTCTATGAATTACCCTGCAAATGTAAAAACGCATTTAACTCTTGTGTTAAAAACGCTGTATTATATCTCAATTTTCTTCAAAATCCTATGAGGCAGTCAATGTTGGCCAATGAATTTTGGACTAACAAGTCCATCATCAAGTCGCTCATCTGTAAATAGTATTAAAACAAATACATTTCAATGCAACCCTTCTTATACAATCACAATTCATGGCCGCCTGTAGCCAATACAAAGACATACCTGTCTTGAAGAAAACAATATGTGTAGCTGTCATATGATGTGGACAAACAGCCTCCTTGGACAAGCTGCAAAGTTCCAAAAAGAAGTGCAATCAATTGATTGCTGCATTGGCCAGCATCGTCTGCCTCACAGACTTTTGAATAAAATGGACATATAATACATATTTCTTTTTTGAACACAGGAGTAAAATATTGTTGTATATTATGCGTTTGTATATTTAAGTTGTTGTACTTTTAGACTACAAAGGCGCAATCAGCACTGTGGGTGTTTCCCACAGTTGTTTGGTCGCCTACTGATTATTTCTACATATTGCTGTGTAGATCTGGTTGTTATGTTATGGTATATGGGATTTGTATAGTGCCTATTGCCATTGGCATGGCCTCAAAGTGCTGTGGGTGAACACCCTTGGATGACCGAAGTCCGAGGTATGAGATTTCAAAGGACGATTTTAGAATGCATGTAGGCATTTTAGCCAGCAAAACGGTAGGTAGGCGCAGCTAAGTCCCGGCTAGTGACCCATGGAGATCTCGCTAGTGAATGGGTGCTGTGATAAACTAGAAGGAGGGAAGGCTCATCAAGGAGACTGATTATGTGTCCAGCGGCACCAAATTTAATAGTTTATTTATTAGTGAATTGTGGCAGATGTAAGCGGGTGGGTGGCCGAGCCCTGGGAGGGACACGGCTATGTTCCATTAAGATGGAGTGCTACATGTACCAGTGAATCAAGGCTACTATCTAAATGCAATGAGGGTATGCATATCGTATCATATGATTCGACTGGAATCCTTTCTGTGCCGGCTTACTGTTTTGTTGTCTACTTGAGTGACTCAGTCGTGCTCCTACCTTCCTATTTTGGGGTGGTAGTTCACTAGGAGGTGGACTAGGTTAGTAAAGTTGCAGAGTGGAAGAGACTAGTTGTGAGTGCTTTCTGGAAAGAGAGGTGATCCTCTATGCAGTGGATGACAAATGGAATTGAGTTCCAGATGGTGGGTGCTTGGATAGAAAAAAAGATACCCTATTCTGGTTGATTTTGCAATTGGGATGTCAAAGAGAAGGGCTGTGCCAGATCTCAGGTTTCTGGTGGGACTGTATGTTATGAGCGTGTGTTGTAGATACTCTGGTCCTGTGTCATGTAGAGTTCAGTGGGTGATGCACATGGCTTTGAAGGTGGATTGTTGCCCAAATGGCAGCCAGCATAGGACACGGAGGGCAGGCGTGATATTTTCTCTGGGACCAAGGGCAAGAATGAACCTTGCTGCAGTGTTTTGAACCTGGTCGAGTTTCTAAGATGTGATGCAGAGGCACCCTGGTGTATTGTGTTTCCATAGTCTAGGTATGAGGGGACGGTAGCCGTGATCACGGCGACTCTGTGTGGGAACGTCAGGCAGGAGAACATGCGGCAGAGAATGCATAGGTGTAGGTAGCGGGATTTAGACATGCCATTTATCAAAATAGCCACTTGAAAACTCCCATCTGCCAGATTCTGAGGATTATTGCTCTAAACCGTATCCCCCTGCACTTTAAGGATGGAAATGGATTGGTTATGGTAGCGGATCATAGTACTAATTTACAATATTTGGAATAATAATGTCTTTCTCTCATTTCCATTGGAAAGCAAAAAGAAGGTGAACATCAGAGATACTCAACTTTTCACATCTACAAGTATCCCCTGCCTCTTGTTTTTTTTTATGCACATGAAAGTGGTTTTAAGCGCTTGTCAAAAGGGGAAAAAGTTAAAAACGGACAGAGCAGTCTCTACAATGTTGCCTCCACCCCTTAGGTGAAGGGACACATTAGTGTAGGTTTTCATTTAAACTCACAATCATTGGCATTTATGGCAAGTGGTATTTCTAGGAATGATGCATTTGCAAAACTACACATACCTCATAATTGGGCAAGCAGTAATAACAGGTGATGTTTCCAAATAATGCCTTTTTTTACTTTTACCACCAACCAATTATTGATAACTTGCCAGAACATCTGGCCAACTATTCATGTCCAGTCCATTCTTCTTCTTCTTCTTCTTCTTCTTCTTCTTCTTCTTCTTCTTCTTCTTCTTCTTCTTCTTCTTCTTCTTCTTCTTCTTCTTCTTCTTCTTCTTCTTCTTCTTCTTCTTCTTCCTCTTCTTCCTCTTCTTCCTCTTCTTCTTCTTCTTCTTCTTCTTCTTCTTCTTCTTCTTCTTCTTCTTCTTCTTCTTCTCCTCCTTCTTCTTCTCCTCCTTCTTCTTCTTCCTCTCCTCATTATTATTACTGTTATTATGGCAAGTGTGAGCTGGCAATGCCATATATGGGAAAATGGTAAAGACCTTGCAGTAGGCGGTTAAGCTCCCATATATCAATGGGTCTAAGAGCATACGTATTTCTACACTGCGGCTTTAGAGTCTGCTTACAAACACATGCTGTGTTCACGCGTATGACACGATTTCATAGCTGGATTGTTCATGCCCCACCAACCTACCCGCAACTGTCTCTCACTCACTTCCCCTCTCTTTCTCTCTGTTCAACGCACAGATGACCAGATGTTCTCTCTCTTTCCCCATCTCCCATCTCTCTTTTTCCCATCGCTCTTTCTACCTGTCACTGCCCCCTATCTGATATGATGCATTAATCAGCCCCAGCATATTCATGATGGCCGACCATTAAAATACTGTTCACAAATATCTTTGACTTTGACTGTTCATTCTTATACTGAGCCACACACTAAACTCCTTTTGCTTTTAAGTGCTGTTATAGCAGGTGTTGTTGGCCCATTTATAATGATATTTGATTTATCGGCCTCGGATGGCATGGTGAATACCACTATTATAACAACATTTATAACTATTATATTTTGTATATATGTGAATACAATTTAATGTTTTGTTATATAAATGCAATATCTTTACAGATATATAAAAAAGTCTAATTAGTCTGATCCTTATTTACCAATTTTATAATAATTCATTATTATATAGAAACATCTAGAAGAACCAATCAAAGCCTTGCTCGACAATAACCAGTTTTCTTCTGTCTGGTCGAATATGACCCACAAAGAAATGCTTTTTCTCCATAGTATACAAATGTCTATTAGGTGACATTTTGGCGTTTGTAAAAGCCACAAGGGTGCCCCGTTAGAAGGAGCTGAAGGGTTGTATATTGCATACTAACCAAAACAGGGTTCATTTCCATACATTCAAAATTAAAAAGCTTGATTACGATAGACAACAATTGACATCACAACGTCTACATAAGTTTGTCAACAATTCATTAAGCGTTTGACTTGCCAATCAATTGTTAATTTAATTCTTGTCACGCACAGAAGAACAGACGTATTTAAAACAAATAAAAATGATAACTGCCATATAAACAAAGACAGTGCTCTACATGTAACAACACAATTACATAGATAGATAACTCTTGTAATGTTTTAATGAATCAAAAAACACATTTTGATGGAAATGAATGAAAAAACTAACATTGGGGAATCAACTCTCATACACACATGATAAACACAACGTATACATAATATTCTAAGGCTATTGTGTTAACTTTGCGTTAATCATCTGTGTAGATGGATGGCATGATAAATATGTTTTTGTTTGCTTATCTGGAAGTTATTACTTTTATGTTTAAATAACTCTTTTATTTTACGTGTGAAAAGAATGACATGTATAATTGATTCTAATCAAGCTTTTTAATGTTGAATACGTGTAAAGAACCCTGTTTTGGTTACTTCGCCACTCTGAGGTTGCCATTTTTTAAATGGAAATATAACTGTGACCACAGTAGGAAGAGATGGTTGCACATACTATCAACTAGAATTCCACAGAGAATGAGTTTGCTTTTTCCTCTTCTAAACATATGATGCAAATATACAGGTGCTGGGATTTTAAGTAAATTACCCATAGTGTTTTGTTGCCCCATTCTCCTTGCCAATCTTGTCCCCACTGGAACTGCGTCGCTCCCCCAACATTCTTCTTGTATTTGTTTCTGTTGTTCTACCCTTCTTTGTGTGAAGTAGTGGCACATCACCTTGAAATGATGACATGTGTTTTCTCTGGTTACCAGTTATGAATATGCTGCCTTTGTGATGGTTGTGTTTAATCTAGACAAATGTCTGTCGAGTGGCAACAGCATAGTGCGTTTTCAGTACTTAGAATCACACTGTGAATTCATTGAAAACTGTTCATGGAACATTTTTCCTTGCACTTCCAAATCAACTGCTTTTCCAAGCAATCCTGAGCAAACTTCTTGTTTACTGGTGCCTTGTTTGTTTATTTTTATACCACACTGAACACTTCAACCACACCAACACTCCTCTGCCTTCAGGCTGTGAGGTAAATTGCTCAGTCTGCTGTGTGGGTAGGTATTCTGTCATTTTCATTCCTGGCTGACATGTCATTGAAGCATGGGTGTCAATTGGGCTGTGCTAAATTAAGACATTTCAGATTTATGGGTTCCTGGTAAAGGTATATTCTTGTGGTGTAAGGATGATAGAGTTGTTGGTGGGAGGAGGTCCCTTAGACAGTGGATTTCTCTGATGTGATTAATACCTGAACCTCTGTCTGAAAGAATTTACTTTAAGCTCCTACCTGGATATCTTATACTCTGATTTGTCACTCCACAACTGGGTGAAGTGGAGCATTGTGAAACATATATTTTTAAGAATCGCGTTATTCTTGGCACAGAAAAAATCCTTCTCTCTCTAAAACCATCTAACTGCAAGGGTGACAGTTGCCCGGCACAAATCATAAAGGATGCGGCTAGAGACCTTGCCACATTTATCTCCAAGCTAATAAACGCTTCCTTTAAAACCAATACAGTACCTAACAACCTCAAAGAATCCTGGGTCCTCCCCCTGCTTAAAAAACAAACACTAGACCCCACCATCCCTACCAATTATAGACCAATTACCACTGTCCCCTTTCTACTTAAAATTATTGATAGAGTAGCCTATATTCAAATTCAGGAATACCTAGAAGCTAATCACCTACTAGGATCACGACAGTCTGGCTTCCGCCCACTCCACGGTATGGAAACTGCCCTGCTAGACCTTAAGACTCAAATTGACGAGTTGAAGGACAAGGGACAAACAGCTATGCTACTTCTCCTGGACCTCTCTGCCGCGTTCGACCTAGTGGATCATGCAGTCTTATGTAACCATCTTAGGTCGGCAGCGCACTTCTCAGGGGAAGCAATAGCCTGGGTCCAATCCTTCCTGGCCAACAGGACCATGCAAGTCTTTTCCCCACTAACGGCTGCTGACCCAACTCAAATCTCCTGTGGAGTACCTCAAGGATCCTGTGTCTCACCCACTATGTATAACATCTTTACTAATCCTTTGTTCAACAAATTGGACAGACTGGGTATCACCTCGACAAAATACAAAGAATGCAAAATAACGCCTTAAGAGCAGCCCTGAATATCCCTAGGAGAGAACACATCTCTGATGCTAGAAGAGAGGTTCATTGGCTGAAAATATCTGACAGGATACATCTAAAAACAGCCTCCCTTACCTCCAAATGCTTAAATAACTTGGCCCCACCATACCTTGCTGAAAGGATAAATAGAAGATCGTCCACACGTCCAACGAGAACAGCCAATGCCTATATGCTGGAAATGCCCAGATTTAAACGTGTCACAGCTGGAGGATCTAGCTTCCCAGTTATTGCAGCACAAACTTGGAATGCACTACCGTATGACCTCAGAAAGGAACAACCATATCCTAAATTTAGAATCAATGTAATTAAATGGCTACGAACGAATGACTGTTAGCGCACCTTCTCGGTACATTGCACTCCTCTCTCTGCTGCATGTCTCCTAATTTGTTTCCTTCTGTATGCCACTGTAACCATCCTGGCAGCCTATTGTCAAACTGTATTGTATATTATATGCTTCTTTGTACACATTATGCAACCAAGCTTAAGTTGTCTTGACCTCTACTGCTCCCGGCTACCTAATGGGTTTGGCGCGCAATACCAAATAAATAAACAAACAAACAAACAAACAAACTCTATGTTTTTTCCTCCTTGCTACATGCGGTGTGACTGAGGCTGATCACCTTGAGCTCCTGCTGGAATAATGTGGGGCTGAACAGTACATAAAGGCTGATGGACACTTTCTCCAGTAGGATCAATGCATATGTAAACATATTTTGAAGGTCTTCATAAGCTCCACTGTGAGCCAGTACAGTGGCATTAGGGAAGCAGTTTCCGGATCTGTTGCTTGAGGTTGTCACAGACTTTCTGCTTTATACTGTTGCCTCAGAAGTGGTAACATCTGATTCCTGGGTTGGCCAGCCTACATGGGGTTGCAGCAACTTAGGCATAGAAAGCTTGTTGCCCAGATGAGTTTAGCACAATTATTGGATTTCTGGAGTGAGGGTAATCTTTGGGATTGGTGTGTCACCCTGAAAGGCAAATGGGACATTAAAAAGGTTTGATGTTTATGTGAAGATTCCTCCAGTTCACACCAATATTATCCCAGTCTACCTCTCAATAGTCATACAAAAGTGTTTTTATCCAAACATAATTAGGCCCAAAGCATGCAGTGATTTTGGAGTGATTTCAAGAACCTTCAGCCACCAAAATGTGGATCTAGGGCATCATGAACTATTTGTAAGAGGAGATAAGTTTGCTTGACGACCTCAATAAGTGGGTACATGTATGCATTATGCGTGGAGAGCAAGTAACCACATTTAGTGGGGAGAGCAATTAACCTTGAGGAACTATTGATGTTATGAGTCTACTACTTGACTGGCAAATTACTATTAACACTTCATCCTTCGCTGATCTGAAACCTGAGCTACCTATCACAGAACACGTTATTGGTTTGTACAATCTCCTGGGTTGTGTGTGCCACTTCTAATATTTTGCTTTAGTATGAGAGATTCAAGATGAATTTCCAGTTCAGTAGGTCTCTGGAGTCTGATGTCGGTTTCTTAAAGACTATTAGCTGTTTCAGGGAACCAGGGACTGAATTGGGGAGCCATTCATCAAATCTGTGACAATGTAGAAATGGTTTGTTGACAATCCCTTGATTGATGAATTTTGCAGTATTCCATAATTAGGCTGTATGCCTTTGTCATGAAGTCCACCAACTGTACATTAGTTGTGCTCATGGGAGTGAGAACCAGCAGGTAGAGAAGTTGCCAGTGTAGATTGAAAGGGGAGGGCTTTATTTTGCTTCTGATAGTTTTGATGACTGTCATGATTTATTTAGATGAAGTCATGTAGGACTGCCTCAAACGTTGTGCAAGGTAAACCTGGGTATTATTATGAAACTGTGCATTTCATAGTACATGGTACAGTTTTGGAAGTTAAGATTTTGGGTTCCATGTGATAAACCATCATGTCAGTCTTGCATTGTAGCTGTTTGTCTTCATACTTGATCTATATAATCTAGATTTCATAGTGTGACACATTGCTTTTGTTATATATGATTTGATTAAATGTAATGCCATCCACTATAAAATGCTTAATCAGAATGGTTTTACACTGATGTATCATGTGATTCCTTTTTAAACATAACAAGACTAAATAACTACAGAAAGCATGCTATGATGTGGCTTTAATGAAAGCAAAATTGTCTAATGAAAAGGATCTTTGTTATTGATATTGTCATGTGACAAGGGCCATGTAGAATTATAGAACTTAAATGTTATTATTTTTATTTTTCAAATGTTTTATTACTTGTGCATAGCCACGTTAGGTTTTTACAAAGGTGAAGGCTGAGGTTCGATGTGTGTGATTGAGACCATACTGGGCGTACTCAGTTTTTGTTCCGTTTTCCGTGGATTTAATTTTCTCGAAAGCAGCGTTTAAAATCTCGACTCCTGCGATTGTCCATCTAGTCTTTTCACCTGAGATGAGGCGAGCCGACCAGGCTTCTTCCTCACAAAGATCGCAAGTAGAGAACAAAGGAAGAAGGTAGGTACTCCTAGCTTCTAGCATCGCTGGACAGGACATCAAGAGCTGTCTGATGGTTTCAAGTTCATGATTCTCTCGGTAGAGTCGTAAGCACAAAAGTGATGGGTGGAAGGTTTTGCATGAAACTGAACCACTGGCATTGCTCTGGGCAACCTTCCACACCACCGTTTTTTAGCCCGTCTGCGCCATTGCAAAATGGGTCCAGCCATATGCAAATCAGTCAGGTACTGCCACCAATGGTAGCAGCCCAGCCCGAACTGCTAGGCCAGGTCCCCTCTGCACGGAAACACAAGCAACCCCAGACATGTTTCGGCCTTGTTGGGCCTCCCGAGTGAGGTGCAGCCTGGTTCCCTATGGCACAGCGAGCAAGGGACCCATGTCTGGGCATACCCTCTCTCACATAGTGAGACAGACTGTAAGTACAAAAGTGAAGGGTGGAAGGTTTTGCATGAATCTGAAGCACTGGCATTGCTCTGGGCAACCTTCCACACCACCGTTTTTTAGCCTGTCTGCGCCATTGCAAAATGGGTCCAGCCATACGCAAATCAGTCAGGTACTGCCACCAATGGTAGTAGCCCAGCCCGAACTGCTCGGCCAGGTCCCCTCTGCCCGGAAACACAAGCAACCCCAGACATGTTTCGGCCTTGTTGTGCCTCCTCAGTACGATGCAGCTTGGTTCCTTATGGCGCAGCGAGCAAGGGACCCATGTCTGGACATACCCTCTCGAACATAGTGAGACAAACTGTAAGTATAAAAGTGATGGGTGGAAAGTTTTGCATGAATCTGAACCACTGGCATTGCTCTGGGCAACCTTCCACACCACCGTTTTTTAGCCTGTCTGTGCCATTGCAAAAGGGGTCCAGCCATATGCAAATCAGTCAGGTACTGCCACCAATGGTAGCAGCCCAGCCCGAACTGCTAGGCCAGGTCCCCTCTGCATGGAAACACAAGCAACTCCAGACATGTTTCGGCCTTGTTGGGCCTCCTCAGTCATGTGCAGCTTTGTTCCCTATGGCGCAGCAAGCAAAGGACCCAAGTCTGGGCATACCCTCTCTCGCATAGTGAGACAAACTGTAAGCACAAAAGTGATGGTAAAGTCAAGGAGTATTGCCCCTTTTTTCCGTTAAAGAATCCTATTAAAATGTCCCTTTGCTTAAAGATAGCAGGTGTTCTAAGGGTATTGATTTTGTATACTTACAAATGCAATTCAATTCACATTGAACGACAAAATGTGAGTTTTGAAATGTGCAATAAAAGAGATACATTTGAATTGACCATGGTAAATCCATTCTAAGCTATATCTTTGGAACACATCTGAATCCAAAAACAGATACAGGTCTAAATTCCACCAAAAACATGGATCACAAGCATTTAAAAATGACGTATTGAAACACACAATTCATTCATTAATTTTCACAGTTTAATAACTCTGTTATGCAAGCACTGATGAAAACCAAACATAAAAGATTCAGAATAGTCTTGTAAATATACATCTAATTATATAATTCCTATTAACATCATATGTCCATACAGGGAATTATAAGAAACATGATATTTTTAGTCCAATTTGATTCCTCATTCCTGAGGCAAGGTTTAACTCATCGATAACATGTCCCTTTATAACACCGAGATTTCAATGGTCTAATGAAAGCAAGCAGTAGTTACCTATACTGTATCAGCAAATTTAGGGAATCCATCACACACACGTCCAATATAAACATTGTAGTTCAAATTATGCTGCATGGATGGAGTTTGCTGGAAATTAAAAATTAAACACATATACAGGAGAGAGAATTTGGCGGAAAACTTTAAAGCAAGGGAACTTGTCGGACAGGAGTAAAGCTGATTGGGATTCCAACTGGGAAAAGCTGATGGGAAATCTCTTTATGAAGACATTTTCCAGATGGCACTGAATGTAGACACATCTCTAAAGATTAAACAAAATTACCTGAGAGGTATTTTGGAAGCATGTTGATAGATTGAAAGCAGCATATCTGACAGAGCTGATTGATGTCCCAACCTGTCCTGGGCCTTTGGATGACACATCAGAAGTAAGTACAATGATTCCCGAGTATTTAGGCAAATATCTCACAAAATAATTTAGTTGCATATAGTAATTAAAATAATTGTATGTGAGCCCTGTCTACAAGTTAGACTAGTGAAATGGGGAATATAGTGCAAAGTGTTTGTGCTGTTTTCTGAAATTTAATTCAAATTGAAACTCCAAGTACATTCACCACAGTAAATTGAGTACATTGAGTGCATTGTTTTTTTCAAACATTTTTTGAAAAACCTTTTTTTACATTTTTGAATCAAAAAATTAATTTCAATGTGTGCATCTACATTATACAGTATATTATCTTAGTATATAGAATTCTCCAGCATTGGATCTTTCATGGATTCACATGCTTAGAATATTCCCCGTCGTCAGACTGGGACCCTCGGTACACATATATAGCCTTTTCCTATAGGAAAAACTTCCGACACTTTTGTGTCCTATCTATGTCCTTTTAGGACCTGCCTACGCATGCTCCGTAGGCCGTCCCAGTATAAGAGGCCCGCCCCCGCGGCTCCCCTTCAGATTTCAACCGTCTCCAAAGTAGTGGGATCTCCTCGCGTCGTCTTACTATTTTGTACAAGGTTGTGTACCTGGAGTTGGAGTTCGAGGAAAATTTTCCTCCATGTCAGGAAAAGCGCTGTTCCGTCCATGCGCGACGTGCGGCTTGAAAAAAGTTTACGAGGGGGACGGACATATGGATTGTATATACTGCCTCCACCCTCATCATTCGACTGATAACTGTGACATATGCAAAGGGTTTTCTCAAAAGACCCTCAAAGACCGAAATCGACGGCTGGTGGCATGGCTGAATGATGGAGCGGGGGCATACCCCCCTTCGGAGGTAGGCTCCACACAATTGGTAAAAACATCACACCGCGCTGCCTTGTCGGAACCACCGGCGAAGAAATCTCGACCGACGGAAAAAGAGTCATCTGGGAGTCATTCAGCTAGAGAGTCCTCGTCGAAAAAATCGTCATCTTCATCAAAAAAGCATGACAAGGAAAGGCCGAAATCCTCCTCGGGCGATCACCATAGATCGACTTCGAGTCGAGAGTCGAGTAAAGGCAGGCCAAGTGTGGAAAAGGCGGGACCGCCTAAACCACCTGCTAAGTCACCGTCGTCGACGGCGGTCCAGTCATCGGCCTCCACCCTGCCACTGACGCATGTGGTATCCACCATCCCACCGACAACGACTGCGACAGTGGCCTCGTCAACAGGGGTTCTACAGGAAGCCTGGAGGCCTGAAGTTTTTGATCCGATCCCCCCGGATACTTTACTGCAAGAACAGTCTGTGTCGCTGTCCTCGGGAGAGGACGAGAGCGGGAGAATAGCTGGCCCGGCAGACCTAGGGCTACGAGTGGTTGACAAGTCGTCGACGAGGGGATCCGGTATACCGGTATCTGCCCCTCTTCTCAATCCTCAATCTGTTTTGTCGTTGGAAATTCTGTCCACGCTTCAGTCTTTGGTACAGTCGTTGGACCAGAGACTACCTCAGGCAAACCTGCCACAGTCACCCGTTGACGAGCCGGGCCAGTCCCGTCCACCGACGCACTTACGCACGCCAATCTCAGCACTGGCACCCCAAGAGGAAGGTATGCTGCCAGATTCGGAGTCTGACAGGGGTGCCATGTCGGATATCTCATCATCCCCCTCCAGGGATCCAACCTGGGAGTCAGAGGTGGAGTTAGAAACCCCAAGAAGCCCAGCTCACCCGTCCCCTCCGGACGACATTGCATCATTCCATTCTATGATGGAGAAGGCGTGTAAGGAATTTGGTTTGTCCCAGGAAGAACAGAAAAAGGACTGTTTTTTGTTCGACCACATGGGTAAGAGAAGGAGGTCTGTGTTCTCAATACCAATACTAGACCACGTGTGGAAGGAGGGGTTGCAGACAATGCGTCACCCCTTTTCGGAGCCGGCAGTGAAAGGACGCCTCGAGAAAAAGTTTAAGGCTCCAGAGTCTACCCCAAGTGATTATCCTCCCAACCAACGCCAGAATCGGTGGTGTCGGCGGCAGCGGCGAGGAAGGCGAAGGCCCAGCACAAGTGCACGACTCCGCCTGAAAACGAAGCAAGACGCCAGGATGCCTTTGGCAAAAAAGTGCTATCCGTGGGAGCAACCACAGTAAAGGCCGCAAACTCTCTGGCTATTGTAGCCAGATACGACAGAGAGATGTGGCACAGGATAGCGCCGTTGCTGGATCATCTTCCAGAAGAGCATAGGAAGGCAGCGATGTTACTTGTCCGAGAGGGTGAGGAAGCCTCCAATCACGCAATAAACATCGCGGTGGACCTCGCTGAGTCAGGCTTCAAGCAAGTCAATAATGGGGTCGTATTACGACGACAGTCATGGCTTAAGTGTACCTACTTCAGACCAGAGGTACAATACAAAGTATTAGATATGCCTTTTGAGGGAGACCTTCTATTCGGAGAGAAGGTAGACGAGGCCCTAAAGGGAATGAAAGAGGACTTGGACACGGCACGTTCATTGGGTGCCCTCCAGAGTGGCCGAAGCTACAAGTCTTTTCGTCCCTTTAGAGGGGCTTCAGGTAATTCCAGATTCTCTGCGTCTGGAGACAGATCCTTTGGCAGGTCGGCTTACCCCTCCAGGGATACAGGCGTGCTTCCCAAATGGCAAACCGACGCCGGAACATCCAGACGTCCAGGAAGAGACCATCCTATCCGTCGTCGTCGAGAGACAAGCAAAATAAAGATCAGCAGTGACAGACAACACACCGTTCTGGGGGGAAGAGTGTCAGCCTATGTCGACGAATGGGAACGAATAACGACGGATCAATGGGTGCTGGACACTATAAGGAATGGGCACTCTCTACAATTCAAGCACAGCCCTCCGCACATTCCACTTGCGTTCACCGCTCATTCCCATATGAGGATACTGCAACAAGAGGTAACACTCATGTTAGCAAAGGGCGTGATAGAATTAGTTCCAACATCACAGAGAGGTCAAGGAGTCTACTCAAGATACTTTGTCGTAAAAAAGCCGACTGGCAAATGGCGTCCCATTTTAGACTTACGCGATCTCAACAAGTCTTTAAAGAACCTAAAATTCAAAATGCTCACGCTGCAGGAAGTGATCCGCGCCGTTCAAGAAGGGGATTTTCTAGCGTCCCTGGATTTAAAGGACGCGTACTTCCTTATTCCAATGTGTCGGAAACACAGGAAATTCCTGAGATTTGTAATAGGGCGGACTCACTACCAGTTCACGGTTCTTCCCTTTGGGCTCAAGACCTCCCCCAGAACGTTCACAAAATGCCTGGCCCCAGTAGCGGCCTGGCTAAGGAAGCAAGGCCACCACGTATACCCATACCTCGACGACTGGCTGGTAAGGGGATCCTCCCCAGCGTCGACCAACACAAGTTTGCAAGCCACCATGCAGCTTCTACAACAGCTGGGATTTGCCATAAACTTTGAAAAATCCTCTCTGCGGCCATCGAGAACGTTGGTGTTCCTGGGGGCACAGTTCGAGACCCAGTTAGGGCTAGTGAAGCCTTCTCTCGACAGAACCTCAAAACTCAATCAGCTGGCGAGCCGACTACGACAAACCACCAGGCTCTCAGTGAGGAAATACGTTTCAGTCCTAGGGGCCATGGCATCCTGCATCCATCTGGTGGCAAACTGTTGCATATTCATGAAGCCAGTCCAGGAATTCCTCGCGGACCGATGGACGCAGGCCCAAGGATCGTGGTTAGACAAGATAACCATCGACGACGACAAGCTGCTTCGGACCCTTCAGTGGTGGCAGAGTTTCCACAATCTGAACAACGGTGTACCCCTACAGGATCCGGAGTTTCAGAAAACCAAAGTCACGGATGCGTCCATAACTGGATGGGGAGCTCACATGGGTACTCTTCAAACGCAAGGTCGCTGGTCTCCAATGGAGTCGCTCCTACACATAAACGTGTTAGAGGTCAGAGCAGTACGATGGGCCTTGAAGGCATTCCTACCACACATCAAGGGATCGCGAGTACGAGTACTGACCGACAATACGACGGCCATGTTTTATTTGAGAAAACAAGGAGGGACGCGATCAAGAACTCTTTCCATAGAGGCCCAGAAAACATGGCATTGGGCATTAAAGCACGAGATTTCCATCGTGGCTCACCATTTCCAGGGAGTGAGGAATTCGCAAGCAGATTCCCTCAGCAGAAGCATGGCCCAGATACACGAATGGGAAATGTACACAGTTTAGCTGATGAAAGTGTTCGAGAAATGGGGTCACCCCCCTCTGGACGCTTTCGCAACCAAGGACAACAAGAAATGCGAGCAATTTGCAAGCAGATGGCCTCAGGAGGGTTCCATGGGGGAGGTATTCTCCTTCCCATGGACGGACATGTTCCTTTATGCTTTTCCTCCGTTCCCCCTCATACGGAGGACAGTACAGTGGATACGCAGATACAGTTTCCGGGTGATTCTAGTGGCACCGTACTGGCCGCGGCAACCGTGGTTCTCCGACCTGCTTCACCTGTCGCTGGAACATCCAATAGCGTTTCCGAGAGTCCCGAACCTACTATCCCGGGACAAAGGTACGGTGTGGCATCACGACCCGGACAGTCTCAACCTTGCAGCCTGGCTCCTGACTTTTCGGAGTTCGGTGCTTTAGACGTTTCGGAGGATTGTCAAAAAATTCTGCAGGCGGCTCGAGACCCTTCTACCAACAAATCTTACACCTATAAGTGGCGGAGGTTCTGTGAATGGTGTCCAGGACAGCAAGGCCTACAACCGTTGACGGTGACGCCGGAACAAGTTCTACCTTACTGGCTTCTCTTGGCGGAGAGGGGTTTATCCGTCACATCAATAAAGGTGCACCTGGCGGCCATCTCGAGGTTCACGAGGAAGAGACAGTCGTCTCCTCTATTCAGCGACAGACTTGTGAAACACTTCATGAGGGGTTTATTTCAAACTTTTCCCCCGGTAAAACGTTTCCCTCCAACTTGGAGTCTCAACACAGTGTTGGCAGGCTTAATGAAACCGCCCTTTGAGCCTATGGCCACGTCGGACATGAAATTCATATCGTGGAAGTTGGCATTCTCAATTGCTATCACATCAGCTAGGAGAATCTCGGAACTGCAAGCGCTGGTCGTAGACCCGTCATACTTAAGATTCTTTAAGGACAAGGTGGTCCTGGCAACTAATCCTACGTTCGTCCCAAAAGTTCCGACAGTGTATCACAAACACTCGTCCATTGTTCTCCCTACTTTCTTCGCGACCCCATCATCGGCAGCAGAAAAAGCTCTTCATACCTTGGACGTTAAGAGGGCTCTGAAATTTTACCTACATCGTACACAGGAACTCAGGTCTACTCGACAACTGTTCATCGCATATGGTCCGTCGATGAGGGGAAAAGCAATCTCTAAACAAGGATTGGCTCGATGGGTCTCATCGACGATTGCGTTTTTGCCACTCCAAGGCCGGAAGGCCGCTGCAAGGGCATCCTAGAGCCCATTCTACAAGATCAACGTCCTCCTCAGCAGCATTATGGGCAGGAATTCCGCTAACAGACATATGCCAGGCTGCGGCATGGTCAGTGCCCCACACGTTTACCCGCCACTACTGCCTTGCCAGGCAGCATGCGGACGAGGTGCAGATGGGACGAGCTGTCCTACGCCATCTGTTTCAGTAAGGTAAGCTCCACGCAGTGGAGAGTCTGTTTCTACCTTTTGATGACAGTATACTTTATGTGGGTAAGGTTATATGAGTAAACTTATTCCTGCTGTACATATGCATTGTGTATTATGGTGAGGGTATATTACATTACATTCTCACCGCCGTTTCAGGTGTTACTGCTATACAATCTATTCTAAGCATGTGAATCCATGAAAGATCCAATGCTGGAGAAGGGAATAGTTTCTTACCTGTAACTCAATTTCTCCAGCATTGGTATCTTTCATGGATTCACATGCGCCCGCCAGCCTCCCCGGAATGCAATGTATTTGCTTGATAAGTTTAATCCTTCCTACTTTGGAGGGGCCGAAATCTGAAGGGGAGCCGCGGGGGCGGGCCTCTTATACTGGGACGGCCTACGGAGCATGCGTAGGCGGGTCCTAAAAGGACGTAGATAGGACACAAAAGTGTCGGAAGTTTTTCCTATAGGAAAAGGCTATATATGTGTACCGAGGGTCCCAGTCTGACGACGGGGAATATTCTAAGCATGTGAATCCATGAAAGATACCAATGCTGGAGAAATGGAGTTACAGGTAAGAAACTATTCCCTTCTCATTAATATTTGTTTTTCCAAGTATAGATGCTTGTGTGAAATTTAATGAAAAAAATGAGAGAAGCAATAGCAGATTCGGTGTGTGTTCCTTTCTGTAGACACGCAGCCTGTGTCTACTTGATATATCGTGTGTGTCTTCCCCAGCCTTGGAAGTTATGGGTTGGCTTTTAATTCCTTGATGTTTTCTTTTAAATAAAGCAAAATATTCACAATAAAACTGCCTGTTTGTTGTCCCAGATTATTGGGTCAGATTGTCGTATTGGGTTGAGTATTCATTTAAAGATATTCCTCCATACAAAAAATATATTTTTGATAAATAGATGTGATTACAACAATGGGGGCTTGTCTTGCGATATGCATGGTATAATGTTACTAATGTCAATACCTACATACATTGTGTATTTCTAACAGATGTATTATTTGATTATCAATAATTGATTATGATGCATGATTAAAAATCCATTCTGAAAATGTCTCCAGCTCTGTAAGATATTTTATCTTGGCACTGTCATGGGTCCTGTAAGGATATTTGGCGTGTTACAGTACAGAGTACAGCAATACTGCACAAGTAGCACAATTTTTTTTAACTTCTTTGTCACTGCCTTCTGATTACACCCATTTATTTTCTCAAGGGACTCTATCCGTTTCTACATGCTCAAGATGCCTGATCTCATGTCTGGGATGGCATGGTTTGATTTGATTTACATGGACAAACTGCTCTATTATTGCTGTTTCACCTTCATTTTTCAAAATTTTATACACTACAGGAGAGACTTTATCTATAATTCGAAATGGCCCCTGCCAGGCTGCTAGAAATTTAGAATTTTTCTGTTTACTTTTTCCAAAATGAAACTTGTACACCTGATCCCCTACATTGTATTTCTTTACTGATGTCTTTTTGTCATAATATGACTTAGCACTGTCAGCAGCCCTTTCCAGATTTCTCTGCACAAAAGCAAATGCATGTTGCAAATGCCTCCTCAGTTCATCAATATATTCATGAACTGTGGATGCACTCACTAGAGTTTGCTCATGTGTTCTGTATAGTAGGTGTTGTGGTAACACCATTTTCCTACCTGTCAAGACCTCATGGGGGCTAACACCTGTTGCTTTGGCAGGAGTCGACCTGATTGCCATCAGAACCAACGGTAAACGTAAATCCCAGCTGGAACCTGCTTCTGCCACAAATTTCTTTAAAATATCCACAACAGACCTATTGCTTCTTTCAACTGTACCTGAAGACGCCGCCCGATATGCGATATGTAGTTTCCTTTTCACACCTAGTATTTGCCATACCTTACTCATTAGAGTACTTGTGAAATGACTTCCTCTGTCTGACTCAATTCTTTGTGGCAACCCAAACCTTGAGAACACATGGTTCACCAGCAATGTGGCTGCTGTTTGCGCACTACAATCTGGTGCAGGAATGCACTCAATCCACTTTGACATCAAACATACCACACTCAAAATATAACGGTGTCCCCTGCTCGACCTTTTTAAAGGACCTACATAGTCTATTTGCAAATCTGACCATGGGAGAGTTAGGCCTCTTTTCATCAATGGTGCTCTATGCATTGGTGAAGCAGGTTTAAATTGGGCGCATACTAGACATCCTCTAGTATATAATTCCACATCTTGGGACATATGTGGCCAGTAAGCATAATCTTTTAGTATTTCTAATGTTTTTTGTGAACCTCTATGGCCTGCAGTTATGGCATCATGTGCATGGTGTAGCATTAGTCCTCTGAATGAAAGGGGTACTACCCACTGTATTTGCCCTGTTATGGACTCTCTAATCATGAGCCCATCCTGTAATCTAATTCGTGTTTTGTTCTTTAATAACACCCTCAACTCTTCTTTTCCCATACAATCTTTTTCTGTTAAAGGATTTTGTTCAGGATCTATCAAATGATTATAATAGATTCCCAAAATTTGATCATTCTTTTGAGCCTCAATCAAATCTTGGTCTGGCGTGTCATGACTCCACTGCACCACCGGTTGATCTATCTCCTTTGGTGCTTTAGAACGTGTGACTGCATCAATTTGTATTTCACACATTAAATAATCAATAGGTAGCAATTCTCCCATCACAGCCCCAATCTTAGCCAGATGGTCTGCCTTATCATTTCCCTCCTTATCCTCTCCTGGTGTTTTTAAATGCCCACGAATTTTTCTCCAGTATATTGTTAAATTATTTTCTGACACCAATTTGTCTATGGCTTGTATCATTTTTCCATGTTTAAGTGGCTTTTTGTTGTATGTAACCATGCCTCTTGCTTTCCAACCAGGCAAATACTCCACAAAGCTATTCCGTGCATAGTCAGAATCAGTCACCAGGACAATTTCACTGAACTTTTTATCAATTGCAGTAGCAATTGCTTTATAGATGGCTGCCAATTCCGCCACCTGACTGCTCCTATCTCCAATCCTCATCCCTATACTAGGAACGCCTTCACTGTGATCTGACTCTGTGGAGGCCTCCCTTCATTGATACTCTTTACCAGCTCCTTGGACATAATTGTGGCCTGTGCGCCAGTGTCAATCATAGCGAAGGTGTGGCATTTTTCTTCTACAGTGATGGGTGCATAATATCTGTCCTCAACTTCCTCTAATACACATAAGAAATGTGAATTCTTACTGATTTCAGGGCTCACCTTTCTCAGGTCTTTTTCACTTTTGGCTAAGCACATTGGTAAATGAAAAGACATTTTCCCTCCTTTTTACCCATTTCTGTGCGAGATATTTTATTCATTTCTCCATGATCAGAAGTTTTTTGGAGTGTGGCCACTGTTCGCCCATCCATCTGGGTAACATCAGAGACCACATTACAACCTTCCAACTGAACATGTGTAACAACATCATTCAGCAATTTGTCATTTCTTAATTCTGTGCATTTGTGATCATTTAGTGTAATACCAGCCCTTGCAGCCTCTTCAAGAATATGTGGCTCAAAGAATTCTTCAGGTGATTGACTTGTACCCTCCTTGTGAGTATTTCCTTTTTCTGTCTGTGTTTGGTCATTGTTTTGCTTGCCCAGGGAAGGAACTATGGCATCCCCACTTACTCCCTGTTCACTGGTATTCCCCATGCATGAGTCATTTTTCTTAAATCTGTCCCTTTGTTCTTTTGGAATTCCTAATGTTTCTTTTTCATTTGTGCAAATCTTTACTGTTTTATTTAGCTCTAAGTTAAACCGTACCTCTTTTTTAGAAGTATTTGCACTTTCTGTCACAATTTCATTTACTGGTACTTTCATTTTTAATCCATTAGTCACCTCAGAGTTGTTATGCAAAATTATATCAGAGCAATCTGTCATTTTGGCACTGCGATTATCATGAGTACTTAGTCACTTTTCGGAAGCCCCCCGGTCATTGCTATGGCCATCAGCCCCCTCTTTGGAAGGTTGTTTTTGCGCTGTATAGAGCTTTCCTATTTGCTCAGCTAACATTTTCACTTGGGCCTCAAGGCACTGGAACCTTTCCATCTCTCTAGGATCCTCTTTCTGTGGCCTAGGTCGATATTGGTTGTTTTCCCCCTGATTGGATCTATTCTGATACCTCTCAGGTGATTGATGTCGGTTGGGATGGTTTCTGAACTCTTGATTCATTTGTGGAGGGGAGCGGGTTGCACCCATCCTTTGATTATAGTCCCCTGGTGGGGAATCATTGTACTGGCGTGGATTGTAGTTCACGTTTTGCCTCATGTCCTGTCTCTCAGATTGTGGGTACTGGCCCCTATGTTGATTTCCATTATCATTAAATCGATCCACATATCGGGGCCTATCTTGATTACCATATATCATGGTGTTAGGATCAAACCTACTCTGTGTCCCCAATGACTGGTAGGGACCATCATTTCTTTGATCTTGATTTTGTCTCTGGTTATTGTTCATACCTGCCATATCAGACCGGTATCTTACCCGGGGTCTATCCCCTAAGTACCTAGGGCTGATGTAGCTCTCTCTATTACTAGGATCATGTGTTTGGAACATTGGTACAGGCAATGGCGATCTTTGTTGATTACCCCTTTGTTCAGGTGTCACATTATTTTTACCTTGGCTTTGAGCAGACTCAAGGGACATTTTGGCTGACCTGATTTCCATTACTGTGGCTGAGGGTTCTTTAGATTTAGGCCTGGTATCTTTCATTTTATCACTTTCTCTACCCTGACAATAGAGTACCTCATATAGCTTAGTGCTTTGATGTACAATCCATTCAAGGGACTTGTCACGGTCAAATTCACGGACCAATTGGGATATGATGTCTTTCTGTAGCCCATAGAAGTATGCAGTTTTAAACTCATTGGAATTTGAGTCAAAAGATACATCAAAACGAGAGAATGCTCTTCTTAAGTCTTGTAAAAATTGGCGAGGGGATGTATTAGGTCCAGCAGTAATAGTGTACGCGACTTTCTTTGCCTCCTGCAATGACTGAAAAGGAGAAAAATGACGCCTAATTTCTTTTTCAAACTCCAGCCATGTCATATTCTGCTGTACATTTAATCCCCTTATGATGCTGGCCGTCGGGGCATCTAAAGTTAAATGAAAATATTGTCTGTACTGTTCCCTAGGTATCTGGAGTGCTTTAAAAATGTCATGCACCGCTTCTAAGTGATCCTCAATGCAGCATTCACCTCCCTTTTTAAATGGTTTGATCAGGGCTTTAATGGATTTCATTATTTTTATGGGGCTACTTGTTGCAATGCATGGAATTGCACTATTTTGTGAGTCAATCCTGTTTTCAGGTGTATGAGATTGGTGGCTGCCCCCAATGGGAGTATCAAATCCCCCAAGGGCGCTGCAATCAAGTTCAGTCACCGGCCCAGTCACTGGGGCACTAGCTCTTTGGGCAGAGCTAGAATTCACCTCCACTCCATTGAATGTGGTACCCTGCCGCCTCTCTTGGGACCTGGGAATGCACATTTGCTGTTCTAAGTCCTTACACTTTTTAAGGAGTCTATTGGCTTCATCATGCAAATAATTATTTTCATCTCTCATTTTATTAATCACCTCCTGCATTTCGCACATTTGCATTTGGCATTCATTGAACTCTTTATTTCTCTTGTCTCTTTCTTGAATCATTTTAATCATTTCTTGTTCTGCACTCTGGAGATCACCTTCTTTTTCACAATGTTCTTTTTGTAAAATCTGCATTTCTGAAACAACCTCATCTTTATCCTGCCTAATGTGATCCACTAAGGCTTTTAAGTGTGCCAATTCTTGCTCACTATCTTCAAATTGTTTCTTGCTTTTGGATAACTGAGTATCAAAGTCTCTGCATTTTAATTGCATGTCTTTTTGGCATACATCCAATTCTGCTCTCAACATTTCCTGATTTTTACTTGCCCCATCTAATTCAGTCTTTAACCTGTTAATTAGCTGAGTATCATTCTCTTGCATTCGCAGGGACTTGTTTAAAATAAACCATATTTTGCCGCATAGCCGTATTAAACAGTCTTTCTCTGCACTTTTATCGGCTGCATTCAATAATCTTGTAAGGCATACCTGAATTATGCTGCCTTCTGCAAAAATATTGTCTAGTTTTTCTTTCTGCACCTCACCCTGAAAGCGGTTACTCCATTCTAACGCGCTATTCGATGACCAATTCCCATGTGCAAATAACTTTGCCTCTAAATATTGCACTAGATCTGAGAATGTGGTTTCTCTTTGTGACATTCTGAAATTCGTTTTTAGTGGCACACTGCTATTATAAAATGGGTTCCCTTTAATGTGCAAATGGCAGTGTGAGACACGCTTGCCACGCCCAGTAGGTACTCTGTGATCACTTTCCCGGCCTGCAACGCACCATAAATATGTAGGGTATTTTGTGGAGATTTGGGGCCTGACGGTATTTTATTACCGCCGAAAAATAACTTAGCAATAATCACTCTTTGTATTCAGATTTGGCCATGTGCAACAATAATACAATGGACATGCATTATTTCAGCACCCAGACCTGCATATTTGGTATACGTGGTTGGTGGTATTTTGGTGAGCATAATTCCCTTGTTTTATTTGTGGCCCCGATGTCCAGAATAAATATGTAGGGTATTTTGTGGAGATTTGGGGCCTGACGGTATTTTATTACCGCCGAAAAATAACTTAGCAATAATCACTCTTTGTATTCAGATTTGGCCATGTGCAACAATAATACAATGGACATGCATTATTTCAGCACCCAGACCTGCATATTTGGTATACGTGGTTGGTGGTATTTTGGTGAGCATAATTCCCTTGTTTTATTTGTGGCCCCGATGTCCAGAATCCCTTATCTTTGCTTAGATTTTTCGTGTGATCACTAGAGAGACCTCAGACCTGCATTCTAGGAATACCACATTTCCAGTGATAGTGTTGGTGTGCCACCATGGGCGAACTCACTGACTTATTTACGACAGAGAGCTATATGTGGTAGTCTTGTGGTAATTTCCCCTGCCTTATATACGGTAGGGAGCTATGTTCAGAGAGTCTCTCTTCCCGTTGGCTCATGTACCTCCAACAAGCTATGCTACAGTCACTCACAATTATTCATACTGATTCTGACATGCACACATCTGTCTTAAAATGACCATTGCACTGTTTAAAAATCTCCCCACATCATCGGCATTGTAATGGTAAATAGAAAATAAAACACCCGTCTGTTTTCAAATATTTTCTGTATTATAAAAGCTGCATTTAGACATGATCTCATTCTTTACAGAAATAAATAAAATGGTACAGTCAAAGCATTATCTATGACACACTGCAAAGAGCGTGGCGGAGAACAGAACTCAAATTGCAACATTGGTATTTGATTAAGACACGCACAGGAATCCTACACTGACTGCATATTACCGTACACACTCAGCTCCCACACTTCTCATTACCTTATCTTTTTAGTTGTTCTCTTTGTGAATGCGGCTCTCTTGGATTAACTCCAGCAAAAAGGAACGCTTGCCTTCTCAAGCCGGGGTCATTGCCTGGAATTCTCAGCTTTTTCAGATAGGAATGCCTCAGCCAGTGGAAAGGTTTTTCTTTCAGCTCTCCCCAATCTCGACTGCAGCAGGACACAGGAATCTGCATTCCGTCAGGACCCCACAGCCAGGTCTTCTCCCCAGTAGTGCAGAAAGATGTCTCCCTGTCTTTTTCCCTGATACTGCCCACTAAAACTTTCCTCTCAGCCCTCTGTATGACGTGTCCCAATGAAATCCATCATCTCTCATCCTCCTACTCTTCAACAATAGCTTCGCTTATACATTTGCAATTGTTGCAAATCTGACTTCCTTCTTCCTGCAGTTACTGTGCACAAAAACACGGAGAATCAGGCAGAGAAGAGAGGAAAAAAATCTGCACACGCATTTAAATGGTTTTCAGAGTATGCCTAATTCTGCAGTGGAGAACACATTTTATTAGTGGGTTATATTAAATAAGGTTTTATTAGTCAGGTTAATGGTTAATAGGTTAGCTGTTAATTTTCAAATGTGTCTCTAGCAATATAGGCATTTCAGGTGAAAAATAGTGTGCATTTTTAAATGAGCACGTGTGCTTTTAACTGTAAAAATAGATTTGCATCTTATATGTTAAAATCGTTTTTTGACTGAATAGCCTGTCTTTCCTTGTTAATCTGGTAACCCATATAGCAATGCACCGCACCCTTGTGGTGGTGCTGCAAAAAAAATTGTGCTACTTGTGCAGTATTGCTGTACTCTGTACTGTAACACGCCAAATATCCTTACAGTCCTCCATCCATGGTGCAGGCTCTAGTATTGCCCAGCATTGTGGATATCTTCTACAGCCTATCTGGTCTTTATCTGGATCAGGCCCCTGGTTCTCTCCTCCAACCTCATGGATCCTTATCCAGACCCAGTACTTCCTGCTCTGGCTTCACCAAGTCTCCTGAACGCCAGCCTGCTCGGTCTTTATCTACCTCTAGTTTTCCCTTGAATGGCCTCACTCAGCATACGGGATCATGATTCCATCCCTCTTGGTGTTGCTTAATATATTGCACTACATTTCAACCGTATACAAATACACTCCTTTCTCTGTTCCCCTTATTTCCAGCTCCTAGTCCAAACACCCACCCTGTCACAGGAGCTTGTGGGTTTTATAATTCTTTGGGCCAGTCCCTTTTTCAGTCCCTCTCTCAGTTGAAATGGGTGTCAGGTGTGTAAGGTGACAGTGGGCTTGGCGGTGGTGTTCTGCCCTTGAGGATGGCTAACAGCCCTCACATAGGACTGGAAATTGGCTAATCTGTCCCGTTGGGTTGTCCTCTCTCTGCCTGCCATACCCTAACTTAGCCTTCCAGATTCATTTCAGGGTTAGGTCAAGATGGCTTTCATTTCTAAAGTAGGACTTTCGGCCGACTATTTCCCCCATTTGGGTATTCCTCTATCTGGTTGTTTGCCTAACTCTAACAACAGGGTGGACTCGTTTAGGCTCACTGTTCTTGACTGTATTAGAGTCGAGGCTCTGGGTGATGAATGGCTGACTATTGAGTTTTCCATCCTAATTCAGGTCCCTCTCCTTCTACGCATGCTAATGCTGAAGGGTCTTTAGGACCTCTGTTCATTGATTCCCATAAAGGAACCTCCCCTTACTGCACTTAGGGTATAAAGTGCTATCTTCGGAGGCACTTGGCTGCATTGTTCATCCCCAGTAAAAATTCCCAGTACGACGAATGGGACTTCTTCACATGGACCACTACGTCAAATGAGGGGTGTATATTAGCATACTTTCAATGCAAGGGTATGACATTGAGTTTTCTTGTTGCTTGTAATTTAGTTGTCGGTTATATGGTGTGACAAGCGCATGAGGGAAGTTGCTTAGAGGTTGCCAGGAAACTCATGAATTGTTAATCCTACGCAGCTGTTCCATTGATCCATATACATCTTGAATGCCAATTTGATGAGCTGGGTTTCTGCACTGTAAATATCTTTATCAACATATCTATATACTTGTTGGTGGAGGCAAGACCATTAACTATATGGAGTAATTATGTGTTTTCAGTTATGCTTGTTTTGGGATTCAAGAACCTAGAGAGCCTTGCTAATCACTTTAACAAGAGGCTTAAACCTGACACCACTGTATTATTGTTCCCAATATTTTCTGAACATGCTCTGGTACAGTTTGGTTACTCTTTGCTTTTAAAACATCAGATGCGTGTATTTTAATGTTATCATTGTTAATTTTTCACAATTGTGCTAATCGTGATTTAACTAGGAATTTGTGCAGTTTGTGCCACCACCTTGATTTTTTTTTTATTGAACCTTGTGAATTATTTTTTATTGAACCTTGTATTGAAGTTTGCTGATCACTGTGACAACATCACCACTTGAAATGCTGCACATGTGTGGAACAATAAGCAGGCCCCAGGCAGATAATACATATGCATACTTCATATGTTTGATGACATACTCTAACCTTTGTTTCATCCTCTGGCCATAGTATTTGTTTCACCCTTACTAGATGCTACCTGTCTCTGCATCAGACGTGTATGCATTGATGCACTAAATATACTCTCTATATCCCCACTCTTGTCTAGTAACCATTGCCTCAAAGTTTAGCATTATTCAAGGTTCTGATGAGCTTGGAATTATAATTCTAATTGTCAAATCTTCCAAATTAAGAATACTCTACTTCTGTGATCCATGATGCAGCCATTGCCTATGTTAATGTATTTTTTTTTAAACTGCTGTATTATCACCAGAACGTCAACAGACAGTTTCTGTTTAGATAAGTAGCAGAATGGTTGTGACCTAGCAGTACAGGATGGACTGCCCCTGTGGGGATGGGACCAAGCCTGTTTTTCATATGGTCTTTCTCCTTTCTGTAATCGCTTGGCAGACGTAGAACAGTGGTCTGGAGTGTTGCCCGGAGCAATTTCCAGAGTTTTAACAATAATGCTAAACATTCCACCCATCACCTCTTTGTTTTGCACTGAGCATGGCCCAGGCTTTGTCAGCACTCTCCAATTTCTATGCTTCCCTTTCGACAACTGGAAAACCATTCCACATTCCCCTGGCATGACATTAGGTCAGTGGAATATGATGTGACTATGTCAAGGTCCTGACAACATAAAAGGAGGATATAGCATTCAAAGACCACCCCATACAATGCACAGCAGTACCTCAATACAACACCCATCATATCTATACTTCTAAGGGTAAAAAAACATATATAAGGATGTTTTCACCCTAAAGTAGTGGAAAGGGGAACTGATAACTAAATCATTTCTATCCTAAACATGGAAACTGTGATCACTTATCCATGCCCTAGAGTAAACCTATATCTGGACCAGACCTTGGTTGATGAACCCTTTTACGAACACAGCCCTCAAACGCTTTTTGGAGCATTAAATATCTGTCAAGTAGAGACTTATCTTATGCGACTTAAGCTGGTAATTCCACTGACAGGGAGTGTTCTACCATCGGCCCACACATCTGTCAACTTCCTGAACTCTTATAATTATCTCAAACATGATTATGTACTTTCCTTCATAATCCTAACTCTAATCTGAGCTGTTTAAAATAGCACAGGCGACAATCTTTATCAACAGGAACACATAAAAGGACTGTGGTAAAGTCTGCTTTGTGATAAGGTGTTCATCCAGTGGGGTGACCAAGGGAGCCCAGTGACTCCCCAAGCAAGAGAACAATGGGTCAAGGGGCACTATGCGTAGGATGCCATAGTAATAGGCACTTAGCCCATATTTAGGGCAGGCAGTATTTACAGGGAATGCCAGAGTAAAACAGGGCTTTAAGCCAACTGCATGTGACAAACTTTCTGAGGAAAGGTGAACAATGCCCACTTTCAGCAGGCCTCTGACCGTAAGGCCAAGAACACCCTTCTATGAACCCTTCTATGAAAGACCATTTCAGTGACTCAGACAATGGGGGCCCTTCATAGACGCTTGTGCAAACTAGCCCATGGATCATGCAGACCTCAAGAATTTGAAAAAAACTCTCTCATGATCTGCGGAGCAAGATTGACAGCTACCTTTGCTGAAACACCTTTTGTTTTGAATAAATAAAGTAATAAACAAAGGAACATATGGGGGAACAATTATGAGGGAGGGGGATTTTATCTTGCTGAAGGGATTGAGAATCATCTCATATGAACTGCAGCAATAGAAATACACTATCCCTGTATTATGTATTAGGTTTCCCTCTTTCCCTTTTCTCTAAAGCTAATATGGGCTAAAAGACACATGTGCCGCAGAGACTATGAAATAGAAGCTCCATCCCCTCTGTGGTTACTGAAGCAGGAGCAGGGCCAAAGCCCTGAGCCCATCAGAACTGCACAGTCTAAACTAGAATAAACAATGGACAGTTGTAAAGAAGCAGAAAGGAGGAGGAGGAGGACCTATAAACCTCGGCCCTTTTTGCAAAACTAAAAAGACTCCCCCAGAAGGAACTCATTCCCACTGTAAGGTCATGGCCACCAGAAGTACTGTGGTAAACATCAATTCTGTTTTTGGATTTTGCAGTTGGACTTCTATCACCTATTAATAAGTTCATTGTTTGGCAGGAGATTGGATAAACATGCCAGAAGGCCTAGGTGAAGGTCTTCTTGAGCCTTCTGAGGGCAGGTGACCATTGGACTATAAAGGAAATGGGTCTGGAAGGAGGGTCAGGTTAGTTGGATGGGCAGGAGGCTATGCTCGTTTGCTTGCAAGCCAATTATTAAATCACCGGTGTTTGCCGTCACTCTAAATTCAACAGTTAGGGCCTCATTATAAGGCTGGTGCTGACGGAATGAAGGGGGCCGGTACGGGCCGATTACAAGCTTCCCATCGCGGGTCCCGCGAGGGGAAGAAGGAGGTAACAACGGAACACCTGTAATGTGCCCGTTGTTACCTCGCTCCCCATTCCCATTGTGCCCTATGGGGGCTCAAATGGGATTGGGGAATGGTTCCTGCAAGGAGGAATTATCAGGTCCTCCAATGTTGAAATGACCCGGTTATTCCTCATTGCAGGAACCCGATAAACGAGCCCGGTTTGGTGGCAGCCAAGGTGGCTACCGCCAAACTCGTAATGAGGGCCATAGTCCTTTTTGTTTCTAATATTGTGGAGACTGCAGAAAGTCTAAAACAAAAACCCGGCACTAATTAACATTCTCAATAGGGGGAATCAGTGAAACAGCACAGCACATTTCCTGTACCTCCAGGCAGACTCCAGCAAACAACCTTTATGAAATCAACAATGGTGCACCAGCCATCTAAAGACTTAGGGCCTCATTACAAGATTGGCGCTCCCGTAATGAAGGGTGCGCCAGGACCAGCACTCTTCATTACGGGAGCACCGAATATGAGGTTCCCTTTGCAGGACCCAGACCAGATGGGCCGCATTACGAATTGGGTGAAAAGGGATTACCGGCACCGGTAAGGACACCGGTGCCGGTAATCCCTTTGCGCCCTATTCCGAGTTCCCTTAGCGGGCCCCTTCCTTAATTCCTGGTCTGACCAGGTGTTAAGGACGGGACCCGTTAAGGGACTTTAGAGCTAATAATGGTACCGCAAATTGCAGTACTGTTATTAGCTACTTCCCCATTCCCATTGAGCCCTATGGGGGCTGAAATGGGAATGGGGAATGTTTTTTTCAATGGGGACTTACCAGTCCCTCCAAGGTCGAAATGGACCGGTAAGTCCACACTGAACCAGGTCGGACTCGGAACAGGTATGGGAGGTAGTCATGGCGCAAATAGCACCATGATTACCTCCATACTCGGAATGAGGCCCGATGTCTGGTAAAACTAGACGTCTTTTCCGGGTCCCACGAGGGGAAGAGGGAGGTAATAAAGGGACATTTGTAATGTGCCCGTTATTACCTCCCTCCCCATTCCCATTGAGCCCTATGGCAGCTCAAATGGGAATGGGGAATGGTTCCTGCAAGGAGGAATTACCGGGTCCTCCTATGTCCTATGTCGGAATGACCCGGTAAGTCCCCATTGCAGGAACCCGGTAATGGAGCCCGGTTTGGAGGCAGCCATGGTGCTGATAGCACCATGGCTACCTCCAAACTCGTAATGAGTCCCTTAGTCTGCCTTCCCAATCACTTAATGAGCCTGGGTAGATTTATTAACCACACTCAATTTCAGCCCCCCATTAATTTTCCATCAAACAGTAGACACTTACAGAGAGTCCAACCCAGGGGGGGCACATGGCTATATAAGATCAGGCACTCATTCTAACAGTGTTTGTGTCTGAAAAAGGAGCTACTGAAGAGATTGTGGATATGATTGGAGACAAAAAGGAGCATGTAAGGAGAGTAGCCTAGAAAGGCATACAAGGTGGTTTTGAGAGTGGAAAGAGTTTGGGTATAGGAGAAATGTGGAAAAAACCTTGGCGGCTGGAATGGGAGATGGAGGAAGAAGGAAGGAGCAAGGAGAAAAGAGGTCATGAGAAGGACCTGAAAGGAGGGATTTGGCAGGAAAGATGTCAGCATAAGAAGGATGTTGAAAGAGGGATTTAGGAGGAGAGATATCATCAACAGATGGAGGTTTACGGATGGGTTAGGGAAGAAATATATAAATATCAGAAGTAGGTCTTTGGAGGGATTAAGGGGGAGACGTATTGCCAAAAGGAGGTGGAAGGCAGAACAAATGGGGAACTTATAAATATCAAAGCAAGAGGAATGAGGGGTTAAGGAGAAGAGATGTCATCAGCAGGATGGTAGAGAAATGGAGATAATTGTGGAGAATATTTGTGAACCTTTGGAGGTGATGGGTGTGATAAATAAGGAGGAGGTTGGTGGAAGTGCAGCTAAGCAGGCTAACAAAATAAATGTTCCCCTTGAACAGCTCCTACACCTGTTCTTACTCCTTATCTATTAACAATCTAGTACAGAGCACATACTTGAAAGAATGTTAGAAAAACTGCTATTTATCTTTAAAATGGCATCAGCTATTGCCATCCACCCTTCCCAAGAGCCACCACCACCACCAGCTGGAGGACCTACACAACACAAAAAGTGCAGTACTTCTAAAGACAATAAAAGGGACTAGGAAAATGAGCTACAGGAAGTGCCTACCTCTTGCACCAAGAGAGAATCATGAGTGTGACATCTCTTTACCACTGTTGGGAATGTACCAAAGGCTAAAGCTACCAAAGTGAAATGCACTGAGTGTGTTGTACTCAATCACGGACTACCTGGACAGTACTCCTACAGGACCGCCTCCATGCGCCACCACACCCAATCCAACCACAACAATGCGCTCAGAAATGCTGTTCCTTTCTTAGCAAGTAGTAGGCTGTCTTCCTCCACCTCATCTTCCTCAACCAATACTATAACCACACAGCCTACTTCTGTGGCACAAAAAATCCCATCAGCTACCTTGCAAGCAATAGAAGAGGCTGTTGATCCATATCCTTTGAAGACAACAGTCCTCTGTATATACTGCAACAGACCACTCTGCATGGGGGGGGAAATTTCAAAGTGTCTTTGAAGCTGTATTCAAGGAGCATGAGAAACACTGTTCCTACCTTACAAGTAACACACATGCAACATCGTCCCCTGTCCACCTGCCCCTCCATATTATTGCTTGGTGCCTCTTCCCTCATTTCCCTCCCCACCTTACATTCTAACCTCTCCTGCAAAAAAAAACAAAACAACAACAAAAAGGTTCCCTTAGGAATCACCTTTCACAGTTAAAAAATAAAACAAAATAAATCTTATAGACTCCATATACTTTACATTTCTCAGTAAAATACATTTACTCAATAAGAATGTCCAACATTTCCATTTGCATTTTGTGTTATGCTAATGGGAATAATGTGGCGTTCAGCCCCCATTCCAGGGACTGTCATGGGGGATAATGGCCCGCCAGCCGAAGTAATTGGCCCCAGTGAAGCAACGGTGGATAATGAGGGCTTTATTTATTTATTATTTTTATTTATAACATTTGTTAAATGTCAAAACCCTCGGGTATCACAGCGTTGTTAAAGACATCTTATAGTAAAATCAACAGTATTACATTTACATAAACAACACTGGTACAAAAATGTACATGGGTGTATACAATGCATGGTTACTTTCAATATTTACAGATTCTGGAATTGGTCTACCCTAAGGAGGCATCTGTCTAGACCTACGGTAGGTGGAAGATTTATGTGATGTGTGGGATAACTAGTATTGGTTAAAAAGCCAGGTTTAAGTCTTTTTTTGAAACCTGGGAAGGCATCTTCACTTTTAATGTTTAGTGGAAGCTCATTCCATAGTTTCGGGGCCATGACTAAGAAGCTGCTGCCTTCTGCTCTGGAGCTTTTGAAACGGGGGACAGCAAGGAGTGACTTTTTGTTGGATCTGAGCGTTCTATTGGATTCTTTTTTGCTTTTTCAGTTATTTAAGTAGATGTGAGCTTTACTGGTAAGGCATTTGTGGGTGATACACAGTGCTTTAAAGAAGATTCTTGCCTTAATGGGTAGCGAATGAGACTCCCTCCTAATGTTAGAGATATGGTCAGACTTCTTGATTCCTAGGGCTACTCGTAGCGCTTTGGACCATTATCCCCCGTTCCAGCCCCTGCAATGGGGAATGAAGGACACTAGCACACCGGGTGGCAAAAGCGGTAACCAAGGGTGCTAAAAAAAAGGATTTTTCTTCCTACAACGGGAAGTGTGCGGCATTCCCACTGTAGGAAGGAACATCCTTTTCCAAGATGGCCACCATTCAAAGGTACGGTGTAGCTCTATACAGAGCCCCTCTTCCTTTCCATGGCGGTCTGCGGAAGGTGAAGAGAGAACCCTATGACCATAATAACACAAGCACATTTGTTTCTCTTTCAAACCTATCCCAATTTCGCAAGACTTTACCACATAGCCGGTCCCTGATGGACATGGCCACTTTATCCCCTTTGGACATCCCTCGTGGTTATGGCCAGTAGCCAGATTGTCCAGGTCATGAACCTATTCCATGACCCAGAACATCTAGCTACTGACCATGGCCATAGGCTATACCTCAGTCACCAAAGTTATATCACTATTTTCTGTACCTACATTATGATACTTGTCAAAAAATAAACCACGGACACATTTGCAAATCCCTGCTTTCAAGTCCTTGCCAATACTTCTTACACGAGTTTGCTGGAAATCCGCCCATGTTTCATTTTTTCAAAAATCTCAAAATGTACATACAAACAATAGTCATATAACTTAGCCCCACTTGACATAATCCATTCAGAATTTGCACAAACCTTCAATGGTTGGGTCTCGAATCCTTCTGAAAACATGTGTCCAGATTTGTTAAAGGGCAACAAAGTTATAAGCCATCTAAAAATGTTGAGACCACCCCTCTAATATAGCCCCTCTTGACAAAAGCTTACCAAACTTTGATTTACACCTAGATCTAAAATCATTTCTCAAGCTTTTGTGCAGCTTCGTCAATTGGCACCACATTTGTAAGTCATTACAATATTTTGAGACCCCCTCTAATTTGGCCCCCTCTAGACAAATTCCCACCAAACTTTGAAAACACCTTTAAATCTGGATCCAAAATGTTTTTGCAAACCTCTCTGCAGATTTGTCAAATGGCACCACATTTGCAAGCGTTTACGATATTTTGGGACACCCTCCTCTAATTGTGTTCCCCCTCGACAAAACAGCACCATATGTTTGAAAACCATTTGGAATCAGGTCTAGAATGAAATTGAAAAATTTCATGCAGTTCCATTGAGTGGAGCCAAAGTTATAAAACATCCATGAACTGCTTTTCAGCAACCCTGTAATGCACAAATAAGCATAGATGGCAAAGAACATCTCAGATGTTCGCAAACTTTACCGGTCTGGTCCCGAAATGTTTGCGGACATCAGAGAAGAAAAACATCTGTTAGTTGGCTTTTTAAGGCCATATCCCATCCCATCCTCATCACCTCTCACATCCCCAAAGATTGTTTAATAAATTTGACATGTGCAATGTTGTGTTTTTCAATATGCTTTTACTGTGATGTTCGTGGACAACGGGTGTTGTCCGCAGATCCACCTTAACAGGCATTTCCAAAAATTGGACGCACTTCATGCTTTTCACCGCCCAATCAGCAGGTGTGTCCGATGTCTGCGGATATCACATTCGCCCCTGGGCCAATTGGAGGCCTATCCGCAGATCGAACAGGGAAGTGAGTCTGTGGACCGAACCCAGATATCACTCATTTTGTTTGACCTAATTTTAGGTCGTTACAAAAGAAAATGCTGGACGTATTAACACCAAATATACAAAAGAACGCTTTCAGGACCAGGCCGCCGCTCCTGCCACAAATTTGGTGAAAATCCATCCAGTGGTTTGGGCTGTAGGCGTGATCAACTTTCTTTTTCCATTGTGTCTAGGGAAAAACCACACATTTTGGGACCCCTCTATAACTTTGACCCCCTTTGACGAAACCCCACCAACCTTTCCAGGCTCAATCTGATGGGGCCATATACTTTTATTACAAAGTTTTGTGAGGATTTGTTCAGTGAGAGTAGAAGTTATAAACCACCCAAAAAGTGTTGTTTCTATATATGGGTGGCAGGGGCACTACTCTGGGTCCCAGCTGCAGTAAGCACAAACAGTCCAAAGATGTTCTCCTCCTAACGTGCTTTAATGCCTCAGAAATCTTCAGGGAGGCTGATTGGATGCAGGTGTGTGGGGTTGAATCCCTCTGGGATGTACCATGCCGTGGCAGCAGGGAAGTCTGGTAACTGTAGTGTATAGCCAGTCAGGATCTAACTCTCCCCATTTTCAATGTTAGCCCTCAGTGGGTAGGGGGGGGGTTACCATCAGTATTGTACTCCAAATTTAGGCAAGAGTAGCCCAGGTGCAGCCCCTCTGCAGCCCCAGTCTCGAGTTAGATGTGCAAACAAAACTTGATGGCTGGCAGCGGCGCTTCTCTGGGTCCCAACTGCAGTAAGCTTAAACAGTCCAAAAATGTTCTCCTCCTAGCATGCTTTCATGCCTCAGCAATCTTCAGAGAGGCTGATTGGATGCAGATGTGCAGGGTTGAATCCCTCTGGTATGTACCAGGCAGTGGCAGCAGGGAATTCTGGTAACTGTTGTGTAGAGCTGCCCAAGCTCCAACTCGCCCCCATTTTCAATGTTAGCTCTCAGTGTCAGTGGGGAGAGGGAGGGAGTTACCATCAGTATGCCACTCCAAAGTTAGGCAAGAGTGGCCCAGGTGAAGCCCCTCGGGAGCCCCAGTCTCCAGTTAGATGCGCAAACTTTGGAGTATGACACTGTTTGTAACCCCCCCCCGCTTTCTCCCCCACACCTCCCTATTGAGGGCTGACATTGAACATTGAGGGAGAGTTGGGCCCTGGCTGGCTCTACACTACAGATACCAGAATTCATTGCTGCTACAGACTAGTACTTCCCAGAGGGAATAAACTGTGAACACTGGAAACCTATAAACCTCCCTGATGATTGCTGAGACATGAAAGCACCCTAGGAGGAGAAGATCTTTGGACTGTTGAGCAGACTGCAGCTATCACTCAGAGTTGTGCCCCTACCACCCCTCTTTTTTCTTGCATTTGTAACTGGAGACTGGGGCTCCAGAGGGGCTGCAGCCATACTACACATGCCTGACTTTGGAGTGCCACACTGTTGGTAACCCACCCCCAACTCCCTATTGAAGACTGACATTGAAAATTGGGGGAGAGTGGTATCCTGGCTGGCTCTACACTAAAGATACAAGAATTCCTTGCTGCTACAGACTGGTACTTCCCAAAGGGATTCATCCCTGAACACCTGAATCCTATCAGCCTCCTATCAGAGTTGGTAACTCCCCCCACCACCCTATTGAGGGGCTGGCATTGAATATTGGGGGAGAGGTAGATCCTGACTGGCTCTACACTACATATACCAGAATTCCTTGCTGCTACAAACTAGTACTTCCCAGAGGGATTCAACCCTGAACACCTGAAACCTATCAGCCTCCCTGATGATTGCTGAGGCATGAAAGCAAGTAAAAAAGGAAAGGATCTTTGGACTGTTAAGCAGACTGCTGCTGGCACCCAGAGGGTGCCCCTATAACCCGTCTTTTTTTCCAGCATCTGTAACTGGAGACTGGGGTTCCAGAGGGTCTGCACCTTGACTACACATGCCTGACTTTGCAGTTACACACTGTTGGTAACTCCCCCCACCTCCCTATTGAGGGCTGACATTGGGAGAGAGTTGGATCCTGGCTGGCTCTACACAACAGATACAAGAATAACTTGCTGCTAGACTGGTACTTCCCAGAGGGATTCAACCCTGGACACCTGAAACCTATCAGCCTCCCTGATGATTGCTGAGGCATGAAAGCATTCTAGGAGGAGAACATCTTTGGACTCTTGAGCAGAGTGCAGCTGGGACCCAGAGTTGCGCCCCTACCACCCCTCTTTTTTCTTGCTTCTGTAACTGGAGACTGGAGCTCCAGCGGGTCTGCACCTGGACTACACATGTCTGACTTTGGAGTGCCACACTCTTGGCAACTCCTCCTACCCCTTCCTCCCTAATGAGGGCTGACATTGGGGGAGAGTTGGATCCTGCCTAGCTCTACAGTACAGGTACCACAATTCCTTGCTGCTACAGACTGGAACTTCCTAGAGGGATCCAACCTGAACACCTGAAACCTATCAGCCTCCCTGATGATTGCTGAGGCATGAAAGCGCACTAGGAGGAGACGATGTTGGACTGTTGATCAGACTACAGCTGGGACCCAGGGTTGTGCCCCTACCACCCCTGTTTTTTCCTGTATGTATACATATATTCAGTAAAAAAAACTTTGTTAAAGGGACGTTATGGTTACGTTGCGCTATTAAAAACCTATGAAATTCAGTAAAAAAACGTTGTTAAAGGGACGTTATGGCTACAAGTAAAACCGAAAACCCCCTGAAATTCGCTAGTTATGGTAAGCTAAGCAACCATAACTCATGCCACCACCATACATTGCTAAGACTAACACCCAGGACATCAAAGATGACATCACAAATTGATGGAGGTGTCCTAAGGACACTATACCTGTCCGTACTGTCCGGAAATCAAAATGGAACTGTTCTTACAACAAATTCGGTGTCCGGAATGTCCGCAATTGACCAGAATGGAGGTGTCAGTCCGGAATGTCTGCAATTAACCAAAATGGAGGACACTATACCTGTCCGTACTGTCCGCAGAACATCTACGCACATGAGCACCACACCTATAGGTCCAACGAACATCACGCCTGTCTGTAACTGTCTGCCGCATGTGTGTCGCACTTTTAATTAGTTTGAGGACCCGAACACTGTCCGTAGAACACCCGCGCACATGCGCATAACCGTCCCTGCACATTCACGGACGTGTTCGCAATGTCATCATGTGACCGCACCCACGCTGAGCGTGTGTCCTGATTTGCAGACACTGTCTGGGTCCCCGAGCATTTTAAAAGTACTTTTTTGGACAATCCAAGACAATGGGCCTCATTATGAGAATGGAGGTAGCCATGGAGCTATTAGCTCCATGGCTGCCTCCGTTCCAGGCTCCATTACCGGGTTCCTGCAATGGGGACTTACCGTGTTACTCCGACATAGGAGGACCCGGTAATTCCTCCTTGCAGGAACCCATCCCCATTCCCATTTGCGCCCCCATAGGGCTTAATGGGAATGGGGCCGGAGGTAATAAGGGGCAGATTACATCTGGCTCGTTATTCCCTCCCTCTTCCCCTCGCGAGACCCGGAAAGCACGCCTGGTTTTACCAGGCGTGCAATCCAGGTCCCGCGATGGGAAGCTCGTAATCGGTGCTCCCGGAATGAAGGGGGCCGGTCCCGTACCGGCCCCCTTCATTACGGGACTGCCAGCCTTATAATGACTACCAATGTCCCTGGCGATCTACATACTTTGTGGAACTTTTTTGAGGCTTTTTTGGGTGTCTGAAGTGTCGGCAGACAGCGCGGTTATTCGTGGAGCACTCACCAGCACCCTTATATAAGGCCACACCCCAGAGCTGATCCTCATTGTGCTTCTGGCTACCTGACAGAACATTGTCTTTCCAGTACTGCAGATTAACCTGCTAGATTTACCTGTTTTTGCTGATTTTGCTGCTTTTGCTTCCTGGTTCCTGATCCTAAATTGCTTCAGTTACTCCTGCATCAGCATCAGCACCCCCACCCCCTCTACCACCACCATATCCCCAAGGGCCTGCAGAGGGGAACAGGCATGAGAATGTAGAGGAGACGGATGAAGAGGATGAAGAAGAGGAGGTAGTGGAAGTCCCTACTACCAGCACTCGCCGTGAGTCTTTGGAGTGGTGGTTGTTTACCACTCTTGATGGAGTCCAAAAACATGTGCGAATAAGGTCACCTGCAACCAGTGAAAAATGGTGCTGAGCCGTGGGAGGCCTGGTTCGTACAACTTTAGTACAACATCAATGAAGCAACACCTAAGGTCATTCCAAGGTGGAGCTATTCACAAGGTTGTACCTTGTGATAAACATAGTAGGTTGAGTTCCTCTACAACATCCTCTGTTTCTGCTCCTGTCACCACAAGAGACACTCCTGTGAGACAGCGCATCACTCCAGCTGCCTCACAGGCCATTCATGATGCTGTTGACCCTTACCTTTCGAGGGTCACAATATTGTGTATGTACTGTGACGCAGTACTCTGCATAGGGGAGAATCTTTGGATTGCTTTCGAGACTGTGGCCAAGGAGCACGAGAAGGTCTGCCCACTACCTGAATAAGGCCCACCCTACATCTTACTCTCTCCACCTGCCCTTTCTTATCTCTATGGTCGGTGTCCCTTCCTTACCCTCCTTTCCGCTCCTTTCCTTATGTGACGTGTTTAAAAAAACAAAAAAACAACAAAAACAACAAAAGCCAAGAAAAAGGCTCTTTTAAGAGCCACATTTCACAGTTTAAAAATAGAAGTGACAAATAAATAGTGCACAGCCCTATGAATTTTTTAGGAGTCCGCGGACATTTATTTTTTGGGGGTGCTGCCTCATCAGAACCATTGCACTTTTCTATGGGAGGAAGTGGTGGCTCTGAAAAGAGACTTTTGGTGGTGTTTTTGTGTGTTTCAAAAACTTCAAATGATTAACACCTACTGCAAAATTTGTAATGTAATTACAAAAAAGATTGCAACGCATTTTGTATATTTCGCAGAAAAATCTGATTGCCAGCATAACCACAACCGCCATGTCCGCAGACATATCGAAAAATCTGAGTGTGATGAATTTCAATTTAAATAATGTACCCCATTTCCCCTTTGAGGTTGGCTCTGAAAAGAGCCGTTTTTTTGTTTTTTTTGCAGATGCTTGAGAGACACCTGTTATTTTGTATTTTTTTAATTAATTTTTTCTTACTTTACTCCTAAAATCTTCACATAAGCTTCTCCAAAGCAACCATTATATTCCAAAACAGCCTGGCATTTCCCATTAAAGATAAAGAAATGCCATCTTCTTTAAAATAAACAGCATTACTAGAATGAATGTTCTCATTATTACAAAAGAACATACCAGCTCTAAGCATGAAAGCAAACATGCCTCGGTTGATTGCACACCTTGCAATGTTTTGCTGAGGACAAAACACCAAACTATTGTCCCATATTGCCATCAGTACTAAACCAGAAAAAATAACTTTGGCATTTGGAAGGACATTCATCACTGCTTGAACCAAGTGTTCAAAATCTGCCAACAAAGTAGGGGCACTGCCATAGCCCAAATGCAAAGCACCGCAGTGCAAAACTACCACATGTGGACTGTTCATCCTACCCATATCTACACAAACTTGTAAAATTCCCTGTACATTGCAATCAGGCACAGTGCTCCACACCACCTCCACTCCTTTAACAGCAACATTATTTGCCACATTCCTGCATTTAGAATACTGCTCTAAATCATGCACAATCATGAAAAGAGGACATATCAACATCTCCTAAAAAGGCACAAACAGCCTTATTGACATTGCGCCTCGCTTTCTCCATTTGTGGACCAAATGAAGAAGAACGCAGCCACATTTGTCTCTGCACAATAAGAGAAAATATTACTTGGGAATTTGGAAACATGTCCATGACCTTCCCAAGTCCTTCTTTCATTGCAAATTACAAAAAAATTCCAGACACATGTCCTAAACTGTTCCCCACACAATGAATAACAAATTATGTCACCAAAGTAGCAAAGAGAGGTACTAAATACAACCACTTCATTCCAGGCACTCCATGCCAGTGCACTTCCACATGAGGGAATCCAAGATGTGCAGCCACTCCACAGTGTTCTGCATGCACCTGCAACCAATATATTCATGAGTCTCCGAAAATCCAGATAATCTGTTTTCTGAAACACACAGCCATAGCTATCTGTTTTTCTCTCAGGAAAAAGATTTTCTGACAAACTCTCTATGTACACAACAAACCCAGTAAACGTTATTGACAAATCCCTTGCTCTGCTCATTCTCATGTGCATGCCTATCAACCCCAAAATCCCTGTATGTAATATGTATTATCCGCGGACAAATTGAAAAATCTGAGCGTGATGAATGTAAATTTAAATAGTGTGCCCCATTTCCCCTTTGAGGATGGCTCTGAAAAGAACCTTTTTTTGTTTTCTTTGCAGATGCTTGAGAGACACCTTTTATTTTGTATTTTTTTTTCTTTTCTTATTTTACTCCTAAAATCTTCACATAAGCTTCTCCAAACCATGCACAAACATAACTCCAACCATCAACACCCTAACTTTCTCCACCTCTGCCATCTTCACTACACAGAACCTCTTTAAACACAAATCCACACCCTCAACACCTGATTGGCTGATCCCTTCAGTCCTATTTCCATGCCAGATGTGTTGAGAAGTCCTGTATGTGGCCCGCCCTGTCTGCAGACAGCCACGGTGACCGCAGAGCATGTAACTCTTGGGCAGCCCTTCTACACTTTCCACTTCACTCTCTGTGCCATTCCCTCATTGGATACAACTAAGCAGTCACACAACCATCCACCAACCAGCAATCACATCCAAGACCTCTACATCTAACTCCATCATCATAGTTCAGCACTTCAAATGTACTGTTGATCGCTGTGAGTACAAGTCACATGTCATTGGAAAGCACCTAATACAAAAACTACTGTACAAGTCTCCAAGATTTCTACTTGGAACTGCGTGCATATCCACATGCATGAATACAAACTACAGGTATGCATACTTTCTGCACAGTACATGTACAACTCTTATAAATGCATATAAACAGGGTAACTGCCACTTAACTTGTATAACCTATAAAATGATGTTTCCCATCTGCTATAATCAACTGTCACCTCCAAACCTCTCTGCTATCTAAATTCTTTTTTTACACACACAGGTATCTAAAAAAGTGTAATTTAATATTAAAAGATGGGAGAAATAACAGTATAATTGTAAAACAACACTTAGTAGTGTATTATAAAATTACACACAGCCAGTATGACTTCATGCATCTTTATACACTCACACAGATAAACACTATCATTAGAAAAGCTCCCAGCTGAAAAAAACACCACTGCCTCTACATCACATCCTTCTGCTTTATTACCCACACCTTCGTAAATGCATACATTCCATGCTTTTCCATACACTTTCTGCCATTGACCCTATAAAAATAGCAAAATAAGTATATGATTCTTTCTTCTATCTCCTAACATCCAATAACACACCCTTAAGAAACCAAGTGAGTTTCATGCGCTTAGTATTATACTCATTTGCAAAGCATGTTCAACTAAAAGATTGTAAGTAAAATATAAAGGCTGCACATAGTCAAAGGAAATGGCATGCACACACTATGTTCAGTTATCAAACAACAATACTGCTACAAAACATAAAAATCAACGTCTAAATTAACAACAGTGCTATAAACACACAAAATTAGTAACTTCTTTCTTTTACAATTGCAGTGAAGACCACTCTCCTGAAAAGCAGCAGCATCTAAAGTAATAACAAACACTCAGATGGAACCTGCTCATTCCAAACAAAAAAAGTAATTACAATACTACCATAATGTTCTAACTATAACTCAAACACACTTTGGGGTTGATTCATGAAATTTGTGCTCTGAAAAACAGGGATTTGTATGCCATTCTACCCACATATCCCCCTTTGTTAAACAGGGATTTGCGGGCAGAATGGCACACAAATCCCCATTTTTCAGTGCACAAATTCCATGAATCAGCCCCTAGAATGCTAGTATTGCAGAATAAAGAACTGTTTTCATTCTATACCATTATATTTATTATTAATGCTTCTCCTCACCACTAGCTTACTTTGTATTGTCATCTGAACCCCAGTATAGTAACACACAAATACAAGAATAGCCTTCCCAACTAGTTGTAGCTGCCCATTGCACAATCACACACCTCCACATACATCCTTACCATCATACTCAGGCACTCATGCACACAGCACACATGCATTGCAGAACAGCCCAACCCATACCTTCTTTTTTTCCAACAGATCCCAAAAAATGCCTACCAAAAAGCAAGTCCGTAGAAAGCAACACAGAAGTAGAGCAAATCAAAATATAAGTGTCCAAAATAAGCATCCATCTCTAACAGAATTTGTAAAAAAAAGTTAAAAAAAAACATCTAATACAGTCCTTAAGCGAAACAAAACAAGCTTCCAGTACAGAAACGTTGGCTCCTCTTTCAAAATGTAAAATGAAACAGAAAGTGATTAACAAGAATTCAGCTGCCAGTACTGCTAACACTGATCGTATAAATCTTGATGTAGTGGCAAGTAACCATACCAAAAAAAGTATTTTACAAAATAAGTTCCGACACTGCCAGAGAGTCCTTCAGAATCTTAAGAAAACAGGAGAGAAATCATGCACAACCCTTAAAACCTACCAGAGAAAATTAATATTAGCATGTATATAATATATAAGTGTAGCCATGGGGGCGGTCCTGTCCCAACGAAAGCCCGACACTGGCCACCTACACCCTGTAGCTTTTTACTCAAAAAACTGTTCTCCTGCCGAGTTGAATTATGCCATCACAGACAAGTGGCTACTGGCGATCAAGGAAGCTCTCAAGTAGTGGAGGCATTATTTGCTCAGGGCAAGACATACAATCACAATAATAACTGATCATCGTAACCTTCAATATCTATGCTCAGCGAAGGATCAGTCTCCCCGACAGTTGCGCTGGGTGCTGTTCCTGTCAGAATACGATTTCCTGATCACTTACCGACCAGGAGTCAAGAATGGCAAGGCAGATGCGTTATCACGTATTGGTAAAGGGGAGAAAGCTTACCGCATGTCCGACCCGGTAGACATCATTCCGGGCAATAAGATCCTGGGAATCTGTGGGGAGAACGAGTCTGCATGGGAATCACTCAAGCAAAGGGTCAAGAACAGCCTGCCCGCAGAGGAATTACAATCCTGGAACGAGACAGGAATCCACTATTCCGTTAAAGACGGTTTACCGTATTATCAGGATCACCTTTATCTCCCCACACACGTCTTGCAGGAGGAAATAATCGTTAATTATCATGACTCGCCTATCGAAGACCGCAGAGAAGATAGAAAGATCTTACTGGTGGCCAACATGGCGACAGTACGTTACCAACTTTGTCAATTCGTGTGGAATCTGTGCACAGAACAAAACCTCAAGACAAAGGCAGGCTGGCCTGTTGCAACCATTGGCGATACCCCCTACTCCTTGGCACACCATTTCGATGGACCTGATCACAGACCTGCCTCCCAGTTCTGGATACAACACCATTCTGGTGGTGGTAGACCTGTTCACCAAAATGGCCCATTTCATACCCCTAAATGGGGTCCCGTCTGCCCAGAGCTTGGCTCAGATCTTCCTAGATACTATCGTAAAGCTGCACGGGTTTCCCTCAGTAATATTCTCTGACAGAGGCAGCCAGTTTGTGTCACGGTTTTGGAAAAGGTGCTGCATTTTGGCTGGAGTTGAAATCCGATTGTCCACAAGCCACCACCTGCAAACCGATGGGCAGACGGAATGCACAAATCAAACCTTGGAGCAATACCTCTGTTGCCTTTTGCACCATACCGAACACCCTTGGTTAAACGTCCTGTGGATGGCTGAATATGCATATAACAACTCAACACATACTTCCTCACATATGTCTCCGTTGTATATTCTACATGGGCGGAATCCACAGACATCAGCTTATGATCCACCAGAAAGTATCAAAATGCCAGCCATCAAAACCCTACATGAACACATTTTTCAGGCAACCCAAGAAGCATTCATTCATTTAAAAGTGGCCAAAACAACACAGAAAAAATATGCCGATCAGCATAGGAAAAAGGCCCCTGATTATCAAGTGGGAGACTCAGTGTGGTTATCATCTAAACACATCACTCTAAAAGGAACCAGAAAATTCCAACCCAGGTTCTTGGGACCCTTCACAATAGAAGCCGTGATCTCTCCTGGAGCCATGAAACTGACCTTGCCATCTGAAATGCGCATACATCCGGTATTTCATGTCTCCCTTCTAAAACCAGTATACCCAGGAACCAGAGTACCAACACCACCGGCCCCCATAAGTGCTGAGGATAATGAACCCGAGTATGAAGTAAACCAGATTCTAGATTCCAAAACAGTTAAAGGTGCCCTATACTACCTGATAGATTGGAAGGGTTATGGGGCTCAGGATAGATCTTGAAACCTAGTGGGAATATCCATGCCCCCGATTGCTGCTCAGGTTCCATCGGGACAACCTTACCAAACCTGGCCCTGGAAACATGCCTTTGGGAGGGGTCTTGAGGGGGAGGACTGTCATAAGTATGAGGGTGGTACGCACCACTGGGGGTAGTAGAAGGGAGGGGCTGGTAGGAGCATCCTGGGTGAAAGCCTGGCAGGCTAGGAATAAAGTTACCTCCATAGAAACACAGTATACATGAGGCACTTCCTGTTTCCCGCCAACATGGTTTCCCATATGACATCCTCATACTTACTGCTTGTTTCAGTCTCTGGGCATGGGGGCCAATTTAAGCCACGCCCAAAGGATGAATCGGGCTTCGCGTACACTCTGTAGCCTGAGGCACACGCTTACCTGATTCCCGGTCATCCTTTCCAGTTCGAGTGCCCCGCCTGGGCATTTTCCCTCATGTACACCGCGTACCTGAAAAACAAGAAGAAGCATTAGTAATTTCCGAGTACTGCATTGTTTGCTTTCCTCTTCAGTAGCGTGTTTGGCGGCGGTCCCGCCAGCAGGATCCTGATCTCTTCTTCGTATGAACTTTTTGGATTGTGTTACTCCGCTTACTTCCTATCTTCGGAGCAGACCCACAGCAGCGCTACAGAAACCTGCAAACAAGAAGAAGAGAGCAAACAGGTTAGAACGAACTAACTTCCAATTTCACGAGTTATTTGAGCCCTCATTCCATACCCAGTGAAGCAACTGGTAGAGACTTACCTGATTCCACGAACTTACCTGGCTCAGCATTCCAAACCAGTGAAAAAACTGGTAGAGACTTACCTGATTCCACAAATTTACCTGGCTCAGCATTCCAAACCAGTGAAGCAACTGGTAGAGACTTACCTGATTCCACAAACTTACCTGGCTCAGCGTTCCATACCCAGTGAGGCAACTTAGATTATCAGGCCTAACGAACTTACCTGGAACTGCAATTCATACCCAGTGAGACAACTAGGAGAACACATTCACTGGCACTCATCATACCCTAAACCGGCGCAAGGACTGTCAAAGAACAGCAGTGCGGCCATCCATTTTGCACAGAGAGAGGACATCGAGACTGTAGCGCTCCTGCATATGCAGGATGGAGAGCTCACCAAATCACGTCAAAAGGTGAGCCACTAGCCTTTGCACCACCACTGACCATGATTATAAGGTACCCAGAGGGAGAGTGGGTGAGGGGACCTTGGGGTTGTTCCTCTAGTTTAACAGACATGTCATTCCCTTTTAGGTGATTGCTCCAATACCCCCGGGGACGGAAAGGAGTCACAGGCAGGGACAGGAGGGCCTCATCGCTTCCGCAGAGACTCAAGTGAGCGTGACAATAGCACTATCACACTTACGTACACTTGACTGGCTATTTCTAATCAACTTTGATGCAAGTAAAGTAAATGCTGATATTCCTTGAATTCTAGAATACAATAGACTACGTTCACTATACACCCCCATCTAAAAACCTATCCTGTTCCACAAAAAGGAAAACTTTGTAAAAGAAAACTACTTCAAACAGAAATGCAACAGGATCTCACTGCAAATCCTCCAAAGAGAGTAAAAGAAGCTAATATTCATCAAATACTACAACCAAAGAAGAATCTATTACACAAAGTAACTCAGGTACTTCTTCAACAAAGCAACACACACTCCGAAAAAATGACTTGGATACAGAGCTATCAGGTCCATTCAAATTTTCAAATATAACTGGTGTAAATTGCAATGCAAATGTAGCAATAAATATTCTATTCCAATTGCCACCCATTATTGACAACATTTACTTACACAATACAGACCAAATGTGATTGCAAATGTTAGTCCTTCATAGAAATGCAACCAACAATCCTGACAACACCTACAGTGTTCATGGAATAAGACAATAATTGGACTACTGTGCTGGAATGGTCAATTTCACTATAAACTCACAAGAGGATCCACAAGAATTTCTAATGTACTTACTACAGGTACTGGAAAACAAAAACATACCTACACGTGGAAACATACATGCACTCTCTGCAACCATGTGGCACAGGAACAAATCCCTAATGAAGCCTTTGTTTATGTATCAATACCTAAATGTGAATCGATTCCATTTCAACAACTTGTACTACCTGCAATTCAGATAATCACTCCACCTTTCAAATACAAACACATAGTAAATACATAATACTAATGATTTTATGTTACAATGCAGATGCTCCCAAAAACAACTGCAAGCTGACTGGATTCACACATGGTCAAGTATCACTTGGTAAGAAAACCTTTACAACAATAGGTATAATCAATGACGCAGGATCCAGAACCAATGCAGGTCATTACACTGCATATATAAAAAAAGAATTGTGGATGGTTTGAATGTAATGATAGTACCATTACTCTAAAGCAGAGTTACCAGCAAATCTTATAAACGCTTGTTTAATATTCTTAAAACCAAAATTTAATAACTAATCTGTGCATAAACAATTAGAAAACTATAAACAGTTAGAATAGGCCAACAGGTATCTAACTGCCCCAAGATTCTGCAACAACCAAACAGATCAATCAATACCACTAAAATATAAGAAGAAACAAACAGTTAGGATACGCCAACAGCTATTTAACTGCCCCAAAAATCTGCAACAACCCAACAGATAGATGAGTACCTTGAAAATATAAATAAAAAACTATAACCAGTTAGAATACACCAACAGGTATCTAACTGCCCCCAAAAAATCTGCAACAAGCCAACAGATAGATGAGTACCTTGAAAATATAAATAAAAAACTATAACCAGTTAGAATACACCAACAGGTATCTAACTGCCCCAAAAAATCTGCAACAAGCCAACAGATAGAACATTAGCCCGAAACAACAAATACACACTGAAAACAAAGAAAGAAATATATTGTACCATAACAAAAAAAGTTTTTTTTTTATCCAGCATGGATTTTTTTCCCCACAGACCCAATGATTTCAAAAACAAACACAGAAACTGAGCAAATTGCACAGTACACTGGTTTGTAAACTACTAAATATGAGCGTTGAAGTAATGCAGAAATGTATATTATGCAATGCAATAACTCATGAACTACCTACACTAACATGATCTTTTCTTTTATCACAGAAATGTAAAAAGAATATATTTTCCAGTTGCCTAAGTCATCAAAAAAAATATCCAATCACAAAAAAATCAAACAGCAAATATATAATAATTCAACTTACAACTACTGCTCCTTAACACAACCAATGAAGCAAACATCTAACCATACACCACAATCTAACATGTTTACTTCCATGGATATGTTATACTGCAGTGCTTGTTCCCAAACTCTACAATCTTAATTGCATCACTTAGAAAAAACTTCACATACAAACTCTACAAATCAAACTGTACACAAACTTTTGATTTGTGGATATTTGATGGATGTTTGATTCTATGGGCGTGTTATGCCGCATTGGTTGTGATCAGGGCCTAGAGTCTTGGGTGCATGGCTAGGCCCTTGCCACAACCGCCACAGCATAACACACCCATAGAATCAAACAATTTAACTGTGCTATATTGGCTACTTATACAGGATATTAAATACAATGACCACTGTGCTAACAACCAAAAACCAATATCATACTAAAGTAAAATAGCCAGAAGTGCATTTTTTATGTCCCTGGACAGCCGCGGTGACCGCGGACATGACAAACATATCAGGGGCACCTGCCACCTAAACAAATACAGCATTTGGCCAATCTCTTACTCCCCCACCGTCCCCAAGCACTCTTACACACTAACACACTCCCCAAAGTTGTATTTTTCCCCTGTTCTTCGCCGTGTTGTCTGCAGATGTTTGCGGATCCAAGATGGCAGACGCATCAAAACAATATGAAGCACCTTATGCTTCAACCCAGCCAATCAGCGAACAAGTAGGATGTCCGTGGACATGAAGCAAGCCAATTGGTGTGCTCTCCGCGGAGCGAACAGGGAAATGTGTCTGCGGAGCAGACATAGATATCACTAATTTTTTGAGACCTACTTTTTGGTCGTTTTGCAAAAAACTACTGGATGGATTTACACCAAATTTTCAAAAGCACACGTTTGGGACCAAGCCACTGCTCCTGCCGCAAATTTGGTGCAAATCCGTCCAGCGGTTTGAGCTGTAGGCGTGAGCAAAGTCTTTTCCCCATTCACTCTATGGGACAAAATACATTTTGGGACCCCCCTTAGAACTTTGCCCCCCCTGCACCAAACCTCACTAAACTTTGCAAATAAATTCAGAGTGGGCCATATACTTATTTTTGCAAAGTTTGGTGAGAATTCGTCCAGGGGAAGTGAAGTTATAAGCCACCCAAAAAGTGTGCTTCCTATGGGATTAACAACTTAACCATAACTGCACGGCCACTACCATGGGCCGTGTAATGTTAAAATACAGCTTTCCAGTAATTTAGAAACAGATTACAATCATCAAAGGAAAAAAACATGTTTATCATAATACAGAGTTCTCCCCCTGAAACAATGTGTACTAAAGCCATTGGAAAAGTGTAAAAAATGTATTGCATGTTTTGCTGCTTTATTAAAGTGGCGGAATTCAGTTTCCAGATGTCCCTTTGCAGTTATTACCTCTCCAGTTCACATTACTTAGTGAAGGTCCCTGCAAGTTCCTCCTGAAACCTTCTGTCCCTAGTTTAATGCCTTCTGCAAACCATGACCCTTGCTTGAAGCATCAAACCTTTAAAACTCCAATTCCAGGCTAAAGTTCACTCTTACTCAGCCAATGGAAAGCCATGCTGTTCAATATACTAGGAGACCTTAGTCTCCATCTGCCACCTAGTGTATGGGCAGTTTCTGAATTTCCCCCCAGCAGAGCTGAGTCTTTTGCTTAAAGTTGAAGGTGTCCACTGCACCTACCTCTGGTAGTGATGAATTTGCATGTTAAAGCGCCCTGGCGGTACACTGACCCACATGCATGCTAATCTAAGATAGGGATTGACTGCAGATTCAGCAGATGAGATGTGCAGGCCACAGCTAAAGCTGCGGTCAAACCAACATGTGCTGCCCATAGCTCTGTTCTGCAGCATGTCACTTTTGCCCTGGATTCCCCAATTCAAATTAAGGGATTGCCCTTTTTCACTCGACTACCAGCAAGCATTAATTCCCCATTGCTTTATGAGGCCAGTCCTTAACAGTTATTCACCCCCTCCAGCTGTGGGTCATCCTACTAGGAAAAAGACAATACCTTATAAACCCACTCCTACCAACAATATTCGCCCCCCCCCATTGTTTTGGGCATAGACATAACAATAGATATTATCCAACTGTATTGTCCTCCAGGGCTAAGGATACTTTTGCACACTCCTACCGGCAAGTATTTCCTACCCCGTTGCTTATGGACAGAGGCCCACATATTTTTACCATCAGCCCCGGGGTTCCCTCCTGAGGTGGGAATTAAGCCTTATTGCACAACCCTATCAGCCAGTACTCTTTCCCTCTATGGTATTTTGTCAGGCTGAGATAACCTCACATACAAAGCCAGGAGCCACCATCAGGCATTCATATCTCCTGGTCTCTGTCTCCGGCTCGTGCCCAGAAATAAGGTTGTGTTCTCATCATGCTCTTGGCTTTTTCCCTTCCTTTGCATCTGGTCACAGTGGGTGTCTCAGACAGTAGCCACAGAATGTTTACTGTTTTTCTCTTCCCTCTGGGCTCAGACTCTGCTAGATATACTGCTCAGCAGGCTTCCAGCTTTTTCTCATTAGGCCTTTCCTGCCTACAGGTCGTAGTCCAAATTGTGCCATTCAAAGTAGCAAACTGTGGGCTTCTATAGTAGCCCTGATTAACTAATGAAGTCCCTGATTTGTGTTCTCTAGTCTCTTTGTGTTCTGACTCTGTGATGTGCTTTGTCTCAATTCTCGGTGGCCATAGCTGGTATAGTGGATTTTCCCCTTTGAGTTCCGAGTTGATGATAATCATCCTTCCGTCATTTTTACCAGATTCAAAATATCTTTTACCCTGTGGAGACTGTGGGTTCAAAAACAGTGGCAGCCATTTTGAGTTCAGGTGGAAGTGTTCACTTACATGAGTTGTAGGGGCGCAACTCTGGGTCCCAGCTGCAGTATGCTCAACAAGTCCAAAGATCTTCTGCGCCTTGCCCGCTTTCATGCCTCAGCAATCATCAGGGAGGCTGATAGGTTTCAGGTGTTCAGGATTGAATCTGTCTGTGAGATTTTTCTCATCCAGTCTTGTGAGTGTTTGGATACTACTTCCATGCACTGAGCACAGCGGTGTGTGTATGTGTATGTGCATGTGTAAGGGAGCGGTGGTAGTGGTTTGCAGGGATGCACACTGCCAATACTCACTCACACTCTGAGCAATTATCTATGTGGATTCTGGCTACTTGTATATGGAAAACATTATATTTGCATGTGCATATTTGTATGGGAATGATCATGCACAATCCACAGATGTGTATTTATTTGCAGTCCGGATCCTCTCTGCAGGTCTGAATGATAGATTGTCTTTATTTAAAAAGGTAATATTTTGCGTACATCATATCCACTTTTCTGGCTTTTTGAGGCACAAACAAGTTCCAGGAAGGAAATAGGGGAATGTAGATGAGATAAAAAAAGACGAATTAGACAATTTTAAAATATAAGGGTATTTTCAGCCTTTATTCAACCCGCCATAACTTTATTGGTGTTTTGTAAACATGCCCCCAATTCTCCAACCACAAGGCTGTCAAGACTATACTGCACTCATGATCTCTACTAAAGGTAAAACCAGGTATATAGTTGTCTTGCAGCCTTGCAAAATGCCTGTCCTGGGTTGATTGAGCTATGTATAAAGTAGACTGCTCTCTAATACAAAGACAATCTCCTTGACAAAAGGCTTGCATTTGTACTATTTTGAATACACACAATGGGCCTCATTACAAGTCCGGTGGTAACCTTGCCGGTGCTACCGGCGGGTTGCCGCTGGACTTTCAATATTTACCAGCAACTGGCTTACCGGAAACATCAGGGGATTATGATGCCGGCATTCCAGGAAGTCAGGCGCCGGTAAATGTTAATCCTCAGGACTCATTGGGATTGGGGACCACGCTGCCGGTGCTTTCGTGAAACTTTGTGGCGGGTGCCGTTCGACCCGCCAGGTCTGACCCTGGCAGGCGGGCCAGCACCCACCTGAAGAGTCATGCTATGACGGTCCGGTAACAATGGTGCTGTTAAGCTTACTGGCACCATTGTTACTGGACTGCCATGGTCGTAATGAGGCCCAATATCTTACTAATGTCACTCTGAACTGGAGGTGAATTTCGAGCGATGGCTAGTAGGTGGCATTGTAAAATGTGTGATTTGGCTCCATTGGATTATCCTACTTTCAAAATTCATGCCTTAAAAGCCTAGGAATTCTATGGAAAACCCAACACAAAAAGTCATTTTATAGCATAGTATTTACTTACCTGACAGTGGCTTCATTCCGAGTGTGGTGGTCTGGATGCAACCGGCACCCTTGTTTCCAGACCACCACAATATGTATCTTCCTGCAGGGCCTGTAGCGCATCGGACCTGGTAGGCAGAGTCGTCACGGAAGCACTGGCACCATTAGCACCAGCGGTGTTTCGAGGTCAGCTGCAACTCGTTACCGCCGACCTCGTAATGAGGCCCAGTGTGTGTGATCACAGGAGTGTTTGTGATCTTTTAATTTGTTGTGGCAATGGTCAGGTTCTTTAAGTTAACCGTGACATCAACCCATGTTTGGTGAATAAAACATTGCAAAATATTAAAACCTCAATTAAATGTTTTTTTTCCTAAAAGCAATGGTATTTTGTGTAATGCTGAGCAAGCAGTGTCCTCTGTCTCCCTCCTGTAAAGTGGCTTTTTAAGTTACACATATTTTTAGCAAAACACATCCATATTCCTGCTTGGGGCCAGAGGACCACACAGCATGGGGTGCACCTTGCTACATCATGTTCAAGAACAGCAGCTTTAAATGTGCCAGCTAAGCAGAATCCAACAGGCGACATAAACACAAAATACCCGAAATACCATGTGCTGACAATCGTCTATTGTCTCGAATGAATGGACTGATACAGAGTCCGTTTTTCCCCAGAGCAGCAGACACTTGGGAAAGGAATGCAGCGGGAACCTGCCAACAGGTAAGCTTCGCATTGCTGCAAGAGACACATACAATGGCGGATCCATGCCCCGACTGCGTACTCCTGTCTCAAAGAACAATTGTTACCTACACACTGAAGAATACCTTCTGGTCTATGTGCTTAGAAACCGAATTGAAGCAGCTTCTACAGGTTTACACTGCATGCAATATATGTCATTCAAAGTGATCCACTCAAACCCAGGCCCACGATCTTTAATTCTGAGTAGCGCCTATTGACCATCGACATTGACACAGGTTCAATTGTTTGTATATTTATTTGATATAGGTTGGGGTAAATTCCTACTCACCCAAATGTGAATGAGGCACAAGCACTTCGTAATACAATATAAAGTGTTGGGGGAGTTGCAGCACACAATGCAACTGTCAACTGATTTTAATTCAAACATGGCTCACACTCGGATCAATAATAAATTTGTAATAGGGAGGATACCACAGCAAATCACAGTTATTTTGATGTCTGATAAAAGGGGGTTTCAGCTTGACAATAACATCTAGCGAAAAGGACATCTGGGTAATTACTGAAAGGCAAATGCAGATGCTCTGGAAAATCTACATATGTAGTAGGAGCTATGCAGCCAACGTATATGGAGTAATTGAGCCTCAATAGAAGTATGGAGGTGAGATGAAAACATTTTGGTGTTTAATTTATCATATTTTTTACTGCACCACTGTATTATACAAATGCTGGAGGGAAAGAAAACAAAACCCTCTAATACTTAGCTGGACATTTTGTTTTCCAGAACAATCGAGGATTTACTGGAGAAAATATCTCCAAATCCTAATGGAGTCCTAAGGGACTAAAATCAGTTTGGAATCTTGAGTCTATGCATCCAGTTCTGTAATTCCATTGCTATGGGACCATTGAAAAGCATACGACAAACACGCTAAATAGCCAAATTAAACAAGCATTGGCATTGCCAACATTTTGGGCTTTTGTTAAGGCACTTGCCAGGCGCTACCGTAGTGGTATAAACTGGATAATGATGGTAGCAGGTGCAAAATGGTGCGATGGACTGGGCATATAAACACAGTGCCTGGCAAATGCCTGCTAGTTATGCACAAGCCAAAAATGTTGATTTTGCTAATGCTTGTTTTTAACAGTACTTCAGTGAAGGGTACGGAAGGCGCTTTTAAATCTAGTGGCTGAAAGCAGACCTGGTTAAGATATTTTTATTACACCAGTAGCATGTTTACAACTCCAATTAAGTCAAGTTATCTTTGAAGTTGGTGAATATTATTGGTCAGTGCGCTCTAACCCTTTTCCTACTATATGTTTCTTATTGGTTTAATTAGATTTCTGGCCAATCCGAGCTATATGACGGTCTGTGGCTGCATTTATTGATGACAAGCTATATTCAACAAAACTATATACTACAAATGCGCATGGGCTAACATAGAAACTCAAACCCCCTAGATTAAATCAAGCTCAAAGAGTTCCCATGAGGAGGTCTTTTGATTGAAGAGGGGCAGGAACTGGGTGGGAATGACCATAGGAATCAGCATGGCCATGGGCAGTCAATGGATGGCAAATAACCAACCATCACCAACAAGCTTTGTCTGCTACGGATATGTCATTCTCCCTATTTGCAATTTAATGCAATAGTTTCAGTTCATATGTGGCGCTAAAGTGCCGCCTAATAGCCCAAACTAAAAAAGATGAAAACCTTTCTTATTAGTTGAGCCCTGCTTCACTTAATCTAAACATCTATAACTTACTTTGCTCTTGTGAAATGTAAAATACGAAAATTTAGAATTGCAAAAAGTACCTCACTCACAAATTGGGAGCGCTCAAGCAGTGGGCAAGGAGGGTCAATGCAAATGATGTTTTCATCCACAAAGGACCACATCTAATAGGTGAATATGCCTATTCACTAAAGGGCAGCAGACTGTTTGCTCCACATTGCTGTTGTCGTGTGGGTGCAATATGAAGTAAATCTGTAATTGTAACTCGGGCAAAGGGAAAGACATTACATGTTGTTTTCATTTCCTGCAAGAGGAATGATTTTCCTCTTAATTTGTCAAATGTATTTTTATTCAAATTGTGTTATTGGAAGAAATATCGAGCTTATACAGCCACCAATAAGACCTAGCCATTTCGCCTCTATGCCGTATTCCAAATTCACTGGCCACCACTTCCAGTTTTTCATGTATAACTCTCTCAATAGTATACATTCGGAACCATTATTTAGTACTTCCTAACCCACCCAAGGCTCTCCCAAAATAATAACTGCAGAAAATCCCTCCACAAAAATTAAGTAGCCATAGGATTCATCATTGTGTCCCTAAAACTGTAAATAAACATAACTCAAACTTTTACTAAATCTTAAATATCTGTGCTCACTTACTAACACATCCATGTTTCTAGGAAGGACTGTGCTGCCCCACCTATCGACAAATACAAATGCCCTTGCTTTATAAATCACTTTAGGTTTAGCTGGGTGAGTCCCTGTTACAGTTATCCCCCTTTCCATTGTTGGTCCTGACTTCCCTTAGTTGGCCTTTGATTTACTGTACAAGTTTGGGAACAACAGAATCCTCCTTTCATCATCTGTAATCATTTCAGTTAAGGGTGGGTGTATTGAACAAGCACTCCATCGCACCCCCTGCATCCCTTCTCCTTCCTGTCCACGTGTACCCTACGTACACAAATAAAGGCAGGATAGAGAAGTCCAGGGGCACCACGAATCTAGGGACGTCCTCATTGAAATGCACGCTGTACCCACCCATGACCTGGTAAGGGAATTCCAGGACCATCACGATAGTTTCCCTTGAACTATCGCCCAGGTTCTCCACTCTCAGGTCAGTCTCCACAATGCTCTGAGCCCTGCTTTACTGAAATATGTCGACAGAGCCATGTAATCGTTCTACTTCCACTACTGGTTCTTACACTTTCTTTAGTTTCTACTCCACTATTTGAAACACTGCTCTGGATTTCACCACTTGGCTTGGGAGTTCTCCCAGAGAGGCTTCTCTGTGCAGCGTTCAGCTTGGTTCCCAAGCCACCCCAAGTTGGTGGAGTTTCACTTAAAGAATGGAGGAGCATTCTTTCCCTAGGAGCCAATTTCTAACAAGCAGCAACAAGTCGGGTAAATTGTATATGGTGTATTTGGTAGCAAGTAATATTATCCCCATAAATAATATCGCCATATATATGGTCGCCGGGAAAGGCTATAGGCGGTATTATTTATGGGGATCATTTCTGGGGTAACTGGGAGTGGGGTTTGCGGGGGTGTGCTCCACTCCCATTCAAAATATGGGGTTTGCAGTGGTCCCCCACGCAGGTTCCATGGGTTAATATTGCCGCAGAAAAAAAGCGCCATTCTTGTATGGAGATATTTTAGCGGGGATATTAACACATGGAACCATTTATTTTGGAGAATTTGTTCCCAATATGGACAAAAGAAAAAGTTGTTTTGTGGAAGGTGTCTTCTGACCTGTAGAAGCCACCATAGTATGGCCTTGTATAGACGTTGACTAAGAATCATGGGGCTATTAGAAACTGTGGAATAAGAGGCAGGGGTACAACCTGGTAGGATTAATCAAGCAAATGTAATCGTATTGGGATTTTTAGAACAAGTTATTAGATATTTATTGAGATTCTTATGATGAAATTCTAATGTGATATTATGACAATAAAATGATATCTGTCTCAGGATCCCAGGGAATTCCTCCTGTCTTACGATGTAAACATTGGAAAAGGTTCTAGGTGATGTTTTTCAGTGGTACACTAACAGGAAAATCCACGTGCACCATGAATGCAGCGAGGCTCACCCAACAAAGTGACAAACCCACATGTGTTGTACCAGTCATTTCGCCCTGTGACCAATGAGGATGGGAAGAAATGAGCATTCAGCAGACACCATTTGCTGAGAAGCTTGTCTCTCTGTAGTCTTACCACATGGATTGCATCTTTTGACAGCCGCTGTGACTTCATCCCCAGAATTTCATGGACACTCCCTCCAACACAGGGAAGCCACAGAACCAGCTCTCACTGTTCACACCCCACTGGGCCAGGTGTACCCGATCAGCAGAGCTTGTTCCTCTCTGATCCATGTCAGCAAATAGCAGGCCCCAAAACCACCACCTTACTCACTGAACCTTGGCCAGTGCATCTTGAGAAACTCAGGTGTCTGAAGTGCTCATCTTTGCTGACAAAGGTGTGTTCTGTCAAACACAAAAACCCAACACACAGATGTAAAACGTAGATCTAATTTCATCACTATAATACAAATATCATATTTTAAAGGTTTATGTAAAACAGTAGGGGACCAGTCAAGAAAAGGGCAGCCACATACTGGCCAGAAGAAAATGATGATGATGATTATTATTATCATGCTAGTTTATAGCACAAACCTGGCTTGGGAGCGATGAGCACTTACAAGCCATAGAGCAAAACATTGGTGGAGGGAATTTAACAAGTCCTCAAGTAAACATTAATACCAATTATCACAGTCCCGTAGATGGATAGTAGTGTGCACAAGAGAGCTGGAATCTAGGTTACACCAAGGTGTTGTTTGAAGAGCTTGAGTTCTTTCCGAAACTGAAGGAGACATTAAGACGTCCAGATTGCTACTGAGGTGGAGATCCAGAGGACCAGAGTGTAACATGAGAAGGACTGTTTCTTAGTGTTCTCCTTGCATGCCAGTGAAATTCCAGTCTGCCAATTGTCTTAGTCTGAGATGAAAGCTTTTAGTTTCGCTGGCAGGTAGATCAGCTTACTGGTGGTCGTTGCCCTGTAAGTTTGGCACGCAATTTGTAACCATATGCTAGCTGAGTTAGGGAGCTAGTGTAACTAACGTATGGTGCAGTGATTCAATTTTCTAGAGTCGGTAATGAGGCAAGTCCGCCATGGTGGGCTGCTTTGAGGGTGCTAGGTGAGCCACTTGGAACCTAGCGAGGGTTTATTTCGCTAAAATGCCTAGCGATTTAAAACCAAGGAAACAAATGAATGACAATGATATAGGAAATAAACACACACACACACATGAATGGGTTATAGTTTAATCTAGAGTTGAATCAAACCATTCATGTGTGTAGAAATGAGAAAGAACAAAACAGAAATACAGAAGAAGAACCTAAGGAACAAAGAATCAAAGGGCAGTTTAAAAGGGACAGGCAATATGAAACAAGTGAAGTGATAGGTGATGCTTTTAAAAAAAGCAAATACATTGCATTGCCTGACTGTTCTAATAGTGATAATATCCCAGCAAAAATGAAAACATTGGAAGGATCAGAGGAAAATACATTTTCTGAAGAATATTTCGAGTCACAGATATTTCATGAGGCAGAATAAGAGGTACAGTACAACAAATAGGGAAGTGTCACACACCCAAAACTGATGTTCTGCCACATGACACTTATGAAAATACAGAACACCTGGGTTCCATGGTGGAGGTAAGTCAAAGAGATTCAGGCAATGGGAAAAAAGCAGAAGAAGAATGGGGGATGAATACTGGCAGTCCTGAGACAGAAGGCCATTCAGTGGCAATGCTCCAGATTAATTCTCAGAATAGAAAAAAGAATAAAGACATTGAAAACGAGATGGGCAAAAAGGGGGGGTAAACATTTCATTTCATATGCCCCTTTGCCTAGCAAGAAGCCAGGCAGGTCTGAAGAAAATAAGCCCTGAGATCAGTAATAATTTGCAATTTCTTTGCATACTTGAAGAATGCAAGGATATGTATTATGCCCCTATTACTGTTGAATAGAGGTGAAATACATTTGCAATGATTGACACAGGGGTGCAGGAAATTAATGCAAACCATAAATGAAGGGAGATCCCCAGAAGACATACTGAAGTTGAGGCAGAGTGCAACATTTTAATGGGGAAGAAAAATCAGTGGGAGGTGTGAATTTGACATCACGATAGTGAGCCAGAGAATAAGACATGAGGTGGTGGTCGCACCCATTGAAGAGATACCATTCCTTATAGGAACACATTGCCTTTAGAGACTGTCGCCCCTCATTGATGAGGTAAATGGGGTGTTGTTGTCTTTGGCCAAAAATAACTTGAAACCTGAAAAGGTAGTGAGCCAGAGTAACAGTGTGAAATAATGCAACACCATTGTTAGATGAGAAACTGCAGGGTAAGTATATCTTCAGAATGGCTGTGTGCCCACTGTCACTGTCATTCTCATGTGCCACAGTGAAATACAAAGAGAAAAAGAAAATCAATCTTTGGAGATTTACTTGGACCCCAAGAAAAACTGGCAAACACTGGTAGATGAAAACACATTGCATTTTTATCTAAATGAGGACAACTGTAAACAAAATATTGCTTCAGAATCAGATTAGGAAAAATATATTTACAGGATTGCAGAAATACACATGAAAGGAGGTCAGGCCTAGCTCCCTGTGCATGTGAATGGGCATACAGAAATTATTGAAGCAGTGTTGGTCATAGAAAGAACAGGAACAGAGTTTCATTAATGAACATGTGTTTAAACAGATGCTTGACAGAGAAGAGATACCAAGGTTTAAAACAAAAAAACAGCAAGTCTTTGGTCTGGATAGTCCTGATGTGCGGCAAAGAATTTGGGGAAAATGCATGTTAGAATCAAAATTGGTTCCAAAAGCATTCAACACAATGGGCCTCATTATATGTATGGCGGTAAGGCAACAACTGTGCCGGTAGCGCTACCGGCACCGTTGCTACCGTACCGCCATACTACAAGCTGTGCTCGCGGGTGCCTGTCCGCTTGCCAGGTCTGACCTGGCGGGAAGTGCGGCACCCGCAAGCACAGCATGTCGGATGCACCGTCACCGTTTTAAATGTTGCTGGTGCATCCGACGTCCCCATTCCCATTTGAGCCCTATGGGGATGTACCGGGCCCGGCACCCGCGAAAGGGAAATTACCGGGTCCAGCTAGGTCAGAATAGCACGGTAATTGCCCATTCGTGGGTGCCAGACTCGGGTGTGAATTTGGAGGTAGCCTTGACGGTTTTACCGGCAAGGCTACCTGTAACCTCGTAATGAGGCCCAATGTATGGATTGTAAGTGGGACCAAGAACACATTCTTTTTGGGAAAAGACAACATGCACAGAATGTGTATGGTTTTAGACTTTTTTAATCAGAAGGTTTGGTCTAGGCTCGGGGAAGCAGCACCTGAATTTGAGAACAAAAAACAAGCTTATCAGTGTGCCCAAATGATGCCATATGCAATTGAGCTTCAGGTAAAGAAGGATATTACCGTTCCTGTTTTCATCAGTAAAGTAGTTATAGCATTTAAGTACAGAAAGGGACAACAGATACAAGGGCCCAATGCATCAGTGTGTCTCGCAGGGGCTAGAATGTGAATATACACATTTAGTGGAAGTGGAGGAGGGCCCCATTCGAATACTGGTGTATAACAAGGGATACCAAACATTCATTTGGAAGAATGTACAACATTAGGAATGGACCTGCAGGAATCCCACTACACTGCTGATCTAAATCACCCAGTCACTGCACAGGATGAATTGCCTGAGTTCTTAGATTCTAAACCAAAGGGGGTTTTCAGGATTCAATCTGTTTATCCTTATTAATGAAAATATGTGATGTGATATCATCAGGATAATTGCATACTATTTAAGGTGGGTGAACCTGAAAAAGAAAAATGGCAAAAGAAATCTATCGAATTGAAATGAAATCTCGTGTGTCAAGATATTTGAGGGTGGTGTCTCTCCAAAGAGACACTGTCACACAGCAAGATGAAATCACGGAAGTCTCTCCTTTAGACAAATTCCCAGAATTCTCTAAAATGGTAGCAGAACAAATTCAAGCTGCAGATGCTTGCATTAGTGAAGAAGAAAGAGTTCAGTTGAGGAAAATATTCATGCACTTCAATGAGGAATTTGCCAAAGACGCCTATGATAGCAGGCTTACTGATTTGCATGCTTTGCATGTTGCTACACTAGCAGAAGGATATGGTAGGGAGTCTGTTTTTTTGAGATGATATAGTCTGCCCTTGGTATGTCTGGAGTCCCTAGCAGAAGTAATTAAAAATGAAGAATCAGAAGGAATCATTCAACCTAGCCATAGTACTTCAAATACACCCACATTAGGTGTGATAAAGCTCAATGGTCAATGGTGCTTGTGTGCAGTCTTCAGATAATTAAGTACGAGGAAACGTGTGTCAAGGTGGCCACTTCCGTTTATTGATCAAGGCCCTGCACAGGTTCAAGTGTATAAGGTATTTACCACTTTGGATCTTACAGCAGGATACTGGAGTCTGCCACTAGCTGAAGATATTTAAAATCTATTTGCCTTCTTGTTTAATTGATTGCAGTATGCATGGAATCATACCCCTTTCGGGTTTATCAATAATGGGAGTGAATTTGGGATATTTCTGGGCAAAGCACTACCAGGTGCAGAGGAGAGGGGAACTGTAATCTATGTGGATGATGTCCTGATTGATCAAAAATTAAGACATACAAAGTCACTTCAAAGAAATTAGACAGGTGCTAAGCCAGTTACAAAAGGCTGGGGCAAAGGTATCATTACAGAAAGAAAAGTGGTGAAGAGCAAGGGTGAACTTCCTGGGACATGAAGTAACAGGGCAAGGGTTAAACCCACAAAAGAAAAAGGTTGAGGCTATTCAGAAATTAAAAGATACCACCAATCTGAAGGGCCTAAATAATGTGTTTGGGATAACAAATTAAAATTGATAATGTATTGAAGATTGTGCAGAAATTGCGCAGCCATTGACTAAATTACTGAAGCAGGGCATACCTTGGAAATGAGGAAAGGAGCAATGTGAGGCAGTAGCCAAGTTAAAAAAAGAAAAAAATGATAAAACCCCCATGTTTAGCTTATCCAATAAAGACTTAGGATTTCTTTGTATGTCAGCAGTCTTATACCAAAAACCTGATTCAAATAACAAAACCTTTGCAAATGCCAGAAAAAGCATTGTCACAAGTAGAAACACAATGTAGTGAATGTGAAAAGGAACTATTGACCACTGTGTGGGCATAACATTTGCACTCCATTATTCATGGGGAGTGAGTAATAGTTGAAACAAATCATAAGCCTCTGCAAAAGAATCCAATCAGGGAATTTAGCTCAGTCGAGAATCATATCATGGATGTTTGCATTGCAGGGATTCCTAGTGGAAGTGAGATATGGACAGAAAAAAGCATCCAGTTGCTCAAGGGATTGTAGACCTACATGACTGGGCAGCAGTGAGTGCTACAGATGATGCAGAGTTAGAAACACATTTGATTGAATTTGAATAATCCCCACACAAGGCATTTAATAAAGTCATGTAGGGATCTCCCAACCGTTTATGTAGATGGATGTGCATACCAAATGGGGGGTGATTTTGAAAAACAAAATTGGTGTCAGGAATAGGGAATGTGTGAATCAAGTGTAATGGCATCCCAAGGGTAAGCATGAGGTTAGGTTCCAAAAGCAGTCAAATTGCAGAGTTGGCTGCCATCTATAAAGCAATATCCACTGCAGTGGAAAATAAATTCAAATAAATAGTTTTAGTCACTGACTCTGAATATGCCTGAAATAGTTTTGTGGAATATTTATCTGGTTGGAAATCGAGAGGAATGGCCACATATAACAAAACACCACTCAAACATGGTAAAATGATTCAGGCTATAGATAGGTTTGTGTCAGAGAATGACATGAACATTCACAGGAGGACACATACAAGGCCATTTGAAAACCCCAGGTGAAGACTAAGAAGGGCATGGCAAGGCAGATCAGTTAACCAAGATTGGGGCTGTGTGTTATAAGAGGCGTCACGAGATCGCTGGTTACCTTTTCTTCCTGGGGAGCGAGGAGACGAGGCTGCCAGTCTGTCGATGGATCTTCGCAAAGATGAAAGAGCAACGCGGGGAACCGACCCAACACCCTCCTGACAATGAATGACAGGATTGAGCTGAACCAGCTCCCAACGTCACGGGTAGCACTTCTCTGTATTTGCGTGACGTCAGGACAGTGAAAACACTGACAGAGAAGGCCAGGTGATGTCCTCTTCGGTACCAGCAGTTCGAGGGACGGATCTTCGGTAATTCCTCGGTGGTAGTAATGGCACAGATACCGGCAGGGCACAAGACCAGTAGAAAAGGAAATGGGGAGGCAGACCCTTCAAGGAGGAAGAAGGAGTTGGGGAAGAGAATGAACACCCCAGGACCGGACCCCTTCCCAACCAAGGAATGGAGCAGGACTAGAGAGGAACCCAGGCAGGGACCTACCTAACCCCAAGGACCAAGTACCAGACTGGAACCCAAAGGGGCAAGTAACAAGGCAGGGCAGGGCACAAGGAACACAGCAAAGGATAAGGGGCACTGGGCTAAGCACGAGGTAGAATTAGGAACAGGACAGGAGCAGAACAGGGACTCAGGCAGGATTGGGCTCCTGGAGCGTGTACACGGAACAAACCGCGTTGAGACGCGTTGTTTCCGTGTCTGCGAAGGCTATTTATAGCCTGGGACCAAAGTGAGGCCTGGAACGCAAACCGCTGTCACTGCGCATGCGCGAAACGTCGGATACTGACGTTCCGCGCATGCGCAGGACATTCAAGATGGCCGCGCCCAGGGAGCCGGGAGCCCGGACCGCGGTACGCCAAGGAGAAAGGCGCCAACGCGGATACAATCTCCAGGAGGGAGACCGCCGCAGCTGAGGACCCCAACCCCCAGACCAGGTGAGTGGCGCGCGCTGCGTGACACCATACCCCCTCCCGGACAACCCCGGGGCACCAGGTTTCCAGGGATAGCGACGGAAGAAGTCCCGAACCAAGCGCGGGGCATGCACTAAGGAGCAAGGCTCCCAAGTGCGGTCACAAGCTGGATAGCCTTTCCAACTGACCAAATACTGAAGCACCCCACGCCTAATCCGTGAATCACAAATCTCCTCCACCTCAAACTCAGGGACCCCCTGGACCAACACCGGGGCAGGACGGGAACATGGACGGCCGAGAACATCGGGCACACAGGGTTTCAAAAGAGAGACATGAAAAACAGGATGTATCCGCCAAGAGTGAGGCAAAGATAAACGAAAGGCAACAGGGGAAATGCGTCGAAGGACGCGAAAGGGCCCAAAAAAGCGGGGAGCCAATTTCACGGGCAAATTGCGAACAGGCAGATTCTTGGAAGATAGCCAAACCATATCGCCAACCTGAAGGTCGGGCTCAGGACTCCGCCGTTTATCGGCCTGAACTTTCATACGTGCTTGTGCCACTGCCAAGGTACTGGCCGCCAGGCGATGTTGATCACGGATGAGAGCCACCATGGCATCAGCCGACGGAACGGCACTAGGAGGCATCGGACGAAGAGGCAGCAGCTTGGGGTGCAGACCAACAGAACAAACGAAGGGACTGAGTCCGGTAGCAGAATGAACAGCATTGTTGTAAGCCACCTCTGCGGTGTCTAACCAATCTGACCAGTTGTCCTGAGTGGCATTGGCGTAACATCGCAGGTACTGTTCAAGGGATTGATTAGTACGCTCGGTTTGCCCATTGATTTGGGGATGGTAACCGGAACTCAGAGCGCGCTGAATGTCCAAATGACGACACAGTTGATCCCAGAAAGAAGAAATAAACTGCGAACCACGATCCGACAAAATCTTCTCAGGAAGACCGTGAAGACGATACACCTCATGCAAGAAACGTCGAGCCATCTGGGAGGCAGTGGGCAACTTCGGAAAAGGTATGAAGTGAGCCAACTTGGAAAAACAATCCACCACTACCATGATACACATATTCCCACCAGAGGGCGGTAATTCAACAATGAAGTCCATGGCAATAGTATGCCATGGGTACGGTGGCGTAGACGTAGGCCGCAGTAGACCAAGGGGTTTCTTGCGTGGTACTTTCACCTGGGCACAAACAGGGCAAGAATCCACATATTGCTTAACTTGTTTGGCCCATCCTGGCCACCAGAATTGTCGTGCAACCAATTCTTGGGTGGTATTGACCCCATGATGACCACAGACAACGGAATCGTGACAATTCTGTAGGACAGTCCTTTGAAGATTCAAAGTGGGGACGTACAGGCGATCCTTGAAGAAAAGCAATCTGTCGCGTTCACAGATATCATAAAGTCGCAATACCAGGGATCTGGAGGGATCCGCCCGAGTCGCATCTAAGAGTTGCTGAAGCTGAGGAGTCAACATCGATAGGAAATGCTTCGAAGCAATCAAGGGTTCCTTGGTCTTGGCTCTGTCTATGTCGTCCTCCAAGGATCGGGACAGGGCATCAGCCTTTATGTTCTGAGAGCAAGGTATGTAAGTCACCACGAAATCGAACTGAGAAAAGAAAAAGGCCCAACGTGCATGCCGTGAGGTTCTGCATTGCAAGGAACGTAAAAACTGAAGGTTACGGTGGTCTGTGCGCACTTCCACTGGATATTTACCACCCAGCAAGTGATGATGCCACTCTTCGAAGGCTGCTTTTATGGCCAAAAGTTCCTTCTCGATCACAGCGTAATTTATTTCGCTGGGTGACAGCTTCCGCGAATAGTAGGCCACAGGATGTTCTGTTTCTGTAACTGGATCATGCTGCAACAGGACTGCACCAACTGCATAGTCCGAGGCATCCGTTTCAACTAAGAATGGTTCTTTGTCATCCGGATGATTCAAAATAGGAGCTGACATAAAGGCTTTTTTTAATTCCTGAAATGCCACTTCGGCCTGAGAATCCCAAAAGAAAGGAATCTTGTTGCTGGTCAGACGAGTCAACATGGCAGTTAAGCGAGAAAAATGAGGAATGAAACGTCGGTAAAAATTAGCGAAGCCCAAGAACCGTTGCAGTGACTTAACATCATGGGGCTGTTTCCATTCCTGTATGGCTTGCAGTTTCGTGGGGTCCATCCGAACTCCTGTGCGGCTGATTACATAGCCTAGGAATTCCACACTTTCCAGATGAAATTGACATTTCTCAGCTTTGGCATACAAATGATTGGCAGATAATCTACGGAAGACTTCCTGAACATGTTCAACATGAGCCATGCGAGTAGAAGAAAAAATCAAGATGTCGTCCAGATATACCCATACTGACACTCCTACAAGATCTGAAAAGACAACATCCATGAACCGTTGGAAGACTGCCGGGGCATTGCAGAGTCCAAACGGCATTACCCTATATTCGTAATGCCCGAAAGGTGTTTTGAAGGCCGTCTTCCACTCATCACCATCTTTAATCCGCACTAAGTGGTAGGCTCCTCTTAAATCCAACTTGGTGAAGAACTGAGCTGATTTCAAGGATTCAATGATGTCCCGGATGAGTGGCAGGGGGTATCGGTCCTTGCACGTGATTTCATTCAACCGGCGATAATCAATACACGGGCGCAAAGTACCCTCTTTCTTTTTGACGAAGAAAAGCGGAAATCCCGCAGGGGATTTGGATGGTACAATGTAGCCCTTATCAAGGCAATCCTCGATGTACTCCTGCAGGACACCCTTTTCTAATTGCGTCAAAGAATAAACCTTGCCATGAGGAATGACTGCATCAGGCAGTATATCAATGGAGCAGTCGAACTGTCTGTGAGGAGGCAATGGAATGTCTTCTGGTTCGGAGAATACTTTGAGAAATTCAGCATATTCCTGTGGTATGGACTGAGTAACATATAGGCGGACAGAGGTGTTTCCAGGAGTGGGTAGCCCCAAACCAGATTTCGCTGGAAGGGTATCACGAAGATGACATTCATGAGAACAACGTGCAGAAGAAAAGACCATGGTTCGGGAAGTCCAATTGACCTGTGGATTGTGGTATAGCAGCCAAGGCAAGCCGAGCACTACCGGGAAGGAGGGAGACTTGATCACATCCAACGAAATCCGTTCAAGATGTTCTTCCACTGATAGCCATAACTGACCGGAATGTTGGCACACAGGACCCGAAGACAACGGTGTACCATCGATTACCTCAACCACTGCTGAATGTTACTTGCGATACAGGTGGATCCCATTGGAAACCGCAAACGAGGCATCAATGTAATTGCCCGATGCTCCACAGTCCAGAAGAGCCCTGGTCGTAATGCATTTCCCTTGCCATGCAATACCGACTTCCATGACCAATAAGGGCACCGAGTGCATGGGAGGAAGGTCTGAATCAGAAAAACGGCCCACCGCTGCCTTCTTACCACACAGCTGGCCCGTTAGTTTTCCGACTTCTTCAAGGGACGTAGAGGACAGGTACCTAGATAATGTCCGGTCCCTCCACAATACAAACATAGGTTTTGTTGACGTCTTCTCTTCTTCTCAGCCTCAGATAATGGTCCGCGAATAGCTCCTAGTTGCATGGGCTCAGGACCCACGTCAGTCGGGGTTGTAGATCCTGAAGGGTGTACTGAGAGACCCGGATGGTATCTCTCCGTTCGACGACGTTCACTTCTCCTTTCAGCCAGTCTGTGGTCGATACGGAGGACCTGATCCAACAATGCGGGTAGGGTTTCTGGTTCAGGAATATGCAGCAATTCATCCTTGTATTCGTCTCGTAACCCACGACGGAACAAAGTCTTCTGAGTAATTTCGGGCCATTGGGAATCAGTTGCAAGCTGCCGAAACCGACTAATGTAGTTAATGATGTCACCAGATCCCTGTTTGATTTCCATCAGCTGGTTCTGGGCCACGGCAGCCAGGTTTGGTGGTTTGAAGATATCCAGAAAGGCTTTTTCAAAAGCAGCAAAATCACTCAACAAGGGACTATCGGCGGAAACCAGGGGAGCAGCCCAAGCTAGAGCGTTGCCGGTCAAGTTACCTAGGATGTACCCAATCTTGGCCTTGTCTTGATTGAAATGGCTTGATCGAAACTGAAAATGAATCCGGCAATGGGTACAAAACTCCGCCACTCGACGAGGATCACCATCGAACTTCATAGGAGTTGTGTGGGCCATAGAGTTCTCAGGATGTGGAGCAAAATTCAATCCTCGACCCATTGCTTGCCGGAGAGTGTCATTCTCCTGGCGCAGGGTGGTCATCTCGAGACGCATGGCTCGTACTTCCTCACGTAGTTCTTGCATGTCTGCCATGTCGGAGCTGGAGGAAAGGCGTCTCAATTAGTTATAAGAGGCGTCACGAGATCGCTGGTTACCTTTTCTTCCTGGGGAGCGAGGAGACGAGGCTGCCAGTCTGTCGATAGATCTTCGCAAAGATGAAAGAGCAACGCGGGGAACCGACCCAACATCCTCCTGACAATGAATGACAGGATTGAGCTGAACCAGCTCCCAACGTCACGGGTAGCACTTCTCTGTATTTGCGTGACGTCAGGACAGTGAAAACACTGACAGAGAAGGCCAGGTGATGTCCTCTTCGGTACCAGCAGTTCGAGGGACGGATCTTCGGTAATTCCTCGGTGGTAGTAATGGCACAGATACCGGCAGGGCACAAGACCAGTAGAAAAGGAAATGGGGAGGCAGACCCTTCAAGGAGGAAGAAGGAGTTGGGGAAGTGAACGAACACCCCAGGACCGGACCCCTTCCCAACCAAGGAATGGAGCAGGACTAGAGAGGAACCCAGGCAGGGACCTACCTAACCCCAAGGACCAAGTACCAGACTGGAACCCAAAGGGGCAAGTAACAAGGCAGGGCAGGGCACAAGGAACACAGCAAAGGATAAGGGGCACTGGGCTAAGCACGAGGTAGAATTAGGAACAGGACAGGAGCAGAACAGGGACTCAGGCAGGATTGGGCTCCTGGAGCGTGTACACGGAACAAACCGCGTTGAGACGCGTTGTTTCCGTGTCTGCGAAGGCTATTTATAGCCTGGGACCAAAGTGAGGCCTGGAACGCAAACCGCTGTCACTGCGCATGCGCGAAATGTCGGATACTGACGTTCCGCGCATGCGCAGGACATTCAAGATGGCCGCGCCCAGGGAGCCGGGAGCCCGGACCGCGGTACGCCAAGGAGAAAGGCGCCAACGCGGATACAATCTTCAGGAGGGAGACCGCCGCAGCTGAGGACCCCGACCCCCAGACCAGGTGAGTGGCGCGCGCTGCGTGACACTGTGATGGGAGAATTATTTCCTATTGAGCACCTACTTGATGAAATCCAGGTGAATATGATAAAACACTCCACATCTCAGGGAACAGTTGACCATTCTGTGGCACAGTGGAGTTTTGATTCCCCTGATCAGGACTTGGTCAAGGCACATAAATAATATCCCATTTTAGATGTATTCTATAACCATTTACTAGATACAAAGCAACATCCTCTGACTGAGGAGAACTGTAAAGGGAGAGAGGAATTGAGGGTGTTATTACAAAAACAGAAAGAGAATTTGTTTACAAGATGGGCTGATCGTTCGGGAGTCCGTGCAAAGCTAAATCCAGTGGGTCAGTGTTTAGTAGCTTTGTCATTTCGGGGGTTGATGCTACATCATGCCCATGATGCTTTAACAGCAGGACATAGGGATTCACAGAAAACATTGACATTTTAAAAGAATATGCTTATTGGCCAAATATGTTCCAAGATGTGGAGTTGTATACTAGGGGATGTTTGGTGTGCACAGTTTAAAACTACATCTCCAACACATAAGGCACCATTATATGAAAATAAGTCTGACACTTCCATGGTCAGATTTGCAAATCGACTTAATTGATCCCGTCCAAAGATTAGCAAGGGGAAACAGGTATGAGCTAACAGTCACTTGTTTGATGTCCAAATGGTTGGAGTGCATGCCAGCACCTGACTGCAGTTCGCAAACAGCAGCCACATTGCTGGTGAATCATATTTTCTCCCGGTTTGGTTTGCATCAAAGGATATAATCAGACCGTGGAAGTCATGTTACTAGTGCAGTGATGACTACGATGTGGCAACTTTTGGGCATGAAAAGGAAACTGCATATTTCCTGTCGGCCATCTTCTTTGGTGGTGTGGAACGTTCTAATAGATCAATTATTGACATTTTGAAAAGGTTTGCACATGACGCAGGGTCCCGCTGGGATTTGAGACTCCCTTCGGTGCTAATGTCTATTAGGTCAACACCATCAAAAACCACAAACCTCAGCCCATATGAATTTATGACAGGCAAAACAATGGTTTTGCCACTCCATTTGTTACACCGGACCAATGCACAGGTTCTGGTAAATGGTAAATTCAGGAATATTTGGAAGAGCTGAGAAAGCATTTGCAGCATCCATTTGCACAGCCAAATTTAGAAGGGGCAGCTGACAGTGTCATATCATACTATGATAAGAAAACATCTGTGAGATAGTATTAAGCAGTCAATCTTGTTTTTGAATTTGACTTTACAAAATGTAAACACAAGAATGCCAGATTTCTAGCATCCTGAGGCGGCCATACAAAATTGGGGACAAGGTTTCATCTGCTGTCTACTGAATTGTCATAAAGGAAGGAGTGCTGGCCATGGAACAACTTTCCATGTCAATCAAATAAAGCCATTTCACCTGAAACATGAGTTGAAAAGGCTACAACAAGCTGGAGAAACTAGTAGGTAATAGAATGCATAGTTATATACTGAAAGCAAAGCATATTTACTTTGAAGGTATTCACTTTAAGAGGTAAGGAGATGTGAGTTAGTAGGTGTGAATAGAATTATTAAGATAAATTGTTAAAACGGGGCATAAGACAGGTGAGTAGGTGTGTGTGAGATGTGAGGTGTGAAAAGAAATTAATTTAAAAAAACAAGGTGTTTAGGCTTGTAATATTGTATTTCTTGGTTAGTGATAGGTAGCATATATTTTGTTTTCCAAATGGGTGCAACACATGGGGGATGTGTTCGAATGGCATATTCTGTATTATGAGTTAAAGGGGGAGCTGTTTATATGCGGTATGCGGTAAGAAACAAGAATGCAAATGAGATGATGTATACTGTGTTTGTATATACTATAATACATAATGAGGCTGATTGATGGAATTATTTGCGCCGAAACACGGGGATTTGTGCATCATTCTGCCCGCAATTCCCTGTTTGACAAATGGGGATTTGCGGACAGAATGGCGCACAAATCCCCATTTTTCAGCGCAAATAATTCCATGAATCAGCCCCAATATGTATTCCAGGTCATGAAGACAAATGGAGTAATGTCAAAAAACAAAACAAAAAAGTATTAGATACTAACTATCTTCCTTTGCCAGAGCCACTGGGGCTGGGTGTCTTCAGAGGGGACCCTGGGAGTCCACTGGACTGGAGGCCCCTGGACCAAAACCCCCTGGACCGAAAAAGGGGGAAAGATGAGAGACTAGCGAGCATGAAGGAAACCTCACCCAAAGGCACAAGCCTGTCTGGCAAACATGTGCATTTGTGCAAAATTACCGGGACAGCATTCGGCCTTCTGATGGATTTACTGTTGCTTAAAGGAACCTTCATTTTCCATTACGGCAATACAATGATTGCATGATTAATCATTCCTCCAATCTTTATCTATTCTTAACTCATGAACAATTGAACTGATTTTATTTCTGATTCTTTAAATCTAGAGACATTGGTTTCATTTTATTTAGACATATTTTTAATTTTTTGTTTAGCAAAAGGACTCAAGAAGGATTCAGTGTTACTTGTGTATTGGTAATGTATTAGTAAGCTATTACACATTTTAAAAAATCATTGCAAAAAATGAAAAGTTCAAATCCTATGCAAAACACCTATGCGAAACACGCAGCATCCCATGCAGCATGGGGGGAGACATTGTGTACTGTTAGTCAAAAACATTTTGAGTGTGTTTTTGCTCTTAACATTTGTGTGCAGTGAGCTAATGAATTGTCAGGTTCTGATAGAATAGGGGCCTGCAGGCAGGGTGGTAGTTGAAGAAGCCCTGGGTTCCTTCGCACATATAGGAGATTGATATACCAGAATGTATTCACTAGCATGAATCCAGATCTGGTGCTAGAAAGATTTCTTAATACGTCAGAGATTAGATCTGCCCAAGTGAAAGAATGTGTGCAGGTCTGGAAGGAAGGTTCTCAAAGAGCAACCAAGGAAATGTGGTTACAGTTAGAGAAAACCTATATGAACTCATCCCATTATAAGAAAAGAAGGGTGCAAAGTATGTCTGGCTTTCTGGTTGCAGGGATTGTCATGAAAATAATTGGTGCTATTGTTGGGACGACTGTCTCCATGGCAAACGCGATTTCTGTTAGTACTTTGGGTGGTAAGGCCCAAGAGCTGGGGCAGGATTTGAAAATGATTCAGCAAAGGTTAGATAATCTCATATTCAAACAGACAGAGGTAATTCAGTATATAAATCAAAATATTTGGACTCTAAATGAACATTTGAGGATAATGGAACATAGCATAAACATTGTAGTAAAAGAGGAATGTGCTGAATACTTTGGAAAACAATTTTGACACAGTTCCTAAAAGAAGTACAAAACAGATTGTCTCAACTGATAGAAGGGCACATTACTGTGTACTTTTTTTCATCCAATGTCATCGGTCAAATGATGGAACAGATCACACAGAGGGAGGTGGAAGCAATCCAAGAGAAAATTGCATTTGAAATGGGGAGTGCAATTTGCTTATATAAAGATGTTGAAAGGATGGAAATAGGTTTTCTGTTATGTTTCCCATATGTCACTCCAGAGTTGATTTATCAAACGAAATTGGTGCAGAATTTGGGCTTCTGGCAGGGGGAAAAATACATCAAAATTGTAATTCCTGAAATAGTGGCTTTTCAGGATTGGGAGCACGGCTTGTATTTAGTGCCACAGTTGGACACATGTTCTATGTTTAAGGAACAGAACAACATATGTCCAGGGAAGCCATTCATGCCTGATGCATGAAATGTCATTTGTGGGTTGGTGGCAGATCATAGTATTGCTGAAGGGTGTGAAGTGTCTATAAGTAACACAAAACATGGTGAGTTGGCATGTGCCAAATTAGTTAAACATAGGTGGCTGGTCAGCACTTGTGAATCAAATTTTACACTGACCCACCTCAAACATGGTTCATTTCATATCAAACCATTGCAATACAAGGTATTTTATATGACTGTCCCTAAATATACAGTGGTGACAGTTGGAGGATTAGCATCATTTCATATGGATGGGGATGTGTGGGAACATAAAATAGAGAATGCCAAAGTGTTGCAGAAAGATACATTTCCCATTGATCCCAATATTGAATATTTATTGAAACATAAAAATGTGCACATGATTAAAATGAACATGCAAAAGAACAATGAGTGATATGGGTTTGACCGAAGGAGATGCTTACAAATAGGGAACATGGACAGAAAAGGGTTTGGTGATAAAGGCTGTGGCTATGGTGTCCATCTTGGCATGATTGATTGTGCTTATGGTCAAGCAGTACACAAAAATGTTCACCATGTTGACTGTTGAGAAAAGAAAAATATAAAAATATAAAATAAAATTGGGCACACGATTAAAATGAACAAGCAAAAGAACAGTATCACTGTGAGTGATACGGGTTTGACAGAAGGAGATGCTTACAAATGGGGAACATTGACAGAAAAGGGTTTGGCGATTATGGCCAGGATTAATGTTTCTGTAGAAGCCCATGTTTATTCAAGTTCTACAGAAACAACGAGGGGAAATATGTAGGAGAAACACGTAGTGTGGCATTTCAACCAGGCCAGGAATATAATTGGCAACTCATACTTCTATAGAAGGTGTGTGCCGATGTATGAAAGCTGATGGTATTGCAGCCACTCTTGGTGTGTGGCTTAGCACATATGTGAGGCACTGGGGTGAACTAAAGATGGGGTGATATGGGGGTTAGCATAGCATAGCATTGGCATAGTGTAACTGCAGCATAGGGACTAACCAACAAAACACTACTAATCCCCTAACATTCTAATAATTACCCCTAACCTACTAAAATGATCAGTGTTTAGAATGGTTAAAACCATGGGTGCACAATGGGGCTACAGGCACGTTAAACTGAGATGCTTGTTTGGAAAACAAAATGAACAAAGTAAAACTGTTTTACAGCAATGAAGTGAGACGCTGGACGAGAAGTTGCAGAATCATTCTGCTTAAAGAAGCCAATTGTTTAGAGCACAGGAAACTGGAAGGAAAATGTTTCAAATATCCATCCTGGTTGGGGAAGCAACACCAAGCAGATTTCTGTACAATGGTGACAGGAAGAGAAATAGAGAGTGTTCTGGAAACTTACAAAGAAGGCCTGACCATGCTAGAGGAGATGGCTGATTGATGCATGACTTCATGGCCAGGGCTGGGGCATTGTATGTTTTCTGTAGGGAGCCACATGAAGAGGGGATGGCTAAGAGTACACCTGAAAAGGGAAAGAGAGAGAAGGAGGGGCTTATGGATGTTTGGTCTTTCTGCTGAGAGAGGGAAGAATCAAAAGCGGACCAAGAGAGAGAAAGGAGAACAAGTCTAAGATGCGGGGTCTTGCTGGGTAGCTGTGTGTGTGCTTAAAGACTGCATTCTCTAGTTGGGCTAAGCACCAGAGGAGGGTGTTGGGCGATTTTTGGCTGAGCCCTGACTACAGTGAAGGGAGAGACAGCTTGCACTCTGCTGTGCTCACAAATTGATATCCATAAGTTGGGAAGCATTATGTGCTAAACAAAAAAAGAGATTCTTACATGTTTCATATAATCTTACACTAATGAGCAAAAAGTCAAATTAGGCATGAAAGAGGAAAAGCCCTTTCTACTCCATTCATTGGAGAACAAATATATTTTCCTGTACAAAGATAGGTACTTGTAGAAAAGTTGGAGTTTGCTGCATCTCCAAAGCAACAGTTATATCTCAAGGCTGTTTGTAAAATGTGTGTTCTCTGCCAGGTTTGCACAAATAGAGGACTGCTTTGCTGGGAGCAGAGGAGAGCTTTTTGCCTGGTGTGAAAAAAGCCAGGGAATTGGTGCTGAAATAGCTGTGGATTTCAAATCATTGTATTGGCAGGTGGTGAAAACAATATTATCTGCTAAACTGTAATCTTTTTTTGTCCAACGTTTTACATGAATCCAGTGAACGTACATAGTGATTTTGTTCTGTGTGTGTGTTTTATTATGATCTGTAGAAAACATATAGAGTGAATAACAGAATTACAAAATCTGTGCATGGTTGGTTATTGAGTGGTCTGTGTATTATTATTATGCATAGAGGGTCAATTTTGGGGACATTTGATGCCGCCTGCAGTACAATTAGTGTGGACCACTCAACAATAAGTCTAACAATTGTATACAAAGAGGACCCGACTAAAAGAGCAAAATTACAAGCTGATTCCCATTTTTAGGGGCATACTTTAGCAAAAAAGGGATAGGCACATTGTGGCATGTGCTTGCAGGTGGCAGCAGCAACCCAGAGGTATAAAAATCTGGCATACCCCCATCAATATTCAAGATCATTATGGTCTGCACTACCATTCTGAAGTCCTGCGGTGGGAGGAAGGGCTTGGCATTGTGGAGTGGATAGATCAAATACCTTGTTGCTTGAGTCTTTTTTCCCAATGTGTTGGTGGTAAGATAGATTGATAACTCTAAGGAAACCTAGATATTTTGTTGTCTGTGTGAGGTGAGGGTGTAGCCCAACCAAGCACATTTCATCCAGTCACACTTGAATACGTTCCGGGGGCCCATGAGTTTGAATTATGTCTTTTTGGAGTTAAGCTGTAAATAGACACTTGCAATTCATGTTTGAAGGGTTGCAAGGCAAGAGCGAAGGGTAGCAATATCTGACGGGCCCTGGACCTTTAGGTACAACTATGTATTAGCTGTATTTTGGTGTATCATGATGTTGGGGTCATCTTCGAGTGAATCCAGCAGTTGCATACAAATGTTAAACATGACTGGGGATGGAATCGTGCCTTTAGCTACTCCACAGGTGACAGGATGGTGGCTGGACTAGAGGGTGCCATCTGGACATCCTGGTGTCTGCCAGATAGGTAGGATGTAAACCATTTCAGGACAGTGCCACAGAAGAGCATCCTGTTTGAAAGAACGGTAAGAAGTGTGTTATGGTTTATGATGTCAAGCACATCTGAGAGTAGCAGGAGGACTAGCAGGCATGAGTCCCCTTTATTGGTAATCTGAAGGGCATCATTGACCACCTGGATGGTGGCTGATTCAGATCTTCTCTTTTAGAAGAGACCAGAGGAGACCGAATTGCTTGATTTGTGTAAATAGTTGGTTAGCAACTACCTTCTCAATGATTTTAACAAAAAAAGGGAGGCTTGTGATTAGCTGATAGTTTTCTAGTTCTTCTGGATCAATGGCGTTTCTTAGGAGTGTGCATATAATCCCTGTTTTTTATATCTGGGAACAGACCCTCACTAAGGCATAGGCTATCCTAAGAACAGTGGTAAATGAAGGACCTGTCATATTTTTAAAGGGTGGTGGCTGGCAGAATGTCATTGGTATAAGAGGTTCTTTTAAGGATTTGCATGTGTATGAGAAGTCCTGGGAAAGAGGAAAGAGGAGTCCACTCAGGGTTGAATGGCCAGTGAGAGATATAGGTGGGGAGGTCAGAGGATGTGGTGGCCTCGATATGGAGCTTGATGGTATTGATCATGTTACTAAACTATGTATTGATAGCCTCACACTTCTGCTACCTCTGGATCTGGTGTGTGGTTTAAGCAGTGTTTGACTGCTGTGAAAAGGTTTTTGGTCCTGTTAGAGGCTGCCACAATGATGACAGTGTAATAAGTCCTATGTTGCACATACCAGGGTCCATTTGGAAAGTTAAGCTTGAAATGATAGAAGTTCTTCCGTGTTTGTGATTCTTGGACCAGCATTTTACAAGGGTTATAATATATCATTTGCTGATGAAAACTCTTGAGCATATAAAGAGGTGGAGTGTTTGTTTCTGGCATGGACACATTTTTCTAGAATGAACGTATCTTCAAACTCCATTGATGTTTGGCTTAAGGTTTATAATAGAAACCTTTGCATAGGTGGGTAATTGAAGAAATATCTATCCAGGACCTTCAATTAAATGTTTTTGGGGGGCCGACTTGCCCCCATGGGGTACTTATCCTGATCGTTGTGGGTTCTCAGGTACAGTGATAAGGAGGATGGGATGGCTGCATGGTCTGTCCTGTCAAGTGAAATGGGATTACCACAGTTAGAGGTGAAGAGAATAAAATCAGGTCTAAGGTATTATCCTGTATGTGTGGGGGGTAGTATGCATCGGGTTATGTCTGGAATTTCTACCAGTGACAGGAATGCATCACTGGTAGTTTGGTTGCTTAAGTCCCTGGGTGTTTGAGGTCTCCAAGGAAGATGTTTTTTGTGTGAAACATTGGGGTTACAGTAGGTACATCTGTGATGCCACCTAGAAAAAAGCACACCTGTGAGGTGGCCTGTAGAATGTGTCAGAGTCGTTGTATGATAGACCAAATTGGTATGTGAGAGTTCCCATTGAGTCTAATGGTGATAGATTGATTACCATACAAAGTCAGTCAATTCTGTTGATGGCTGCCACCCTTCTCCATGTTTTCCATCAGCAGGTCAGCATGTTGGATACTCTATCTGTCTGGAACAATTAGATCAAAGCCATAGGAGGAGGTTGCTGTGAACCAAGTTTCGTAATGAAGAAAGCATTGAGAGTCGTAGGGGTGATCAAATTCCAAAATGCCTGCTGCAAGCAGGATGGACCAGGGGACTTGAATCAGCAGTACAGTGTATGTACAGTGCAAAGGAGAAAGGGAAGCAGTGAGGATGAGGATTTGGAAAAGGATGACTGGGTTAGATGTGTGGTGTGGATGAGTACTTTCACTGGGCAGTCCGGAGAGAGTGTGTGGATGAGCTGGGCTTGTGAAAGACATAGTTATGACTTTAAGGTGTAGGGGGTCTGGCCTTTGGCCCTGTGTAGCCCATACAGACACAAAGCAGCAGCATCCTTTTCATTGTACGTCCTTTGCTGAGGACACCAGAAATAAGGACACCTATAGGTGACTTCTTAATCGAAGCCTGGGGGCAGCGTGGTCAGCAGTGGATGGTGGGCAGAAGGGTGAAAGAGTGACATCACGTGACCTGCTCTCACCATGTCTGCTGCTGTATTGGCTTACATTGCTGATGTCCCTTAAGTGAAGCCCACGTGTGGCATGCTCAGCAGTGGATGGAAGGCAGAAGGCAGAAAAAGCCAGGCCATATGGCCTCACTGGGTCTGCTTCTGGAGGCTGTAGTGCTTTACATCTCTGGTGTCTCTTTTTTTTTTTTTGAAACTTTATTTACACAACATCCATAACAAATCCCAATACAATCAGCGTATATCAAATAACACATGAAAAAAAACACAAGAAAAGCACAACATTTTACACAGTACTATGTACACAGCAAGATATACAATACCCTAAATCCCCAACATCTCAAATACATCTCTCAATTACCCCCCCACCAAACAACTATAATGTCAATTTAAAACAACTGCAAAAATCTACCCCATATTTTCTCAAACAAAGCCAATTTACCAAGTCTCCTATACATCACTCTCTCCATATTTGCCAATTCATTCATCTCAGACAACCACGTCTCCATATTCAATGTCAAAGCATTCTTCCAGTTCCTCAATATAATTCTTTTACCAGTCATCGCCCCTCTGAACAACCACTTCTTCTCACTTTGAGTGAGATCATCCAAAGACTCATCACTCCCCAATATGATCACACTAAAATCCAAGACCGGGAGACCAACAATCACTTCATCACACACACGTCCAATCTCACCCCAAAACACTCTCACCAGCCTACAATCCCATAGCAGATGTTCCATCATACCAATCTCACATTGGTGTCTCTTAAGTGAAGCCCAATATGGGCATGGTGACCAACGAATGGCAGGCAGATGGTGGGAAGAGCGTGGTCACATGGCCTGCTCTCACTACCTTTGCTGCTGAAGGCTGAATAGCTTATATCACTGGTGTCCCTTTAATAAAGCCTGAGATGGGTGTGCTCAGCAGTGAATAGTTAGCAAAAGAAGGGACAAGAGAGGTTGCATAGCTTGCTTCCACCACATCTGATGCTGGAGACTGGATTGGCTTATTTGGCTTGTGTCCCCTGAGGGGAACCCGAGCTGGGACTGGTCAGCAGTGGCTGATAGAAACAAGGTGGGAAGAGAGCAGTCATGTGACTGTGCTCCCCATGGTTGCTGCTGGAGACTGAATCAGCATATTTTGCTGGTGTCCTTTAATAGAAATCATAGGCAGGCATTGTCAACAGTGGATGACTGCAGAAAATGGGAAGAGTGAGGTCACATGCGGCTTGACATACCTGAGATGCAGCGAGCAGGGGGTCCCAGCCCTTTCCAGGTCATATAAAAAAAGAAGTGCTCTTGTTTGTGTGCCCTTCACTTAGGATTCCTGGGTGATAGGCACCCAATCATATAAGAGTCAAGAAAGGAAAGAAAAGGGCACGGCTGAGCAGGTGGGTGTGACACTGGTCAAATGACCTACATCCTCTTGCACCAGCTGACAAACTGCAAATGAAAATAGGCTGGCAGGCCACTTATATGGGGAAAAAAAAGGATGGGGTTAAAAGCGGTGCATAAAAAGAGGCACCACAAGATTAGCAGTGATTTGCAGGTGGGTGAGGCAGAGGTCATATGAGCTAGATCCACTTGCATCAGCTAACCAACTGCAAACAAATGGGAGGAACCAGGGTCTTGCTGCAGCAGAGTCAAGCACTGATATAAGGGACTTCTAAATATAGGATTTATGTGTTAATAGTTGTCCAATCTGCATGTAGTCCTTTGATTCCTGGACAACCGCAGCTTGCTAGCTTACTATTTCCGAAGTCAAGAACTTTGAAACTAACACAGCACATGATAAGAAGATATAGAAACACATATGAAGACAGTGAAGAGATATGAAAAGTCGAGAAATGCACTCAAATTCGCAGGAGCCATGTATCCATCAAGCAGATGTATTGAGAGTTGACAAAAAGAGGTTGGCAATGAAGCAAGCAGCCTAGTTCAGATAGCACCACCACTATGCAGTCTCAGAGCACCAATGTCTTTATATCTGTCTGGAAATCAGAGAATTATTTGAAAGATTTAATGTTACCTAACCATAGTAGACGGAATTGAGATGTCTGTATATGATCAAAACAAAGAATGCAACAGAAGACAACACATTAGGAGAAAAACCAAGAGTAGATAAATGGAAAAGCTAACATTGAGCAATGATGACAGATGAAGTCAACAACAGGAAACTCACTATTTGTCTCCAGCTGAAGGCCACAAGAAACTGCTCTGGGAACACCAAACAAGAAGAAATCACCTAAGCCCAGAATCGCCAGGTAAAAAATCAGAGAGACCAATCACTAATTGATTAGGCGATCAGGTCACAAGAGTATATGACATCTTATCTCAATTCTTTAGGGGCGTCCGGCACATGGTGTGTCAGTTTAGGGTGCAGCAGTAAAGGGAAAGACCAGCCATTGACCACCCTTTTTGCCTCTTTGCCTCTTTGCCTAGAAGCCTTTGCTTTTGCCTTCCTACCTGCAGATCTATGTGATCACTGTGTGGCCTGAAATTTCGAAGATTTAAAATGTCGAATCTGAAAATGGCGCAGTGTGGTGATCACAGAGATCACTTTTACCTGCACCCCACTTTCACGCTACCCCTTTAGCCCTACTTACCTTTCGACAATTGGGAGCACTAGTGCTACAAGAAAAGGGAAAATGTTTAAACATGAAGTTAGATACGTCTATACTCAATAACATCCGTCATACGGAGTAAATAACCAAGTTCTCTGTATATATTTTTACAGACTCACGTACCTGAGAAAATCTAACCACTAGATGAACCATACACAAGGTGTGGAAAGAAGGGAAGCCTCGAAATTAGAAGCCACCTTTTCCATCCAATAAAGCGCCCAAAACAAATTAACATCGCAGATCGTGGCTGTTTCCACTTTTGAGTAAGTGACAGAGCCTTGTACTTCCACTTATGGAGACTGATTGTGATTTACTAAAAACATATAAATAATGTTGGCTTTTGTGATTGAACAAATTGGGTATAATAGATGGTAATAGGTATGTGCCTTAACCCCTTAGATCAGAGGACAATCATCCTCGAGATTCCAATTGAGATGTGCTGAAATCTAATACTACATCCTGTCCCTCCTGATTCCATCGGGTAGGAGGTGAGTCGGATGATGCTTTTCACATTTTTTAAAGCATACCATATTAATATGCAATTAAATAATTTGAAAAGGATTGACGGAAGTGCCCAATACTTATGTAGTGTTTTATATATTTTTATAGATGGTGTGGCCCATGCCAATATATGTGCCTGAAAAATGGGTTGTTTTGTCCTGAAGAAGGTTGCCGTACAGAGAGAGTATTAATGGTGATGCTCGCAGAGAGCAACTGAAACACGTGTCGACGTGAAACTGTGGGAATAAGAGAACACAGACTGTTGTAAGACCCCAAATTCGTGGGGATGCTTTATAATGAATTGTAATCACATGGAGATATAACAGATGTTTAACTGTTTTTTATATACAGACCATTTTTTCAAAAGAATGAATTGTGGAATGAGAGATTGATGAGAACAGTATGCATGTGAACGAATGTAAAGTGAATGGGCCATAATGTTGTATGAAATGTTTAATATGTTTTTAGACATAGCATTTTTTGTTTGAATAAAATGATAAAATCTTGGGAATTGAAACCAAGTCAAAAATCACCTGTGCATTCCGTCATCCTTACCTCTGTCTACTAGTTCGAGTTCTCTTGTATTTTCTGATTGATTGACCTGTAGAACTAGGGACGTTAAAACAGGTACCCCTTCTATTTTTGCATTCCTGGAACAACAAGACATTGCAACTCATCCCTCTAACTGCTAGTGTTCTGCATGGCTCTGTCCTGTGTCCTCTCCTCTTTACACTCTAGACCTCTGCTCTTGGGTCACTAATCTCCTCCTTTATGTTCACGTAGCAACTCTTTGCAGATGAAACCCAATTTTCTTCTTGTTTCCTGAATCCTCTGCTGATCTCTGTGTCAACATGTCCAACTCTCTATCTGCTATTAAATATTGGATGGCTTTGCACTCTCAGATGTAATACTCTTCCAAAACAGAGGTGCTTTTCTTTAATGCCAAATACTCTCTCTCATCTCCTCCCCTGCCTATCCAGTTCCTACCTGACACTCTCCCCTACTCCTCTGCAGCCAGAAAACTCAGTGTCATCTATGACTCTTCACACCTTGCATACGTTAATCTCCAAAACTGCAATGGCGGCTTGCCTCAATCACCTAAAAAAACAGGCACCTCCTTCGTTTCAACACCACCAAGCATCACTTAAACTCTTCTGTCTTCTGTAAACTACTGTGCCATTATCCTCTTTCATCTCGCAACTACTTTTTGCTGTCCTCTTGGACAAGATCACTAACTTCACAAAAAGGACTCTCTTTGAACTCCCTCACTTCACACCTACTTCCCCTTACCCCACCAGGCTGGATGACTGACAATGCAAAACAAGCCAGATTTACATTTCTTCTACTGGTTCACAAATCTCTCCATGGTAAGGCATATGTGGGGGGTGGGTTTGAGGTATTAAATAATGTAGGTGGATTCGGTGGGGGGCTGCAGGGGGTGTCCCCCCGCATTTATTTTTGGCCAATTTGGACGCAAAATAAAAGGTCAATTCGGCCGCGTTCAGTTGTATTCGAACAATTCGTATAGAACCAAACTGAAAGCATACCTCGTTGTCTCTGATTTAACCTCTTAACCTACCTCTCATCTGCATTCAAGCTATCATTTTTCCATCACCTGTAAGCTGCCTCTGTCCCTCACTTTCTCTGCCTTCCCTCTAGCACTTCATCTTTTACTAGGACTGTTAGTAACTGAAAATGTAAGCACCTAGGCTCAAGACCTCTTATGGAAAGTGTTTGAGAGTGTATGTATTCTGGTGTGCTAATAGTGCTAGGATTAATTACTGATATGTGTATTGATCTTTTATTTTCTTGTAATTCAGATGCTTCATAAAAACGAGAACCTGAATTGCATATTTGTTTGTGTTTCATATTTGCATTTATGGGAGATTGGGAAAGAGGGGTTTTAACACAATTGGCATGCAAAGCCAAGCATTCCAATGAAAGGTTCCTTGACATCATAATGATACAAAGTTGTGATGTAAAAAAAACAGTTGTATGGAAGGTCATTGGCACATAGAACAGGGATTATTTATATTACAGGGCCTGCAGCAACAGCCATGTAGTTATGGTTAAGTTGCTCAACCCATAGGCAGAACACTTTTTGGGCGGCTTCTAACTTTTCCCCCCATGGATGAATCCTCACGAAACTTTGCAAGAAAAGTATGTGCCTCCATCAGATAGATTCTGCAAGTTTTAGTGCAGGGGGGCAAAGTTATAGGGGGGGGGGGCAAAATGTGTGTTTTTTCCCATAGATGCAATAGAAAAAGAAATTTTCTCACACCTTGACCCCAAACCACTAGACAGATTTTCACAAAATTTGCAGCAGGAGCAGGATCTTGGTCCTGGAAGCGTGCTTTTGCAAATTTGGTATACATCTGTGCAGTATTGTTTTTTAAAATGACCAAAAGTAGGAACACAAAATTAATTATATCTGGTTTCCCGTCTGCATAATCACCTCCCTTCCCTGTCTGTCCACGGACAGGCATCCCATTAGCCCAGAGGATGACGTGATGTCCCCGGCCATCAGACGCACGCACTGATTGGATGGTGAAAAGCATGAGTTGCGTCAGATTTTGGGAAACGCCCGCCATGTTGGATTCGCAGACAGCCACCATTGTCTGCGAACATCGCAGTGAAACCATGTTAAGATAAAAATACAAAATTGAACTTGTCAAACTAATGAAACAATGTCTGGGGAGGTGAGGGGTAAGGAGAAGGGCATGGGATATGGCCTTAAGAAGAGCGAAAAACAGGCTGCTTTTCAACTCCGATGTCCGCGAACAGTCCAGATGTCCGGGGCAGATCTATAATGTACGCGAACTTCCCAGATGTTCAGGGACATCTATGCCTATTTCTGCATTACAGGGTTGGTGAAAAGCAGTTTTTGGATGGCTTATAACTTTGGCGCCACTCACTGAAACTGCATGACATTTTGCAATGTTATTCTAGACATGACTCTGAATAGAAGGGAACACACTAAGAAGGGGGCTCCCAAAATATTTTGAAGGCTTATAAATGTGGTGCCATTAGAAAAATTTGCACAAACGTTTGCAAACAGATTTTAGACCTAGATATGAATCTTTTTTGCAAGGTTTGTTGGGATTTTGTGAAGAGGGGCAACATTAGAGGGGGGTCTCAACATTTTTAGATGGCTTATAACTTTGTTCCCATTTGACGAATGTGGATAAAGGTTTTCAGAAAGATTACAGACCCACTCTTGAATGTTTGTGTAAAGTCTGAATAGATTTTGTCAAGTGCGCACTAAGTTACATAACTATTGTATATAAGCACATTTTGACACTTTTGAAAAAATAAAACGTGGGTGGATTTGCAGCAAAACTTGTGTAAGTTGCATTGGCAAGCATCTGAAAGCATGGTTTAACAAATGTGTCTGTATTGTCTTTTTTTGAAAGTGTCACAATGTAGGTACAGAAAATAGTGAGATATTGATATTTATATTGATAGTTTATTTGTATCGCCCTCATACACCAGTGTTTCAGAGCGCGACGAGGCAAGGGAGGAGAACAAGGGAGAACAAAAACAACATCTTTCTAGGCCCAGTGACATTGAGAACGCGCAAGTGCAGGAGAGGGTGAAGGGGGAAATGCAGGGGGCGAAGAAGTGGAAAGTGCTGAGCAAGGAATAAAAAATACAACAGCAGTGGTAGTGCAGCCAGAAAGCTGCAATTGCTCGATTTCAGGCACAGCCATGGGGTGTCTTATAAGTACAGAAAAGGGGGGAACTGTCGGTTACAATTACAGACCCAAGTGTAAGGGTTGCATGGAGGCAGTGCGGGTGTGTGGAAGGGTGAGCAAGTACCTGGGCCCGAAATCAGAGTGTAATCAGGTGCATGATGCCGGAGCAGAACAGATCAGCAGGGGAGAGGAGGAGTTAAGGCCTGAAGCAAAGAGGAAGGTCTTGAAGTGCCTCTGGAACCAGAGATGGTTTTGCTCAATTTTCAGAGTGGCAGGGAGACTGTTCCAGATGGAGGCCCCAGCTGAAGACAGAGATCTACCCCAAGCTTGTTTCTTTGAGAAACAACTGACCCTGATGGAGTTAGAGGTGGAAGAGCGAAGAGCTCAAGAGGAAAGGTATAAATGGAGGGACAGTTGAAGGTATTTTGGACCTAGGTCCCAGAAAGCCTTGTGGACAATGCAAAGAGTCTTAAATTTAATCCTTGTAGCCACTGGGGTCCAATGAAGAGATTTCAGGGCCAAAGAGATATGATCCCAGGGCTTGAGGCCAAGGACAAGTCTTACAGTCCTGTTCTGGATGAGTTGCAAAGGGCGGAGAGTAGAAGCAGGTAGATTTAGAAAGAGGCTGTTAAAGAGGTGGTTGCAATAATCCAACCTAGAGAGAACCCCGGGCTCGAGAGACAGTGAGCTTCTGGGCGAAGGAGAGGAAAGGCAGAATACCTCTGAGGAGGTGCAGTTGGAAGTTTGACTTTTTAGAGACATCAGAGATGTGGGCAGAAAAGGAAAGTGTGGAGTTGAAGATGACCCTGAGGTTCTTAGCCTCGCAGGTGGGGGTTGGGGGAGGGCTTTTGGTGACTGAGATATAGCCTGTGGCCATGGGCAGTGGGCAGATTGTCCGGGCCTAGGGCCATGACCCGGACAATCCGACTACTGGCCATGACCATGAGGGACCAGCAATGGGGATAAAGTGGCCACGGCTACCAGGGACCGGCTATGTGTTAACGTTTTTCGAAATTGGGATAGGTTTGAAAAGGAAAGAAATGTGCTTGTGGGTACAGGTTGAAGTGCTGGATGGGATTGCAGCAAATATGCCTGAGGAGGGTCCGCAAAAACTGGAAAGCATGGTTTTGCAAATATGTCCTGTGTTTTTTTTATATTTTATTGTAAAATGTAAGTACACAACAAAGTGGTTTAACATTGGTGTCTGGGCAATGGGCCTGGCCTTGAGCAAGGAGAAATGTGTAGTGTAATTTGCTTATTGGGGCATGCAGCATGGCCGAAGCGGTAGGTTTGAATGGGAAAACAATATTCTGCTTGCGGTTACAGCCTGGGGTGGTGGACTAGATTACAATAAACCTGCGCGATGAGTATTAGCAAGGACCTGAAAGCAGGTTTTTATAAATATGTCTTGTGTTTTTTTTAGAAAGTGTATGAACGTAAGTAGAAGAACTAGTGATATACATTTGGTGTCTGGGTGGTGTGCCTGGCCCTCTGCAAATGCAAATGTGTACTCTGATTTACTCATAGGGGAATGCAGCATGGCCAAAGCCTATTCCCCATGGATTTGGAGACGAGCCATGGTTGCAGGCCATGAGCACTGCAATTGGTTACATTATTAGGGTATAGTGGATACTGAGCTAGGATGCAGGGCAGGTGTAGTGTATAATAGGGGTGGTTTGGTTTGGCTGGGTTCATGGTGGAGCCTTATGCTGCAGGCAAATGCTTTCCATCCCCTGCATGCACTGCTGATAACGACAGACATGAGTATCTGTTGCAAAAATGACGTCTCTTAAAGGGGGTTTATAGTTCTTTCATATACATGAAAAGAGGACTTATAAATACCTTATATATAGTGTTGTAACACCATGAAACATGTTCACTTATGAAAACCTAATGAATTGACAGAAACTTACTTTGTTAAAGGGATGTTATGGTTAAGATGCATCCCACCCTTGGGACTCCTCTGCTCCAGTACTTACCCAGTGGCGTCCCCCCTTGGCATACCTTGGCATTTCCCTCCTGGGTTTGCATGAGCACTTGTCCATCTGTACTGCCCCTTCTATGTATGCACTTCTCTCATTGCACAATGCATATGTGTATTCATAGGAGCATTGTGTACCATTTTTTTGTATAAGTGACATGCAGCTACAAATGATTTGTAAAGGATTGTTTGGTGGCAGTTGGTGCATGGAAGCTTAATATGGTCATAGGGTTATATGTACAGTTTTTGCAAGTGATTGGTGGATTGATGTGTGACTGTTTCAACGCAGGCATTGAGGGAGTGTTACAAATATAACATTAAAAAGGGTAGAAGGACTACCCTGTGTGATGGTGTGCACGTGCCATCCAGTTGTTTTAATGATCCCTGGTGTGGAAAGGGGACTCTGGAGACTGTGGAAAGTTATAAAGGTCCATCGATTATGGTCCTTATTGTATTCTAGAGTAAAGTATTTGGGACAGAATATTGTTTGTCATTTTATATTTTTCTCTAACGTACAATTGTACAGTACTCTGGGGGGGGAGCCAGCCAATGAGATGGTTGGGAACACAGCCTTCAAACACTGGTACAAGCCTGTGTTCCAATCTGCCTGACAGTCGGCTCTCCCTGTTGAAATCTTCCTCACCACACACCGTCACATTTCTTTTTCACCACCTTGCTTACCTTATTTCGGTGCCGGCGAGTGCCACCACCACATTCGCTCTTTCTCTTTGCCTACCGCATACCACCATGGAAAGGGAAGAGGGGCTTTGTAGGGAGCCCTGTCTTCCCTTTCTATGGTGGCCATCTTGAGAAAGGATGTTCCTTCCTACAGTGGGATGCCATGCGCGTCCCGCTGTAGGAAGGAAAATCCTTTTTTTAGCACCCCAGGTTACCGCTTTGGCAACCCACGGTGCTAATGGCCTTCATCCCTCATTCCAGGGGCTGGAACTGGGAATAACAGTCCAGAGTCCTTGTTATCTGCCCTCGTTTCACTTGGGCTGATAACTTGGGCTGCTGTGCCGTTATCACCCGTGCCAGCCTCTGGAACGGGGGATAAACACCACATTATTCCCATTAGCATAACACAAAATGCTAATGCAAATGTTGGAAAATCTTATTGAGTCTATCTATTTTACTGAGAAATGTATAGTAGATGATTCTACAAGATACATTTTTGTAGTTCTATTTTGAACTGTGAAAGGCGGTTCCTAAAGGAAAAATGTTTTGTTGTTTTTTCATTTGTATTTTTTATTGCAGGAAAGTAAGGTGGGGAGGGACATGAGGGAAGAGGCACCAACCACTAATATGGAGGGGCAGGTGGACAGGGGAAGATGCTGCACCTGTGTTACATCTAAGGTAGGGGGCAGAGTGTTTCATGCTCCTTGAATACAGCTTCAAAAGCAACTTGAAATTGTTCCCCCTGCAGAGTGGGGCGTTGCAGTATATGCAGAGTATGGTTGTCTTTGAAAGATATGGATCAACAGCCTATTGTATCGCTTGCAAGGTACCTGGTGGGATTTTGTGTCCCGCAGAAGTAGTCTGTGTGGTTACAGCATTGGTTGAGGAAGATGAGGTGGAGGAAGACAGCCTACTACTTGCTAAGAAAGTAAACACCTTTCTGAGAGCATTGCAGTGGCTGGATTTGGTCTTACGGCGCATGGAAGTGGTCCCATAGGAGTACTGTCCAGGTAGTCCATGACTGCTCAATGCATTGCACTTTGGTAGCTTTAGCCTTTGGTACATTCCCAACAGTGGTAAATAACTGCCACACCCATGATTCTCTCTGGGTGCTAGAGGTAGGCACTTCCTTTACCTCATCTCCTTGGTCCTCTTCATTGTCTTTGGAAGTACTACACTTTTTTTTTGTGCACGTCCTCCTGCTGGTGGCGGTGGTGGTGATGTTGGCTCTTGGGGAGGAGGGATGGCAATAGTTAATGCCATTTTTAAGATAAATAGCAGTTTTGCTAATATTCTTGCAAGTATGTGCTTTGTGCTAGATTGTTAATGGATAATCAGTAAGAATACGTGTAGGAGCTGTGCAAGGGTACATTTTGAGTTTGAAAGTTCCTAGATGAGCAAAACATGCAGTTCCGTACTGTCTGCATAGCACGGACCCGCTCGCAAAGTGTAGACATGTATGTGGACATGTCATCATGCCGCAAGCACAATGTCACGTGACACTGTCCGAAAGGTCCACAAAGACGTCAGACATTCGCAGATACAAAAACAGTGTAAAAATGTGCAAGAAGTGTATAGAAGTGTTAAAAATGATGCTAGAAGGTGGAAAATAGCAGAGTTTCAAGGTGAAACTTTGCAAATTGGACAAAAATGTTGCTATATTGGGGTAAGTGTGATATAACTAAGTTGTAGGAAATTAGCGTGCACAAGTAAAAACCCATGAAATTCACTGAAACAACTTTGTTAAAGGGATGTTATGGTTAAGTTGCACTAATGAAAACCTATGAAATTCAATGAAAAATCATTTTTAAAAGGACATTGTGGTTACAAGTAAAACAAGTAAAACTGTAAAAATAAGCAACCATAACTCGCACCACCACCGTGCACCACTAAGACTAACACCAGGACATCAAAGATAACATCACAAATGTAATTGATGACATCACTGATGATATCACATATGAAAATAATTTGGATGAAAAGTCCCTACAAGCGGTTGTGTTTACACTGTTGATAACAAGATGTCAGGGTTGATCGGGAGACTAATGTATGAAAGAGTGTACTTATCTAAACAAAACATTATATTGGAGTGTTGTTGTTAATACAGGAACCTAATGATACAGACACATAGGCAATGCCTCCAGCATGCACCATAGAAGTACAATATTTCTAATCTGGTAATTTTGGATAGTAAAATAATGAATGGTACACTATCAGAGTTGTTATGGAATAAATAGCTAATAATTCAATAGTTCAAGACCTACTAGATACTTGTGTTAGTACAAACAATACATACGGAGACCCACAATGCATACAAATCAGCGACACATGCAGGGAAACTAAAGTAAGGAAGAAAGAAACAACACGTAAGGATTTGCAATCTTGTTTGCGCTCCTTTGTGGCGTCTTCCCTGGATATGAGCGATTCACGCCGACATGGACTACCATCCTCAGCAACACACGGATCACACTGTGCTCACACAATGAGAGCGCTCTGTGGTCATCTGACGCCTCGAGAACGCCACAGACTCCAAGAGGCCCGGGATTAGAAAAGCTGCTGTACAACACAGTTCAGGGCTTCTCAGCTGTTCTCCTGTGGCACTGCAAAATTGACTCCCGTGATTCTGCTTTTCTGGTGTTGGAACTTTTATTCTCACTGTTGTCTCCAGACTTATAAAATACTTATCATAGATGCCCAGTAAAAAAATGCTATGCTACAGTAAGCAATAGCTAGACTGGCTGCAGCAAAATGACAGTCTAGCCATGTAGTAACACTCACTGAGTTGACTTGGCCCAAATATGTCAGTAAAACATGCCATGTCCATTTAAGGAAATGTCAACAATGCTCCAGTGACCCTCCCCGGACCACGTCTCACACACACAGACACAATCACATTCAAACCTATTCACTCACCAGTTACTCGCCCACACACCACACCTTCACTTACATTCACTCCCAGTGCACCCAGAACATTCACACAGAATTCTCCATATGGACACCCACCAAGAACATTTACAGACAATCACATGCATACCCATTTAGCCACAAGTCATTCACCCATATGCCTTTTCACACATTCACTCACACGCACACCCAGAACATTCACAGTGAATTTTGTTCACACACACACCCACCCAGAACATTCACACGCAATCACATTCATACCCTATCACACACCCTAGGTCACATTCTCACACATTCACTGACATGCACTCAGTACTCAGTACTCACACTGTATTCTCCACATGGGCACCCACCCAGAACCTTCACACACAATCACATGCATACCAATTCATCCACAAGTGACAATCCCACTCATGTCACAATCGCTCACACCCTGCTTTCTTATTCACACACACACTGCATTCTCATTCACACAACACACATACTCCCAGCCATACCTGCATACACACAATTCACATGCACACACACACACACACACACACATATATACATACATACACACAAACACTAAAAGTAAAAAAAAGGCTTTCCCATCTGTTTCCTGTAGCAGCTTCTCTCTGCCAGGCTCAATGATCCATCACTTGAGTTCTCTGGCTCCCCGGCTCCACTCAGACAGGTGCAAGGAAGCAGGGAATTCTCATGGTACCTTAGACATGTGAAGGAGAGCTGGAACTGCAATGTCCCTTTTCCTCACTGCCAGTCAGACACAGTCATCCCCAGTCCAGCCCTATCCCTAACTCCAGTCAGAGTGAGAGCTAAGCCCCCTGGAATATCGGGCAGTGGGCTTCCTCGAACTGCAGCGGGTGCTGATCCCCAAGTATATTAGTGCTTCAAAACTGCATATGTCCCTAACACTTTGTTGGTATCCTCCTCCACCTACAAAATACATGGTTTGGCATTCCATCTGCCTATTAAATGCATGTGCACCTTACACTGTCTTGGTATTCTATTTCGCTGCAAAAGAGGTGTGTGGTCATTCTCTTCCACCTACAAAATGGCATGCAGTACTCCATGCTTTGGCATTCTCCTCCACCTACAAAATGCATTTGTGGTCCTCAACGCGTTGGCAATCTGACCTGCCTGTGAAATACTTGTGTGCCTTACACTGCCTTGCTCAGTGATCAAAGTGAGTGGGAATGGTCAGCAGCGGCATTTCATGACTTTGATTTTTTTCTGTTTACCAATCCTCTACTTTCTACTACCATATTTACATTGTATACATAGTATTTGTCCATTCATGTCCTAGTTTCAAGTTTACAGTTGTAATAGGAGCCTTAGTTGCTAGTCACTTAGACTATTGCAATGCCCCGGCCGCAACACTTGTCACATGTTGCATTATGCTTCCACCTACCCTCTCCACTGCCAAGACCACAGTTCCACTACTTTTTCCGGTACTGCACCCTCATGGTCCTTTTAATCGAGGCAACACATCATACGTTAGATGGGATGGATAATAACTCTGACACCAATTAATAAGATCAACTCAGGAAGTTGGCAGATTGTCTTTTATTCTCAATTATCTAAACAAGGAAGTTACAACAGACATCAACGTCCATCGCACAGCATAGTCTCAAAGTATTTAATAAAGAAGCATTCTTATATAACAAAAATGTGTCATACATGATGTCATACTACATGGCAAACTAAGGAAACCTATGTGAGATTGGGGTTGGTTCAAGGGGAATATCCAAGTATACTTTCTATAAGGGATTGGATTGTGATAGGGTCTCTATAGTCAGGTGGACAACGTATGCCCTCCCCTAGTGCAAGTCATCTTCAACAGTTATTAAGTACACAGCAGCACATCATTGGTTCTGAAACCATAAAACCAATCATTATATGGATCTCTGTAATTGGTTGGCATGCGTGTTCCCTTCTGGAACATTTTATTCACTAGCAGCACGTAAGCTGGTACCCCAGGTGCCGATGAGTGGAATTGACGGTACCTCCCCACCCAATTATCCCAACAGCTCTCATCACTCATGCCTTCTGCCATTCAGATTATCTTTGAACTTGGCCTTGTAGTAGCTTTTCATTTCTGGCAATATAAGGGAGTGCGAGCATGTTCTTATCAAGGTTCAGGTCTGCATGCCCACTTCTATTTCCATCCTGGACTCACGTGACAGGAGACCGTTAATCGGCCCATATTATAGCATTTAATTGTCTTGAATAAAGAAATTTGGCACTCATGGTGTTCTGTCTTTGCAACTTAACAAGGGATGCCTCAGTGTCTCACAGTCACTGTTCTTCAAGGAATGATACCCTGTTTTTGCTACCCTAGCCTTTGACACCAGGCCAAACAGCCTTTCTTTGGGCCATCTTCGTGCTTCGGCATATTTCTTTGCTGTGACACGCACATAGTTATCAATCCTCCTTTCTACACGGGTTGAGCTTACTAAAATTGTGACATCGAATTTTCAGACTCTACATATATTGGTGGCACTGCTTGCTCTTTACTTTGCCATCAGATTCTATAATGTCTATGCATTTTCTCCTTCGGTCATCCTTCTTAGTGCATCACCCTCGTTTTGCTTGTGATGTCACCAGCCTTTCCTTTTCACAACTTCACACTTCTTCTGGGATCTCCCTCACTCCCTCAGGAGACCGTCATCTCTTCGGGATAGATCATATAGGGTTTGCTCAGTGGATACCTTGTCTCAAAGGCTCTTCTTGTAATCAGCACCATTACTGGCGTTGCACATGTCGCAATTTCCGGTTTCCAACTTATAAGCAGAATAAGGGCGAGACTTCCTACAGAGGCATTCAGCTGCTCCTCTACAGTACACTTCTACCACTCGCCTTGTTGTTCGCTTCTGCCCACAAAATGTATGTGAAGTTGCACCTACAAAATGCATATGTTCCTAACTAGGCAATACTCTCACTTGTTTGGTGGACTGCCACGCCCCCCAGCAAATCATGTTCCTCAAACTCTACAAACATTCTGAAACTCTACAAACATTCTATTTTAATTCCCTAACTCTGCCTAGGCTCTACATTAACCTACTACTATTGTAACCTACACTACAACTCATCATAACTACAGCCTAATTAGATAAATTCCCTTCCTTCACTAGCCAGAACTTGGTGGTATTGCTTCTGCATCATCCAACACTAACCACGAGTGCTCCAGGTTTCTATTAGCCTACCTTTATAGACACAGGTTGGAATCTAAAACCTGGAACCTCGGGTAAAGCGAGAAAACATCAACCTGGTTGAACTGATCATCATTCCAGGGTTGTGAGGTTTACTCATGCCATCTCGCTCACGCCTTCTACCAAACCTATTCCCTCATCCCTGTACCCTGCACTGTCTATGACCTTTTGTTGAGCATTTTGTATGTGTACCTCAAAGTATCTGAAAAGCTATAAAAACATTGATCTTCGCTTGATTACCTCTCACCTCACCCCTTAGCCTGTAATTATGCCTGTAAGAAAATGTACAATGTATTATGACATGTAACTGTAACTAAGCCACAAACTATGATATGCAACTGTAACTATGTTCTACACAAGTAACAGTGCCTCGATGCCCAAGGGCTGCCTGAGCACTATACAAATGTAAAAATAAAAATAATAATAAATAAATAAAATAAATATACTGAATATCACTTTTAGTATTTAGAGGAAAACTGGGAATGTTGTCAACTATTCAGCCGAAGCCTAATATTAAACCAAGTAGTGGTTGGGTAAAACATAATTATAAATTAAATATAAAGGAGTATGAAATATGTGGTATTGTGCTCATTTTCCTAATTTTCATCAGCGTAGAGTCTATATTTAAATCATAAACTACAGAAAATAATACATTGGCAGAATAAAAACGGGTCCATGTGTACAAAAGTAATTTGCATATGCAAAGCCAGCACTATTCAAAAAGGTAGGACTGACAAATGCAAAATCCCAGATCACAATATGCAAAATGGGCGTTGTGATTTGCGATTGTCGTTGCTAAGTGCAGTGTGCATTGGCCTCATTCCAAACTCTTCTGAGTAGCATGTAAGATCCAGGGAAACATTGCCATTTCCCCATTTTTTGGGAGTGACAATAAGTTATAGCAATGGTTTACGAATGCAAAGGCGATTGAAAAGCAATGAATGTCACATCATCTCAGGGCATGCATTAACCAGTTCCAAAGTGGTCCTTGCAGTGCTGCAACCACTGGCCATGAAGCATTATGCAGCATTGTGAGTGCAGGCAGCACATCCCGAGACCACGGCATGCACCCGCAAACGTTATCTTAGAAATGAACCAACTTTGTATGTATTACGTGTTGGCACCTTATAAATCACAAATAAACAAATAAATAGATAAATAAACAAATAAATAAATAAATAAATAAATAAATAAATAAATAAATTACAAAATATACTTAGAGGGACAAAGAGTCGCACAAATAAAGGTGCTGCTTTATTTAATGAGGTGCACAGTATGTGGTGAGGTATAAATTAAATGTTAACATCCATGAGGCACACTTCACGCATAGATCATTTGCCGTGTACAGGATTTTTAGATCCTGCACATGGCGATGCCCAACCACAGCAATGTACAGCATGTGCCAGCTTCGTTGGCGCTCTATGCGACTCAGGCATAGACACCTAACCTCTCACTACTTATCACCTGATACATGAAGGACTACAGGGAAAAGGTGAACTTTTCTCGCACGCAGATTCTCCTGAGTGGCGTTGGGGACTGGAAGCATGCCAGGGAGTTGTTGGTCGATGGCTATGTGAAATTGTAAAAAACTAGCCTTTTGGAAAAATCTCCCCTTACCCATCTCCTCACCTCAGCAGAACGGTACAAAGTCATTTTACCGGAAAAAAAAAAAAAACAGAGTGATACATTTCACCGAGGTACATAACACAGAAAAACACAGCAAATATTTAATTAAATATATATGGGCTAGTGGGGTAAGGGGTTAAACTGAGTTGAGATGAGGCTGGGGTGAGGTTATAATGGTGGAAAAACAGGGGGTTTGTGGGGGTGTTAAGATGGATTTCTGAACTCGGACCTGGTGTGCAGAGGTCAGAAGGCCAGCATAGTTTCTTGGAACAGGGTAACCTCTGGACAAGCCAGACCAATCAAGGTAGCTATGGCAGGCGGTCAAGACTAAGGGCCTGATCACGAGTCTGGCGGTAACCCTTAAATGCGGCAGCAGCGCTATTAAGGGTCCGCAAGATCATGGCCTTGGCAGATTTCCCCCCAGCTCTTAGCTGGGGGGAAATCCGAGGCAAATTTGCAGATTTTCGGCGCTATTACCGCCGGCGGGAAATCCACCGGTGGTAATAGCGTAAATTTTCCCCATTGGGCCCAATGGGGAATGAGAAATTCCCGAATGGGCCCAATGGGGAATGGGCACTAACCGTTCCGCCAAACCCGTGATCCGGCGCTAATAGCGCCGGGGGTTTGGCGGTAGGGCTAATAGTGCCGGCGGTAATAGCGCCGGCGTTACCGCCCAACTCGTGATGAGGCCCTAAGTCTGAAGACGGGTGAGGGTGACTGAAAGACCTCAATGAGCACACAGAGCAAGGACACTTACAAATTACTCCAGACAGGTGTTATATCAAAAATATAGACACATTTATTACAAGGCCTTTGTAACATCGACCATAGCAAAGGAATCACAGTAACACTAATTAAACCAACACATCACAATCAATGCAGCATATATACAAGACCATTGCGGTCTAAAGGGTTAAATGCACGAAATATATCGACAACCTAGAGGGGAAGGAAACAGGCAGTGCAGATAGTCTTTAGGCCCAGTTCGACATTGACGATACACCTAACTAAGAGGCAGTCCAAGCCCGAAGAAGAGAGGAGCCTTGTGCTCAATAGGACATGAAATGCCAGTGTACGCGCTTGTTCCAATGGGCCAAATGGGGTTTCTTCATGGGTCTCTAGCAGCTCGGGAAGGTGGGTGAGGCGATGCAGAACAAGTTCCCACTATTCAAGAAGGACCTCCACTTGAAGGCAGAGGCAGTTCGAGAGTTTGGGATGGAGCTGCTATTTCGCAATAGCAGTGGAAAGGAGAGGGACCCTCAGGGGCCACTTGTGCGTAAAAATGGGCCCTTGCGCTAGGGGCCACCAATTGGGGCAGGGAGTACTCACCGGTCCTCGACACAGGTGGACCCACACTTCACCAGTTCAGTCAACTTCACTTGCAGGTTCGAAAGCGGCAAAAACGACGTCTCGACACCTTTCAGTTCCTGAGATCCAGCAATGATTCCCAAACGGGACAGTGACGATTTCTCCTCTCTGGGTCGATGAATCGACCCAGTTTCACTGCAGCAGGCTCCAGGGGCAAGAGGTCACAATTGCAGCGGACTTGCAAAGGACGTTGCCGCAGCAGGGCAACAGGGAAACCGCGTTTACTTCGGTCCTGACATACTCGTCTCCCTTCAGATCTGGGAACGCCAAGTGTACGCAATTCGGTGTGAGGGTGCCGGGGAAACAGAGCTAGTGATATACCAAGTTTTGAGGGCCTCCTCGAAGCGGCGGCAGTGACAGAGCAAAGCAACTGGGTAAGCTGGTCAGTCCACTGGTTGGCCCAGGGACACTTCCAAGAAAGCTTACTTGCAGGGTTTGATGAAAGTGCCGAGAAAAGTTGGTCCCACTATTCCAATGGGTCAAAGCGTCTTTGAGACCTTCTAGGACAACCAGATGCAGAGGGGTCCCACTGGACAACAGCAGGCTAAGGGTGCCAAACCTTCCAGCGGGTCACCAGCGGTTCCTCGAATCGGCTTTGTGTTGCAGGATACTTGGATACTAACCTTTGTTCATTGAGAACTCAGGAGATCGACATGGTAGGGGTGCTTTCAGCCTCCTCTTATCCAAAGTTCCCCTTGCGCCAAAACGGAGAGGATCCAATGGGAGACCTGGTCACAAACACACACGCCCTACGTGGACCAATCATGGACCACAGTGGTCCCAGTCATTCATGGCACTCCAGACTCTCTGGCACTCAGGATGTGTATTGGAATCAGACGTTCCAGCCCACATCCTGGAGGCACAAACACAAGGCATGCAGAAGCCCGTGAAAGCATTGGGATTCGCGGGACAGTGCATGACCAAATAAGGACTGACCCAGGTCGACTTGACCTAGGGAAGGTGAAGGGGCAAGATGGCCAAAGGACAGGACAAAAAACCTCGTGGCATGGCCATTTTGGAGCCAGGCCACCTATTTGTGCCAAACGCAGTTAACATGGCAGGAAAGGGTTCAAAATAATGCGAAAAGATAGCTGCCACCAGTCCTGTCCATGACACATCTGCACAGTTCATAAAAAGTCCAGCGAGAGTATCTAGGGCCTTTGGAATTGACTATAGACCCAAGTGTGCTGTGTGGTAAAATACATTGCACACTTGTTACATGTTGCACAAGAGTTACAACATGAGGAAAGGGCTAAGGGAAACAAAGTCTCCCAGTACTGACTGTCTTAAGGGCATGTCAGTTTCTCCATAAAAAGTGAGCGAAAGCCCAGAGGAGTGCAGCTGAAGGCTGTGCTTCTCTGGCAAAGTAAGTCAATTGTGTCTAAACAGCAGCAAAATGTTTGGGGGTTGACACATGGAGGGGAATTTACATACAATTATGAAATCTTTCCTAACAGGGGGGACTCCCCAAATGTAAAATAATCAGTGTTTTTCAATATTATGGCTGTGATGATGTACCACTGTAATTGAGGTCGGTAAAATCCCATATAACCCAGCAGAAGATGCAACGTTTCATAACACTTTCTATATCTCACTGTTCACTGCAGTGCTCCACTGAATCAGCAGATAAAAGGGTCTTACAGATCCCACTGATCTCTCCCTTCTTTCCTGCAGGGGCATAGTGTGACCTATGACCCAACAAACAAGTTCCCAAAAAAGGGCCAGTATGGGTGTGACAAAGTCAGCCATGTATACCGCTCACTCCCTGACACTTAACTGGCTCTTCGCCTGGCTCTGTTGACATATAGGGAGACCACAATGCTGAAAAGTCTTCCAGTTTTGCAATGGACCAGTCCACCTCTCCTTAAATCTCCTGCACCCAACTTGACCCACAGAAGAGGGATCTCGGCCTATGTCCTATGCAGACAGAGCTTTCTCTCTTTTCACACCAAGTCCCCTGATGCAGGTTGAATATTCTGGTTGTCCTGCCTGTGGTGTAATTAACCATTATCCTATCACTACCACTCCCCTCCCACTTATTATGAGATAATCTAGTATGACCATATGCTTGTCCACAGGAACAGGGTCCTGTCACTCATCCTCACCCCTTCGGCTGTCAACCACATGTGCACGTTATTCTTGTATTCATTCAAGAATGTTGTCCAACAACGTTTACTTACCTCCCATACTTAGGCCTAGCCCCATCTCTGCCTCACTGATCTGATGCAGAAGTTAGCTGGACATCCATACCAGTTTGCTATATCCCTGGAAATCCGACTACCTTCGTTTTTTGCTCAAACATTCCTTCATTCTAAACTCTGCACCGCTATCATGGCGTGTCTTTGTGTCTTACTCTTCCTGGGTCTCTGTTCTGCCTGATCCGTTATCCCTGGCCAATGTGTCCTTACTCTTGTGAAGTGCATTGTCTCTGTGACCCTCACTAAGTTTCTGTTCCTCACTCCTTCATTGCCACATATGCTGCCATCCAACCTAGCCAACTTCTGGCTTTGTGCTCCACCACAGCACGTCTCTCTATCCCACACCTCTCTGCTCCCCGTGTCTTTCTGTGCCCACCCTTCACCACCCCATGCACTTGCACCCCTCCTAAATCAATGCTCTATATCTTATTTGACATACAAGGAAAGGTAAGCTGTACCCATAACCAGCCTATGCCGTCATGTTTCTCTAAAATTTCAGCACTGAGCCCACCCTGTGCCAAACCCATCCCTAATTGTCTAAGCCCCACTCACTCCATGTCCCATATGCCTGTGTCCCATTGCCTTCCATCCTGTTTCTTTGTACCTCACCCGCGACCAGTTTCTGTGTGACATATCATTCTTCACCCTCAGCTGAATGTGCACACATCCACCCTCACACCAATGACCGCGTGCACACACGACGGGAAACGGAAGCTCAAGACATTTTGGTCAACTGTGTGGAGGATGTACATTTTTACAACTTTTAAGTGGCATGCTCTCGACTGGATGTGTTACACGTCTGCATTGTCACAGGTAGTTAGGAAAACCTATCTCAAATTCAAAGCAGTTGTGCAAATGAGGACCACTTACGTGCATCTTTAATGCACCCTTAATTTTTTCTCCCAATCTGAGTTTGATATTCAAGATCTGCTCATTCCCTTGGCAAAGATCTATGAAACAATCAGGAATGTGTCAAGATAGATATAAATATAGATAACAGAGATGGATAGATAGATAAATAGAATGATGGATATATAGGTATATTCTTAGATAGATAGATAGATAGATAGATAGATAGATAGACAGACAGACATACAGACAGGTGGATAGATAGAGGATAGACAGATAGATGGATATATAGATGGATAGCTAGATAGATAGATAGATAGATAGATAGATAGATAGATAGATAGATAGCTCGATAGACAGACAGATAGATAGATAGATAGATAGATAGATAGATAGATAGATAGATAGATAGATAGATAGATAGATAGATAGATAGATAGGTCGATAGACAGACAGACAGACAGACAGACAGACAGACAGACAGACAGACAGATAGATAGATAGATAGATAGATAGATAGATAGATAGATATTCATGGGCTCTTCGTGTCTCCTCCCACATGTTGTGTGTGTATGCTAATGACAAATTTGTCTAAAGCAATCCACTAACTTAAACTCAGGCACTGCCCCACAAAGCACAACTCATAAGAAAATACATCAAAGTACGGACGTTGACACAATGTAAACAAGACAACGGATGAACCCATTTTAAAAATAAGTGTGGGTTCCAAGGATGTCTAGTATTTTGGGAGTGGAAATAGCCCCTGGCTTGCAAAAGGAATGGGCGTGGGCATTGCACGGGATCACGCCAGGAAGGGCAGCCCTGCCACCGACAACATGTCTCGGATGCTCCACGGCCGGACGTGGTTTTCCTGTTTGGACCCGCATGACAGCGATGCATTCATCACCACAGTGGTCGCACCAGGATGTGGCCAGAAGTCGTTTCAGGTTTCCTGCCATTGCATATTTTGGAATGCGTGAGCTCAGATGTCGAGAGGTCAGGGGATACACTGATGCTCTGGGCCTCACCGCTGGACCTTGTGTAATCTTTAGATGAAAGCAAAGTACACAAGGTTCCATCAAATGCCTCGGATGCTGGTCTCTGCCCGCACTATTTCAGATCTGAGGGTGAAGCAAAGGGCATTTGTACCAGGCGTGGCTCTCCGACCTACACTTACTCTGGAAGCTTTGGGTAGACAGTGCATCTACTGAAGACACGCCCAGGCGTAGTGACGTACTTCTCTTCTAATAAAACGAAAATACAAAGGATGCCAGGATCATTGTGGCCTATTCTAATCTCACAATACCGCTAGTTTTGTTTTCCTCGCCATTTTTAAACCCACCACAACATTAATAGTGTTCAGTGTGCATGCTCACACATTCACTGATTTCCATGCACTAATTAGGACACACTATTCGTGCAAAACGATCTTATTGCCTGTGATTTGGGAGCCAATCAAGTGCAGCCCTCACTGTGATGCACACTTAATTCAGTCTTCGGACACCGATTGGAAGTGAAACAAGAGTAGTATTCCAACTTCAGATCAAACCTAGAGAGAACAGGCAATCAGAAGCACAAAAGTCAGGACAGGACCAGTACAGTCGAATCACCTTGATGTCGTGAGTATTATTTGCTGTAAGTATATTGAGTATTGCAGGTATGGGGAGTGAGGGACTCCTCTCGATATAGAGGGGTGTGATGTGTACCACTTAAACCGACAAATATGAGGGCCCTCTCAAACTACACAGGCCATATTGCTCAGATTACTTACCAATAATCTTCATTACTCCTAGTCCTACTCTTCCTCGTCACAGCAGTCACCAATGAGGCCCACCTCCCCATCAGGATTTTATTTTTCTTCTGAGGTATAACCTCCCACTAATCCGCCATACACCAGTACATAGCAAGCCTGTACAGAGACTGGGCCCTTACACACCACGGGAAGGTGTTGTGGGTCGGTAGTACTGTGACAAGGAAAAGTAGGACTAGAAGTAATGAAGATCACCGGTAAGTAATCTGAGCATTAGCTCCACGTTGTTCTTCCTTGTCCCAGTACTCACCAATGAGGCATACCCAAGCCAAGCCAAGTGGAAGGGCCCAAAGGAAAGCAAGAAGCAAGAGGACACCCAGGATCATTGCAGAAACAACAAGTTTAATGAGCAACTGAACACTAGAACATCACAGCTGGGCCACGGACATCAGCCCCACACCAAAGGAACCATCCCTAGAACTGTCCACATTAAACCTGGAATGTGTAAAAAAGGTATTAGTGTCTTCCAGGTGGCGGCCCTGCACATCTCATGTAAAGGAACACCCTGAGCATCCGCCCAGGAAGCAGCCATACCCCTGGTAGAACAACACTGTACACCCAAAGGGACAGAAGGACCAGAAGCCAAATACACTATAGAAATCACCAACTTGATCCAGTGACTAATGGGAACAACTGAAGCCTCCCACCCTGCCCAGCCGCACCAAAAGTCATCAAAAGACTGTCGGAACACCAAACAGTTTCCGTCCTGGCCAGATACGCCAGGACTGCATGACGTTCATCAAGGGAGTGCCAAGACACCTCCGCTGGGGACAGAGGATCAGGGAAAAAAGGCCGGGAGGACCACTTCCTGAGTCATACGAAACTTAGAGGCAATTTTAGGTGAGAACTGGGGATCAAACTTCAACACTAAGCAGTCAGGAAGACCCAAAGAAAAGGAGCATGGCACAGAAGAGCCCCAATCTCCCCTAGCCAACAGGCAGAGGTGACTGCAACCAGAAAGGCAGTCTTGAGCGTAAGGTGTTTAAGATCCACAAGACCACTTGGTTCAAAGGGAGCGGGCTGAAAAAAACGCAAAACCAGGGGTAGGGAGGGGATCGCAAACACACCAGAGGCCTAGAAGACTCCAGGCTCTCAAGGAAATGGACCACCAGATCCATGACCAAGAGAGGAACGCTAAAACCCCCCAACAGGTTCTTCAACGCAGACCACTGGGCCTGCAGAGTGGCCACCGCCAACCCTTTATCAAAACCATCCTGAAAAAACTGCCTTTTTTCCCATCATGAACATGTCACTACTGTGTTGTACCATACCTGGATTGATATATGATTATTTTTATCATGATTTCACCACATGCAACATGTCACTGAACCACACACTCTCCCACCACTCACCAACCCCCACCTCACACAGCCTTGAGAAAAACTTTGGGTGAAACGCGCGTCGGCTGTTTTTTCTTTTTTATGGTTCACCAACCTGGTACATTGTGCCCCAGGTGTTATGCTGCACTTGAAATAATAAATATGCTTTCACAAACAAAACTCTGGACTGAATTGTGAAATAACTACTGACAACACTGAGGTACAAACCCTCTCGCCAGTGCCACCAACCAACTAGGTTTTGTCAACCCACCCAATTCTCCTCAAGCCCCCTGGGAACGATGGAGTCTGGTTCCCTGACAAAACCATGTGCTAGGCTGCAGGCCTAACCTTTTACATAGACGACGTGTTGCACAGGGGACCTGGCTGTCCCGACACCGAGCTCCTCACCCCTTGCAGACACATATCATATCATATCCATGAGCAATGGAAACCACCCCATGCAAGGCCAAAAGGGAACCACCAAGATCCCCAGAGAAGAACACTGGTGGGTTTTATGAAGCACCCAGGAAATGAGAGCAAGAGAATGGAAAGAAAATAGGAGACCCCAGGGCCACTCGAAATTCAAGGCGTCCACCCCCCACATCCACATCAATGAGAACCAAGAGAAAAACCTGGGAACCTTGGCCAAGGAGGGGGAAGCAAACAAATCCAACACCAGGGTTCTGAACTAGCGACAAACCCCGCAAACACCTGATCGGAAAACACCAACTTCAGGCAGGCCGGGAACACCCAACTGAGATCAGCAACAACAGTCTCCACCCCCTGAATGTGTACTGCCTCTGGGGAAAGCAAATGCTGTTCGGCCCAAATCATGATACAACCTGCCAGAGAATTCAGGGCCCTGAACCCATATCCCCCTTGATTGTTGGCATAGCCCATGGCAGAGAAATTGTCGGTCCCAACCGACACAGCCCCGCCTGCAAAAGGGGAGCAAACCACAGGAGTGCCTGATGAATGGCTGCCAACTCCATCCAATTCAAAGAATGAAGGAGACCCTCCTCGCTCCACCGCTCATGAGCAGAAAGAGACCCCAGGGTGGCCCCTAGCCTAACCCTCTGGCATCACTGGTCAGAACCACCTGAGGAGGACGATCCAAATCCACACCCCTCAGAAGGGAGAAACTTCTCAATGACCAATTCAGAGAAAACCTGCAGGTCACATGAAATCGGGATCCACAGCTCGAGAGACTACGAGGACGGGGAGATGAATCACCAGGAGATGACTATGGAAGCGTGCCCAGGGAACCAGGAAAACACAAGAGGCCACGTGCCCCTGAACCACCAGTAGCTCCCGAATAGAAGCCCAGGTATGGTGAAGGACCTCGCAAAAGAGCGACTGGAGCCAGAGAGCCCTGGCCCTGGGCAGAAGAACTTTTCCACTCCTGGTGCAGAATCATGCCCCTATGAACACCAGGTCCTGGTAAGTTGTCAACTGAGACTTCCCCCAGTTGATAAGTAAACCCCACTGGAGGAGCAACTAACAGACAAGAAGGTGAGTTTGGACAGCGCAGCAGAGATCCGCCTTGATCACTCAGTCGTCCTAATATGGGACAGCTGGATCCCCTGCAGATGTAAATGAGCCACTGATGGAACCACCACCTTCGGTAACACTCATGGTGCAGATTTCAACCCAAAAGGAAGGAGCCGGAACTGATAATGCCCCCCACAAGAGAACACGAGGAACTGCTGATAAAACAGGTGAATGTGCACATGATAATCGGCATCCTGCATATCCAAGGAGACCATCCAGCCCCCTGCTTGACCAGAGGAATTATTTGTTGCAAAGACTCCTTCCAAAACTGAACACCCCTGACAAAGGCATTGAACTGCTTCAGATCCAGAATTAGACAAAACTTCCCCTCAGCTTATGGGACCAAGAACACCCAAGTGTAAAACCCCAGGCCCCACTGGAGCTGGGGCCTGGTCACTTTTGCCCCCTGGGCAACAGAGACATGGCCGCTTTCTTGGCAGGTTCTCGGGGCAGCGTAGTCATGATCCAGGATTGTTGAAGAGGAGGTTACAGAAAGTGCATCTGTTAGCCCTCCTGGACAATCTGCAGGACCCAAGCACTGGAGGACCACCGCTCCTACACTGGAAAATAACACAGGAGCAGGCCCCCCACAGACCCAGAGTGATTTTCAAGACCTCTGATGGCTGTATGCCTGATGAATGATGAAATGGGTCCTGCCTGCCCTCAGCCCCACAGCTCATAGGTGCAGCTCCCGAAGACTGCCAAACCAGAGCAGCAGGTTTACGCCACAACCTGACAGTGTGCTTGCCGGGCTGGGACACCTAATGAAGCTTATCCTCCAGAGAGTCCCTGAAAAGCTTACCGGCCAGAAATGGAAGCCGAAGAGCGGTATCTTTCTGGGAGTTGTTGGATTTACAGGCCCACGGATGAAGCTGACAACAAGCAGAAATGCAAGCAAACATGGCCATGGTGGTGCCCCTGATGCTGTCATGAGAAATATCAGAAAGGAGTTGGACCTGGTGTTGCACATCATCAAGAACAGTAGCGCATTCCGATCCCTCTTCGATAGCCTTACGGAGAAGCCAGAATCCCCCCAGAATTATCTCTACAAGGAACCATAGATATTGGCCCGAAGTGCAAGATGAGAACCCACATGAGCCTTCTTCAGAGCAGCATTAGATTTACGGTTCACTGGGTCCCAAAGGGCAGCGTCCTCAGCAGCCATGGAATGGCCCACTAAACTGGACAGGATATCCTCCACATCCACTGTGTCCTGGCGAAAATTCTCAGCACCTTTCAGAGGATAGAAACGTGCCATGAAGTGCAGCATGGAGACATGCTCTGGGTCCTTCCACTCACGGAGCACCTTTGTCTTAATATCAGAGATCAGGGGGAGCCCCAGCTTTGGGGAGTGCTTATATTGTCTTAATTTAGGGTCAGAGGAGCACTTCCCTTTCACCAGAACAGAGAGCCCCATGGAGTTCCAAACCTGGGAAATCACAGTCTCAACCTCATCCCGGGAGAGATATTTGTCTTCAGCCTCATCATCAGAGTCAGGCACCATCGAAGAATGGCAGTGTGAAAATGGGTACTTTCCTATTTTTTTCTCGGGGGACCAGTTACAATGTGGGAAGATAACACGCAATATGAAAAACAAAAGTGTAAACTGCTTACCCCTCCCTTATGTCCACATCAATGGTACGGACTGACATTTCTATACTGTGTTTGTTCCTTAACACTGTATTCAACCATGCACTTTTCTCACAATACGAATATTTTTTTCAATTCTTTAAACTTCAAACTATCTTTTGTCAGACTGCTATGTCACAACAGAAAGTCTTGCTTAGTCAAACCCGAATACGGGCAGCCCGGCCTCAACTGCTATGTTGCATCCCTTCTGCAAGCCATTTTGTTATTGGATTTTGTTATTGGATTTTCCTCTGGAACAAGGGGAGCCATGTAGCATAAATATGTAGTCTAAAATTAATTAAATGAGAAAGGCCTTCCTGACAAGAGCAAGACAACTAAGATGTACAAACTGTGGCACTTATCGGGGATTTCTGCCTTTTACTTGCTGTCAGATTGCGGTGAACATGAAAATGTTGGGAAATGATTGTGGAAGTACTTGATAGAACCAATGCATAGTGACATATTTTCTTTTAGCCAATCTGCAACCCACAGAAAATGCATTCAAGCCATTTAATCAAAAGTTTATATTTGGATTTCTTCATATATCATTCCGATCTGAATAGCATATGTAAAGATGATGCCATTACATCAAAAGTTACTTTTCAGTCAATGTGAGAATATATCATGTGTTACTTTATTCTGTCATGTTAGTAATTCATCCAAACTATATTGCATGTTGGACAACAGTGTGTTGTCCTTAACTATTAAAATATACATGCTTGATTTCCTGCTTTCCTCACTAGTCAAGCAGAATGATAGGGTATTTAAAATACTGGAAGATCCCTCGGGCATGTTACTTGCCATTTCTAATCATCTTCGGATATGGCTCAAACAAACCGATGTTGCATGTCATGCATCACAGTCAATAATGCCTGTTGGGGAAAATGTGGGTAATTCCAATGTCCCCGGTACTAGGGAGGAGGATGTAGTTCCTGGTCCCATTGTGCCGATTGTAACCAATGATACTCTACCAGAAGGGGTATCTGTGGGTAATCCTCTGGCCCTCTGCACAAGGCACATACAGTCCGAAGTGGAAATTGTCCCATGCACTGGGGAGTTGGGTGTTGCTGCCCATTTGGCTACTCCAACAGGAAAGATTGGGGTTAATGCTACCAGGGATAACATTGTAGAAGAGAACGCAAGTGAATGTTGGCTAATTCATTGAAACATCTAAAAAAAGCATAAGTTAAATAACAGGAGGGCCAAAATGGAAAATAGCAAGAAATTATGCAACAAAAATTGAATCCTGGTGGCATCTTCACTAGTGACCTGTTGGTAAACAAAGAGACAGCTGGCAGACATGTAATCACTAATGATGAAGATGTTTGCCCTCATCCTGTTCACTATAGCATTTTATTTAGGGTGATGATATTGCTAGTTTTGAGCCTAGTTGCATTCAAAATTCATTTAAACTTGACGAGAGTGGTAAGGATCAGCGCATGAACTTGCCAGTAAAATGAACCTGCATAGCTAACTTCACTGGCCCTCCAAGCATTGTTAGGCCAAACATTAAAGCAAATACTGCTGGTGGGGGAGTTAGCATCAATCTCCCTGACATTTGAGATTATATGCTCCATGGTCTTATTAAAGTTTCAACAGAAGTAAGGATGGTGGCTCCAATTCGGAGTAACAGCAAGGACAGCAAAGAGGGTGGCCTGCTACTTAAAGAATCTGAATGTTTGTGCATGGAATTGAGATGATCAATAGAGGGGTGCAGAAGCACGACCCGGGCGCAAAGGGATACCGGGCACCGGTAATGACACTGGTGCCGTTAATCCCTTTGCGCCCACTTCCAAGGTCCCTTTGCGGGTCCTTCCTTAACGCCTGGTTTTAGCAGGCATTAAGGACAGGACCCGCAAAGGGATACCGGGGTCAATAAAGTTACCGCAATTTGCGGTACCGTTATTGCCGCCTTCCCCCTTCCCATTGAGCCCTATGGGGGCCCAAATTGGAATCGGGAATGGCATTTCAAATGGGGACTTACCGGTCCAACAAAGGGCGGAATGGACCGATAAATCCCCATACCACCATGTCGGTGGCGGTACCGGTATTGCTGCTATTCATGGTGCTAATAGCGCCATGACTAGCATCAACCTCGGAATTAGGGCCAGGGCATTGTTAATTTGAATAATGACATTGACCCAATCACAGTTCGGAAAAACAAAAGTGGCTGCTTATTGGGTAGCAGTCATAAAATCAGATGAATTAATGAAAACTGGTGATGTTGGACATGTTATCTAATTTATTTGGCAGATTATTTCTGGGGAAGTTGTCAAACTGGGCTGAGTAACAAAACATCTTACTGGCTAAGCCAACAGGTTTCCAAAGGTCCTTTTCCACCATGGATAATGTGATCTCGTTGATATCAGTTGTTGAGGGCAGCTGTCTAATCTAGGTGGGCAGGTTATTTATGCTGCCTAGATAGACTTCAGCTCAGCCTTCAACTCAGTGGATCAGAAACATCTGTGGAACAAACTTAACAGCTGGGGCACACCATCAGGTCTGTTAAATATGATTGTACTTTTATATGCCAACACCAAAGTGGGAGTAAGATTGAGCCAATCGGGAATCATGTTTGGTGAGATAAAACCGTATGTCTGATTGAAGCATTTTAGCGCCCCTTATTTTCAATCTACATTTAGCATACCTACCAGAATACTTGGGCAATCCAAATGTTTATCTACCTAAACTTGGAGGAGTTGAAATGGCGTGGTTGGATTACATTGATGATATCCTGCTTTTGAACAAGGCTCCCAAGGGTCTCCAGTTGAATATTGATGGGCTAAATTTGTTTGCCGGCATACAATCCTTAAAATAAAATATCAAGAATTCAAATGTCATGGCTTTTCAGAAACCTTCTAGACAATTGACTAGCAGTTTAATGGCACCTGAACAGGACGTCATAGAGCAGGTCCATGAATATGAGTATTATGTGTTCTTATAGATTAACATCTCAATTGGAACGCTCATCTTGCAGCTTTGAGAGATGTTGTCTACCAGCAGGTTGTAGGCATCAGTTTGTTTGCAAAAAAACATGCTGGATTCTCCTTAAACGTGGTTGTTCAGGCGTATAAGGCCAAGGTCGTCGCTTAATCGACCTATAGGGCTGAAATTTGGAAAAACAACAAAAAACAACCACTGGAGAGACTAGAGGGTTTCTCTCTTAGGTTTTTGTTAAATATGCTTAAATAACTCCAAATTGTAAACTTATGACAGAAGTGCTTCACTAGTTGCTTGGAAACTGTCAAATGCTGTTAAAGAAAAGGTTCATTAATTGGCTCATAACCGAAGCCACTAAGATGAAATCTCTGCGCAAGCCCACTTTACTTACCGAGATCATGGAGGAGTGAGTTAGCTGGAAAAACAGGGTAAATATTCTGATGGTCAATATCACAGAGGCTAAATTGAAGAAACTCCTTAAGGTAGAATTGAATTATTGGCTAGGATGCAGAACCTAACTAATCTGGCCACGAAAAGCAATTGTTATAACTATCTGCCAGAGGAACTTCCACTAAATTCACGACCAAATTACCATGTGTCTTTTTCCCAATAGCTTTTTGGGATATGAATATATGAGGGTCAAATTCAGTGTAATCTATACCTATGAAATACAGGGGTTACAATGTCTGGGTATTCCTCACAATCAGCAGTTGTTTAAATTCTCTGAAGGTAATGAAGTGGAAACCACAAAAGACTGTCTATTGTATTCCAATGACTTTGGGAAATCTTGGAAACAATTGTTATTGGCTGTTGGAATTTCATCCTTTGGGACTATTGACTGTGGATGTATTTGTTCTGATTTTATTAAAGGTAACCAAGTGTCATTAGCATATCACCTTATGTGATTACAGACAGTGATCAAAGAGAGTGAAACTTGTAAATAAGGGAACCATCCTGTGATTGGCGAACCTGTTTCATCGCTTTGTTAGGAGGTGGGGCCTTCAGTATGTATTAAGCCCTTTTATGTTGCTCTATATATTATGTGTATAGGGATGAATTCTGCATGGTTGTATTGATTATTGGATGTTATGAGTGGTAACTGTTATGTAAAGGCTATATTGGCTCAATATATAACAATACATATAGTAATTCAGAAATAAGCACACAATAAGGCAAAGTTACCAAACACCTACAGGCTCAGAGTTCCATGACTACCACCTCATCAACATAAGTGCACCCACAGCCAATCAAACGAATGCAGCTGGACATGAAAATGGCAAACACAGAACGTCACCACGCAAACATAGTACAGACCCAAGCTTCAAACCATAATCATGCTTAGAACAGGTTTATAAAATGAACACTCACAGAAACAGATACTTAACTTGCAAATATGACCAAAGGTCTTGCTCATTGAACAGACCAGACAAGAAATTAACATTCCATATGCTATATCACAAAAGGAAATATATTCTGGTACCAATGCAACAGTGCATGAAAATGCACTGACATGGAGATAAAACAACACTAATATCTGATTAGCAAAAGTAAAATGTCTGAGCACAAGGAAAAACATTCACATAAACTGAGATACAGGAAGGATACCAAGCAGTCAAACTTTCATTGTCTATGTGTTCCTCAAACTGTGAAATACAGCACACATCAGTATCCTCGTGGCCAATGGAATATCCACCACTGATGGACATCACAAAGAAACATTTGTAGGAATGAGCTCTCTGTGAATGAAGATTTGCCTGTATGCAGAAACCCACCCAGGTCAGTATCAAGACGTGACTGTGGTGTTGAAAAGAGACAGAGCATGGGGGATGAGATGAAAACACACCATGCACAGCTAATTCACAGTGTCCTACATAATCACACACCTGCAATATTTCTCTTAACATCATTTCAGGAGCCCAGACTAGTCAGATAGCTGGTTTCCTGGATATCTCATGTACAGGAATCTCCATGGCTGAGAGTCCCACACAATTTGCCTGCTTTCTCAACACTAGGCACTATCAGGATGGGTGCCAGCTAGCATCCACCATTATTCTTCCAAATGATCTTCATGGGCAATATGCCACTTCCATACCTAGTCAGATTTTGTCAGAAGAACCGACCTGTGACATCAAATCTCACACCTATTAAAATGTTAGTACATTTAAGTCCAGGTGTGCATGTGTGGAGATTGCTGGTGCCGGGAACATGGTCCCAAGACCACTTGGAGTATCCTCTGCTATACATCCAGTGCTTGTCTACTCTACTACAGAAACCAGACCCTCTCCTCCCTTACTACTCAGAGAATGTGAATGGCACTAAGGCACCCGTATCTCACTTGCATGAGGCACATGACCATGAAGTGTTGTCGGCAATGGGCCATTTGGAGTTCTACGGTCCTGCTGTGCCACCTCATCCGACTTTTTGACATGTCTCAAACGTCCCTGTCTCGATGTAATGTAGTGAAGATGCTGCACATCTCTCCCATTATCTGTCTGCAATCCCTGCCAATATCTTGTCCCTTCATGGCAGCAACTTAAAATACACACGAAGTGCATTATATGATATTTGTTTCTTCTTATTCTTTCAATGCCTCTATGCTACATACATTAATTCCATATTGTGTGCGATAAATTACTCAAGCTATGTCAATTCCAAAAAGGCGGCTGTCCCACTCAGGCTTCCTCAAGGCTCAGTGTTTCATATCCTTTCCAAATTAAATCATTGTAATATTGCTGCAAGGTATAGTAACGACTCATGTTAATTGTAAATGAAAAAAACAAATGTAAGCAAAGAAGAACAGTTTGTACATATACCATTTTACAACATTGACCAAATAGAACCAGGGAGAAACAAAAAAGTAAAGAATGAAAGTGAGAGAGACATAGAGAGAGAGAGAGACAGAGGGGAAGATAGAATAAAATAAAATGAATACATTTAGTAGATATACACATATGGTATTAACATTCCTACATTGAACTAAGTCTAAACACATTGTCCACAGTTCATACAGGTATACCAATCATAGGAAGCTGGGTGGGAATGATGTAAACATTCCAGAAAGAAATTCTGCTATGGCTGATTTAGGCATGGATCAATCAGGAAAAGGATAGCCATCCAGCCAATGCTGATCATATGAGTAATGCTTGCTATGTTAACTAAATTACTAATTAAGTAATGTTGCATATAATATTCAATTCCTAATATTATATCAATTTGTTAATTGCTCAGTGCTAGATGATTAATACTTAGCTATGCCCTCATGCCATGTGTGCCTTGATGAAAGCTTCACAGATAATCCAATTTGTAAATCATCATACGATTAGTAAAATATATTTATAATATCTGATTACTGTTTGGTTTGTATCGTATATTACTTAGATATGAACATTTTTAAAATAAGTGAACTCAAATTGTATGGCATCCCTCACTTCTCATTTAGTTATTAATAATCACATATGGACCCTCAAGGAAAACGCAGGATCTCACGAGTATGCAGAACTCAGTGAATTCCAACCTTTCCCCAGACTCGAGATATACTGTATTTACTGCTGTACAGTTAGAGTATAAATTGTGTCTCTTTCAAAGGAGGAGGTCCTGAGGTTATTGCAGTATTAACATTCATTATATTAAAAAATATCCAATACAAAAATACAAAAATATGCAAAATAAAAACCTGCAAAGTACAAAAACCCTTCCCCAGCACTCTAATGTTCGTAATTCCACCACCAAGTGACACGTAATTATTTAATATGATCAAATATTTGACATTTATCAATTCACGGTCTAAAGCCCCAAGCATGGGTTTAGTTAAAAAGTAACATATTGTATGGGCAGTAGATACTCTGTTGTCCATTGTCTCTACATGGCATGTTTCGTGTAACTGTCTTTCAACACTGCCCTCTGCTCATCAGCAGCTCTAAAACATCACACAATTAATGATTTTCTTCTTTTTCAATATGATGAATATATCAGCATTTTCTTTAGGCCGTATTTTGACCCTTCGCCCACGGGTACCATCTTCTGTATCGAATCTAGTTCCACTTCACTTCTCATGTGCTCCCTTTCTTAAGTGTATGGTGCCGGATTCACTTCTGTAAACAGGGGGTTCTGTTCCCAAAGCAGGTATTCACACATGCATGTCAATTGCTTCACTCTCCTGATGTTACTGTTCTTCCTGAAGTGCCTGTATACAGCTGTGTACTTCAGGGTGATTTCTTTATTTTGTCTGTTCACATTCGAAGTTGTGGCGTTATTGTTTTTCTTAACTTGGTTGCACAGAGGATTATGGGCTCCTGTCTTTAATCCGGGGCCATCAGGGTTGCTCGCTGAGAAACAGGTCAGCAAGCAGGCAACAGCGTTCTGAGTTGGAAGGAGTGCATAAGGCGAGCAAGCTTGAGGGCATCCGGGGAACGGGACTTAGAGTGATGGAGATACTAAGAGAATTTGGCTCAAACTGTGGGCTTTAAATGAACAGAGAGAAATCAGTACTTGTACCCATGAAGGGGGGTGTTGCGGCAATACCGGATTAATGCCCCCCCTTAAGGTTACTGAAAAGTTGTTCAAATACCTCAATATCGAGGTGCAGAAGGATGCATTGAAATTTTGAACACATTTTATGGAACTGATACAGATTGCAAGAGGATACTGAGCATTGAGCCAACCTGCCACTTACACTGCTAGGAAGAGCTAATCTATTAAAGTTGATAGCACTTCCCAGACTGATATATGTCTTACAAAACACTGTGATCAAAGTCCCAACATTTCTGTTCGCAAGGATTGAGACTATACTCAAAGGGATAATCTTGAGACAAAGCACCCCACAGATAGTGTTGCACTAGCTCACAAAACATCAGTTTGGGAAGGCGGGCTGGAGGTGCCGGATATCTGGAGGTATAATTGGGCATCTCGCCTGGTGGTGGTAAATTAATGGGTATTTGGGGGATGGAACTCTCACACATGAAACTGTAAATGGCTAGAATGAGAGGGAGATCCAACATACAAATATGTATGGAAGCCCAGGATGGGGAAATCTCTGCTCTGCAGGACAAAGGATTGTACAGATTAGGAGAGAAATTACACAAGGAATTGGGTGGAATATGAAGGCAATTAAGTGCTCTCGACTATGGGAAAATCCCAACTTCAAAGAAATAAGCAAGCTTCGGAAGCACCCATGATTGGTGGGATAAGGGTTTCACAAACTAGGAGAAGCCATAACGCAATAATATTTTTCCAAGCAGAGAGAGAGAAATATGGATTATGCCAGTTAGACCTATTCACATATACGAGAGTGTGGCATGCTGTAGTGACTGTAGTGTCCCAGTTTGGAGGGGAGATGGATACCCGGAACACACTCCCCTGGAGGTCGATCTAATCTCAGATAAGATGGAAGGGAAAGCAATACCGATATTGTACCAAGTCATAAACAACAGTACAATGCTATGATGAAACTAAAAGCTAGATGGGAAGTCAATCTGGGGCCAATAGATGAGGAAGAATGTGTGGAAGTGCTAATAGTTACAAGAGAAGTCAATATGTCAACCAGGATGAGACTTATACAGTATAAGATCCTGCACAGAACATCCTACTCGAGGGACAGGCTTTACAAACTGGGTAGATCAGCCAACAATATACATCTGAATTGTGTGGGGGTGGGAGATTTAAATCTCCTGCTAATAAACAGCCCTAGGCTCAAGGCACATTTGAAGGGAATACTGACTAAGTTGTCATGACTGCTAGAGTATACAATTCCTAGAGACCCCATTACGCTACAACTGCATTTACGGGGTGATTATATGAAGATTGTAGATGGGAGGAGAAGTTGATTCAAACTGCCCTGATGGTGGTTAAGAGAGGCCTGACAACCAAATGGGGAACAGGGAAAATGGCAATAATGGGCATATTGAAAGCAGGAATGGAGCAATGCCGAGTGATTGTCACGCTCACCTGATTCCCACGGAGGCACAGGTCTGGCTTTGAGTGCTGGTGCTTCTTCAATGGTGAAGCACAGGACTCTGAAGATGGTCAGGAAGGGCCCCTCTACTCTGGCTTTTCTGGCTCGCAGGAATATTCCCCTGTGCGTGAAAAGGGAGTATTACCTACTGACGGAATAATGCTCAAGCCTCCCACTCCATTCCAACCCTCCACGATACCCTTCCACGATTCCCCGTGAAGTCTCACCTTAGGGTCTGGAAGGATGAGTTCTCCATCCTGCTTCTGATGCAGGGGCACGTTGAAACCCAGTTACTTCACTGGATTGAGGTTTGATGGGAGTTCAAAATAAGCTTGACTATTCAGGTGAGGCGCTGTAAGAGTTCTGTTGCAAGTTCAAAAGTTCAAGCTTAATAATAATGTTCATTGGGCCTCATTACGACCCTGGCGGTAAGTGAAAAACGATGGCGGTAAATGGTTACCGCCATCGTTTTCCACCAGGTCCGATCATGACTCCTGACCGTAAACTACGATGCCAATAGCGGCATCGTAGTTAACGCTGCCGCTAACTGCGCTAAGGGTGCGCGCACGCGACCGCCCACACCGTACTTAGCGCCATGGCGGAAAGGTACGCAAATGCCGACCCAAGCGGACATGCACCTAACGCCATCACCGAGGCCGCTAAGTACCTTACCGCCATGGTGCAAATAACGCCATCGCGAACCAACCGTAAAGGGCCAATTCAAGTGAATGCAGCTGCCACAGGTGCACAGAAACAGCACAGGTGAAGGCAATACAGACTCAGGGGAGTACAAAAAGAGCACACCCCACCCCTACCCACACCCAGTCACACTCCACAATGATGGCAATACGACTAGCAATGTTGGGGCTGGAGGACCTGATAGCAATGCATGTGCTACTACAACAGCAACAACAACAACAACAGGCAGCACAGAGGAGACGCAGGAGGAGAAGGAGGGCAAGGCAGGCCCAGCAAGCCCCACCAGCACAGCCAGTGCCACCACGCAGGCAGCCCCCAATCCCACGCATCAGAGCCAATCCAAACAACCTCACTGCTGAGCAGATCCACACCCTGTACCGTTTGGACCGGGACACCATCACCGCCATCGTAGACATGACACACGACGACATCGTCAGCATGATAGAAAGTCCAACCGCCATCCCCCCCCTACTGAAGGTAGTGGCTGTACTCCACTTCCTTGCCACAGGCACCTACCAGCACACAGTGGGGCACCTGCATGGCATTTCACAACCATTATTCTCACGAACACTCATCCAAGTGCTCGATGCCCTCCTCAAGCACACAGACGACCACATCTCATTACCACGGACTGCCCAGGAGATTGCAAACACCAAAGTGGGTTTCCATGCACTAGCCAGCATACCCGGTTGCATTGGTGCCATCGACTGCACCCATGTGGAATTGGTGGTTCCACGTGCCATGGAGGTACCGTACCGCAACCGGAAACAGTTCCACTCTATCAACGTGCAAATGGTCTGTGACTCCAACAAGATCATCACACATTGTTGTGCCCGATTCCCCGGATCAACCCATGATTCAATGGTCCTGAGGAACTCCACAATACCACGCTACATGGAGCGACATGCAGGCCCAAGATCCTGGCTACTCGGTGAGTGCAATGTCATGGAAGTGGGCATGGGAATGACGTACCAGTGCATACTCCACCTGGCAGAAAGGGGGGGGGAAGATGCATACTCCACCTGGCAGAAAGGGGGGGGGGGAAGATGCATACTCCACCTGGCAGAAAGGGGGGGGAGGATGCATACTCCACCTGGCAGAAAGGGGGGGGGAAGATGCATACTCCACCTGGCAGAAAGGAGGGGGGGAGATGCATACTCCACCTGGCAGAAAGGGGGGGGGGAAGATGCATACTCCACCTGGCAGAAAGGGGGGGGGGGAGATGCATACTCCACCTGGCAGAAAGGGGGGGGGAAGATGCATACTCCACCTGGCTGTGAGTAACACAGAGAACGGATACAGAGGAAGGGCACTCACAATGCACAAAACCCCTCTGCATGCATAGGGTGATGGCATGCAAAACAGGCCATGGCAGCAATGAGCATATACTGGTTGCATAGTGTGAATCAATTAGTGCATGTAGAAGTGAGCCAAGGTAACAGTTCCATGCCAGCCATGGTGGAACATCATGTTCCTGATCAGACAACATGACTGACACATACATTCTCGCCTACATACAGGTGATGCAGCCTATCCCCTGAAGAGGTGGCTCCTCACGCCAGTCCGGAACCCGCAGAACCAGCACGAGGAGGACTTCAACCGTGCACATACACGTACTCGTGTGGTCATAGAGCAGACATTCGGCCTCCTGAAGGCACGGTTCCGAAGCCTCAGCAGGTCTGGTGGGGCACTCCTGTATGGCCATGAGAAGGTGGCAAAGATCGTCATGGCATGTGTCATGCTGCACAATATGTGCGTCAGACGGAATGTGCCCCTGCCCCCTGATGCAGAACTGCAACCACCTGACGATGAGGATGAGGAGGGTGCAGATGGGGCGCCACCACATGGAGGAGGCGATGCACAGGAGGGGCGTGCCATGCGCCAAAGTATCATCGACCACTGCTTCTAGCACACACGGCTGGTGTTTATCGCATGGAGACTGCACTTGGGGCACTGTGTGTCCCTGGGACATGCACACTGTGGACTGTACACCAATAAAGCACACATACGCAATGAAAATGTCCACACATTTCTTTTTTTGAAAGAAAAAAGTGTATTGAAACTATGAACTGTCGTGTCACACCCCCTCCCACCTCCCCCCTGCACACCCCAACACACCCCCTCCCACCTCCCACCTCCCCCCTGCACACCCCAACACACCCCCTCCCACCTCCCACCTCCCCCCTGCACACCCCAACACACCCCCTCCCACCTCCCACCTCCCCCCTGCACACCCCAACACACCCCCTCCCACCTCCCACCTCCCCCCTGCACACCCCAACACACCCCATGTAGCTGTCAACAGATGCCTGTGGCCGTGTCCACAGGCCGTCACAAGCCCCCTCTCCCGGCACCCGGGGCACCCCTGGCTGTGGAGCGCAGGTTGCGTCCAGAACGGCGCACGGGGCTGCTCTGCGCAGAACTGGCAGTGGAGGATGTCCCTGGCTGCCCATGTGCATGCAGCTCCTGTCGTGTGTGGGTGAGGTCAGTGACCGCACGACGCAAGCCCGCAAGTTCGGCACAGATGTCCCTGGACATGGCCTGCATGGCATCCCTCAGGGTGGCAGTGCTCTGCGCCACTTCCGCCCTTAGTGTCTCCGTGGCCTGTTCAATGCTGAACCTAGCCCCCACACATTCCGCGGCATGCTCATCCAGCATTGCGGACAGTTGATGCTGCCGCTGAGTGATGTCCTCGAGGGACGGCTGGCCGTGCTGGCCCATGGCCAGTGCAGGTGGAGTGATGGAGGGGCTGGTCCCCTCCTGTGGAGTGTGGACAGGGCATGGGGTGGAAGGCCACTCCTCTGCCTCAGTGTGCCCCTGTGTGTCGCCCTCATGGGGGCTGGCGTCTGAGAAACAGGGGGAATGTAGTTGGTCAGTGGGGCTTCTGACCTCCTGCTCCATGTCCGAGTCAGAACATGCAGCTGTTGCAGCTGTCTCCCCGATGTTGCTGCTGGCCGCTGACCCCCTGCCTTCTGTGGCAGGCAATGTCGGTGGAGGTGGAGCAGCTGCTGCTGGCCTGCTGCCAACAAGGGTGCTTGCCGGTGGGACCTCCGGTATGCCTGCAGTGGGACCTGCTTGTCGTGGGGTCTGCCTCACTGCAGCTGAGGTTGAGGGTGCAGGGAGGTTGTCGTTGGACTTCGCTCTCTTCGGCGCAGGGGTGTCCTGGTCCTCTGGGTGTGATTCTGTGCCTGTGGTGGAGCAAAGGTGGGAGGGCGTTATTGATGGGTCTACGGACTTCTGAATGACAATGCTTGACATTATTTTGGCCAGTGGATGAGGCAGATTTCAGGCAGTGCATTGCAGGTTGTCTCCTTTTGGTGTGGTATGTGGATGCAGGTATGCGGGTGCCAGCAGTGTATGCAGGGTGGTGCTCGCATGTGGCTATGGGCAGTATTGATTTGTGTTGCATTTACACTCTAGGGCAACCTTGTGCTACACATGATTGGACTGCTGTGACTATGGCATGTCTTGTATGAGGCACCTACCTTCATCGCCTGATGTCGGGGCTCCCCTTTCCATCCCTCCAACGCCTTCGATGGATTCCATGCCGATGGTGGTAGCACAGATCTCCTCCCACGGTTGGAGTTTCAGGGGGGATTCCGACCCTCCACCGGTTCCCTGGGCAAGGTTGCGGTTTGCCGAGATGACGGCTCTGACCCGTATGCGCAGGTCATCCCAGCGCTTCCGGCACTGCTGTGGGGTGCGGGGTACGGTCCCCACCGCGCTGACGCGCTCAGCCACCAGGGCCCAGATGGCCTTCTTCTTCCCGATTGCTGTCCTGGTCATTTCAGGGGAGAATACAACACCTGCGTTGTCCTGCAGGGTCTCCGCTAGCATGCAGAGTTCCTCCCGGCTGAATCGCTCCTGGCGCTGGCGGTCACATGCCTTTTTCACAGATTTTGGCATTTTCGGGTACTTGGATGGGTGGGTGTTTGGTTGGGACAGGTGTCAGGGTTGGGTCTGGTGTTGTTTGGTAGGATGGCGATGGATTGTGTTTTTAAAGATGGCCGACGGGCTGCTTCCCGTTCCGGCGCGATGACGCTATTTCCGGTTTGGCCTTTTACGGCCGCCGTAAATTACGGTGGCCGTAAATTACGGTGGCCGCTACTTACGCTGGCGGAAGGGCACCTTGCTCGCTTAGCGATGACGGTAGGGGCCTTTTCCGCCATGGCGTTAATTGCATTACCGCCATGGCGTAATGCTCGTGCGCGATGGGTCGTGATGTGGCGCTCTTTACGCCATCGTCCCACGGCGTAAACGCTCATTACGCCATGGCGGTAATGACGGGCGATTACCGCCAGGGTCGTAATGAGGCCCATTGTCTTATTGCAGCAAGCGCTAATGCTTATGTCTTTTTCCCCTTAGGGGCCGGGGTTCGGAATGCCGGAGATATGGCGCCGACCCGTGAAACGTGCAGTTCCAGTAAATGACAGGTAAGTTCTGGATGAGCGTTCAGGTAATGTCTTTGCATTCGCTCATTCAATGTCTTTGTCTTTTTTCCCCATAGGGGCCGGGGTCCGGAATGCCAGGAAGCGGCAGGACCCGAAATGAAATGGGAATGACCCAACAGGTGAGTCTTAGAAGGAAACTGAGCTTTTCCTATTTCCCTTCCTTCTCTCACCTTGTTTTCTTGTCTTTTCTCTCTAGGCTCTGGGAAGTGGGTGCGGATCCGGATGATCGCTGCTGAAGTTGGAGGCGCCCAGGAAAGGTGAGGGAAATGCAGCGCTGCAGCGATCGAAGCGAAATGCTTTTAAAATTATGTCTTCCCTTTCAGGATCATCGGTGTGATGTCTCCGTGATGCAGCTTTAGCAGGTAAGGTCTTCTTTCTCTCCAATTCTCTCTTATCTCCCTTTGCAGGCGACCCAGGATGCTGACAGGCGTGGCTGAAGTCCAGACGCAGGAGCTGACACGGTGAGCGTCCAGCTGCGAGGAGCAGAACAACGCGAAGCGTGAGTTGCTGATCGGGCGTGGTTTAAATAGCTTTGGAAGAAGTTCCAGGTATGTATCCTTCCACCGATCAGGTATGTATCCCTCCCCGACCACACCCAGGCGGAAAGTAGTCCCACAGGTAAAGTAGTTCCATTCAGGCCTCAAGAGGGCCTGGATGTAGCAGCATGGTCTGCCTCAGGTAAGTGCATATTAAAACACTTGAACACATGTCTAGCTTTATGAGCCTGGCGCCTAAGGCGCCAGGACAGGGGTCCAACATGAGCCTGGCGCCTGAGGCGCCAGGACTGTGTCCAAAGGGCCCCAGCTTGGGCCCGCTGGCACTTCCCTGGGGGGAATGATGCATGCCTCTGGGGTTGCTGGGTTGGACCTGGCTCCTTGGAGGTAGGCATCATGACATGATGGAAGGGATCACATTTAGGAACAGGGGGTGCACTGCAAAATATGAAAAGATATGGGGGATGTGGAACATGTTCACCTGACAATCGAATACGGTCTCTATCAGTGAGGTGTAAGAATGGTCTGATCACACATACAAATCAAAAGGTTTATGGATGGGAGATAGCTGTGCAGATACTGGTAAAAATGGGGAAGGGGTTCTGAAGGGGATGAGATAGCTGTGCAGGTACTGGTAAAAATGGGGAAGGGGTTCTGAAGGGGATGATGGCTGAGGTGGGGGTTATATATAGTTGACATCAGATAAGTGATTTTTTTTTTATCAGTATGACAATGTTTGTTATAATAAAACCAAATAAAAGATTGATTATTTTTTTTAAAAAAAAAGGGGAATCAGGATGAGGGCTACAGGTGACAGAGGACGGGAAAATGGCAAAGCAGAAGGAATCCGGAAGGCAACAGAGGACTATAAGGGTGAGAGGCAGAAAGAGGGAAGCATCCCAACGTAAGGCGCAGAGAGTTAAGATGCACCACCATCAAGAACCCTCCCTTATTATGTTTTCTGGCATGAGATATTGCCGTACCCGAAGCAGGCATATGCATTGGCCATCTTGAAGTGGCACATCTTTTTTTTTTTTTTTTTTATTGTAAAACTTCAACTTGATATAATATATCATGTTTTTGTTACATTTCGTTAATGCAAAAAAAAGGATAAAATGCTCATCTCTTTCGCACATTTTATCTTTTCATTAGACTTTACCAAAGCTATGATTAATAATTCCACTTTATAATCATACAGTTATCCGATTGCCTGAGCCATCTGATATGTGGGCACTGAGTTTAAGATTTCATCAAAGAAATTAATTAAATTACAGGACAACTTGATGTTGTGTCCTGCCACAGCATAGTCCCACCAGTCGTCTTCCTCGTTAGTTAGTGATTTGAAATCCTTTAGATGTAATTCGCGTAAATTAGTTAGCGAGGGACATACTACTGCTAAATGTTTTAAGGACTCGATTGCTGATGTATTACAGAAGCGACATTTATTATTGATTGAATCTTTGTTCCTACGCATCCAGAGCATCTCGTTGGTATTTAGAGCATTCAGACGTAGCTTCAAAAATTGTGCCCTATGATGACGCGAAGGGCAGTGCGTGAGAAATTTTGGTTGACAGTGAAGCTTGACTATGCTTCTCGAAGGAGGTAGCGTGGATTTAAGAGCTGAACGGTTATTGCAGGTTGTAATCCAATCCCAAATTGCTAGTTTCTTTTTGGCATGTTGGGGACGTTGGATTAGCTCTTCCTCGGATGTACCTACTTCAATTATGATCCGATTTAACTTGCTCCTCCATGCATTAATCAGCACATTGTCTGTCACATCTTTGCTTGGTTGAAGTATATTATAAGCAGAAGTAGAGGAGCCAAGATGTATCTTACGCAAAAGTGATAGGGATTTCCAAACTATTAACATATAGATAGAGTTTAAGGCTAGCTCATATCTTAATGCTGATATTGGAATGTAGTTTGGAAGATTCAGAGCCCGTCTCCAAAACTTTCCTTCAAGTCGACTCCAAACATCATGGTTAATATTCAGCGCAGCCTCACTCCCGAAGGTGATTGTTGGGACGACTTTTTGTAAATAAAACATTATGACCGGGGTGATGGAGAATTTCCCGTAGTCGGAATTGATTTTGGCCGCTTGAAGGCTTAAGATCTTTGTTTTGGCTGTCAGGTCTTCAATCCAAGCAGTCTCTGAGAGTGAGTCATTGACCATGACGCCCAAGTAACGGATCGATTGAACGACCTCAAGTACTTTTTCTTCTATGTACCATCGGAATGCTTTATCTTTTTTTGACATGGATCGACCAATACACAAGATCTTTGTTTTCTCAGTGTTTATAGTCAGCTCATTTGCAGATAGAAACTCTTTCAGACGAGAAAGAAGATGTTGAAGGCCAATTTGTGTCTGGTCTACCAGTACTTTATCATCAGCATACACCAGATGGTTTATGACCTGGCCATTGAGTTTCGGAGGAAAGCAATGGGCAGATTTTAACCAGTCTGGAAGATCAGCAATAAAGAGTTTAAAGAGGTCTGCTGCGAGTGGGCATCCTTGCTTGACGCCTCTAAACGTTCTTATTGGGTCTGTGAGGTCTCCTTGTAAGTTGATTCTGATTTGAATTGAAGTGTTCGAATGCAGGGCGATGATGGGTTCTAGCAGATGGTGCGGGCACTCCCACAGATGTAGTTTTGCCCACAATTTTGCCCGATTGATAACATCAAAGGCTTGACGGAGATCGATAAATGCGAAAAAGATTTTTTTTTTCGCCTCCATTGCTGACAGTTTCAAAAACGACAGAAGTGTGAGATTTGCGTCAGTTCCCACGTTTTTCGTGAAGCCTGTTTGACGAAGGTCAAATTTTCCCGATGAGATAGCCCAATTTACCAGTTGTTGACGCAAAAAAGATCCGAAAATCTTGCCAATTGTATCCAGAAGGGCGATCGGGCGATAGTTCACAGGATCAGCCCGACAGCCCTTCTTGTAGATTGGGACCACTATGGCCTTGGACCATGAGGAAGGGATCTTCTTACAGAGTGCAATCTGAGAGAAGAGTTCATGAATGAATACGGCCCAATGTATTCTATGCTTTTTAAGCGTCAAGTTTGAAATTTGATCGGGGCCAGCAGCTCTGGAATTGTTGAGCTTAGAAATTGCGAGCTCAATCTCGTCGCATGAAGGTATAATACTCCAACTGGAGTTTGATGTATTAGAAGGCATAGAGAGTTCTGATACAGAGTCTACATATATTGAAGTAAAATGGTCTTGCCATTTTTTGCTTGATATTTCATTGGAAATTGATGAATTAGATTTCGAGCGACCTTTATTTAAGATCGCCCAGATGTCACGGATATTTCTCTGAGCCAGTAGTTTTAACATGGTTTCTGCTCGTCCTTGATCGATTATTATAAGGTGTGATCTTAGCCAGTTGCGGTAGACTTGCCGACGCCTCTTTACCTCCATAGCCTTGGAGTTTTGATCACAATGTGTTCTTTTAATCAACTTGACGTCTCTTCTCAGTAATTTTTTTGCCTCTGCTATTTCTGGACTATATAGATGTTTCGGGGTTGTTCCAACAACTCTTGAGTTAAGATTTATCTGGGTGAAGTCTGTCAAGAGTGGAGTATATTCTACTGTCTGAAGTGTATGCAAGCTCAGGCTTAAGTGGGTGATCTTTGGGCCACTTACTCTCAATCTATTTCCTGCAGCGTTTGATTGAAGTGGAACTGAGTGTTTTTCTGGAAAGTTACCAAGGTCCTCACTCCAGACTCGTCGCAACAAGTCGTGATCACTCAATGTCGTTGGCAGCACATTTAGAAAGTTTGCTTTTTCAAATACATCAGACGAGGCCCAGATGTAATCCAACGTGTTTTTCCGATTCATACTGTGCCATATAGGATTTGCCGGAGAGTCGCCCCGAATTGTTCCATTTAGCATGTAACAATTACGATCTAGAAGATCTTTCGCCCAAAGTTGTCCCCTCGAGATAACATCAGAATCTGGCAGCCGAACATTTAATTTAGAAGATGGATCAAATTTAAACCAGCTGCAGTTTAGATCCCCACATATTATTACTGAAACATTTTCATACTTTAAAAAAGTATGATCGATTTCGTTTAGAACAGACTGGATGAAAGCTGTAGATGAAATCATAGCGGGATTCCAATATCCATTTATGATCAAGAGATTAGAAACCGTGGTTTTTAATGGGAATTTGATTAAGGTGCTTTGCACAAACGGATTAGGGTTCGTGGATTTGACCAGCGACCACTGATTCCCGATTTTCAGAAGAGTTATTAGAGCTGCAAATGGTCTTCCTTTACAATTCTTTTCAGCTGGATTTATTAGGATGACAAAGCCATCGCAGGTAGGTGGGTCGCGCAGCCACGTTTCTTGTAAACATATGATAAAAACCTTTTCCAGGGGTTCCTGGAATGTATTAAATAGATGTTTGAATCCTCTGGTATTCCATGATAATAAGATTAGCTCCTGCTTGGTAGTTTGTTGTCGTTGTTATTTACGTGGGCCTTGTGGATATCTTTTGGGGTTGTTGGCTCTTCTTTCAAAAGACTGATGCATGGCAGCGTCTAAAATGTCAGGAGAAGAGACTAAAGACTGACGTAGGGCTGCACGCGCAGCAGCTCCGCGTTTTGCCTCATAAGCCATCTTAGTGGCAGATGACGAAATTGTTCCCAAAGCAGATGGTTCAGGAGTGAGGTCAAAGCCGTACACCAAAAGATCTTCATTTGCTTGAAGTAGCATATTTTTTACTGCTGCAGAAGCAATGTGCAGTAGAACATCATCAGAAGCTGTTTCAGATACATATTCCACAATTTTGATGTCGTCAGATGAAATGGCTCGCAACGGTGGAATACATGCGAGCAATTTTAAAATGTTTCTTCGGTTTAAATTGACTTCATTTCCATCTGAATGAACATTTTGGAGACGGAGTTTCCACTTATATTTTCCGGATTCAGGATTTCCAAGGCCTGCAATTCGTTTAGTTGGTGGTAAGTGCAATTTTAATTGATTTGATGTTTGTTTGGGATTTAGCCTTGCACTTAGCGATTGTTGCTGGGCCTTTTTTGGAGCAGAGGTAAGATGATTAACAGCTGAATTTACTTGTGGTGGCTTTGGGCATTTGTCTGCCTCTTTAATTCTCCTTAAGAGGTCATCAGGTGGTTTGACAATTTGGGCTTCTACAGAAGTAATGGTGGAATTTCCAGGGTCATCCGAATAAGTTGATAGGTTACATAGGTCAATTGAGGAGGCTGAGGAGCCATGTTCAGAGGACGAGGGACTCGAATCAATCCGCCTACGTTTTGCCGCGGACTTTGGCTGGCTCAGTTTGGTGCGTGATGAAGTTTGTTGCTTGTTGTCACCAGTGCTTTTGGCAGGTACAGTAAGAGATGGTCTTGAAAACAGGCTTAACTTCTTTGGGGTGGTAAGATTTCTTACAAACTTATTCGTCTTTTGTTGTGATTGTTTCGATAGAGTACTTTTTGTTTTATTTAGTAGCTGTACTTGTTTTCTGCATGGCTTTTTCAGTTTACTTTCCGTCGTAGTGATAATAGTTTTTGTTGAACCCTTGAAAATGTTAAATGAATTTACTGCGATAGCAGTTTGTGTTAAGTCTGTTTTGCCTGTTAAAATTGCTTGTGGTGCGAGATTATTCACATGCAGACCTGGCCCCTGAATAGTCGGAGTTGTAATTAGAGCATCATGAGTGGAAGATGGCAAGCTCGATGCAGGGCCAGATTGTGTGGGTTCAATTGTAGCTGTCACTGAAGCTCTGGTTGGAGTAGAATAAACAATTTTAGGCGGCATGTCTCGAGTCACCGAGGGATCAGGAACTTGGGGGGGTGCAATCTTCCGCATCCACTTCACTGCGTCTAAAAGGCCCTCCATTAGAGCGTCATTTTGGCAATGATGCCTAGCAGCAAGGTCGCTCAGCCTATCCTGCCATCTCGTGGCAGTTTCGGCATTAATTATCATTTGGTCTTGAAGAAAGCTCGAGAAGTGTTCTAGTTTATCAATTTTAGACATAAGGTTGGATATTGCAGTACCTTGATCGAAAATTGTTCCAGTGAGTGATTCGAATATTTTTGTGAATGGAGCTAGGGCAATGGCTGAAGCAGCCAGTACATTGTTATGAATCTGAGTGAGGGCTTCAGATGAAATCCCAGATGCTTGTGGTTCGAATTCATGAAAAGACGAAGAGCAGTTTGAGTTATCTAGATTGTATTGTAGTTTAGTTGTTCCACATTTCTTCACAGGGTTCAAAGAGTGAGCTTCCTCGCAAGGATGAATGTTCATAGAATGCGGAGTGCTTACATTCTGAGTAGTGTGTCCCGGTAGAGGAAGTTTGATGTAAGTGCTTTTCCTCTTTAATTCAGCTACTCTTTGTAAGCGACAGGCACGCGCAGCTGCACTCCGCTCTAAATGTGTAGACAATGGGTTTTCGTTGGTGATTAACATGGAAGAGAGGCTTGCCTCCGGCGCTTGGCAGGCTAGACCACTGTTGTTCTCAAAGTCTGGACAATCAAGAGTGATTCCTGAAGGCTGAGGACGAATTGACTGGACTTTCAGACCGCTAGGGATATTTTCCTGATGTGTAGGAGTTGCGACAAATACATTTGAAGTTTGTGCCTTTATGGGTGTTTGTGGTGGTTTATTTCTCACGGCATAGTTAGGAAGCGAGATATATGTCAATGGATGTTCCAAGTCTGCATTAGAGATTTTTAACAATTCCTCATCGGACACCAGATTTGAGAGGGGTCCTTTATCTTTCCAAGGGTCAGCGTCGTTCATTGATTTGCCAGACTTGAAAGATGAAAGAGTCGCCGGAACCCATGTCGTCGATTGAGAAGGAGGTGTAGAACTTGTGTCTGACAAAGAGGCCGGAGTAACAGATACGATATGAGCTGATTGTGACTGATCAGCTTTTGTTGTTTTAGGTGCAAAAGAGGCAAGGGTGCTGACATGTTCACAGTCACCTGAGACATCAATAGGGAATGGATTACCAGTGGGTTTAGAAACATTGGAGCAAGTTAACACTTGATTAACTTGTGAGGATTCAAGGGTATCTGATTGAATATTGGACTTCCCTAACAAATTCGGCACGTCTTCAGATGTGATTGGCTCATCAGAGCACGAAAATGTAGAAGATAATAATGATTTACTGGCCCCAGTCATTATTGGATTTGCTAATGTTTGCGATTTGTTTACAGCCAGTAACACACGTCCTGTTGATTTGCTTACCTTGGCCCCAGCAGCACCTTTCATCATCAACCAAGGATTTGTCGAACGGCGTTGTAGTGTGGTTTTCTTTCGAGTTTGCGGGCCTTCCGCACGTAGAGTCATTGTTTGTATCACTCCAACAGGAACAGCAGTAAAGCAGCAAACAGCCAAACAGCAGAGTTTTAGCAGTCGCCCTTAACGCGGCCGGGCTTCACGCCGCAAGGGTCGCTGGGATTCTCTTTTCAATCCTTACTTCCTGGAATGGGCGGCACTGAAAAGTGGGCGGGGCTTCAGCCCGCGTTGCAGCGTTGCAGCGGTTCTCTCACACGCTCGCAACCAGCCTCTCACCTTTCACAAGGCGGGGGGTGCGAGGGGGGAACTCACTGAGGTAGGTTCAAATCTAATGAAATGAAATGAAGAACAGCAGCACAGCCAAACAGCAGAGTTTTAGCAGTTGCCCTTAACGCGGCCGGGCTTCACGCCGCAAGGGTCGCTGGGATTCTCTTTTCAATCCTTAATTCCTGGAATGGGCGGCACCGAAAAGTGGGCGGGGCTTCAGCCCGCGTCGCAGCGTTGCAGCGGTTCTCTCACACGCTCGCAACCAGCCTCTCACCTTTCACAAGGCGGGGGGTGCGAGGGGGGAACTCACTGAGGTAGGTTCAAATCTAATGAAATGAAATGAAGAACAGCAGCACAGCCAAACAGCAGAGTTTTAGCAGTCGCCCTTAACGCGGCCGGGCTTCACATCTATGTCCCAGCATGGGAAGAGCCTGCAGTAGCTCACCTGATTCCTGACAAACACACAATGGTTCAACAAGAGGCACATGTGTTCCAAGCGTTCCCCAAGCATATGTCTCATAGTTAATCACACCAACTCACCAAACATGGCAGAACATCAGAAAATGTCAATCTGATGTAATTTACCTGCAATGGGTGTGTCAATCAGTCATAGCCTTGATTTTGTGGGTGTGTCAGGGTGTATGTCAAGGCAAATAAAACACTGAGTAGCGTGTATGGTATGACTAAATATTACTTAATCAGCCAAAACTCATCTCCTGTTGCTTGACTTCCACCGAATACTTCTTGTTGTAAATATGGTTTTGAGCGGTGTGAAAGTGAAAATATGTGGATGGAAATTGGTTGGTTGGATGGAGTAAGTGGACCACTCAATGAATAAGAAAGAGCCTCTTGCCAGTTTGGATGTTCATATTTCATTTCCACCTTCCACTTAGCTGGTATACTATCATGTTGGGATTGTAGATATAAATCTGCTTTTTCATTGAATCCGATCGAAGGCAACCAATTTTTCTGATCAGACAGAAGTTTCATGTGGATTCACTTAAGAGCTTAGTAATACTTTTTTATGTAAGTTACACCTACATAGACAAGATTTACGCAGACAAACTCATTCCAGACATAGACTAAAAAATAGTACCATTGGTGAAGATACCAAAGTGTTGGACAGATAAGAGGCTGTTTCAGGATGAGTAGAGAAGAGGCAATGGTTGGTAGAATCTCATTTGACATAATCATGTCAACCACTTGTTTCCGAAAACCTATTACAGTAAAAAGCCATGCTAAACAATTAAATGCTAGTAGAGAAAATGTGTATTATTATTATTATTATTATTATTATTATTATTATTATTATATTTATTAAGCGCAGACATAGCTTCAGGAAGCAAAGGAGTGCTTTACAATCATAGGGGAAAGAACAGGGTGAGAGAAGAAGTGAAACAAGAGAACGGGGAGATAACAGGGGAGGTGGAAGGGGAGCAATACTCAAGGTACTATCATGAGTAACAGATATTGTAAGTACAAATATGCAACATATGAACATCATGAGTATGGTGTACAAAGGTCATGTGCATTCTTCCCCTCGAGCAAGTATTCAACTTCTCATGTGCTCACACCTATTGTTTTTACAAATAAACAACTTTTCAAGATGACCTATGATATCAGTAGGAATAAAAACATTGGGCCTCATTAGGACCCTGGCGGTCCCGTAATGAACGGTGCCGGTATGGGACTGGCACCGTTCATTACGGGCTGTCCTATTACGAGGACTGCTGCGGGACCCGCTAAGGAATGCCTGGTCAGATCAGGCGTCCTTAGCGGGTTCCGCTAGCAATCCAGTATGCTAACAACGGGCCTGTCATTAACGGGCCCGTTGTTAGCATCCTCCCCATTCCCATTGAGCTCTATGGGGCTCAAATGGGAATGGGGATTAATTTTTACCAGGTCCAAGAAAAGGGCAATTACCGGGTCCGCCAAGGTCGGCATGACCCGGTTATTGCCCTTTTCTTGGACCCGGTAAAAAATCATTACCGGTGGCAGCCGTACCCTTAATAAGGGCACGGCTACCGCCAGGGTCGTAATGAGGCCCATTATCCTGCTAATTATGGACCTCTTCCTGGATTACTCATTTTAAATCACTATTTAATGGACATAGACAATTTGAATCTTCAAAAGAGCAAATAGCACTTGAGGGAACATTAGCAGAGCGCTCAATGTAAATTTCATGTATTATCATGAATCCAAAAGAAAAACAAGGCATCCGGCTCAAATAGGCAAATATGGATTTATTTTAAGATAACATAGAGCTCTGGGCCCTTTTGATTTCTAATGTATTAAGGGCAGCCCTTATCTGCCACAGGTTACCTAAAGCATGATCAAGGATAGTTATAGCACTTATTTTGAAAACAAATATCCACAATGACCCAGCGTGCTTTCAAGCAATCTCGCTGATTGGTTCAACTTTGAAAATTATGGGCACCATTCCTGTTGTCACATTTAGAGGAATGGTGCCAAGACATGTTTTTTTTTGCCTTACTTTTGCAAGTAATTTGGAACATCTGCAGAATGCTTAAATTGGCATTACCTTGTTGAGCGGTCTTGAGATCGAGTGAGGGCCTGCTGGCTCTTGCATTTGTTCACCTCGGCAATGCCTTTTGACCTAGTTGACAGACAAATCCTCTGGGAGACATTAGAAGATCTATTATTGGATAATGCATGAAGCAACTATTTTCAAACCTGGAAGGAAAAGAAAGATATGCTTGACAAATATGTGTCCTTGCACCACTCTTTTTTACTATTTGTATAAATGGGTTGGTTGTAATGTAATGTAACCAGTAATGTCCCAAGGATAGCATTTCTCGGCATTATGAATTTGGTGGACAATTGACTCATAGTCACTAAAATCAGAAGTTGACATGGATTATTTCTTGATTTACACTATCACAACTGCAGAATTTAGGTGGACAATGAACTGAATTATACCAAAGAAATTGCAGTAATGATTATGCAAGATAAATGCACTGGTTATTTGCTCTTAGCCAATGTAAAAGACTAATTCACAGACGGCCCCAAAGAGAGTCAGATAGAGGTAGATAGCTGGTTATGTGAGCTCACTTCTGAGTCCAATATGGAGCACTTGTGGTCACCATTAGGAGCTGGGTTTTTATATTGCATGTGATAATTCATGGAGGTATTGAACCACTGATGTGCTTTTACCCCCCTCCGCCCTAAAACTATGGTTGAGGCTTTGTCGAAGTATTGAATCATAGAAGCCTCTAGCTCACCAAAGATTAACAAAGACAGTTCCCTCCAAGTAATCACACGATAGAGGCATGCTGCTTCTTTCTAAGGTAGAGCAAGTGTCCAATGTAAAAGGATTGCATTAGTCAAATATGGAGAAGAGGGGATGGAAGGGAGTCCTAGTGATGTCTATGGACCAGAGACTTAGCTGAAGATCAGCTTGCTCGCATGAGCTCTGAGGAGTGGACTCACACAGCTCTCTGCTCCAAGACCCCATGAGGAAAGAGACATGTTTCATAAAGTGAAACAAATAGATTGATTGGGATCTATGAGCCTTATCGGGGAGCGCTATGTTTAGTTTTACAAAAGGAGTTTTACCATCAGAGTGTCCCAGATTGTTTCAGCTGTAGGAACTGAATTTGGATTTGAGGAGCCTGTAGCTGTGCCACAGGAGTTAAGGCTCACCCCTGTTGCTGGACGTAGCTTCTATTGTTATATCCCACACATTGGGAATCAGCAATAGGTTGCATTCATAGCAGGGAAGAACGCAGTGAGGGAAGCAGAGAAAAAAGCAGCAGGCAGCTAAGAGGGGATGGCAAGGGTGGGCCATTGGCAGCAAGGAATCTACAAGCAACCAGGGGTGACAACAGTGTGGAGCACATCACCAAGTCTCAGCTAAGGTGGGGAGTGCAGGGTGTGTGGACCTAGCTGCCTGCATGCCCCCAGTAGTCCTTGCACGATAGACTTTTTATGATATTTTAATTATATTTGTTACCAGATTGTCTTTGTTATTTATTTTATTGTTTTTTTTTGTAACCCTGCCTAATACCATACCTGATTTCGGTTCCTAAGCACGGATCCGGGTTTCGAACCTCTGTGGTCTTGATTCCAAAACCAGTGCATTGCCCCTGTGCTATCCTGTTACTTCGACAATCATGGCTGTATGATAGGCTCTCATTAATATGAGTAAACAAATAAATGTTTATGTTTTGATGCCAAAGCAGCAATGCAGACAACTGTCCCCTTGACTCTGTTACAGGTGGTGACTGGCAGTGCTGCACTTTGCAGGGCTGAGGTCAGGGCAGTGTGGGACCCATGAGTGCAATGCAAGTGCCACATGCAGGCCGCACGTGCTTATTGCGAGCTCTGGGTAGACATGTAATATCCGGTAGCTTTATAAGGCTCCTCTACCTGACTTCCCCCTCGTAACCACATTCTTTTCATGATGGAAACTATACCATTTCATTTAAATGATCAGAAGATCTCAGGACAGATTAGTGATGCTGAATTTCAGAAAGGGTTGTGGTAGAGTCAGTTGTATGTCAGAATGATGCTATCATATCACAGACTGTGTCTTACCTTTCAATGACATGACTAGTCATGAGTTATCCTGTCGGCCAGTCCCTCTCTGCACACAAAGGGCCTGATTATGGTTTGTGCGTTGGCATTACCAGCAGAAATGCCAGCATACACAATTACCATTACCACGTGTGGTAGCTTGAAGGGTGGCCATGAATTCCAGTCTTCCGGATCCTTCACTTGTCGCACATTTTGAAATTCCATAGCACTGAATGTGGATATGCCATATCAGAACACCCTAGTGGTGTTTTCAGTGACGTGATTGGTCAATCTGTGGGCTATACGAACTGGTATAACCCCAGATTAAAGCCCAGAAAGTAATTGAATGTGCTTACCTTCGCTGATCCAGTTGAAAACACTCATCCTCAATGAGGAGCAAGCTTACACATCAGCCATTAATACAGTTAGGGTCAGAGTTGGATTGGGGCGTAACAATGTCTCGGGCACAAATAAAAAAGTGGGCCACAGTTGTAAATGGTAATTCATTCCTTTTGTGACGGACTGAATAGTACCAAAGGGGGATTTTTTTGATAAAATGTAATGCAAAGTGTGCAACATAAAGAATATTCAGCAACCATGGTCATAAAGTGGCTCACTTTGACCATGAAAACTGGCACCCCACTTGCATGTTTCATTTTTGGTACGGCCTTTGCCCTATTGTTCGAGCCTGCGCCATTTTGCAAGTCGCCAAACTGATACAGAAGCTCTAAAATGCATGAATGTAATCTTTCTGCACAATTTTATACCCGTTTGAAAAATCTGGGGCGTTTTTGGCAATATGAGGGAGGGCACGGAAGGAAATAAGCATTTCCAATTCCCCACATTCCCTCCGCCTCCCAAAAACACATGCATTAACGTGACCATCTGATTTTTGATGCTGGTTTTAAAGCATTGAATTCCTGTGGAATGTCTCAGCATATAGCCGTTGCTAAATGCTGGCAACTTCCATAGAAATACATCTTATATGCTGCCCTCCATTCATGCATGTGTGAGGCAGCGGTACTTATTTGCAGCATGAAGTGCAAAAAATAACGCAAATGTGGGTTCGTCTGGATGTATGCCCATGCATTGCACTTTGTAGTGCAAACAGCAACAATTACAAAGAAGAGCCTGCAGTGCACGTAAGTGGTGGCATTTTTCGTGCAATTCACACTGAATTAAAAATTGAGGGTGTTCTAATAGCTTTATAGACCGTTCAGCGAGGGCCCTACCAGGCGTTATGGTCCCTCATACCTCGTTAAAGGCCCTCGCTTCGCTGAGGCCATTAACTCGGTCTTCAGGGCCCATAACGCCCAGTACGGCCCTCACTGCAGGTCTATAAAGCTATATTGTAGCATGCAGGATTAACGCAAGCATTAATATCGCACCCGTGGAGGCTTGTGTGTGAAGGTAATTAGTTCCGAAGTTGGAATTGAAGTTTTTTAGTTGTGAAATAAGGCATATGACCGAGCAGTAAAACATCAGGCCCAAAGTCTACCACTTAAAAGTGTTCACTTCTTTCCAGTATTCATGAAATCCGCCTTTCAATGGCCTGATTGGAAGCACATTTTCAAATGGCTGGCAAAGATTTATGCAATTTCCACAAAATCGTGCACAGATACCTTTTGAGTGGAAATGCTATTTTCAGAAGACAGGAATAAAATGTCTTAATTTGCACAATTCTTTGGGAACTCTACTGGTATTTCCTGTTTTAAAGTCTCTCCTCTAATTAGTGACTCAGAATTAAAGTGCAGGTACTGGCACATTGCGATTTTCAGTTTGGACCGAAACACATGTGTTATATTACCGTAGGCTTTTAAATCGCCTGGTGGACACCAGAGTTTCCTTTTCCAAACAGGACATCTAACTTGGGCCACATGCGGCTCCTGCCTCTCCGAAGGCTGTCAGCGATAGCTTTGTTTATTCAGGTGCAGCCGCCCAATCAGGGCAGGCCTTTACCTAGAAAAACACCGGACATTGGGGGTGACATTCTCAACAGGTTATGAATGTTTGCTCACCTTTGGCTGATCTGGCATTCTTGCCCTTTATCCTCCCTCCCTGGGAGATCAGCTACTTACGCCAATGTGCATGTACTTATACAAAAGCTGTGCTCTTAAACGTATATTCTTCTAACTGGTATGTGACATATTTGGGACAGCTGTGAATGTTTATTTATTTATTTTTTGTTTATTTATGTTGTCATTTGTAAAGCGCGCCGAACCCGGGAGCATCTACCTTAAGCACTAAAACAGATTATTTGAAAGCGGTTTATTTAACACTAGCAAATGGTTCACTTTCTTTGAATCCTAGGAATGCCCCAGCTTTATTGGCGCCCCCTCCTCCCCCAGGCCGCCTCCACTCCCATCCCAGCCTACATCATCTTCTGTGCTGGGCAATGCACATTCTGTTGCTTTTCGTCTTGCTCATTGGCTAGTTTTGAATCACAAAAGATGGGTATCATCTCCCAGCAGGGGATGTTGTACCCACGCACAACCAATTATGTACCAGCTCAGGATCACTATAAAAAGCAGGCTAGCAAGCGCTCTCCCAAAGCCACTTTCCACACGTCTTGTCCATCACCTACAGCCACTCTGTTATCACTCATTCACAGTCTCCCATTATATCAGTAGTGCTTGTTTCTCATTATGAAAGCCTTCTCCTCATGTCATACTTTGGGAAAGTATCATTGACCAATCCTGAGGCCTGTAAGGCTATTAGCACATATTGGTAGTAACACTATGGGCCTGATTTACAGAAGCGTTTTATAATGGCCCAGTCCCATGGGAACACGCCCTGCGAATCAGGCCCTATATGTTTTGGAGCTTCTGCGCTGAAGTTAAAAATAAATTAAAAAAAACAAAAAAAAACGCTAGAAAGTACATTGACAAACTGAATTAGAAAATTTGATTGGCTTTTATTTTGTAATATTTAAATAACAAGCTGGTCTTCGTACATTAAGCATGTCAACTGCAAACTTGGTTAAACTTGAGGGAGTTTAAACTGAGCATGCACCAGCGCTATGTAATAACCGGTATCTATATCAGAATTGAATTAATGTTCCCATCTTTTAGCTTTCTCGTTGGTGTGCTTAATAGGATGCTGATGTGAAAATAAAGGCTCACTTAGAGAGACAGGGCCTGATTCATGGAACTATTAGCGCAGTGCCAGGTGACTTTGCACTGCCAACAAACACACTGATTCACAGAGCAGTGCAAAGAAACTTTACACTGGTGTAAAGTGACTTTGCACTGATTTTATACTGACTTTGCAACGGTGCAAAGCCACTTTGCGCTTCAAAAATAAAACATTTGCACCACTCTGTGAATCTGGGTGTTTGTCACAAACACACTGATTCACAGAGCAGTGCAAAGAAACTTTACACTGGTGCAAAGTGACTTTGCACTGATTTTATACTGACTTTGCAACGGTGCAAAGCCACTTTGCGCTTCAAAAATAAAACATTTGCACCACTCTGTGAATCTGGGTGTTTGTCACAAACACACTGATTCACAGAGCAATGCAAAGAAACTTTACACTGGTGCAAAGTGACTTTGCACTGATTTTATACTGACTTTGCAACGGTGCAAAGCCACTTTGCGCTTCAAAAATAAAACATTTGCACCACTCTGTGAATCTGGGTGTTTGCTGGCAGTGCAAAATCACTTTGTGCATCCAGGGGCGTGGCAGGCCGCTTTAGAAAGACTGCTCTGAGCGCACTCAGAACAGTAGTTCTAATTCGATTTTCTGGGGATTTATTTCACCTGCTACCAATGAAATGATGTTGCATATTCATTTAGATAAGGCTTTTCTTTTAAAAAACAATAGTCGAATTTGGCCAGGACACAGCAAAACGCAATAATAATGAGCCTGAGCTTATGCAGATTTGTATCAATCTAGAATCAGACGATGCCCTTCTGGGGTGTCAGGTTACGTTTCTCACCCAAGAACTGGAGAGAACAAATGCTAAACTGCCTGCACATGAGAATTATGAGAGTTGAAATAATATTAGGATTTAAGGAAACCCCGCGGAAGCCGAAACATGAAACCAATCCAATTCCTTTAGAGAGATTAGCAATCTACATCACTTTGTCATCAAAAAGGCTCAACGACCAAACACCAAAATAGGTCAAAATGTATGGCCCAAGAATTTGAAATGACTACACGTTCATGTGAAGTAGTTGCGATCATGTTTCTTTTTTGTTGTAAGGTGTTAGAGTTTGTTAGAAAAATAGTTTTTCACCTCTGTTAACCTTTTATCTCAAAGGTGTTGCTTTTGTATCTACTCAGAAGTCTTTCATGTCCTACTCAGACATTTGTAAAATACAAATTGGGGTAAATCTTGTATCCTATGATAGCTCCTTAAATAGATAACATTTTTGCAAGTGATATGTGCCAATCTAATGATTCATAATCTACACTGTAGATAATTATGATTATATGTGTTTTCTTTATTTTTTTTTTAATCACCAATCACTGGAGCAGTCTGGCAATATATATCATCCCCTTCAGTGTCATGGGATCCATAATTACTAATTTCTTGTTGTTCATTTTCAGTTACAGCTTTCACATAAATTGCAGTTATTGTAAATTGCTGGTTGAATTTTCACATTACTGATATGCTAACAGAATGACCTTATGTTTGTGGTATTAAACAATTATAATTGCAGAGGGTGCTTGAAATCTTCTGAAGTGACGCCTGTTTCCCTTATGCCCTGACATGTTTTTTCGCAAGCTAGCTGCAGTATGTATACGTGCACATCTTGTCAAATGGTTGGTGGGATTCTTTGCATCAAACGATTTGATGTTGTTGCTGATGTTTTAATGTCCATGACTCTCTTCAGCTTTCTATATTTCACATTTATTTAAATGTTATTGTTCATTTGTAATGCGCTTAAAAGCAGCTAGTGGTATCTACGCACAGGATCAGAATTCGAACCTGTGTTGCAGTGTTGTCTTGCTTCCAAGACAAACAATGAGCTATCCTTCCTCTCCACAGCAGCACGTGACTCAAACAGGAGTATTCTTGAAACTTCGACTTTCCTTCAACTTCATATGGGAGTCCTCGCTCTATTTTTATGTTTTTTAAAGCATTTTGCTGTAAGTCTAAGAAAATGTGTTCAAGCATATTTGTTTCTTCAAATGTTCATGGTAAGAACCCTCCAGTTAAACAAATAAAATATCGTTTTAACTTAAAAGTGAAAAGGTTCATACAGCCTCTTTTGTAATTGAACCCTGCTTGGTGTAACTCTAATGACATCATCGATGACCCCTCAGCTTCTTATGCATTAGCCAGGGTTGTGGTGGATGATATGATGCATGTCCTAGTAACTGTGTGCCTGTCAAAGTTAAACCACACACATTTGGTTTAATTATATCTCACACTTTTGACTTTTTGTAGAAAGAAATGGTGTTCTGGACAATCCATATACTCATTAACATATGAAGAAGAAGCTGTTGTATTATAGTTTGAATTTAGTAGATCCAATGGGGAAACATGTGCCCTTATAGATGGCATTTGTGAAAAGGTTATTCACTGCTCTCACAATGATTTCAGTTACATGTTAATGCTTCTGTGGTGGGTAGGACTGATTGTGGTTTCAGATCATGTGTTTGTGTCAATGTTAATCATCTCTCTCTAGCACATGTTTCACTAGGTGCAAACATTGGGGGTTGAATTGGTCACGTGCCCGTGATGATTTTTTTTGTAAAAGGCTATTACAAATTTAGAACATTTAAGAATTGAATAGGTACTGACTTTATGCATGGCTTTGGATTAATGTTTTGGCCCTTTTTGATGAGTCAAGATGAATAGCAGTGTTTTTCTCTATATCTAAAAAGGATAGAGAGGAACACATGCAACTGGATGCAGTTAAAAAAAATATTGAAGGCAAAGAATGCTTTTTTCGAGAGTGCAACTGATTTGCATTCGTTAATGAGGATCCTCAAAAATGTAAATGATACCTGGAATCAGAAAACTGAATTCACTAGACACAGTAAACAACTATATTGATTGACAGGAGAAACAATAAGCCATATTAATTAGAAATAGATTTGACCCAAAATCTTAAACAGAGAAATAATCAGTGAACACACAAATGAAATTAACTGAATAGTTAAAACATCATCATTCTAGGGCTTTGTAATTTTCTTTTTTTCTTTTCATTAAAGGAAATGCTATATTGCTTATGTGTACTTATTTGTCTATTTACATTCACATGTCCAATCAAAGAGTATGTCTGTCCTTCCTTGACATAATCCACCCCTTGACATTTCAAAAATATATTAAAACATTTTGAAGTACTTAATATGTTTTGAAAAGGGGACTGACATCCTCTTTGTTGGACAAATGATGAGAAATGATCTTGTATTCATTATTTAGTTTAGCTGTCAAAATATGTACTGAAAAGGGGAATACATTAATGACGATGGGTAAAGCTACAAAATGTTTTGGATTAATATTGTATAATGTGGTCCTCTTTGTTTACATAGGTTTACATCAAGCACATGTGATGGATTATATAGTTGCACCTTTTTTCTGGATTTAAAGTTTTTTTGTTGCTCACATTAGTTGAGTTATTCCTCTCATGTGCATGGTGTCCCTGAAAAATCAGACTTAGATGCCAATTTGGGTAAGGTTAGTTTGGTAGATATTTAAAAGCAGCAGCTGTGTGGTGGACACAGTATAACATACCAACAAGATACTGTTGACAAGTCCTGATCCTACATCCCCCTTTTCCATGTACATTGGGCCTCATTCCGAGTCCGGCAGTAACCCTGCCGGTGCTACCGGTGGGTTTCCGTCAGACTCGAAATGAATTTCCGGCACCTGACTTCACGGTAACACCGGAGGATTACAACCCCAGCGGTCTGGGAAGTAAGGCGCCAGCAATTTGTAAGTCCCCATTCCCATAGAGTTCTTTTGGACTCTATGGGAATGGGAACCACGGAAGCACTGGCAGCGTTGTTAATGCTGCCGGTGCTTCTGCGATGGCTTGCCTACCGTGGCTGTTGTGCCCATCAGCGTCAGCCATGTCAGGCACAGCGGCTCCAGCAGGCAAACCCGTAGTGTGCCAGCCCAGAAACAACAATGCCGGTAAGCTTACCGGCACCATGGTTTCCGGACCGGCAGACTTGTAATGAGGCACATTGTCTTATATAGATTTTTAAATAAATAGCAGTCGATACGCACTGCAAAAGAATGCATGGCTTCATTAAGGGGTAGTTTTCAAACCTCTGAATTATTACAATAGCACTCATATGAAAGCACCCAAACTCAGAACTTTATTGGAACATTCTCAATATTTTCTGATTGATATCAGTGCAGTTGTGTGCTTGCATCCCAAAATGATTAGAAATCCAATATCAGTGCTTCATTTGACGCCTCGTCAACTCTTGTCAGGCTTTAAATTAACTGTATGTGCAGAATTACATAAACAAAGGCTTGTACTGCCGTTAGCAAGAATATGGATCTATCTCACTTCTGTGTGTCAAATGTAACTCCACCTCATGTGCAAGCGCTCATATTTCAAGATGGAGTCCTGTAGCTAAATTAAGCCAGTGAAGGATTATAAGGCCTAACTTCTTAAAATTGCTAAAAAGGGTCCATTATTTCTTCTTTCCAACAGCTTTCACTTATAATGTTTCAACTTAAAATTCCATTGACTCCTATCCAACAATAATTCATAATTTCATCCCTCTGCAATGGTAACTATTACCAATTTGAACAGTCAATAGATCATTGTCATACCACATTACACTAATGAGCCATTTGTTGCGGTACGGAAGCACATTGTTCCTAACTCAGGCCGTTAATGACATTTTATCATGATTAAGTAATCTCCTTTTCTTGACCATACCTCCAGAGGGGTACATCACACAGTTTAATCCACATTGCCTCTATTGTGCACAGAATCTCCTCCCATGGTATTTGTTAATAGCACAAAGGTTGTTTACATACAGTTTCAATGCTTGTACCCAACCATGTTCCCCCCATTCAGCCCCCTTCATGCTAGCCAAAACATTCCACATCTCTAAAATTACATTTGAAAAGATGTGTCTCTCCCTAGCGAATGATGAAAACCCCAATGCATGGTATTTGCAACAGATCTGAGAAACTCAGGTTGTGCACAGTCGCTCATTAGTTCACAACAGCACCCTGAAGAAAGAGTGATCTTTGCACCTGCACAGATTTAAAGGGAATAATGGCCAGATTGTAATCACATCAAGCCACCACTGAATTCAATGGCAATATTACTTGGGCATAATTAATTAGAATAAAAAATTGTAAGACTGTGAAGTGGTGAGATGATATTATGCAACATAGTAGTTAGACAGGTTAATAATTGAACCTCATGCTTAGTTACTTTTACAATTTTGCCCTTGTTAGGCAGAATCCCGTGCAGTGCCCTTAGGGACCACTACACACAATTAAGACTACAGGTGGTGATACAAGTTTTACCTTTGGTACAAGCTGTACTACTATGTCATAGTGGTAGCATTGGCGGAGCAGCCAGGCTTGTCTCAAGAGTATATGAGCAGTAGCAGAGATTACACAAAGGGACCACAATTACTGTGACTCCAGCAAACACTGACTCAAGGTTTATGGTAGAAAAATAGTACATTTATTTTTAAACCATTCGTTATAAACACAACACTTCTATTAAACTTCAATAAAAACCACACGTTAAATATACTACAACTAACCAATTCACTTTGTACAGTAAGTCTCAAGGTAAGTACCCTGTTTTGGAATGAACCAGTGCTAGGCACAAAAACACGTTACTGCGGATGTAAATGTAATCACTTTTTGACAGTTCGGTGTACTAAACAAACGCGTATCCGTGACATGAAATGCTACCGGGGCAAAAACACACTTAGCACCTGAGATACCCAGAGGGAGTTGGAGGCAAAAATCACAGGCAATATTTTGGTTAGGCAGGCAGAATCAAGAAACATTCAGAGACAGGAGTTCAAAAGTCAAAGGGCCGGAGCCAGGGTCGAAAGACACCGGGGCCAGTTGTCGAAATTCACAAGGTCTAACAGTTCACGATTCAACAGAGCCAAAAGTACTTCAATATTGTCAATGTTTGGAAGCAAAAGTTATAAGAAGGAGGGAAGACAAGGTCAAGCCTTGGAAATGAAGAAAAAGGGATTCACCCAGTTTCCTCAACAGAACACAGTACCTTGTTCCAATGGTGCAGCTGGTGCCCTGACAGTTGTTCCTGTTGGTTTCCCACAGACCCACGATTCCTGGAGCTTGTCAAGAAGGGAGGATGTCTGAAGGGGGTCTGCACCACATAGGGATGAGGCCGGCAGCAGCGACACGGAATAAAAGGTGCGCTCCTTAAAAACAGGAGAGGCTCTTCAGGTGGCTATCTGGACCACTACAGCAGTGTGCAGCGATTTCGACCAAGGAAGAGAATCCTCTGGCTGCAGAAGATGAGCTGGTTATCCCCACCAAGTTCAAGGGAAGAAGACCCCGGACTGGATCTTCTCTGAGTCGTTGAAGGGCAGATAGCTCAGGACTGCAGCAGGCTTCATCGGGATGGGGTAATTGCAGCAGCCGTTGTTCTCTCTGCTTCTCTTCGGTTCCTTGTAGTTCCAGTTCTCTCTGACTTCTAGCCCAAGAGACCTGCATTTGATGAGAAAAACCCCCATTCACGCAGCCTGGCTGTCAATCGCCCAGCAGGGGGGTTGTCCAGCCCGGACAACTACCCTGGCCAATCATGACAAAGTGCGACTTGGGTTTCCTAGGATACCCTGTGCAGGGGGTGACTATACCCCTCCCTCACATTCAGCCCACCTAGACACCCAGGCGCCTTGAGGAGGGCTTCTGAGCAGAAGCCTGCCAAAAAACAGTGAACAAAGAAGGCGAACCTAGTTTTCCGCGCAAAGTAAAACACAAGAAGGACTTTAACAAAAAGAAATGGCGAATAAACCCAACCGGAGCCAAAGAAAGACGATTTGGTCAAGCAGGTTTATGTTTGAGGCTAATATACTAGCCAAGAACAGTACTATGTTCGCGGTAGGAAAGTTAGGGTAGATACCACTGCCACCAGCCAAGTCTAAATGTAAAAAGAGTGAAACAATGCTCTAGGAGGTACAGATAAAAAGGGATACAAGTTAACCCTTTCCAGTACTCCATGGAAGATGGGGTGTACTGGATCCGTGGTAGATTGACTAAGTAAAGTTAATGGTAACTTTACCCTTTTCTGGGGGACAGTAGCCGCCTCAGAAATGGAGTCGAGGGAAGTCTAAAAGACAACCATGTGCCACAGCACTGAAGGTGCTGTGTGACACACACAAAGAAGGGGGCTACTCAAGTGGTGTACTTCAGAGTCCACAATCACAAAAACAGATGGAAACACATAGCAAAACACAGGTAAGAGTGGGGGAAAAAGCTCTCACTCTTACCAGGTGGAAAAAAAAATAAACTCCAGAAGTCCAGCAAAGCTGCTGGGGGACTCACTAGGTGAGGGAAATTAGCCATAAATGTGAATTCTCCCTACAGCCCTCTTGACATCTTTGATGGCCATGATTCTGTTGAGATATTTGCAATTCTGGAAAAGGGCATGGAAGTGGCACTCGTAGAACATTGAACAATACCACAGCAAAATATTCTGTCATGTATGTATTATTATGGTTGTCTTGTGACTAGTAGCATCTCGAATTGGAAGAACATGCTTGTTTCACATGGACAACTGAAACAATAATTCGTCTTGGATACCACTTAGTGTTATTTTGGTGGCCTCTGGGAATTACTGTGGTTGTAATATAGTGGGAGCAGGACTCACACTTATAACAGTATAACCTCAAACACCAAAGTCATCCACATCTAGTCACTCCATCCCTTTCCAGCACTAGAACAACTTTTTCTGTCATGAAAGCATTTACTGGTGTGGAATAGAGAAGGTCTATGGGTGGTTAGATGGCAGTGTCAGAGGTCCTCTAGATTCTTACCAATTCTATAAATGGTGTTGCACCATATGACACTGGATAAAGAAAGGACCAATCGTTGTCCCAGACTTTGCTTGGGACACGGTTTTACTCTGCAAAATGCAACTAGTGATATTACATATTTCCTGTTTCACGCTTCCTATAGAAGCTAGTATTTCTGCTCTAAATTGACCTTACATAAATGCAATCTATTCACAATAATCTCAAATCCATCAACAAAATCTTCACCAAGCAGCTGTTATACCCCCTTAATAAAGTGTACAAATGCAATAACAATGGGTTTGTTGTTGCAAGAAAACAATAAGACCCATAATAATCTGCATGATCGAATAATATATCAGATATACACTCTGGAACCATCAATCTACATGAATACTTGATTATTGACATTCTACGATCAAATATTTCCGAGACTCACTGTTCACTTTGCACTATCAACACTGTCTATCCTCACAAGATAGCCCTCGGTGAGGGCCCATTATGTCCAGGATGCATGATATGTTTTTTTTTTTCATGTTTTTTTTAAAGAATAAGTGTGCGTTGCAGTTTATTTTAAAGGGTATATTTATACAGGAGAGCCACAGAAGGAAGCTTCATGTTTAGGTAAGATAGATAATGTTCCTTCCCACCTGCGACCATCACAAGATGGAATTTATAAAGGAGATAGCTTGAAGACCATAATATGCAAGCCGCTCTGACTCTGTCCTTTTCTAAAAAGATGCCTGTCCTTAGGCTGAACTGGGCTTAGGGAGTACTTACAAGTCACCCTGACATTTTTACCGAACAGAATGATGTCCTGCCTCGGGCTGCTGCACTTTGGGGAGACTCCCTACTTTATCATCTGCTGGCAGATAAACTCTGCAGTAACCCTGGGTCTTTGTTCAGCCTGTGGTCATGAACACATTTCTAAAAAAACAACTTTTCAAAGTGCAAGCATTGTTCAGGTTTATGTGAGTGAAGATTTAGGAGGGCAGAATGTAGCAAGACACAAATGGCAACCTAACAGTCCCCATTTTAGAATATACTACTCTAAACCCTTATGCTAAAATATTAGTAAGCCTAAGGTATCTTTTTAAAAAGAAAATTGTATTGGTTTTATACACATAAACATACTACCTTACAACTGTGGCTAAATTCATCCATCTCGAGGTCTATTCCAAGTCCTGAGCACCCTGTTCCGAGATGGCCAGATCAGCTACTAATTGCCTCCAATCCTCCAATACTCCCTCCTCCTGTTCTGGATTGCTACCTCTCACTTCCTGCAACACAACAGATTCAGCATTGGCCCATTTTAACTGGTCCCTCCACCATACTTCCACTGCCGCTCTTGTTTGTGCTTCCTATCCCATCGCTATTCTACGTTTCTCTAGTATGTATGCTAAGTCCTTAAGTTTGCTCACCTGTTTGGCTCTTTTAGGTCTTGGGAAACCTCCTATCAGACAAGCCTTAGGGGATCCCACATCCAGTGTAATCTCTGCCTTTGCCAGTGTTTGGGCTACTTCTTGTCAAAATCTGCCAATCTGTGCGCATGCCCAGAACATATGTACCAGATCTTCGTTTACCCCAACACACTTCGGGCATGTCTGTGCATTTGCTTCGATTGAACTTGGCTATTTTGTTTGGACTCAAATATGCTCTGTGGGTAATGCACAGCTGGATCTGTTGTAATCACGCCTTTCTTGACACCTTTTTGTGGTACCCCATTGCTCTGCTCCACATCTCATCCGACATTGGCTCGCTTAGGTCTGCCTCCCACTTCTGTCTCGTCTGTCCTTTTTCTTCCCCAACCCTAGACATCAATAGCTTGTATATACGTGAGACTTTGTGTCCTCCTTCTGACATGTCATAAAATGTCTCTATAACCTCATCTGGCTGTACGGACGATGCGGTCTCTGGCCACATCTTCAGGAGTCGGGAATAATTGATATGTTGACCTCTGTGCACTCATCAGCTCCTCAAACTCCTTGGGCCTCCCTTCTTTTAGTATGTTCCCCACCATTGCTACCCCCATTGGTTCCCACCATCTCCTCACACTGACGTGCTGGTCTACACCTTCCAGCGCCACTAGTGATATCTGTGGGGAATACAGTGTTGCATTACCCATAACTCAACATGCCCTGTGCCACATCATGCTCCCCAGGTACAACAGTAGATTCTCGCTGGTTGTGCTTGAATCGGGTAACCATATCACTTCATTCAAAAAGAACGGAGCGCATTCTGTACGTAGCAACCTTGAATCAGGTGTCTGTCCATTTGAAAGCCATTTGGCCACAAATTGCAGCTGACTAGCTATAAAATACACCTCAACATTGGGCACCTTTATACTTCCTTGCTCGTATGGATTGTGAAGTTTCCGCAGTGGCAATCTACACCTTGAGGATGCATGATATGTTGAGTCTGAGGAATGTTGTTCTAACCCTATGATCTGGGAACAACAGTAAATAGCCAGGCATCTTATTAAATTGCTTATTTGCATAATAATAATGATTGCATGCCTTATTTTTTGCATTGCATGACATTGCTACACCAGACCCACAGTTTGAATTTGCTTTTTACTAAATTAGGGTTAGTTAAGAATTCATTACAATTAATCCCGATGTTTAACAAAGCTATTGAACATTCAGAATACAAATTGTTCATTGCTCCTGATGTACCTGCTGGACAGATGTTACCCAGATCTTCAAATAAGGATTGGTTGATTGGATTCAATATCCTTTTTAAATAGCATTGATTTCTTGTAAATGCTAAAACAATCAATCCAATGATTGTAAACCAAGCTCAACCATTGTTAAGAACCTGGGAAGCAGGAGGCAACTCTTCCATTTGAAGCCCTCCATTCTGTCAAGGGAGCACTTCTTTGGAATATTCAGTACATCTAACCCGTATAATAGTCTATAAGTGGATGCAACATATAGGCAAAACATTTTGTATGTAATTTACACATTTGGGGCAGCCAAATGTTCCAGCTTGCGGTGTAGTCTCCCACAAATCTTATCAGGCCTTCAAACAGAATGAAGTGGAAAGCCTTAATAGACAAAATGGTCTACTATATTCAAGGGGGCGCCTCCCCAATGCCATTTGTGATTGCCCATTCTTTTCCCTTTGCTGCAAACCATTACAGATGATGTAGGCACATTTATCTTTAGCCCATTACCATTTATGTATGTACCTAAAGCAAACAAAGATCGAGAAAGATCAATGTGGGTCCTGACAAATATCGTTATACAATGGGCATAGATCTCACACTATCCACAGCAGCAAACAAATCCAATACATATAAATTAAAGGACGCACCCCTGCCTTAGCCCTAATGTTGTGATGACCTCCCTGCCCCTTCATCATTGTCCTCATGCCCTTTTCATCGCACAGCGTATTCATGGATTTTAGCCTTCGAAACCAGCCGTGGCGCAGAGTGGAGCAGCGACCCTGCAGCAGCGCCAGTTACGCCCCCAAGAACGCCCTCGCGCAAGGAAAAGCCTTAAAAATTCCCAAATCATCGCAAAGGGCTGCGCTAACCCTGGACCAGTTCACAGGGCTGCCAAACAGCAAACGCCAAGGGGGGAACGTGTATTTCAGTGGTTCGTGGGAAGTTTCACACGCGATTGTCCTGGGTACGTGTACATCAGGGGTGCGTGGGAAGTAACACACGCGATTCCATCAGGGCACGTGTATTACAAACGCAAAAACAGCAGGGTACGTGCATTTCAGGGGTGCGCGGGAAGTATCACACGCGTTTCCATCAGAGTACGTGTATTCCAGGGGTGCGCGGGAAGTATCACACGCAAAAGCAGCAGGGTACGTGTATTCCAGGGGTGCGTGGGAATTATCACACGCAAAAGCAGCAGGGTATGTGTATTTCAGGGGTGCGCAGGAAGTATCACACGCGATTCCATCAGGGTACGTGTATTCCAGGGGTGAACGGGAAGTATCACACGCAAAAGCAGCAGAGTACGTGTATTTCAGGGGTGCGCAGGAAGTATCACATGCGATTCCATCAGGGTACGTGTATTCCAGGGGTGCGCGGGGAGCACCACACGTGAATTGCACGTGTGGGTCCTGTCAGGTGTTCCCTCTACAGCCTCCACGGCCCCTGCAGGCGGCCCACACCACAGGGGCCTACCCTGCACATGTCCCGCAGGCAGCCCATCCACCCTGCCCATGCCCCCCAGCCAACCCACATGTCACCTTGCACTACTGCCCACCAACGCATGTCCCCCTGCACCCCCAGCCCCCAGGGGCACCCTCCACCAGGCCCCCACTCATGTCTCCCACCACCCCCACCCCCCAGCAGTGCAGGGGCAGACTCCACCAGGCCCCCAATCATGTCTCCCATCACCCCCGCCCCCCAGCATCCAGGGGCACCCTCCACCAGGCCCCCACTCATGTCTCCCACCACCCCCACCCCACAGCAGTGCAGGGGCACCCTCCACCAGGCCCCCACTCATGTCTCCCATCACCCCACCCCCATCAGTGCAGGGGCACCCTCCACCAGGCCCCCACTCATGTCCAACTCATGTCTCCCTGCACCCCCACCCCCCAGCATCCAGGGGCACCCTCCACCAGGCCCCCACTCATGTCCAACTCATGTCTCCCTGCACCCTCAACCCCCAGTAGTGCAGGGCACCCACCAGCAGGCCCCCACTCATTTCTCCCTGCACCCCCAACCCCCAGCAGTGGAGGGCACCCTCCACCAGGCCCCCACTCATGTCTCCCTGCACCCCCAACCCCCAGCAGTGCAGGGGCAGCCTCCACCAGGCCCCCACTCATGTCTCCCATCACCCCCACCCCCCAGCATCCAGGGGCACCCTCCACCAGGCCCCCACTCATGTCTCCCATCACCCCCACCCCCAGCACTGCAGGGGCAGCCTCCACCAGGCCCCCACTCATGTCTCCCATCACCCCCACCCCCCAGCATCCAGGGGCACCCTCCACCAGGCCCCCACTCATGTCTCCCACCCGTCCCACCCCCCAGCAGTGCAGGGGCACCCTCCACCAGGCCCCCACTAATGTCTCCCATCACCCCCACCCCCCAGCAGTGCAGGGCACCCTCCACCAGGCCCCCACTCATGTCTCCCTCCACCCCCACCCCCAGCAGTGCAGGGGCAGCCTCCACCAGGCCCCCACTCATGTCTCCCTGCACCCCCAACCCCCAGCAGCGCAGGGCACCCTCCACCAGGCCCCCACTCATGTCTCCCACCACCCCCACCCCCCAGCAGTGCAGGGGCAGCCTCCACCAGGCCCCCACTCATGTCTCCCATCACCCCTACCCCCCAGCAGTGCAGGGGCACCCTCCACCAGGCCCCCAATCATGTCTCCCACCACCCCCACCCCCCAGCATCCAGGGGCAGCCTCCACCAGGCCCCCACTCATGTCCAAATCATGTCCCCCTGCATCCCCACCCCCCAGCATCCAGGGACACCCTCCACCAGGCCCCCACTCATGTCTCCCATCACCCCCACCCCTCAGCAGTGCACGGGCAACCTCCACCAGGCCCCCACTCATGTCCAACTCATGTCCCCCTGCACCCCCACCCACCAGCATCCAGGGGCACCCTCCACCAGGCCCCCACTCATGTCTCCCATCACCCCCACCCCCCAGCATCCAGGGGCACCCTCCACCAGGCCCCCACTCATGTCTCCCATCACCCCCACCCCCCAGCAGTGCAGGGCACCCTCCACCAGGCCCACACTCATGTCTCCCACCACCCCCACCCCCCAGCAGTGCAGGGGCAGCCTCCACCAGGACCCCACTCATGTCTCCCACCATCCCCACCCCCCAGCAGTGCAGGGGCAGCCTCCACCAGGCCCCGACTCGTGTCTCCCATCACCCCACCCCCATCAGTGCAGGGGCACCCTCCACCAGGCCCCCACTCATGTCCAACTCATGTCTCACTGCACCCCCACCCCCAGCATCCAGGGGCACCCTCCACCAGGCCCCCACTCATGTCCAACTCATGTCTCCCTGCACCCTCAACCCCCAGTAGTGCAGGGCACCCTCCACCAGGCCCCCACTCATGTCTCCCTGCACCCCCAACTCCCAGCAGTGGAGGGCACCCTCCACCAGGCCCCCACTCATGTCTCCCTGCACCCCAACCCCCAGCAGTGCAGGGGCAGCCTCCACCAGGCCCCCACTCATGTCTCCCATCACCCCCACCCCCCAAAATCCAGGGGCAGCCTCCACCAGGCCCCCACTCATGTCTCCCATCACCCCCACCCCCCAGCAGTGCAGGGGCAGCCTCCACCAGGCCCCCACTCATGTCTCCCATCACCCCCACCCCCCAGCATCCAGGGGCACCCTCCACCAGGCCCCCACTCATGTCTCCCACCCCTCCCACACCCCAGCAGTGCAGGGGCACCCTCCACCAGGCCCCCACTCATGTCTCCCATCACCCCCACCCCCCAGCAGTGCAGGGCACCCTCCACCAGGCCCCCACTCATGTCTCCCACCACCCCCACCCCCCAGCAGTGCAGGGGCAGCCTCCACCAGGCCTCCACTCATGTTTCCCATCACCCCACCCCCCAGCAATGCAGGGCACCCTCCACCAGGCCCCCACTCATGTCTTCCTCCACCCCCACCCCCAGCAGTGCAGGGGCAGCCTCCACCAGGCCCCCACTCATGTGTCCCTGCACCCCAACCCCCAGCAGTGCAGGGCACCCTACACTAGGCCCCCACTCATGTCTCCCACCACCCTCACCCCCCAGCAGTGCAGGGGCAGCCTCCACCAGGCCCCCACTCATTTCTCCCACTACCCCCACCCCCCAGCAGTGCAGGGGCAGCCTCCACCAGGCCCCCACTCATGTCTCCCATCACCCCCACCCCCAGAAGTGCAGGGGCACCCTCCACCAGGCCCCCACTCATGTCCAACTCATGTCTCCCTGCACCCCCACCCCCCAGCATCCAGGGGCACCCTCCACCAGGCCCCCACTCATGTCCAACTCATGTCTCCCTGCACCCCCAACCCCCAGCAGTGCAGGGGCAGCCTCCACCAGGCCCCCACTCATGTCTCCCACCACCCCCACCCCACAGCAGTGCAGGGGCAGCCTCCACCAGGCCCCCACTCATGTCTCCCATCACCCCCACCCCCCAGCAGTGCAGGGCCACCCTCCACTAGGCCCCCGTTCATGTCCAACTCATGTCTCCCTGCACCTCAACCCCCCAGCATCCAGGGGCACCCTCCACCAGGCCCCCACTCATGTCCAACACATGTCTCCCTGCACCCCCAACCCCCAGCAGTGCAGGGCACCCTCCACCAGGCCCCCACTCATGTCTCCCTGCACCCCCAACCCTCAGCAGTGCAGGGCACCCTCCACCAGGCCCCCACTCATGTCTCCCACCACCCCCACCCCCCAGCAGTGCAGGGGCAGCCTCCACCAGGCCCCCACTCATGTTTCCCATCACCCCCACCCCAGCAGTGCAGGGGCACCCTCCACCAGGCCCCCACTCATGTCTCCCAAGACCCCCACCCCCCAGCATCCAGGGGCACCCTCCACCAGGCCCCCACTCATGTCTCCCATCACCCCCACCCCCAGCAGTGCAGGGGCAGCCTCCACCAGGTCCCCACTCATGTCCAACTCATGTCCCCCTGCACCCCCACCCCCCAGCATCCAGGGGCACCCTCCACCAGGCCCCCACTCATGTCTCCCATCACCCCCACCCCTCAGCAGTGCAGGGGCAGCCTCCACCAGGCCCCCACTCATGTCCAACTCATGTCCCCCTGCACCCCCACCCACCAGCATCCAGGGGCACCCTCCACCAGGCCCCCACTCATGTCTCCCATCACCCCCACCCCCCAGCATCCAGGGGCACCCTCCACCAGGCCCCCACTCATGTCTCCCATCACCCCCACCCCCCAGCAGTGCAGGGCACCCTCCACCAGGCCCCCACTCATGTCTCCCACCACCCCCACCCCCCAGCAGTGCAGGGGCAGCCTCCACCAGGCCCCCACTCATGTCTCCCACCATCCCCACCCCCCAGCAGTGCAGGGGCAGCCTCCACCAGGCCCCCACTCATGTCTCCCACCACCCCCACCCCCCAGCAGTGCAGGGCACCCTCCGCCAGGCCCCCACTCATGTCTCCCACAACCCCCACCCCCCAGCAGTGCAGGAGCACCCTCCACCAGGCCCCCACTCATGTCTCCCATCACCTCCACCCCCCAGCAGTGCAGGGGCACCCTCCACCAGGCCCCCACTCATGTCCAACTCATGTCTCCCTGCACCCCAACCCCCCAGCAGTGCAGGGGCACCCTCCACCAGGCCCCCACTCATGTCCCCCTGCTCCCCCACCCCCCAGCATCCAGGGGTACCCTCCACCAGGCCCCCACTCATGTCTCACATCACCCCCACCACCCAGCAGTGCAGGGCACCCTCCAACAGGCCCCCACTCATGTCTCCCATCACCCCCACCCCCCAGCATCCAGGGACACCCTCCACCAGGCCCCCACTCATGTCCCCCAACCAACATGTCATCACAATCTAGATCTCTGGCCCTTATGGTCAGCCTCCAAATGCCAAACACCCACCCGAGTATTGCATCCACCCACTTAGAAATGGCAATAACATGATAGAACCCCAATTGCAAGTTTGGAAATAAACACATGTCCCTCACATACACCCAATGGGTGTCAGTGAATGTCAAAACACATATCATGATATGCATGAAACCAATGAGATGATACTACACATTGAAGTTTGAAGAAAAAATATGTATTAAAAGCAACATAAATTGAATCAAAAATAAACAAACAATAATGGAAATTTAAAAAAAAAAAAACAGCAGGTCCGTGAAATAATGCAAAACCGCAAATCATAATCCAAAGGAAAGGTGTCCAAAGTCACAGTCCACAAAAATAAATCCAATGGAAAATTAAAATCGAAAACCATTGCTCCATGGGTAAATCATAAAAAAAAATGAAAATCCAAAAGTTAACTATATACAGATAAACAATCCAGGGTCCTTGATCCCAACAGAAGAAATGAAACCTATCTAATAACACTACCTAAAAAAAGAAACTATATTAAAAAATGTGGCCCATTGTCCAAAAGGTCCAAAAAAAATGCAAAACCAAAGGAAACCTAACACTAACTACAGAACTATTGACAAGGGCAGCAGGCTAGTCCGACGGCTCACTCGGGATGTTCCGGGCCAGGGCATCATCGAACTCCTGCTCAATGTCCCGGAGGCGTTCCTCCTCCATGGCCCAGAGGGTCTGCAGGGCCGTCGCCATGTTTACCCCAAACTCCCTGCAGATTGCCTCAAGGCACTCGGCCCGCCTCAGGGCCCACCGCATGGAGTTCTCCGCCCTGATCATCGTGAGCCGTGCCTCTTCCGCCCGCTGCCGCTCCGCATCTATGGCGTGGCCCAACCGCTGCCACACGGAAGACACTTCCCGTCCTGGGTCCTCCTGCCCTCCGGCCGATGCCTGCCCCTCCGATGTCAAAGGCCCTGAGCCATCATGGCTCCCACCACGTTGCTGCTGCTGCTGTGCCTCTGCCTGTGCACTGCCTCCTGCTGCCTGCACATCCTCCGCTGGCTGGGGTGCAGTCGTTGATGTGGCCACCTCTGCTGGACGTCTGACTCCCGACTGTGGCAGGGATGCCTCCTCCACCAGCCTGGCCGCACCGTCAGAGGCAGCTCCACAGGGCACCCAGGTGACTAATGGGTGGGAAGATGGCACAGAGGACGACTGGCGCATAGGGGGTTCAGTTGAGGAGGGGGTCTGAGCAAGCCCCATCAAATGTAGGAATCCGGCCTGGGTGACCTGTCCCAGTAGGCCGACGCGGTCAACGAGCCATTCGAGATGAAGTGCAGTCTCCTCATGAAAAGACTGCAGGTCACCTCGCATGGCCCGTTGACGCAACGACACATCAGTCAGGACAGGCTCAACCCTGACCCGGATAGCCATGTCCGCAGGCAGAGGAAGGCCAGTTGTCGTGAACTCATCCCCTGCCTGAAAACGGGTCTGGACATAGGCATCCCTGCTGGTGCAAGATGATGCAGTGACAGGATCAGAGACAGGACTGCACACAGGCACCTCTGCGGCGACCTGTGCTGCCTCCTGTCCCTGGCCCTGCACTGCACCACTAGCACCAGTGGAATCCCCACCTCCAAACCCCGTCTCTGTTGCTTGCACGGCCTCCTCCTCCACCAAACCCCCCACCAACCAGGATGACTCTGTGCCATCTTCCCCCATTGGGCCCTGTGGGGTCCCAGCTGCCCCTTCTGCTGCCGAGGAGTCCAACTCCGACCTCCACCTCTTGGACCTCCCCCTGGCAGCTGCGGCCTGGGACGCGGCACCGGACTCCCCACTCCCCGACGAGATCACAACCTGGGAGGGGAGCCGGGCCTTGCGTCTGCGGCTGGCAGTGCGCTCCCCGCCGCTGTGCTCCACAGCACCTTCTTCGCCCTCTTCATCTGTTGACGCTGCAGACAGGGAGAAATAAAACACAGGCATCAGGGCACTGTACAATTGACACATACACACATGACAGTTGCACATGAGTGGCATTGGCAAACCTCAGACATGGCATCACAATTGGCAACACAAATGTCATTTCAACTCGCACACATGAGCCATACCACAGCCACATTGCAACTGCCAGCACCATCCATACACATACAACAGCATGAGCAGGCAAAGGTGAGCCAGACATCACATGCAACACAGGGAGTGCACTACACATGCACGCACACCACCACACTTGCATGCATGTGTACACATCAGCCAACTGTCGCAGTGTTTAGATGGGCATCCATGTCACATCTGCCAATCAGGCTTCCACATCCCGCTGTCACATGCATTCATGTTGCATCACTGTTGCACCCTTGTCAAATACACACACATGCACATGTACACAGTGCTGATACATGCAGCTGAAAACAACATACATGCGTGACATCACGAACATGCCTACTTACATACACATTCATCCAAACATGTGTGCCCACACAACTGCATTTGGCATGCAAGCCTACACACACAAGCACCATCCATGTCTCACACATGACAGCCCTCTCATGTGTTAGCCTCACTGCCCTGTACACCCCCACCCATACTCGGCCCCATACAAACAGATGTTCAACCGGCACACTACTGGCACATCACCACACGCACAGTTTACAATCATGATGCATGTACACTTACCGCTCGACTCCAGACGGGTCTGCCTCTCAAGGACCTGGACGTGGAGCACTGGGGATATGCATTCCAGGACCCTCAACTGATCTTCCGACAAGTGGCCCCGGCGCCCCTCAGCATCCGCTGCCTTCAAGAGGCGCCGGGCCTTGTTCAGGGTCCTGGACCTGAAGTCCTCCCAGCGCTTCTTGACATGTTGGAAGTTGCGGACTGCCACCCCCTCTGCGTTGATGGCAGTCACGATGTCCATCCAGATCCGAGTCCGTCCTTCCTTGTCGGCGCGCACACTTCCGAAGAGGGCATCATACTGCCCCAGGACTTGCTCCACCAGGACCCCAACTTACCTGGCACTGAAGCTGGTGGCCCTCTACCTCTCTGGCCGGGGGTTGTCAGTGGTGCCAGATGTTGCAGTGCCCGACATGACAACCCCAGAGGCAGGAGTGGGTGGGAAACTGGGTCCTGGGGCTGGGCTGTGGAGCGATGGAATCCCAGTCGGGAGTCTTCGGTTCCAGCAGGGGTGGTCACAGCAACAGCACCCCTGGCTGATGTGCAGGCAGCAAATGGCAGGGCACGTGGGCAGCAGGCAGTCAGGCAGCAGAAGATGGCAGGTGGGAGCCTGCTCGGGGCTCTGGGGGGCAGTAAATCGGCTTTCTAGGCAGGAGCGTGGTCTTCCGTGTGCTTACGCGTGGCCAGCTTGATACGGAGTGATTTGGCACGTGAAAATCCTGCACGTCTGCGTGTAATTCGAGGAAAGGCCCTTAGCGCGTAAGCGTGTCTGCACGCATACGCGATTTCATTGGCCCAAAGGCCCCCATGCGCAGCTATGACGTCACGTGCATGGCCGTAGAGAATGGCACGTGTAAAAAAAAAGATACACGTCCGAGTGTCAAAGCGTGTAATTGGTGGAAATGGCCTCATCGCGTATGCGCGTCTGTGACGTGTGTATAAAAGGTATGTGTAGAACGCCATTTCCTTGTACGTGCTTTTCGTGAAGAGCGAGTGGGTGAAATCTGTACTTCTTGTCGGTTCACACGCGATTTACTTCACAGCGTTTCAAGTTCGTACTCCCTGTTACCTCGGACAGCTTTTTCTCTTTTCCACTTTTTCCTGGGCCTGTTTCCTCAAACAGCGCTCCCTTCTACTGTTGTCCTGTCTCCTCAGACAGCGTACAATTCTTCTTTTGGCAGGTGCGTTGCCAACGCGCACATGCGCATATTTTTCATGCTTTTGTTCCTGGCAGACGGTGAGTCGCGCACAACGTATTTAACATCTGTGCTTGCCCCGTGTTTCGCATACCCCTTCAGAGGTCATTCTAGGTTGTGTGTGACACGCATACATTCATTCTTGAGTTTCTGGGTGCCACAGCGTAGTGCAGGTTTATTTTTCCACACACGTGGTCTAGGAGGGGTTGCGTGCACCTTACTTCCCTTTTTTGGGGTGCCTGTGGGTTGCGTGACCCGTCATCTTTCCCCAGGGGTGACATACAGCCTTGCTAGAGCACTAGGGTACGATTACCATCTGGTACCCAACCCCTTTGACCCCCAATTGCCCAGGACAACAGTTCACATCGACTCCCATACGCACAATAACATCAGTGCCATGGCTGGGAGGCGAACAAGCCGTAAGGGTGGCAAAGGTGGCCGAGCCCCAAGTGGTGGCCGTGGTGGATCCGGTAGGGGATGTGGCCATGACTTGCAGGGTGCCCCTAGCCCCCCATGTGTGGAGGAGCAGTCAGGGACACCCATGCCCCCCCCCCCGGTTGAGGGTAACATGGCTGACACCATCCATGCTCAGCCCTTGTTGGACCAGCGCACTGTGGAACCTGACCTGGCACAGGGTGACTCCATGGCTGACTTCCAGGTCAGCAGGTCTAGGCCACGTGCGCCGGTGCACGTTGGTGTCATCAGGCCACGTGGATCAGGGGCAGCTAGGTCATCTGCTGCCCCGCGTAGGCAGGCTGGGGAGGCTGCAGGGGCAGCTGCGACTCCATCCACCCCACCTCTCACACACCCAGCCAGGACAGTGTCGGTCCAAGTCCATCCTGCTGACATTCCCCCTGACACCATCACACTTGAGCTAATGCCTGCACCAACTCCCATGCTGAGTGTGCAATCCCACATTCCTAGTACAGAGTCCACAGGGGGCTCCTGCCCCTAGTGTCCAGAGCGGCGTAGGACACTCAGGATCCCCACCACCTTCCAAGCGGAAGAGGAAGAGTGCTCGTCCGGTAGAGGCTGATGCCCCAGACACGGCTACACAGTCCGGCCCGTCAAGGAAGCCCAGCTTCAATGAGGCCGAACTGAATGCACTTGTAGAGTATGTGTCCGCACATGACCGCGAAATGGTGATTGTTGCAGGATCCAAGACCACACCTGCACAACGTCAGGCACACTGTCAGACCATCGCGGACATCATACGTGCCCTTGGAATCGTGAGGTGCACAGCTACTGAATGCTACAAGCGCTGGAATGACCTGAAGCGCAGGGCAAATAATAAGCTGGCCTCAAGTCATGCCGCTACTCTAGTGACTGGAGGTGGGTCTCCAGCAGAGGACATAGAACTCACTCCACATGAGCAGGTTGCTGGGACCTACGTCACGGAGGAACAGATCCAAGGCGTGGGAGAACTGGCAGATTACGAGGCATTGTCCGGTGAGTGCACATGCATGTGTGTGTCATCCATGTGCATGGTGTGTGTGTGAGGGCTTCTGTTTGGGTGCCAGGTGAGGGTGTGTGTGCCTGAGTGATTTGGGTCACCCATGTGCCTCATCCAATACATTCTGTGCACCAGCATTTGGGTATAGCAGTATCCCTTCTGCCAACATTAAACATCCAGCCCAACACCACGCTAGTTGCCCTTGAAGTGTCATCTTGCCACAACATTGTTGCTTATTTTCCTCTCTTTATTGAGGCAGATTGTTTGCATGCCACCACTTTTACTAGGCATTTCTCAGTCTTATTGTCACATTTCTGACATGGCTATGGTACAGTGGACTGGCTTTGTTTCCTGGACATGATTTGTTTAGACATGTCCCTGTTCTATAGGACCATTTTGGACTGGCAGCTCCAGGTTAAACATTTGAACCATTTCAATGAAAAAATCAATTTCATGAGCAAACTAGACTGAATGAACAATTGGTGCCCTCCTCTCCCTCTTCACTTTATGGCTAGGGTACATGCCGTCTGTGTGATGGCATGTGTATTTGACCTGCCAATCACAGGCCAATGTGTGATGCCACTGCTAGGCAGCAATGTGTTCATCTTCCATCTTGGTGTCATCAATGTGTGCCATCTGCCTCCCCTTCACACGCAGTGACGGTGCATGCATGGGAGGGTTTTAGTCAGGTGGGACATGTGTCAATCAAGTACTGTTTCTGTAGCTTCTCAGCCCTAATTGTGTGCCATAGTGCTAATGCCTGTTTCCATTTGTTTTCTTTTATGTCTTTGTAGGGGATGACGCACTTGATACTGCTGGGGTTGTGGAGATGGTGCAGACCCAGGAGGGGTCTCAGGCCCGACTGACCACCAGTGAGGGACGTGGGCGGTGGTGGGTGAGAACCCACAACTGCTGCAGGTCGTGCTCTCAAGGGGTGTCTCTGGCTGCACCTCCCCCGAGCTGTATTCAGGTGTCGATTCGGATGATGAGACCTATGTGCCGTCGCAGGTGAGTGTTCCTGGGAGGGATTCTGTTCTGTCCGACCCACCTGCACCAGGGTTAGAACCCTCAATGGGGATGTCAGTGTTGGCAGGTACGCCTTTGGTGGTTACGGATGCAGGGTCACACTCCGCAAACATCTGATCCTGTTCCTGGGCCAGCAGATCAGAGGGGGAATGCAGTCCTGCAGCCTCAGGCAGTGTCGGCACAGCAAGGCGCAGTTCGCCTTGCCCCAGACAGGTGTGGTGCCCGCCGACGTGGTGGCCGTACGCCACCTGGCAATACCGCATGGGAGCAATCCATATACGGTATGGCAACCCAACAGGCAGCATCATCAGAGATGATGGCTCAGGCCATGGATAGGGTGGCCACTTCCATTGTCCCCCCCGAAAACCTGATGGAGCGACTACAGCAGGCAACAGACTCCATCTGCCAGTAACACAAGGAGGACATGTTGGCGTCCGACAGGGACAGGCGGGCGGCACTGGCGACTCTGCGGGAAGCCATTTCCATAGAGTCCCAGGGCCACAGGGAAGCCCTGAGGGTGGAACTCCTTCACCTCAGGACGACTCTTGTTGAGCTTGAGGCTTCAACAAACAGAAGGACAGAACAGCAGCTGGAGCGTCTCACACGTACGCTCTCAGCTGAGATGCAGGCAACTAGGGCGGAGGTCCGGGCATCCCATGTGTTGTTGCATGGGGATCTACGCACAATTATCCTCCAGAACGAGACCTTCCACACCCCCATGCTTGCTGCCATGGAGGGCCAGACTAGGGCTTTGCGTGGGCTGCCTCCCATAGTGCCACCACCTCCTGATGCAGCTGCAGAGGGTGAGGAGAGCGACAGCAGTGATTCTCTCACAATAGGGTAGCCGTGCAGGCCATGAGCCCATGGAGGTGTTTTTTTTCTCGCAAGATCCACACAGGTGGGTTTTGGTGTGCAACCTGTCCTCGGACCCCACTAATGTCAATTTTTTTTATTTTTTATTTTTTATTTATTTTTTTGGACAGTGTGTTGCCTTGTGTGGCTCCCGTGGGCATACGCTGTATTGTGGCTGGGCACATGCAGGCTTGTCATGAATTTGGTTCAGATGCTTGGGTTTGTGTGACACACACCCCTCCTGCTTCCCGTTTCCATGGGCTTGCAAAGGGTGTGCCCAAGTGACATTGACGTACATGGTGACATTGGACTCCCATTCGATGTGTGGGCAGTCTGTAGTCAATACTGTGTATACATTCATAGTGCATATTGTTGTTGTATTGTACACTGCATGGTGTATTGATATGTGCCTCTGCATCCATCTCATCCTGCTAATTTGCAGGTCCATTTCTCATGTCTTCACAAGGCGGTCCACCTTGGAACTGGAGTCCATGTTGTAAGCAGTGCACCTACACTCTTGCGTGGCGCTAACACTGTATACTTGGAAGTGTTCGAAGTGCTGGCATTATCAGGTAGTGAGGCTACCAATTTTTTAAGTCTGTAATGTCATGTTTAAGGTAGGTTGGAGGTTGTGTAGGTGATTGGTATTCTTGGTAAGTATTTGGTAATGTGTGTTGTAGGTCCTGCATTACTGTGAGCATTTCATGTGTGGCCATGTTTCCATTAGGGACACTGTAATTGGTGACACTTGGGGCATGTTGTGGGGATTAATTTGTTTGCTCTCACATTGCATGACATGCCATGATGTGTTGTGTGGCCGTGCCGGGGAGGGGTTGGGTGACATGGCACTGTTCTCATGTAGTATTTTGCGAGTGGGTATTCATTTCTGAAGCATGGAAGTGTGTCTTTTGATGACACTGCATTGGTGGTGTTTGTGTAGGTAGGGATGCACACATTCTGACACTTCCACATGAACAATCTCAGGCTGCTATGGTTCTGACAGTTGACTGTCCCTTTGTTCGTCATAATTGTCAGGTCGAGTCATCATTGCTTATCAGATGGTATGTGCCAGGGCTGTGTGCACTCCACAGGGGTGTGATTTCTATGTGAAGTAATTAGCCACCAGCTGCGTACGGGCTGCCTCACCCCGTGCCCTTTCCCCTCCCATGCACAGCGGGAGTGCATGTGGTTGGGGATGTGGGGGCACCACAATGTCCACAGCCAGGCCCCGGCGTGTTGCAACATTGTTCAGGACACTTGCTGCCACTATGATCCTGCACACTACTGGAGCCCCATATAACAGCTGCCCGCCAGAACGGTCAAGGGAGCGAAAGCGTGACTTGAGCACTCCGAATGTGCGCTCCACTATGCCCCGGGTTCCGAATTGGCATCATCATGTGGGTGCTCAGAGGGTAGGCACTGTCCCCTGGTGAGGAGGTGATGGGTATCATTAGTGGGGTAGTGACATAACTCTGCATCTGACATGCATGCATGTGCAGTGGCATTCATACTCATAAGGCAGCCATGTATCGCCATGCCGCCCAGCTTCTAGGTCCCGGCTTAGGGTAGACATTCGGTAAATGAAGCTGTCGTGGGTGGACCCTGGATAATTGGCATATACTGAGGTGATGATTCCCTTGGCATTACATACTACCTGCACGTTGATGGAATGCCAGTGCTTGCGGTTCCTATAGATGTGCTCAGATGCCCTGGGGGGACGTAGTGCCACATGGGTGCAGTCAATGGCACCTAGCACTTTGGGGAATTGTGCCACACCGTAGAAATCCACGGCGGCAGCCTGCCTTTCTGCAGGTGTCCTGGGCAGGTATATGTGCCTGCGGACTGATGGGCGTGCAGTGATGATGTTCAAGACCTGGTGTAGGCAGCGTGACTTCGTGGCCTGTGACACCCCACCCACTATGGCACTTGTCCACTGAAATGATCCTTTGGCCAAGAAGTGCAGTACATTAAGGACCTTCTCCAGGGGGCTGAGTGCTTGGGAGCACAGGGTGGGTGATGTGAGGTCATCCTCCCACTCACTGACCAGGTCCAGTATTATGTGTGGTGGAAACCTGTACCTCCCATACACCTGGTCATCAGGCATCCCAAAAAGGCTGGTTCTGGGAGTGAAAATTCGGGCCCTCACTATCCTCTTCCTCCTCCTTTGGTAACCCACGGCCACTGTTGCTAGGAACGGTATATTCATCCTGGCGTCTGAGCTTGTTTGTTTTATGCTGCGCGGGTCGACGTACGCCTGCTTCATGCTGGCGTACGTGTTTCAGGATTGGACCATTTATTTTTCGGCGCGTTGTAGGCGACCGTGTGAATCTTCCCAGCCACCCCAGGAATACACGTAAAATGCTCTCCCAGGCCCAGTCGCGAGTAAATATTCCCGCCCACCCCTGGAATACACGTACCCCACTCTCACAGGCCCAGTCGTGTGTGGAAGTTCAAGCGCACACTGAAATACACGTACCCTGCAAAATCGCGTGTGAAACTTCACACGCACCCCGAAATACACGTACCCAGGGCAATCGTGTGTGGAACTTCCCGCAAACCCCGTAATACACGTAGCCTGCTGGTATCGCGTGTTGAAGTTCACGCGGACCAATAATACACGTACCCTGATGGTATCGCATGGGAGACTACCCGCACACCCCAGGAATACACGTACCCAGGCAAATCGCACGGCTGGGGGTGGGGGTGCTGGGAGACATGTGTGGGGGCCTGGTGGAGGGTGCCCTGCACTGCTGGGGGGTGGGGGTGGTGGGAGACATGAGTGGGGGCCTGGTGGAGGGTGCCCCTGGATGCTGGGGAGTGGGGGTGCAGGGGGACATGTGTGGGGGCCTGGTGGAGGGTGCCCCTGGATGCTGGGGAGTGGTGGTGGTGGGAGACATGAGTGGGGGCCTGGTGGAGGGTGCCCCTGGATGCTATGGGGTGGGGGTACAGGGGGACATGAGTGGGGGGCTGGTGGAGGGTGCACTGCACTGCTGGGGGGTGGGGGGTGATGGGAGACATGAGTGGGGGCCTGGTGGAGGGTGCCCCTGGATGCTTGTGGGTGGGGGTGCAGGGGGACATGAGTGGGGGTCTGGTGGAGGGTGCCCTGCACTGCTGGGGGCTGGGGGTGCAGGGGGACATGTGTGGGGGCCTGGTTGAGGGTGCCCTGCACTGCTGGGGGGTTGGGGTGATGGGAGTCATGAGTTGGACATGAGTGGGGGCCTGGTGGACGCTGCCCCTGGATGCTAGGGGGTGGGGGTGGTGGGAGACATGAGTGGGGGCCTGGTGGAGGGTGCCCCTGGATGCTGGGGGGTGGGGGTGATGGGAGACATGAGTGGGGGCCTGGTAGAGGGTGCCCCTGGATGCTGGTGGGTGGGGGTGCAGGGGGACATGAGTTGGACATGAGTGGGGGCCTGGTGGAGGGTGCCCCTGCACTGCTGGGGGCTGGGGGTGTTGGGAGACATGAGAGGGGGCCTGGTGGAGGGTGCCCCTGGATGCTGGGGGTGGGGGTGATGGGAGACATGAGTGGGGGCCTGGTGGACGGTGCCCCTGGATGCTGGGGGGTGGGGGTGCAGGGGGACATGTGTGGGGGCCTGGTGGAGGGTGCCCTGCAATGCTGGGGGCTGGGGGTGGTGGGAGACATGAGTGGGGGCCTGGTGGAGGGTGCCCCTGGATGCTGGGGGGTGGGGGTGATGGGACACATGAGTGGGGGCCTGGTGGAGGGTGCCCCTGGATGCTGGGGGGTGGGGGTGCAGGGGGACATGTGTGGGGGCCTGGTGGAGGCTGCCCCTGGATGCTGGGGGGTGGAGTTGGTGGGAGACATGAGTGGGGGCCTCGTGGAGGGTGCCCCTGGATGCTGGGCGGTGGGGGTGGTGGGAGACATGAGTGGGGGCCTGGTGGAGGGTGCCCCTGGATGCTGGGGGGTGGGGGTGCAGGGGACATGTGTGGGGGCCTGGTGGAGGGTGCCCCTGCATGCTGGGGGATGGAGGTGGTGGGAGTCATGAGTCGGGGCTTGGTGGAGGGTGCCCCTGGATGCTGGTGGGTGGGGGTGCAGGGGGACATGAGTTGGACATGAGTGGGGGCCTGGTGGAGGGTGCCCTGCACTGCTGGGGGGTGGGGGTGGTGGGAGACATGAGTGGGGGCCTGGTGGAGGGTGCCCCTGGATGCTGGGGGGTGGGGGTGCAGGGGGACATGTGTGGGGGCCTGGTGGAGGGTGCCCCTGGATGCTGGGGGGTGGGGGTGGTGGGAGACATGAGTGGGGGCCTGGTGGAGGGTGCCCCTGGATGCTGGGGGGTGGGGGTGCAGGTGCAGGGGGACATCAGTGGGGGCTGGTGGAGGGTGCCCTGCACTGCTGGGGGGTGGGGGTGATGGGAGACATGAGTGGGGGCCTGGTGGAGGGTGCCCCTGGATGCTTGTGGGTGAGGGTGCAGGGGGACATGAGTGGGGGTCTGGTGGAGGGTGCCCTGCACTGCTGGGGGGTGGGGGTGCAGGGGGACATGTGTGGGTGCCTGGTGGAGGGTGCCCTGCACTGCTGGGGGGTGGGGGTGATGGGAGACATGAGTGGGGGCCTGGTGGAGAGTACCCCTGGATGCTGTGGGGTGGGGGTGATAGGACACATGAGTTGACATGAGTGGGGGCCTGGTGGAGGGTGCCCCTGGATGCTGGGGGGTGGGGTGCACGGGGACATGTGTGGGGGCTTGGTGGAGGGTGCCCCTGGATGCTGGGGTGTGGGGGTGCAGGGGGACATGAGATGGACATGAGTGGGGGCCTGGTGGAGGCTGCCCCTGCACTGCTGAGGGGTGGGGGTGATGGGAGACATGAGTGGAGGCCTGGTGGAGGGTGCCCCTGGATGCTGGGGGGTGGGGTGGTGGGAGACATGAGTGGGGGCCTGGTGGAGTGTGCCCCTGGATGCTGGGGGGTGCGGGTGCAGGGGGACATGTGTGGGGGCCTGGTGGAGGGTGCCCCTGGATGCTGGGGGGTGGGGGTGGTGGGGGACATGAGTGGGGACCTGGTGGAGGGTGCCCCTGGATGCTGGTGGGTGGGGGTGCAGGGGGACATGAGTGGGGGCCTGGTGGAGGTTGCCCGTGCACTGCTGGGGGGTGGGGGTGCTGGGAGACATGTGTTGGTGATCAGTAGTGCAAGGTGACATGTGGGTTGGCTGGGGGGCATGGCCAGGGTTGCCTCTGGGACATGAGCACGGGTGCAGGGTAGTCCCCTGTAGTGTGGGCTGCCTGCAGGGGCCATGGAGGGTGTAGAGGGAACACCTGGGAGGACCCACACGGCCAAATCACGTGTAGCATTCCCCGGCACCACCGAAATACATGTACCCTGCTGAAATCGCGTGTGAATCTTCCCGCGCACCTAGGAATACACGTACCCAGGCCAATCGCGTGTGGAACTTCCCGCGCACCCGAAGTGCACGTACCCAGGCCAATCGCGTGTGGAACTTCCCGCGCATCCAGAAGTACATGTACCCAGTCCAATCACGTGTGGAATTTCCCGCGCACCCCGAAACACACGTACCCAGGCTAATCGCGTGTGGAACTTCCCGTGCACCCCGAAGTACACGTACCCAGGCTAATCGCTTGTGGAACTTCCCGCGCACCCCGAAGTACATGTACCCAGGCCAATCGCATGTGGAACTTCCCGTGCACCCCGAATCACACGTACCCAGGCTAATCGCGTGTGGAACTTCACGCGCACCCCAAAGTACACGTACCCAGGCTAATCATGTGTGGAACTTCCCGCGCACCCCGCAGTACACGTACCCAGGCCAATGGCGTGTGGAACTTCCCGCACACCCAGAAACACACGCACACGCTATTTTTCACACAACGGGTGTCCGTGTTTGTCGGTACCCCTTTGCACCTCATTTGTCCTAGAGGGCCACTGTATGGACCATTCAACATGGCTGTATATGGGTGCTTTTTGTTAGCGCACATTTTGGCGCACATTTATTTCAGGCACATGGACGCTACCGCCTGCTTTCTTGTGGCGTACTTGTTTGGCCCTGTGCGCGTCTTTCACCGTGCGCTGGTTTGCCCTATTCGATTCCATAAATACGGGTTGTAGGCGAGCGTGTGGGCGTTCCGGGCACTTGCCTCCTGTACTTCCCCGTGACGCCCATATTTTCACGCGTTGTTCCCCATTCCGAGTGTTACGCCCCGTGTTCCGCCTGCTTTTGTGATGTGCACCGCGCTATGGGCGATTTCGCAGTGGCCTTGGCGCACGCTGTTGGATGACCTGTGCGCCTGCGATTTTCGCACTTGCACTGCGATTTTCGCACTTTTACTGCGAATCGCACGTTTTGGCACCTCTGCGCGGGAATTTTCGGCGCACATTAATTCCATGAATCGACCCCATAATGTTCACCTTCCTACCAAGAAGTATACAACTTTTTCTCTACAACTAATAACTTGCATTTGGTATGGCTACTAAACGACAATGCTCTCAGTTACAGACACTGAACACGATCTCCTTTTGCTTACAAAGACATGTAAGACATTTGCTTTGCAGCTGCTAACCAGTACTTGGTCTGGCAAATGAAAAGTGGTGCAGTCATTTACATCTATTGGCCCTCATTAGGACCCTGGCGTTAAGGGGTTAACGGCGGCGTAAAAAGGCTGCGGCGCAGTTAACCCCTTAACGCCTTACTAGGAAGTCCCTTCGCGGCTCCCGTCCTGAACGACTGGTCTTGACCAACCGTTAAAGTAGGGACCCGCAAAGGGACCTTGATGGCAATTACGGTACCGCAATTTGCGGTACCGTAATTGCTGCCTTCCCCATTCCCATTGAGCCCTATGGGGCAAAAATGGGAATGGGGAAGGGCCATGGAGAAAGGGGGAATTACCGCCCCGCCAACCTTGGAATGGGGTGGTAATTCCCCCTTTCACCATGGCGGACTCCGGCATGGACCATGGTGCTAATAGCACCATGGTTTAGCGCCGGAGTCCTAATGAGGGCCATTGAGTGTAATCTCATCAAGCCCATCAAGTATATAAGGGATTCCCTGTGTAACCAATATTTGCAATGGCAACTAAAAAACAGCACACTCATTTACAGATATTAAAAGCACTCTGTTGCTTCATACAAATTACATGGTTTGTTATACCCAATTTATCAATTTGTGATATGTTTTTAGTCTGGCGACTTTAAACACTGCCATAACTTATAGCCAATTAATATGATCTCTTCCTGGCTACCAATAACTAAAAGACTGTTTCTCTGCAACTACTAACTAGTTTTTGCTCGGGCCACTAATACGTGTCGTCACCTACGGAAATTGGATATAACATTCTTCGGCCCCCCACATTTTGTCTGCTGCTACTCAGTAGTATTTGGTACGGCCACTAAAACACATCACACTTAGTTACAGACATCTAAGATAAAATCCTCCTGCCTATCAAACATAGAAGACATTCAACTGCAGCTAGTATTTGTCATGCCCACTAAATACAATAAACTCAGTCACAAACTCGTACTGCATTCTTTCACCCCCAAAAATGCTAAAATGTGTTATTCATAACTTCAGAACTTGCAACAGGATTTTGGTCTATTCAATAAAAGATGGAACAGAAACGTACAGACAGTTATGATGCATTTAATGATGCATGTTAATGGAGCAATCCAATCAATAAAAGTGTATTCATTCATACAGACAGATTATATAATCTCTTCCTGCATACAAACAATTATAAGGCATGTTCTCTGTAACTGCTAACTAGTATTTGGTTTGGTCACTAAAAAGATGCCACAGTCGCTTACAGCCACTGATAAAAAAATACCTCTGCAATTACTAACTAGTATTTGGTGTGGTCACTAAATGTCAAGGCATTAAGGTAATGGCATTTGATGCACTCTGTTGCTCCAAATAAATTCCAAGATGTGTTCCCATCTTCACAGCTTGTGAAAAGTATTTCATTTTGCCTCTAAAAGACAGCAGTCACTTACATCCACTGACTATAATCTCCTCCTGATAAACAGGAATTACAGCACGTTTCCCTCTGCAATTACTGACTAGTATTTTGTAGTGCCATTAAAAGACAAGGCACTCAGGTAATGACACTAGATGCACCCTGTTGCCCCAAGAGAATTGCAGGATTTGATGATATTCTCAAATTCACAGTTAGTGTCTAAAGGACGGCGCAGTCACTTAAAGCCACAGCATATTATCTTCCACTGCCTATCAACAATTATATAACTTGTTCTCTGGAACTACGAAATAGCATAACCACTAAACCACAATACACTCAGTTACAGACACTGAGTATAGTTTCATCCTGCCCATGAAGAAATATAAAAATGTTCACCTGCGAATAGAATTTGGTATGCCCCAAAAAGATGGCACAGTAAACTATAAACAGTAGAGTCTAATTAATTTGCCAGTGTTCGCAAGAAAATTATGTGGTGTTCTTCTCTTGACTCAGCAAGAAAATACCACATACGTTTTTGTCATTCAAGGTGGCCACTGTATGTAGTAAAAGCAGCAGTAGTGGAAACATACAACCTATTCAATTTCACTCCCCTAACTGTCCATCAGCTAAATCATATTTTAATTTTCTACCTGTTTCTCATCTAAAGCCTTTTCTAATGTTCTACATCTCCCTCAACTCACCCCTCTTCCTTTTATTCCACGCTCTCATTTAAAGCCCTTTCCCTCAACCGCTCTAGCAACCTTCCTCATCCTCTGCCTGGCAAGACTGATCACGAAATCAAACTACACGTGCCTTATTCGCATCCTTTACTGAGAACCACCCGAATCACCTTGTCCAAACTCATGATAATCTCTGTAAGAACTCCATTCGTCAAAAGCGCACAATATGTGTATACTTTAGTTTATGTCTAAAGAGTTTCACTCAGGCTTACTTTTCACTGCAGTTTCCCTTTTCCAATGATTGAGAAATAAATAACAGGAAGCATTGCAACCGGGGAAAAAGAAGACTGCAGCCCACTCATACATTGGCACAGGATAGCCTGAGATCTTTGCATGGAAGGCTGTAAAATATATATATTTTTAAAAGTCACAAAGATAATGTATATGCTTATTAAGGGATTTGTAAAAGCACTCTATAGCATCTCCTGACTGCCTCAAATTGTAATTGGTTATTTATAACAAGCTTAATACCCAGAGGTTTCTAAGCGCAGACCCAGGGATTGAACCTGTGTGCTCTGTGCCATCTTGCTTCCAAGACAAGCGGGCGTGATGCCCCTGAGCTATCACCGCGAGACCCAAGCCCTTCTGTAGGGCATACACACTCAGGACAAAGGAAAGAAAAGATAAGTGCTGCACCATGGGTCTGCTGCGTGGTTGGCAGTATCTGCAAATTGTTTTCTGATAACATGTAACATTCTTATTGCATGCCACCTTAAGGTTGGGTGAACCACTACCGACTCAACACTTGACAATCAGAGAAGTGTGATGGAACTGGACTTAACGGGCCATGGCCAAGTGAAAACATAAAGGGAAACCAAAGCATAACTCTACAAGAAGTTTTATTTGACTAAAAACTGAACTCTTGTTTCCATGGTGATTTGCTTCTATCCAAGCTGTAAGGAAAAGAAAGCCAAGCATGTTGTGTTCAATAATTATATTTGAGAAAACTACTTGCTGGAACTCAAATGTGCATATTTCTATTTTCTAAACTCTGGTGAGTGACAGGCATTTCTTCTAGCCCCACTCCCCCACACGTCCTCGCCCCTCCCAGGACTCGCATCATATCAACTGTTCACATACACTCCCTTTCCTGTTACAGTAAGGCACTTCCTGCCAGAGGGGAAGCAGCGAGTGCCGCAGCAAGGAGGAATCTGAAACTCAAAAGCCTTTTATGCAAACCCGAGCGTCCTTGTCTTTCGGTTTCCGGAACCCTGAGTTAACCTGTATTTCCTGGTGGTAAAAGGAATGTCACTGATTGCTAAGTGTGGGAACTCCAGTTCATTCGCTTAGTGGTGGAATCTAAAATATGGTGCTCAGCAGAAATCGGGAGCAAAACGTAGCCTCAAGGATGTGGTCGACCTTAAAATACCCTGATTCACCCTGCCATGCCAACGCTATTTCATTTTATACAGCATTAATGTGACGATTTATAACATATTCTGGGAATGTGGGACCGGAAGTCTGCTAGACTTGACATTATAAAATCTAAAAAAGAAGGAACACGATGTTATGTGGTAACTCTCAGGATCGTAATGTCTGCTGTGAGCCTGCTCATCTGTGTCCCTCGCTGGAATGAGATAAACAAGACTCCATGACACGTATTCTGTGGAGGAAATGCCTCTTTTATTCAAGACAGGTCGTTTACAATAAATAGTCATAATTTATTTTCTTGTTATTTCAGATTACCAGTTTCTGATCCTGGTTTCTTTCTACCCTCCATACTTTCAGTAACGTCAGAAATGCTAACTTCCCTCAAAATGTCTGATGTCCAGAATTCTATAGTCAAAGACAACCTAGGCCACCTTGTTAATTGCTTTGCATCTTCTTTAGGCCCTTCTTTGCATCTCACTTCCCTGTGTAACAGTTGGAAAATGTCTACAAATACCCCTTCCATATCTTTTTTATTTGACTTTGTTAGATGCCTCCCCAATGGCTTCAGCATCACCATAAAGGACAATTTACCATCTTTCATTAGTATATTCTCATCGCCCCTGCTTGCCCCCTACATGGAGGCACCATTGGCCCATCTGTATCTTTGCCTGACAACGCCTCTAATTTCTCGGTGGCTATTCTGTCTCTTGCCACCCCCACCTCCATGGGTCTCACTCTCACAGTCAATTCCATATGCTGCCCGTTTTTGCTCCTTTTATACCTTAACGTTCAAGATATTGTGAACTCTTTTATCCTTCGCCTTTCAGCGCCAGTCCCATTTCCTCGCTGAAGCATCACCGGCTTTCCACCATGCCTTTGTCCACCTCTCTTTATTTTACTCCTACTCATGCTCGTTTCCGCCACACCAATTTTGAGCCACAGTCATACTTCCATGCCATCATTTTGAACCCCCACTTGCTCCACACACTTTCGCAAAACAGCTCTTATCTGCCATCCATGGACCACACTGAAAAAGTTCCTCTGGCTCAGATTCTCCTAGATCTTTTGCACAGAAGGCCCCACAAGGTGGACCACAATTTCTGTCCTCGCCCTCCCCTTCCCAAGGGGCTCCTGTTCTTTCAGTGTGTTCTTCCCTGTGGACATCCCACCACATCCTACTCCCTCTTGTTCCAAAATTGTTTGCCGCAATGGGGACCAGTCCAATCCTACCCTGCCTCCTCCAACTCCCTGTGCCACCCAACTTCACCATCAGATAGACCTGCATGGTGTCCCTTCCTGTCTCTGAAAATGAACACCTCCCTCCAGTCATCGGATGACTCTTTTATCAACACCCACACATTATTGTTCACAGCACCCTTTGCCGCATCCTTGCCCTTGACCTTTTCATCATTCTGTGGCAAACCTCTACATTGGATATTGACATCCTCAACATGATTCACCATTGAAGGTTGGTTTCCTGACCGCTCTCTCGACCATGCTGACCACATTAGTGCCCATGCGTGCAGAGTCTTCTGTTTCACTTGCCCAACCTCTCCTTCTATTAACACCCCTAGAGAAGTGCTCTATCCTTGCCTGTAATCTCTTCCCTTTCTCTTGGCTGCACCACCCATGAATTTTGTTGCAACATTCCCCACCTTTTGCATATCGTCGATTTCCATTAGCTGAATTTCCCCCACAACCCCTATCTCAGTTATTCAATCCAGAGCCAGGCAACTCTCATCCCTTCCTTTTGATGCCCTAAAAGGTCTCTAAACAACCGCAGTCATTGAAGCCTCCATTACATAGGCAGCATTACACCACCGCAGGACAGTCCCATTAGTTCATCCCATTTGAGTCCATCTCTAATGTCCACCATTCACTCTGGTGCTGGTCCTCTTACCCCAGGACCACAACCAGTGTTTTCAGTGTATACTGTTGTGCTTGCAGTCTCCATATTGTTTAGCCCTTGTGACCCCTGGGCTGTTTTGAGGAAACACAGGCAAACACAGCTGCCTAAACCTCAGAAGAACATTCCTCTTTCTAGGGTTTCCTTCTCTAAGTTTAATGTCCCCTTGTTGCACTTACAGCATTAACTTACCTACGTTTTCCAATATTACGAAGGCCGCTGTAATTTCCTCTTCATAGTGACCCTCGCTACCTGCCACCATCGCCATGTTGCCATGGGAAGAGGGAGGGCGTTTCAGCACTTCTTCCTATGGAGGGAGAGTGGCAAGGCGCCAGAATTAGACTTGCCAATCCACGACTCATGCACCCACGCCTCACTTAGTCGCTGTAATGTCTCCCTCGCAATGAACCCCCTGGGCTGAAGATGTTATTCTCTGCCCGTTGTGCATCTATTCCAAAATAAAAAGGGAAATGGATTATCATCTGTGTATTATTGTTTTCCAGGACTGAGGAACAAGGCAGATCTCCTCACAGAGGATTCATTCTCAGCTAATTAATACTCTGTTGCAGGGATTCTTTTATGGGTGCAGACAAGCAAAGATTATTCCCTTCAGAAACCCTACTTATATTAAGGGAGAGACACATTATTACGGCATGGACACCTCCATTAAACACAAGCAGCAATCTACACTGAGAAGGGAAAGTTTAACCATATTGTCTTTTGCTAACAGAACCTGAAAAAATGTTTGTAATTTAATTACATTTTTGCTACATACCTTAGATAACTCACATCTCATATTTAATTGCTATACAACACTAGAAACTAGTCAAGGAGCGTGAAACAAGGAAAACGAAAATCCGGGCATAAACAACGAATAGGGAAAAACGGAGCAAGAAATTGTGAGAGCAAAGCCAAGAATGCACTGATTGGCACAGCTCTACCACCTGCCGAAGGAGGCTAAAAGATCATTCTGGACGAGAAGTCCATGATTTCAACCCTTGTGGGGTCTTTGATGCTAGAGGGAAGAAAAGAATGTGTTTGACTTGCTGGCTGGACATTATTTTGCAGTACTTTTCAAAGCTGTTTTGCCGAGTTGCGTGTGTCATAATGGGAACACCCACTGAAACTACAGAGATTCCCTCAGTCGTATGAAGGCCCCTTATATATGGAGACACTTGCTGAGTATGTCTACTGGTATATTAGGCACCTCTGGTGATACCCGATTTTGTTGAACCACAAACATTGCTAAAATCCCACTGTTTGTGGTATTGCTTCCATTTAACCACTAAAGGGATCTTTTTTTTAATGAAATCCCTATTTGCATGCAGGGGGCCGCCCATGCTTGCACTGATGTGAAGCTGGTTCTTCAGCATGCAATGTTCATCACTCTAAAAACAGAGTGGAAAAGAGAAGAGTAAAACAAGTCATAATCGCCTTTACTTGTCAGGTTTACTCTCCGCTTTAAGAGAAGTAAAGGCAGGCTTTTATAACAGATTCCAGTGGAATCCGCCTGCTGTTGTAACGGTTTATTGAGAACTCACTCTCAACAGGGAGAGTTCCTTCCCTCCCCACCAAACTGTTTAACAGATTCTTTTAATCAGCCCTACTTCAGACGTATATCATGCCTCTTGGATTCCTCCGCCTAAGATACCAATGAGCCAAGAACCAGGCCAGTTTAAAGGAAATATATTTGTAGTTATTTAAATTAAAAGTAATAGAAATCAAACTGAACTACACGCGCTTCCTTCTTTGTGGCTCACCAATAAATTCTTGTGACTCAAGTCAATTAAACGCATTAGTTTTTAAAAAAGACACATATCACAATGCTTTAATTTTTACACATTTCACTTCCAGAAATAATTAAATTGATCAATAACCCAAAAAAATCTGAATGTATTGTTGTGCAATTTTGAATTTCCTGTGTGCTTAAAAGGGTAGCAATAGGGTTTCAAATGTCAGATTTTTGCAAAAAATCCAGTTATGTGGCAAAACTTTATAATTCTACTGATAACTACCATAATATTTTCTGATTCCGCTAATCATGGGGAATTAAATAAGATGAGAGCCAGGTCCACACCATTTTTCACGGCCATGTGCACTTTTCTGCCCTTTCCACAGAAAGTATAACAATGTGTACCTTATTACCCATATTCCCAGTTTCACTCTTCACCCGTTTACAAACTCTCACATTTGCAACATTTTCAGATCAGCCAGAAACACATTTTAGATGGCCATTACAGTTCCCTGAGTCACAGGTGGGTGGAGTTTGTATCTGCAAAATCACCTGCAAATTAACTAACAAATGGTACATAAATTAAGAAAATCTGACTTATGGTTTCTGGGAAAAAGGCCTAAGTTATAATAGTCCTTTCAAATTAATTGTAAATCTTGAAGTGGGACAAATCACAACTATCCTGCCTTCAGGACATATGGTCTCACTGGGTCTGCCTGTAAGCCAAGTTTTTATTATTCTCTTTGTATTTGCAGCTAGCTGTTTGAAGTTGGTTCCCTGTTTGAAGAAGTATCGCCCAGTCTTCACACCTTTTAGTCATGCTCCAGCCAAGGGGAACTTGTCCTGCAGTAACTGCCTTCAGAGCCAGCCAGTCTGGGAACACTGGGCTTTCCACACCTTTAGCAGGACACACTTCATTGCAGTTGTATTTAGATGGGAGATGTCACTTTTCAGTGAGGGAGTTTGTGGTGACGTGTCCAACAGTCATCAAAAGGGTTTGTGTAGAGACACTTTTGCATCAAAACAAAGTGGCTTTTGAAATGTCAATGGCATTTTGTATGCGAAACATAATACACATTACTTTTGGTCAACACGCACCATATCTTTTTCCCTGACATTTTTCCTGTTAGCAGTGGTATATTTTCACATTGAAACTGCAGATACACATGTCAAGCCGTTTCTGGGGTCAGTGTTTAAAAATCAGACTTTTCGGGTGAAAGGATCCTTCTGTTTTCACTTGCAGCCACAAGCAAAGCGGTTTTTGTGTCAGTGTTGAATAATCCTGCTTTTCATGTGAAAGGGGCTTGTCTTTGGGGCCTTTGAATGCACGCCACAAGCATGACTGTTCTTCCATGACTCTATGGTGGGAAAGTGCAGGGCAGAGTGGGGTTTCATTAGGTGCAATATCCTTCATTAGGGAGTGGGCACTCCAGCCTCCTCTTCCATCTTTGGGTTGGAGGGTGTGCAAAGCGCCCCCGTTCTTCCTTCATTACGGAGTGGGTACTCCAGCCTCCCCTTCCCTCTTTGAGTTGAGGGTGTGGCACGGAACCCCCTTTCATCCTTTTTTTCCAGGGTCCCTGGGCTTCTCAACGGACTCCCCTCTCACATCTAGGATTGGATTTGAGGAGGTTAGTTCTCTAAAAATGGAGAAAAAAAGAGTTTCAGTGCTTTTTACACACATATTTGCCCAGAAGATTTGCATGCAATGGTCAACAACAACAAGAGGATACAGGTATAAACAAACATGTTCACCATTTCACAAAACATATTTTATATATTTTCTTCTTTTTGCCAGTGGGCACCAAGTTAATTACCCTGTGTTATATATACATTTGTTTTAGTTTCCATACAATTTTTCATCCTTCCTTTTTATTCATCAGAGGGTTCCTCTGCTCGACTTTCATTTGGCTCTACAATCAGTTGTAAAGCGTGTCTGGGATGACAGCTTTTCAACTGATTGATGTGGACCCATTTTTCTTCTGTCTGTTCTCCTTTTTCAATGCAGATCTTGTAGGCAACAGGTGATGGCACCATGACAAAATGGGAGGATTTTCGGCTCCTTGGCCTGATTCCTTTGAAAATTGTACAATTAAACCTTGTGCCCTACTTCATACTCTTTCTTTGTGGTCTTTAGATCATAATAGGTCTTCATTCCATCAGCCGACTTGTCTAAGCTGCGCTGTGCATACGCAAAAGCATGCTGGAGGTGCTTCCTTAAATTTTCAATTTACACATGAGTAGTGGATGCATTTATCAGTGTCTGCTCCTAATTCGTCTAAAGCAGATTTTTCGTCCAGTCATGAGCTCAAATAGAGACATCTTTGTTGCAGAAGATGGTGTAGACCTAATAGGCATCAGGACAAGCGATAATCCGATGTCCAAACTGGGTCCAGAGTCTGCCGCAAACTTCTTTAAGATACTCACAATTGTTTTGTTGTATCTCTCTAACCCCACCCCCACTTGGGGCCAGGTGGTAGGCAGTGTGGAGTTTTCTTTTTACACCTGAAATCTCCTACATCTTCTACATCACCTCACTGGTAAAATGGCTTCCTTGGTCTGACTCAATACTTTGTTGAACACCAACACGAGAGAAGATGTGATTGATCATTAGTGCATCAGCTGTCTCTGCCTTACAATTCGGGGCTCGGAGACATTGTACCCACATTGTGAACAAGCGTTTCACAGTCAACATGTACTTGTTTCCTCTAGTGGAGCAATTCTCTGGCCAGATGAAATCAACTTGCAGATCTGACCAAGGCAGTGTAATTCCCCTATCTTGTAGCGGTGCTGTGTGTGTGAGTGAACTGGGTTGAAATTGAGCACACAGAAGGCACACCTTTAGGTAAGCATTGAGATTCTGGCCCATGTGTGGCAACCATTCGCAATATTTCTAATGTTGTGCGAAACCCCCTTTGACCAGCAGGGACCGCGTCATGGGCGTGATTCAACATCAGGCTTCGGAATGAGGTAGGTACCACCCACTGGCCAGTGACAGATAGGTCTCTCCTTACCAGCAAACTGTCTTGGATTCGGAACATCTTGGAAAACTTCATCAACACCTGCCTATCTTCTTTACAGGTGTATTCTGACTTTGTCAAAGGAAAGCTCCCAAGGTCTTCAAGGTATTCCTCAATGTGTCGATAACATTTCCCAATGATTGGGTCCTCTTTCTGTGCAGTGATCAAATATGCATCTGGGGTTTCTTTACTCCACCGGGCTGTTGAGAGTTTGCTATTAGCATGAGTTTGTGACCTGTGACAGCAGAAACTTGGATATCCCGCAGCAGGGATTATGGTTCTATGAAATCCTGCTGCAGAGCTCCGGTTTTAACCAGCTAGTCAGCCAGGTCATTCTCAGTCTTATCTGGCCCCTTTATTTTGGAATGACCCCTATTCTCTTCCAATAGATGGTCATTGGAGGTCACCAGATGGTCGATTGAGTCGATCAGTTTTGCATGCTTTAGGGGTTTGTTGTTGGCACAAAGCATTCCTTGATTCTTTCAGTTAATCAGGTGCTCCCCAAACCCATTCCTGACACAATCAGAGTCAGTGAGTATGAACAGTTCATTGAGTTAGTGGTGCACTGCAGTGAGCATGGCTTGATAAACATCCATCAACTCTCTAAACTGACTACTTTGGGGTCCTATTTTAAAACCAGCAGAGGGTTTTTTCCCCGTTGTTATCAACATGGTAGGTTCACCCATCCACATAAACTGTGGGTATCTGCTGACACGTGTGTCGTTCATAGACCTTGTGTGGGGAAGTTAAGTACGCCTCCATGTTGTTGTTGGAAATTATACTTTGGTCCTCAAGACAGTTTTCTTGAACACACTCCTGTAAGTCTGCCAACCCTTGTGGTAGTGGAATCTTCTTGTTTTGGCCATTTCTGACCTCCACAGGAAATCCTTGCATGGACAGAATTCAGGAAGTAATTCAGGAATTACTAACTTTCTCCACCTGGATTCTGTCACTTTGGAGGTGTTGCAATGGTTGGTGAGGAGTCTCGACAATGATGTGCTCCCCCTATATGAATGAATAGTATTTTATTAGCACCCACAATGTTGCCAGGAGTGCCTTCTTGCAGTCATCAAATATTTCCTTTACTGAGGACAAATGCTTGGTCACGTAGATGAATTTGTTGACCTTGTTGAACTTTTGATACAACACTGCGGGTAGGCAAGTATCTGAGAACCCCGTCTCCAAGAATAACTCCTTGTTCTTTATTGGGTAAGCCAAACAAGGAGCCTGGAAAAGGCTTATTTTCATTTGTTTAACTGCCTCAGATTGTTCCAGACCCCACTCCCACTTGACTCCGGCCTTTGATAAATGTACCAAGAGTCGAATGACCACTGCGCAGTCTTCAATGAACATCTGACTATGATTAGTGAGTCCAAGAAGGCTTCTTAATTCTTGCAGAGTAGTAAAGCTCTCTTGGACAAAATTCCCACCCCCCAAAATAAAAACCAAAACTAAGCAAAACTGTCTACAGACAGATAAGCTACTGAATACCCCCATAACTGTAATCACTCAGGCCACTTCTAACATGAAACATTTCAGCTTCTCTCCACTCACCATTGCTGAAGTTGAATGCATCATTAATAAAATTAAACCTTCCAACTGTCAAGGTGACTCGTGCACAGGCCCCATTATCAAGGAGGCCTCCCACGATCTAGCCCCATTCATTACTGCCTTTAGAAACTCCTCCTTCAAAACAGGCATAGTCCTGGACAACCTTAAGGACGCCTGGGTCATCCCCCTGCTTAAAAAACCTTCCCTTGATCCCAGCCTACCTACCAACTATAGGACCATCACCACCGTCGCATTCATGGTCAGAATACTGGACCGTGCCGCTGACCTCCAGATCCAGGACTATCTGGAAGTCAACAATCTTCTTGGCTTAAGGTAATCTGGTTTCCGGCCTAGGCATGGGACGGAAACCACCCTCATTGACCTAAAAACACAGATTGAGGTACTGAAAGACAATGGGAAATTAGCCTTGCTATTACTACTTGACCTCTCAGCAGCCTTTGATTTGGTAAATCACCAAATCCTTTGCCAGCACCTCATATCACACTGCCACGGCCTGGATCAGATCCTTCTTAAGATATGTGGGTTTTTTCTCCATCAGCATCTGCTGAGCCTGCTCCCATTAACTGTGGTGTACCTCAAGGAGGAGTGTGTCACCAACACTTTATAATGTGCTCACCAAACCTTTGTTTGATATTCTTGACTATCTGGGTGTCTCTTACACTAACTATGCCGACGACACCCATATACTCATCCCCATCACAGGTGATTATGCAGTGGACACTAAAGCCTTGAATGACGTCTACATGGTCATTCAGGCATGGATTGCAAAACATGAGCTTTGCCCTAATAACAACAAGATGGAACTCCTTATTCTGGGTTCACACCAACGTCTTAAAAAACGTGACCCTTACTTCAAGTCGTTCATCATTGATGGCAATGTCATTAAGGTCTCTAATGATACTAAAAATGTAGGAATTTACCTGGACTCTACACTATCATTGTGCAGACAAACCAATGCTGTCAGCTCAGCAACTACCTATACTTGCAAATGTATCACTGCTTGTAGACCATTCTTGACTACTCCCAAGTGTACCATCCTGGCTAGAACACTCGTCATGTCCAAAATAGACTATTGTAGCGTCCTTTATCTAGGGACTAGTCAATCCAACCTCAACAAACTGCAAGTCATTCAGAATAATGCCATCAGAGCAGCATTAAACATACCTAGAAACCAGCACATCTCTAACCACAGGCGCAATTTACATTGGCTGCTTGTTAAGCATAGAATCTCCTTGAAAACACTTGCCCTGACTCACAGTGCCTGAGCAACCAGGCCGCCATCTACTTAGCCAAGCGACTCACTCCCCATACCTCCACTCGGCCCATGTGAGTGGCCCAAGCCCATAGTTTATCCCTTTCTAGGTTTAAACTACAAAAAGCTGGCGGTGCTAGCTTCCCGGTTTTGGCCTCTAACCTTTGGAACACCCTTCCCAATGCTGTCAGAGCTGAGCCTTCCTTCCAATCCTTTAAGAGAAAAACCAAAGTGTGGCTCTCAGCACAAAACATATGAGATACTTGACGGTATACTATGGATACTGTCACTCTGCCATTCACCTTAGCACTCTACTATATAGTTCACTGGTATATAACACCTGTAATTCTCTTCACATTTATCTCTTGCACACTGTTAACTTATATTCTTGTGCCTATACTCTTGTGTGATCCTCTTATATTTGTTACACTCTTAATTGCCAGAGGAACTGCTTGTATATCCCTCCTGCTTGTAACATGCTTTTTTGCTTTATAGTGTATATATTTTTTGTCTTACCATAGTCCTACCCGTATGTTACTGTAAGCTGGTAAAGTCTGACATTTTTCCATGTATGTAATCATAATCTTGCCTCCTTAAGATATTTATTTTTTATTTATTTAAATGTATTTATTTATTTAAATTTATATAGCGCGCAAGTAACCCATGGGCATTGAGGCACCCAGTTGCCCTAGGTCCCGGTGCCCTAGGTCCCGGTGCACTATATAAGTAAACAAAATACAAATACAAAAAAATACACATAAGAGTCTTTTAATTTCAATAAGGCTTCCACCTTCTTCGCCTGTGGATTCAGACCTCCAGGGGCGATCTCATGTCCTAAGAAGTTAAGTCAGGTCTTACACCACTGTGCCTTCTGAAAGGACAGTTTTGTTCTGGCTTTCTGCAACTTAGTTAGAACATAGCAGATTTCTGCTATATGTTCCTCCACAGTTGTGCTCTTGATCAAAACATCATCCACATAGAGCAGGTTTGGCCTTTCGCCCAAATCAGGCATGGCCTTATGTAGGAAGATGTTGAACTCATCGCCGGAGTTTATGTATATAAAGGGAATTCAGGTCCATGTGTACTGCTGCGCCCCGAAGGCAAAGGCAAGCTTGTACTGACCTTCCTTACTCACGGGTACTGCCCAGTAACCGTTGGTCAGGTCAATGGAATTGGATCTGGGCCAGTCCCTGATCGATGTAGGGAAGGGGCCATCTTGATATGTAGACCCGTTTGTTCAACTCCCTCAGGTCTGCACATAGTATCGAGTGCCCATTTGGTTTGAGCATCCCCAGTACTGGGTTGTTGCAGGTTTTCTAAATTGTTAATAATATCTGTCAGTGACTCCATGGACGCGAGAGGTAACTGGAATTGTTTCATAAATACTGGAGCCATGTCGGGGTCCGTGGGAACGGTGCTTGAATAAATGGATGTGCGTCCACAGTCATATGAGTCCACTGAAAAGATATCTTGGAATTCTAGGAAGACCTGTTTTAGCTTTTTGTCTTTGCTCATCGGCCCCACAGGCATCAGCAATATTGATCCTTTTCTTGAACATGGGCTTGAATCCTGGAAAGACCTCAGGCATTGCAATGTCAACTGTATCCTCTAGTTGGGTGGAGAGATCTATTTTGACAATGTTGACCTGGACAGGGATTCAAGCGAGTGGTCCTTGACTCTGAACACTACCTCTTCGCTCCTAATGCCACAGGTCGCCTATTCCACACTGTAGGGGCAGGAAGAGTACACCATGAAATTCCTCCATGCCTAAAATATTTTCTGGAGGAATACCGTTGCTGAGGTTAAAACAGTCATTTGCGATTGGTCCGTTGAATTAATTGCCTAAATCAATCAAATAATGTTGGGCATCAACCACCATTCCAATAAAGATGTCTGCGCCCAAAGTGGTACTTCAAGAGTTGCTATTATCCACCAATATTCGAATGGTGTCATGTTCTAGGTAGATTAGAGGTGTCGGATTTGAAATACAAACCTTGGGAATTTAGATTTATATAAGCGTGTTTGAGGTTTTGTCCTCGCTTCATTTTGAGACGGAGAGTAAATTGTTGCACCTTCCCTGGGATGGTAACCTCTTCTCGCACTTGAGCTTCAACTGCATAAGGCAACAATTGAGCTGACGGAATGCTTTTTCAATGTTGTCAAAGCCCATGCGATTACCACCAGTCAGGACCAGGCTCTATTTTTAATTAAGTCCACATATAAGGCGGAAAGGACATCTCTCACCACCCAACAATCATGCTCTATGCTTTTGTCACCAACTGATATTTTTAGCATGCACCTGCTAGGCATTGATCAACGTTCTGAGAATGTAGAGTTCCATTTCAAGAATAACCAAGTCGCAGACATCACTGTCATCTTTGTAGGAGAACAAATTAACCTCCCTCCCAGTTTAAGTGGCAAATAACACTGGAAGGGAACAGCATAACATTTTACACCAGTCCAAAATCAGAAGAAACATTGAATCCCGTAAAACCAGACAAGAAAGAACCCGCTCAAAATCTGAAGAACTACCCTATAAAATAAAAAATAAGTACCAATTATGTAAGCCTGAATCGTTGTTTACAGTCAATCAGAGGTGATAACCTCCTCAGGAGATCATTCCCCAATAAACAAGATGTGACGTTCAATTTTTATGTCCAGATCCGCAGTCCCTTTAACAGATATATCATTTCCATTTAAATGTTGGAGTTGTCCAGGAAGTGGTGTGAGTGGAATTTGGTGCCCCCCGTCCTAAGTTTAGATGGTCAAAGGCCTTTTTGGACAGGAGGGTGGCTTGGGATCAAGTATCCACCACAGCTGATAATTCACACTGACCCTGCACCTTTGCTGATGCATACATTTGGCCTTCTTTCTCCACCAGGGTGCAAAGAAAGTGTGAGTTATTTGACAGCCCAGGGGTAATTTTCTTAGTATTGAATTTCAGCACTGTGTGATCTTGGGCAATATTCTGTGTTGGAGATTGGGAATCTGTAAAAAAGAACTTTGCAACTCAAAATGGGGAATCCTCCTTTTCCCCAGCTCCTTGACTGTCCACCTTTACCTGGTGACAGTTCTCAGAACCTGTTTGGAGAAAGGACACCCCCTCTGTTTTCATTCCATCTTCCTCACATTTTTGGGGTTGAAAAGTTTCTGGTTCTGAGTTGGTCTCCATACTTACCCTGTCCCATTCAGGGTCTTTTGGGACCCATTTTTCTTTGGGAGGGATACCCTCATTTTTTAAAGCGAAGGTCTACTTACCTGAATCCTCCAAGGATTCTTCTCTTTCAAAGGGAATACTCTGGAGTGCCTCTACAAAGTGGGTTCTTCTTTGGCCTCTCCTACTTACCCTTTGCTCTTTGGGTAGTAGCATTTTGGGAGTAGAAGTGACTCTTTCAGGCTGAGCGGTTTTTAGGAGTTATGTTTGGGTGAGAAAGGAAGCTTCCTCTAGGGCTTTGTATCTCTCCTCCACCCGGCCCCCCTCCTCAGGAACCTGTGGTTTGTCGGAGGTTTCCTCCCGTCATTTCCCCCCCTGTGGCATCAGACCTGGGTGTTGGGAAATTCTGGGAAGCAGGGTTAGGTTGAGAGTTGGACTGAGCCCTCAGCATGCACCCCAGATCATCAGTCAGTTGCTGGGCCTGTTGCTACAGTTGCAAGACATTGCGAGACCTTGTCTGGGTGGTAGGGAGGCCTCAAGTCATACCTCTGCTGCTCCCGAAAAGGGTAACTGTCCCTTCTCCCAGAGTAGCTCAGGTTCTGGAAATTCCCCCCCATAATTTTCCATCCTGAATCTCCCTTCTCCTGGGTTCAGGGATCTATTGTCCTGGAACCGGGGAGAGACAATGATTGTTTTGGAAGTTCTGATTTGGGAGATTTCTGGGGCAACAGTTCCAATTGGGGGGTGGAGTGATACTTGGAGTTTTCCGTTATCCCACTGGTAATTTCCCATGGGATACTGGCAAACTGAACCTACCATTACCGGTCTCTGAAATCCTGGAATTTCTGGGATATTGCAGGTGCCGGCAACTGCAGTAAGTCTCCATTCCATGGAGTCCCATAGGAGGTCATAGCAATTTTCCGAGACTGGCAAAATTGTAATGACCCCCAGTGTTTTGAAATAAGGTGAATAGTTATGCAATTATATTTTTGGGCAGCCAAAATATTAGTTATGGAATGAAAAACTCACTTCACTGAGGATGGACAACCAACCAGGCATGGGCCCTTTCTTTATGGGGCAGAGCCAATAACTTGACTACCATCGTAAAAGCAGGAGGAGTAGATAACGGCTTGGCCCTTATCGGAGTGAAGTGTTTGCTTGCTGTGAAATGTGTGCATCTTTGGTGAATTGGTTTTCTTTAGTCAATAGGTATGATGTATTCATAGTTGGGTTCTTCAACCTGTAGACAAGACATTCACTGATTTTCCACTTTTTGTTGATTGAACCTCATCACATGAACGTACAAATGACTTACAGTTCATTTAAATCTAACTATAGTTATAATGTTAAGTTATGCTATTGGGTCTCACATATCGTGACAGTAGCCATTTTTAAGTCCACATAGTGCTTTAGTACCCTCAAAGGAGATTGGGTTGGGTTCAGTTTGTGTAATCAGTAAGTAAACGTAAAGGGGGAGGTCAATGTAGTTGCCTCAGTTGACGTATGCAGATCTGTATAAAGTCTGGTGATTTTTTTGAGTAAGCTTCGAGGTATGTGAGGTGTGATGTAGAGTCAGAATGTGGAAAAGGATGTTTGGCACCGAATGCTTCAGTGACATGCTTGGCATGGAGTGATTTGGTTATTGGTGGGAGGCAGAAAGGTTCACGGTTAGTATTGGCTTTAGCAAGACAATGACATGGGGTGCATGGGCACGTTTCCTCTATCTGATCCACCAAAGCATAATACATGGTATTGGCTAAGACAACTGCTGAATAGTAACATTGAGCCCATGTATATATTGTGACATGTCATAATATTGCAGGCAGAATAACATGCCAGATCACCTCTATTTAGTAGACTATCCCTAACAGAACTTGTCAGAATTGATCATTCTACGGATGAAATGTGATGTGTGCATTAATATATCATTGCATGCAGAAGAGCATAACACACCAGTAGAATACAGTAGACTAGCCATTACCTGAGGTTGAGTTGCTAGGGCATGCTGTGTGCTTTGCAGCATTGTGCTACCACCCTATTAAAGAGTTTCCTGGCCAAATGGCCACATGACCAAGCATTGCAGGCAAACAGTTCATGTCCTGGCACAGTGTTTAATGACATAATGGGACATAGCTGGCATAGGTGATGCAAACATTTCTTCAAGGTGATGGAAGAATATGTAATGCCTCCCACCTAGTCAGAAAGAGCATGGTGCCATTCCATAACAGGTTCATGTTATGTGAAACGGTGAAAATATATGGCACACATGTGGGAGTGTATGTGGGATTAATACTAGATAAAAGCACCAGGTCCTTGGGAAAGGGAAGAATAAGAACAGCATGAATGCATTTAGGAGTAGGGTGGTCTTGGGGTCATCTGGGCCAATCTGAGCCTGAAAGCAGAGTTGGCCCATTGCGAAGCATTGATTAGGAAAGTACTTCTGAGAGCAAAGGACCATGAACGGTTTGCTGTGAGGTACTGGCGAGTATTTATCCCCACCAAGCAAGCAAGTAGCTGCTTGCTGAACCAAGTCGGATACGGCAGTGCTAGCATGTAACAACTACTGCAGGATATTTGGCAGGAAGGGACATACAAAAAAGGGCAGCGAGTCTGTCGTGTGGGAATAATGATATTTCCAGCTACAGGCGGTTCTCCTCATAAATAGCAATGTGGGAGGGGTGGATATAACGGCATACATCATGCAGTAAAAACGCAACCCCACCTGCTGTGCTCTAAGTTTGCTTCATCCAAGTAATTGAGTGTGGGCAGAAGGGGCATGATTAGCTAAGCTAAGCATGAGGTGTCAGCTAATCATGTTCAAGATTGAAGCAGCCAAAGGGTGACGTATGCCAATATGAGGTCATATTTGTCTTGGGCATGAGCCGCGGCGGAGCGGAAGCAGATGCATGTCATTGACCAGATTTTTTGGGGCTGTGTGCAGTTGTTTATTGTGAAGAGGTTTGAAACTTTCTTGTGGCGGGTGGCCTGGCAAAAGATGGTGGCATGCAAAATAACAGAAGGGCTCAATGGAAGAGTCAGAGCAATGGCGGGGATGTGTGTGTTGGAGCTCATACACGTGGCCATACTGAGCCCAACGTGTTTCAAAATGGGAGCCTGGGCTGTTCTGCTCATGCGTATTCCTTCTGCGGATAACCTGAACTGAGTGCCGGGGTGTTTAAATGTCTGGCACTCTTGGGATATTCATCAGAAAGGGGTCTGTGCCACCAGGCTAGCAGTGTGTATTGCAAACACTAGCAATGGAAATCGACTGGGAAATATCTCCCCGGCATATTCTCTCATAAAAGGCACATCGATGATTTGAGTCAGTGATGTATATAGTAGGAAAGACACATGTGCTATTGTATTCTATTCCATAGAATTTTCATAAAGCGCCGATTCGCGGGCCTCAGGGCGCTGAACTGTTGAATCTTTATATGACGTCCACATTTGTCCTATTCATTGTTCTTCCCAGTTGTTGTACTATGGTTATTGTAGTGGTTTTCCAACCATATCTGTTGATGTTGACTCCTGAGCCACTGATAGAGGTGTGAAGACAACAGCAAAGCTAACTTACATGCTCCCTTGCTCCCTGTTCACGCAACCCTTGCTCCACCTAAAGGACATGTAAGCGGCAGCAGCATGCAACATAAATCCATAGCATAACATAGCATAAAGAGACGACTGTCATCGGAGGCATTTTTGCAGATCTTTCTGAGAGTTACACATATAAGATCTACACAAGGCTTGAGGTTGCAGTATTTTCGCAAAACTGCCCCAGGCTCCTTCCAGAAGGGCAGTCTAACCCATGCACATCTGTGTGTGTCAGCCCCAGAGGCAACACCTCATTCAGCAATGTTTTCCTGCCGTTTTGATAATGCACAAACACAGCACCTGCTTTACTTATATTCTAAACAGAAGGAGTTTTGCAATCAACTACATAAGAGTTGTACTTGTCAAGGGTACTTTTTTGTTGACGCCAAAGAATAAAGAAACACGAGTTGCTTCGGGGATTTGAACTTGTGGCTGTGATGCCCAAAACAGATTACTGTAGTAGGAGCATTATTCCATAGACCCTCAGAAGTGGCTGTTAGCTAACTGTGTACAGTATATATTATTTAAACACATTAGGCAAAACCATTCCAGAATCCGAGCGGTAGCTCTTGAAGAGAACAGGTTCCACACTTTTCGAAATTGCTGCACAGGTGTATCTATTTGTAATAGAGGTGAAAGGTTGTTTCACTCGATCAGTGCTATGCTAGAGCAGCTGATGTTTTAAGAGGACTGATCCTCAGCAGGTGTCCCACAGAATAGAAAAGGGAGACTGGTGAAAAGCTGCTCTGCCAAAGCTTATTAATGGAGTCTTCCACCCCCACACGCCTCCCCGCTCCCTATGTTTTGCCCCCCTCTGGGCCAGCATGGCTCCCTCCTTTCTCCTCTCCACAGAGCACCCCGAATTTTCCCTTTCCTTTCCCTACTCTATTTACTTAATTTCTGCCCAGGCATGCTGCTGCTTGCAAGCAGATGCGAGCAAACATGTATGTCTGCATAGAAAGTGTGGACAGCCCCATCCGCGGTTGAAATTTAAAACAAACTGTTTAGGTTATTCTATTTTTAGCATGAGTGGTCCCACCTAAGGTGAAAATAGAAATCAACATTTTCAATTTTTCAGGGTGCAGGGGCCCACCCAGGCAGAAACTAGAAGATGTTTTTTTTCTTTCTATTTCCAGCTTCATTGCACCGGAAAGAGAAAACATATATTTCATATGCCCCATTGCTAAACACATTCCTGCAAGGACCCTCTAGAACCGGAGCCTGAAACCTTTGCCTGTCAAGATATTTTGGACCATAACGCACATCATCCCTAACCAACATAGTCAATAACCAGTTATCATGGGAATTGTAGTCTAGTACATATGGAGAGTCAAATGTTGCAGACACCTGCTCTAGGGAAGTGCAATGGTGTAGTGCTGTATGGGGTAAGGTTGATGAACATCCATTTTTGTAGGAGTTTGGTGGGTTACATTTTCCCTTAAACTAGTTCAGCCATTACCAACAGCTGTGACCCAAGCCTTCAAGATTCCACCTCCCTTCTAAGTGAGGTACATTTTCTGTGCTACAGAAATTAAAATATTGAACAAACCTCCCCATGAACTCTCTACAGCTTCCTTCAGCTGGAATTCAGAAAACAAGAAGATATTTCTAATTGGTAGGCTCATGCCTACAGAGCCAGAGGGCAGAGGGATCTGAAAGTGTGGCAAGTGTGTAGACGGCTGCATTAGCATCGCCATTCAGGCAGCAATGCTGCATGAGGAATTTGGTGAGGATTTCTGAAAGTTATTATTAAGAGGGGTGGGCGTTGGGGGGGGAGGGCGCAGATATTGAAGGAGTGGTTGCCACTATAAGCTGGTTGGGAATGTGCCCAGAGCCACATTACGGGGCTCTGATTGTGCTTAGCATGAAGAAGTGGAATTTGCGGGTGAAATGCACAATAGAAGATCCTTTAAGTATGGTATGCTGTATTGGGAATCTCACTCCTTAAGAGAATTATCAGTCTCACATATCTTGCAAATGCATTCTCATTACATTTATCTGTTTCACGTATATATAACATTTTAGGCAATATTTACCATTATGATATGGCATTGCAAATATTTCTTTTTTGGGATGCTTTTATATGGAATGAGTGAAAGCAAAAGCGTCTGAGAAAAAAATCACCTTTCCAAAACCCTTGTCAAACATATGTCAATCTTGAGCATTTGCTAAAAGCCAGTTAATACATGAGAAGAAAGATTGGAGGTAGAGAAATCTTCCCTGAAGACTAGAAGTAGGCCACTACCCAAAAAGGGAAGATGTTTATTGCAGCATGTGGCATTCCATAAGAGGCTTCATTGATTAACATTAGTGAGACAGCTCAATCACTTCTCTAGACTCTACAAGAATGGTTGTCATGTGTGTTACGAGCTATTTAGGATATTTTAACCCACCATTGGGAGGCCCACTGACAGCTCACAATAAACAGTTGTTTAACTTGTGATTGCCTTGTCTATAGGAAAAGGGATGTTACAGGATATTTCATCATTTCAAATTGGATCCAACTTTTTGAAAACTTATGCTGCATATTTTTCTGTTTTGTTTTTGAGTCAGGCGGAATGTCCTAATGTGCTATACAGACCTACTGTTATGCTCACCTGGTATCCACGGGGACGCCACTCAGCCCTGGTTGGATGATATGCGCCTCAAACCCTTTCCCCGATCCCTGGGTAGTGCCTCCGAGAAAGTTGAGCCTGAAATACAGGAGAGCTGGATTCAAGACTTAACTGTCTCTGGTAGGGTGTCTTCCCACCTCCCTTGGATTCAAAACCTTCCCATGGCCTTCTCCTCATCTTAATTCCTTAGAAGGCGTGCTCTCCGTCCTGCTCCTCGTGGCAGGGGTGCATAGTCTTCTGTGGGCGTGAGCGACCAAGTTGCTTCACGGGTGTGAGCCATTTTGAGTGTCTTTTAGGTAGGTATTGCTGCTTTACAATCAGTGGGCATCATTACACGGTATGTGTTAAGGGTTTACCAGTACCGGTAAGGGCACCGGTACTGGTAAACCCTTACCGCCTTACTACGAGGTTCCTTTGCCGGACCCGACCTCAACGGCTGGTTTTACCAGCCGTTAAGGAACGGGCCTGCAAAGGGACCTTGGTGCTAATTACAGTACTGCAATTTGCGGTACCGTAATTACCTCCTTCCCCATTCCCATTGAGCCCTATGGGGGCAAAAATGGGAATGGGGAAGTGCCTTGGTGAATGGGGAATTACCGGCCCCGCTCACCTTGGAGTAGGCCGGTAATTCCGCCATCCACCAAGGCGTACACACTAAAATACCGGCGGCAACCATGGCGCTAGTAGCGCCATGGTTACTGCATACCAGGTAATGATGTCCTTTGTGTTCTATTCTGTTCTTTCCTTCCTTCCTCTTATTGTTATTAATGTCTTATTTCCTCTCTTTAGGCATGCAAAGAAATGTTGGCATTTTTCGTGCGGGTTGGAGCTGAGCACGAGTCAGTAAATGAAGGCGCAATGTGGCCGATGCTGTCAGGTAAGTAATGCGCAATGCGCGGCACTCTTTTGCCTTGTATATGCTAACCTGTGTCTTTCCCCTTCCTTCGTAGGCCACAGTCTCTTTGCCGGTTGCAGTGATGTTCCAGTATGATGCTGAACAAGAGGCGACTGATCCGGTAAGAATCTTGTGATTTTCGTTGTTCGAGTGGAACCGTGAGTATGCGCTCACTATTATTGTTCTTCTCTCTCCTCTTTTCAGGTTGCTGCATTCTGGGAAGAATGCAGTGCCCAGATGATGGAGTTCGCTGGATCAAATGTCTCCAGGTGAGCAGAATCAGGAGCTGATGATGGACTGAAGACAGGATGTTACTCACAGGTAGGATTCCAATAACAATGTTCTTTTTCTCTCTGCAGGCACGCGGTTCCAAAGATAGCCAGGATCAAAGAATAGTGGAGATCCAACTGGAAACAGTGAGTGTTACGCTGCAAACAGCAGAATAACATGAAGCATGTTCTGCTGTTTGGGTGTGGTTTAAATAGTCCTCAGGTAAAGTAGTCCAAGAAAAGTAGTCCCAGGCCAGCCACACCCTAAACACTATACCACATAGCTCAGTTATTGGGAACTGAGCTATGTGAGTGCCTCCATGTTGACTGAAGCCCCCAAGAACGTAGTTCCAAGTAAAATAGTCCCATCCTAAAGGTGTTTTCCATAGCGATTATGAGCCTGGTGCCAAAGGCGCCAGCACTGCCTCCAAGAGAGTCTCTGTGAGATTATAAGGCCTTTAAGGCCATAATGGAACCCCAAAACCTGGCCCTAACTGGCAGGCTGACTTGCCAGTGGGTGTCAGGGGTAGGGATCATGACAGCATTCCCCCCAAGACCCCTCTCACAGTGATTCTTCTGCCTGGTCCTGGTTTGGTTGGATAATTCTGATGGAATTTTTTAATCAGACGTGATGCATGGATGTTTTCGCTAGGTTCCCAGGATCTGTCTTGAGGGTTGTATCCTTTCCAATTGACTAGGTAATATAACTTGGACATGGTGTATTTGGAATCCAGGATATCCTTCACTTCGAAATCTGGTTCTCCGTCGACCAATACTGGTTTTGGTGGTGTTGTAACCCGAGTACCTGGTTGTACTGGTTTCAGGAGTGATACGTGGAACACAGGGTGAATTTGCTTGTTGGATGGTAATGCTAATTTGACAGCTACTGGACTGATTATGGATTTGACGGAGTAAGGCCCCAAATACCAAGGTCAAAATGTTCGGGGTCCTTTTATGGGTACATATTTTGATGCTAACCAAACCTTGGCTCCAACTTGATAGTTGGGGGCCTTTCTACAGTGTTGGTCAGAGAATTTCTTTTTCCTGTGCTTGGTTTGGAGCAAGTGTGCAGCTGCCTTTTTGAAGAACTGGGAAATGGTCCTATGTAGGTTTTTAACCGCTGGCATTTCCAAAGTGGTTGTAAGATCCAATTCAGAAGTACGTGGGTGTCTACCATATAGGATGTAGAAAGGGGTTTATCCAGTACTGGAGTGTAACAAATTATTATAAGCATATTCTGCTATCCATAACAAGTCCTTCCAATTTCCTTCCACTTGGTGCAGCATGCAACGCAAGTATTGCTCGAGTGTCTAGTTAGTTCTTTCTGTTTGGCCATCTGTTTGAGGATGGTGTCTGGTTGTTAGTCAGATGTCGATTTGGCCCATCGAACAGCACTTTTTCCAGAAGTTGGACACAAACTGACTACCCCGATCAGAGATCAGAACTGATGGAAAGCCATGTAACTGTACAATATATTCCAGGAACACTTTTGCTAAACTTGATGCATTTGGAAGACCCTTAAAAGGAATAAAAGTGTGCCATTTTTGAGAATAAGTCTACAACCACTAAAATAGTGTTGAATCCTTGACTTGGAGGTAAGTCTGTAATGAAATAGAGGGAAAGTGTGTGCCATGGTGCAGGAGGGATTTCCAATGGTTGAAGAAGTTCAGCTGGTTTCTGCTTTTGAGATTTATTTTGTGCGTACATGCCGCATGACTAGATAAATTGGATAATGTCTTTACGCCAAGTGGGCCACCAATAGTTTCATTTTACCTTGGCTAGGGTTTTGGCAATTCCAGTGTGACCTTCAATTGGGGGATCATGATAACCTGAAATGACTTGCTGTTGTAATTCTTTTTTTGGCAAATATAAACGGTTCCTAAAATAGGGTAATTGATCTTTAATTGTGAACTGTTCTCCTTGAGCACACCATTCTAGTGAAGTGCTAGGATCCATTAAATGCTGAATCTTGTCTTGGAGTTCAGTCTGTGTCAAAGTTGTTGTCAGGCCTAAAATGTTGTCCTCTGGAATGATGGATACTGGAGCTGGAGTTGTATATACCTTTTCATCAATGCCATTGCCGGATATGGCATCGCTTTTCAATTTCAGACTCCAGGTTGATATGCGATTACATGATCATATTCGGGGAAGAAAAGGGCCCAGCGTAGTTGATGTTAAGATTGAGCATTCACTGTTTGTAGGTATTGCAGGTTTCAATTATCTGTTATTACCGTGACGGTATGTCTGGCTCCAAGGAGATAATATCGCCATGCCTTAAAAGCCGATTTAATAGCCAAAAGTTCTTTATCTGTGATGCTAGGCTGTAAAGACCCTTCACATGAAAACAAAGGCACAATCACCATATGCTAGTGACACGACAGACACAAGGTTCGATTTCCAAACAAGTCTGGTTTATTTCAAAGTATTTCTCAGTCGGCCAACTGGGGTCTAACGTCACGCAACATGTGAACCCAGACCTCGTGAGAGGCAAGAGAGCGAGTAATGCTCAAGCAACAATATTTATACAAGACATGCAATCTTTAGAAGGCAATTCAAACCGCCCATAATGTATCTTTCAAGCTGGGTTTGATGATTGACAGTCATGAAAATTATGACACGTTTTGACAAGTCCTTATTTAGTCTAAATATACTTATTCTTGCAACAGTAGCAGAGACAGTTCTTTGTTATGGAGAACATAGAGCTCTTAGTACAGCAAGGATATCATGTTCGTAGGAGAGAGACATTCTTTAGCACGTTATCTGTGTGTTTCTATTCATGTACCAAAGGTCAGACAGTTCTGGGGGAGAAAATACCAGGCTCCGCGAAGGAGTACCGCTAGAAGAAATATAATTCATGCTTTAACTATTATTGCTACAGAGCTTGCGGAACAGGCCTGCACCTGGGCCACTGATTAGATGCAGTTTTAGCTCGCCTTCAAGGACAGCGTGAGGGAGGAAAACAATGTATTTCTGTATCATCTGATATTCCTGTCTGTTTTGGCCTTTCAGCATTCAGGCTGTGCCCTGCACCGTGCATAGGTTCGTAGTTCAGAATACATTTTGCAAAGCGGTTGTACAGAAAAATAAAAAAGCAAATGGTGGTTATTCACACACAATGGACGCTCTCTGGTTACTCGTAATACATTGAGGATTTCATGTGGATGATGGATCCTGCATGATGCGATTTGTTTCAGGCCAACATAATATACATACTATTCTGTCACTATGGTCGGCAATATCCTCTTCTTCACAAGAAGACTCTGTTTCACCACCCTCCCCCAACTCCTCACCTTCTTCCTTCTTCTTGGTTTTCCTTTTCTCATGGCTTGTGGGTCTCTCCTTTTTTTTATAGAGGTAAGGACGTCCACGGAAGGATGCCACTGTGCCACCGTAATAGGTGTGACGGGGGTAAACCCTCCGTGAACGTCACGCTAGTGGAAAAATCCAATGGCACAAAAAAACCCTTGAGAGACTTCCTCCCAGAGAATGAGGAACAGGCTCGAGCGGGCTGGAACTTGGAGCAGATGGGAGACTCGAGGCAGTAAGATAATCCACAAGGTAGGCTGAAGTAAGATTCAATGGCGGCTGTAGAGCTTCAGACGTGTGGCGGAGACAATCCGAATATAACAGGCAGAGATCTGGTACACAGCTGACTGGAAGGTACAAAGGGCTTGGCAAAGGCAATCCGTGTGACAGGCTTAGGTCTGGTACACAGCTGACAGAAAGGTACAAAGGGCTTGGCAAAGGCAATCCGTAAGACAGGCTGAGGTCTGGTAGACGGCAGACAGAATGGAGCAAGAGCGGAACAGAGGATCCGTAAGGCAGGCTGAGGACTGGTACACAGGCGAGGAAGAAAGGAAAGAAGAATAAGGGAAAAGAAAGGGGAGCAAGAGGGAGAGAGAGGGAGAGGGCTAGAAGGATAGGGAGAGGAAATATGCGGGAGCAAAAGAAGGAGGAGCGAGCGGGCGAAAGCAGAAAGGAGAGGGACCAGAGGGCATGGAGGGAAAAGGGAGGAAACGGACGAAAGTCAGAGAGTGAAAAAAATACACTCAACGACAGTGACGGCAACACAGGAGGGAACCCGGAAATGTTGCAACGCGTCCGTAACCAGGAAATGGTACAATAAATACTTCCTGTTACGTGCACATGCAAGAACTAGACCGGTGAGTACGCAAAATGGGAAGAACGTGATGGAAAACGCTATGGCGGACCATGGCGCCAGCGGTTCCAAACCGGCCATCCCTGCCGAGACATGACAGTATGCCCCCTCCAAAAGTGCCCTCCCCCAGGTTTGCCAGGATGATGGAAATGGAATTTGCGTACCAGGAGTGGGGCATTGATATGAGAGGCAGGTCCCAGGTATTTTCTGAACAAGGAATATCCTTTCCACCATACAAGATACTCTACTCTACCCCTGCGGTATCTAGAATCGCAGATCTGAGCAACTTCATACTCATCCTGGGTGGAATCTGTAGGTAAAGGAGATCTTTTGGGATGGAGAGCCCAAGTGTCCTCGTGGAATGGCTTCAATTGAGAAGCATTAAAAACAGGGTGTACCCTACGAAGGCCTTTGGGAAGTTCTAATCTGAATGCCACTGGATTGATCACATGTGTGATCTTGTATGGTCCTATGAACCTAGGGGAAAGCTTGGAGGGTTGTGCCCATCGAGGTAAGTATCTAGTGGACAACATCACCCGAGATCCTACTTCCCATCCAGGAACAGGGCAGCAGTGTTTGTCGGCTTGTGACTTGTAGCGCTCTTGGGCCTCACTGAGACTCTTTCTAACTTTCTCATGGATTTCTCGAAGAAGGGCAAAGGTGGAAGCCACCGAAGGCAGGTTGGTGGGTAAGTCAGAAATAGGTAAGATGGAACGTGGGTGATAGCCATAGGTGCAGAAAAAAGGACTTATACCAAGAGCAGAGTGAAAAGAGTTGTTATGAGAAAACTCATCTAGGGGTAATAGGGAGACCCAATTGTCCTGCTGGAGGTTTACAAAGCATCGCAGATACTGTTCAAGGGTTCAGTTGAGGCGTTCTCTCTGTCCATTGAATTGAGGGTGGAACCCAGATGTCAAAGCTCTTTCCACTCCTAACCGTCCACAGAGGTCCTTCCAAAACCGGGAAGTATATTGACTTCCCCGATCAGAGATAATTTTCATAGGTACACCATGGAGGCGGAAGATGTCCTTAATGAATACCTCAGCCATTTCAGCTGCAGACGGAACCCCCGGTAAGGGGGAGAAGTGAGCCAGTTTGCTAAATGAATCGATCACCACCATGATACAGGTACATGCTTTAGATTGAGGCACTCTACGATGAAATCGGTCGAGATGGTACTCCAAGGACCGTCAGGAACTGCACAGGGTTCCAGTAACCCTACCGACTTTTGGTGTGAACCCTTGTTGTGAAGACAAACTGCACAGGACTGCATATAACAAATGACATCTTCTCTCATACCAGGCCAGTAAAAATGCCTTTGTAGATACTCAAAGGTGCCCTTGCTGCCTCTATGTCCTGCTATCTTGGAATCATGACACCAAGTTAAAGCCAACTTCCGAAAAGTTAGTGTGGGTAAATACAATTTACCTCTTACTAAATAAAGGCCATCTTTGATGTCATATTTGATGGCCTTGGAATGTTTATCCACTTCAAATTGACCTCCAGAAGCTTCTCTCACTTGCCTCAAGAACGTGGATAGCACTCCGATCCGCTTGGTAAGTGGAAACATCAATTCTCGAGAGGCGTCTGATTCGGACATGTAATCACATCGACGAGAAAGTGAATCTGCCACCAGATTCTGGTGACCGGGTATGTAAGTGATGACAAAGTCAAATTGGGCAAAAAAGTGGGCCCACTGTACTTGTCGAGTATTGTAGCATTCAAACTGTTTTAGGACCTGCAGGTTTTTGTGGTCAGTCCAGATGGTAAATGGGTGTTCGCCTCCCTGCAGCAAATGGCGCCACTCCAGACAGGCCAATTCCATTGCTAGTAGTTCACATTCTATTACGGAATAGTTCTTTTGACTAGCATTGAGAGTTTTTGAGTGATACGAAATGGGGTGTTCACAACCTTGATGTTCTTGCAATAAGACTGCCCCAATAGCAGCCACAGAGGCATCCGTCTCTACAATGAAGGATCGTCTTTGATCAGGCTGAAGAAGGATGGAAGCAGTACAAAAGGCTTCTTTAAGGCAGCAAAAGCTCTCTTCTGCTTCTGTAGACCATCTGAACGGGGTCGAAGATTTCTTGAGTAGGGTTGTGATGGGCACTATCCTCTGAGAGAAATTTGAGATGAACTTCCGATAAAAGTTTGCCAAGCCAAGAAACCTCTGTATCTCCTTGATGGATTTAGGTGAAGGCCATTCCAGAATTGAAGCCACCTTGCGGGGGTCCATAGAAATACCTTGACTGGAAAGAATGAATCCCAAATAGGGAATGGATGTGGCGGAGAACACACATTTGTTGAGTTTTACAGAAAGATGATTGTCTCTTAATCTCCGGTAGACTTCCATGACATGTTCTTCGTGCTCTTCTGTTGTATTAGAAAACACCAGAATATCATCGAGATACATGATGGTGGTATGGCACAGTAAGTCAGAAAAAAGAAGGTCCATAACGCGTTGAAAGATTGAAGGGGCATTGACTAGCCCAAAGGGCATCACCTGATATTCATACAGCCCAAACAGAGTCCTGAATGCCGTTTTCCACTCGTCTCCTGTCTGAACACAGAGCAGATGGTAGGCATTCCGTAGATCAAGTTTGATGAAAACGGTGGCTCCCTGGACGGCTTGAATAATTTCCGATATCAGAGGCATCGGGTAACAATCCTTAATGGTTACCTTGTTCAAGCCTCTATAGTCAATACAGGGTCTCAGTTCCTGTGACTCCTTCTTAGGGATAAAAAAACAAGGAGGCCCCAGCAGGGGATTTCGAAGGCCTGATCAAACTATTGGCTAAGTTGTTATCCAGGTACTCTCTGAGATAACGTCTTTCTCCCTACAGAAGGGCACCAGAGCTCCAGGAGTGAGATCGATGCAGCAGTCTTCCGGTCGGTGTGGAGGTAGCTCTATGGGAATCTTCTCGGTAACTATCTCCGTAAAGTCCTTGAGTTGATGCGGTAGACAATGGACAGTTCTCGGTTCTCCGTTACTTGTGGTCTTAGCAGTTTCAAATCTTGGCTCCGGTAGACATTCTGCCTTACAGAATGCAGATTGGAAGCTTAGCAGGTTCTTCGTCCAGTCTATATGAGGGTTGTGCTTTCATAGCCAACCTATCTCCAAGATGAGGGGAAAGTGGGCTGCACGGATGATGTCAAATACAATCTTTTCAGAATGCTGCTGTATGTATAGGGTGAGTTCTTCCATGGTGTGGGTAATCATTCCTGAACTTAAAGGTTCACCATCGACACCTTCCACCTTCTGGTCTTCTTGTTTAGCCACTCGGTTTATACCCTTCTGTTCTGCCCAAAGGGTATCGATAAAGTTACCAGCTGCCCCGCAATCGAGTAAGGCCTGGGAGGTTACCTCGGTGTTCCCCAGTTTTAGAGTCACAGTAAGTACCATGAGTCGAGAATCTTCTGGTATCCCCGAGGAGGACACTGAAAGAGTTGCGTAAGGACTTGGGATGGCCCCTAGGAAGTGAGTCCTAACACTTACCGAGGGCGATCGTTTCCCGATCATCTAGGAGGGACTTCTGGGCAATCCCGTAACAAATGGGTGGATGCTCCACAATACATGCATAAACAGCCATCCCTATGTCTCTTACATTCCTCCGGGGTGAGAGGAGCTCGAGCTGTTCCTGTTTGCATGGGTTCATCTTTACTTTGGCGTGAAGGCGGCGAAGATGTAGGAGGATGGGTTTCCAGAGGATGGGGTCCATAGAACTTGTTTTTTTTCTTTTCAGCCCGCCGTTCCGACAGTCGGAAGTCTATACGGAGGGTAGCAGTGATGAGGTCGGGAAAAGAGGTTGGACGAGCTATACGGGCCAACACGTCCTTGAGATCCTCTCTCAATCCCTGGCGAAAGATGGCATATTGAGCCTGCTCCTGCCATCCTGCTTCAGCTGCTACTTGTTTAAAGGTGGTGATATAAGTCAATAAGTCGGAATTTCCTTGTCGGATGTCAAGAAGGTCTTCTGATGCAAGAAACATACTTTCTGTGCGCAAAAAGGTCTGCTTTAGTAGGGTCTTGAATGCGCTATAATCCAGCAAAACTGGATCGGGCTGATTTAATAGAGGGGTGGCCCATGCCAGAGCGTTACCCGTCATGTGGGTAATCATAAACCCCACTTTGGCGTGGTCTGAAGCAAACGTTTGGGGGCGGAAAGAGAAGTGAAGGTTGCAAGCATCCAGAAATTCTTTAGCTCGCTTAGATGAGCAATCAAACTTGCCCGATACTAAGGGGAGCGAAGGTAGGTCTGTAGAGGGTTGTTCTTTCTCCGTCATTCGTTGGTGTAACGCTGTATTAGCGGCCTTGAGGGTCTGTACTTCCAAGTTCAGGCTTTGGACTGCAGCAACAAGTTCCTGAACTTGTTGTGGTGTTGTCATCCTAGTTTCTTGGTGGCGTTGCAAACTGTCACTAGGGTCTGTAATATCCTCTTCTTCACAAGAAGACTCTGTTTCACCACCCTCCCCCAACTCCTCACCTTCATCCTTCTTCTTGGTTTTCCTTTTCTTGTGGCTTGTGGGTCTCTCCTTTTTTTATGGAGGTAAGGACGTCCACGGAAGGATGCCACCGTGCCACCGTAATCGGTGTAACGAGGGTAAACCCTCCATCAACGTCACGCTAGGGGAAAAAGCCAATGGCACAAAAAAAACCTTGAGAGACTTCCTCCCAGAGAATGAGGAACAGGCTTGAGTGGGCTGGAACTTGGAGCAGATGGGAGACTCGAGGCAGTAAGATAATCCGCAAGGTAGGCCGAAGTAAGATTCAATGGCGGCTGTAGAGCTTCAGACGTGTGGCGGAGACAATCCGAATATAACAGGCAGAGGTCCTGTACACAGCTGACTGGAAGGTACAAAGGGCTTGGCAGAAAGGAAAGAAGAATAAGGGAAATGAAAGGGGAGCAAGAGGGAGAGAGGGGGAGAGGGCTAGAAGGAGAGGGAGAGGAAATATGCGGGAGCAAAAGAAGGAGGAGCGAGAGGGCGAAAGCAGAAAGGAGAGGAACCAGAGGGAACGGAGGGAAAAGAGAGGAAACGGACAAAAGTTTGAGAAGTGGTACAATAAATACTTCCGGTTACATGCGCGTGAAAGAACTAGACCGTTGAGTACGCAAAAGGGGAATAACGTGATGGAAAACGCTATGGCAGACCATAGCGCCAGCGGTTCCAAACCCACCATCCCTGCCGAGACATGACATATGCATACTATAGGGTTTTTTCTGGACAAACCCTCCTTTTGGCCATAAGCCAAGAGCATCAACCATACATTGCATCCTCGTCTGACCATGTGTCTGATTCTGAACTATCCATACTACTATAATCAACATCAGAAATGTTGATCGCCATGAATTCTTTGATTGTTTCCTTTTCGTGTTGTGCACCTTCAGTTGCTACATGAGGATGGTTCAATTGTATGGCATGAGCACATTCATTTCCAACCCAGGAGCAGAGAATTGGCACACATTGTATGCAACAACAGCAGAACATAATGATTCAAAGTATATTGATCCAAATTGCAATTAGTTTCCATCCCCATGATAGCAATAATTCCCAAAACCATAAACCTATGTTTAGATTCCATCTGCCTATGGGAACATGAATGTCAGAACTTAGAACATGCAATTTCTTGATTGCTTCAAATATCGTGGGGGAGGAGTTGCTTACGAATACGCAACACGCTGATCCCATGATTTTGCAAACACCTCCACGGTCAGCCAAAATGATATCGAGGACCATTCTCTTCTGAAGTGTCATTAATCTGACTGCTTTCTCTTCCAATGTCATATTATAAAGTATATATGTAGTTTCATTTATTGTTTTTTCTAATACTTTGGACAGTTGTCTTATGTTCCATGAATTTATTGCTTGTCCCCAAAAAGGTATAAATGATTTTGCTATATCGCTTGTAATCAGTCCTGCAGTATCATCTCGCTGAGCTTGTGATCTGGATAGTTTTGATATTTCAGAAGTTTTGGAGAGAAAAATACCAGGGAAAAGAATACCCAAATAACATGTCCCTATCCAATTCTTGGGCAATGATGGATATGCTTGGTCTCCACATATAAAATAAACAGAACCTCCTATATATAATGGGTCCCCTTCCTTCGTTAGTACTGCCGTATTCATGCATCTAGTAAATGTTCCTACAGGATGGGAGCCCATTTTCTGCAAGCAGAACGGGACAGAACGTGGACTGTAATTAATAGTATAGGAGGGAGGCGCAACATTCTTATTCCCTGATGGAGCCATGTTAAAAGTGATTGTCAATTTGTGAGGCCCAAAAAGTCTATCTACTTGGTTTGTGGTTACCGTGTTTGTTTTACCTGTGCCTCTAAATATGGAACAACCCTCCTTTCCAACACCACTCTTTCGAACTCGTGTATGTTTGTTCCATCCAACTGACCAGTGTCACTATCGTTCAATTTATCATGGAATAGCACTCTTAATGATGCATAACATGCAGTATTAAGCGGTAAAGGTTGTACATACCAACCCATTCCTTTTCCACCATGTTGGAGTAAATGAGAACAGACCCAACAATTTGACCTATTCAGAATAGCATGCGTTGTGTTCATAATCAATAGCAGAGTATTATTATCAAAACCTTTTCTATGTTTCACCTCCTGTGATGGGAGAGTGTAAGAGAGCACATGTACAGGATTGCTGGTAGTAGAAGTATTGGTAGTATGCATAAGACACTTCAGTTGATGAATACTTTCCAGATACCAGAATACGAGGATCAATGCAATCAGAATGCAAAGTGTTAATATGATTATTAGCGCACATTTCCCAAACCATGATTCTCTAGGAACAGACTTACTCTCTATTTCTATAATATCATCAGCCATAATGCAGGCGGGTGCAGGAGTAAGTGTATCCATTGTCTGTAATGTTTATTTCAGAAAAAATGTTTCCGTGTTTGTCGCGGAAAAGTTCTCCACAGCAACACATGTGTCACAACCCTCGCCCAAACCCCCTCTGGCAAACCCATTGGCCAGGTGGAGTCAGGACTCGGGCCTCTAGAGCCTGGCATCCTCTTCCAAAACCCTCTTGGGACAAGTCCTGGCGCCTATGGCACCAGGCTCATACATCATGAAAAACAATGTGCTTGGGAACTACTTTATTGTGTTGTCAGCCAACATGGAGGCATCCACATAGCTTGGTTCCTCGGAACCAAGCTATGCGGTCTAGTGTTTTGGGTGTGGTAGCCTAGGGACTACTTTACCTGGACTATTTTGTTCGGGCTATTTAAACCACACCTGAGCAAGACAACACGCTTCGCGTTACTTGGCAGCTTGCAACGTGACGCTCACCGTGTCCAGCTATATTCCCGAACCTTGGAGAAGCAGAACCTGCATGGAGACAAAAGGAACATCATTAGCAGCAGCATCTTACCTGCAGTCTTCATCTTTAGTTACTCGCAGCTCCTGAGAACAGCTTTCCTTGGATCTGCACGCCTCCCAGACTGCACAACCTGAAAGAGGAAGATAGAGGCAACATTAAGAAAGCAGAAGAGACATTGCAAATTATGAACTGCCCAAAAGGCTTACCTGGCTGGTCGCCTCTCGGCTGGCACCACTCTGGAAAATTCCACACGTGCTGAAGAACACAGCAACCTGCAGGGAAAGAAGACAAAACAGGTTAGCAAAGGCAAGCCATTGCAGCACTGCGTATAGCGCTTACTTACCGCATCGTAGGGCTCTTAAAGCGCCATCATTTACCATTGGGGCTCAACCAAGCCAGTTCGCCGCGCTGAAGCTCCGCATACCTAAGGGAGAAAAAGAGACATTATTAAACAAGAGAGGCATGCAAGATAGCAACAATACTAAAGAACAGCAATAAGACCTACCTGAACGATATCAAACGGGCTGGCGTCAGTGAAGTAACTAGACGGCACATGCCCACGAAAGACAAAGCACCCCTGCAAATAAGGTAGGATGGAGATTACGCCTAACTCTACCACAAGGAGTGGAGAGGGACCCTGAGGGGCTGAAATCATACGGGGGTGGAGGGAGGATACTTTCCCCCGGTCGGCCAGTCTTAAACACAGTCCTCCTGTATTTTCAGGCAGAACCTTCCCCGCAGACCACATCTTGGCAAAACTGAGACACATACCAGCGAGTAACCCAGCTGGGTGGCCTCCCTGTGGATACCAGGTGAGTGTAACAGCATGTTAACAGCAAAACATCCAAGTTACAGCAAAGCGTTCAGGCCAGTTCAGGCTAGCCTGCTTAATAATTGTCAGCAAGCCAGTGTAAATGCATACAGAGCTCCAAAGAGACAGGAGCAAGCAATAATTGTGTCAGTACCTTATGCCACCCTGCTTGTCCGCACGGGCTCGCACTGGTCCTTCAGTTTTCAAAGATAGCACCAGGAAACCGCATTTCAGAGCTTTCAATTTAATGCAAATTGACACAGCTCATACGCTCCATTTCCCTAGGCCTCGGTTTCTCACTTCATCCATGTTGGGAATAGAGGCAAAACAAACACGTAGATCACTTTCGATTTTGAGAACGAAGATTTTACCTTATGGCTCCAGGTACGGCGTGATCAATGAACAAAGCACTCTCATTTGAAGATGCGGGATCAGTGCCAGGTTGTAATCCAATGAGTGATGAGGCGGCAGCAGTCGGACAAGGCTCAAGCACCTTTAACCTTTCAGTCTTTGTTGTAATCTCCCCGGGCCCTTTCTCGCCCATAGGAGGTACTTCTGGCAGAGTGCTGGCAATTGTATCTTTGTGATCTACTGCAGCTGTATTTCTTTCGACGTCAGGATCAGGCAGCTCTTTCAAAGGAAACGAAATTCTTTTCGCGTTTGTTGCATGGATCCATGACTTACGGCCATCCACTCGGACTGCAGTCCGTGTAGCCAAGAGCTCCTGATAGGGCCCCTTCCAACCCAGTGCAAGCAAATACTTTCTCTCAAAATTCTTAATTAATATCCAATCGCCAGGCTGCAGACAATGTCCTGGGCCGGTATATCTGACAGGAAGAGCCTCCTGCACCTGCTGATGAATTAAACGCAAGTTCTGAGTTAACTGTTTCCAGTAATTAATAAGCAAAGGGTATTCAATATCCCTAAAACGCTTTGGCTGTGGAGCGGTCCAAACATTTGCTGGTCTCCCCATGATCATTTCATAGGGGGAGAGCCCATCCTTGCATGTACAGATGTTCTCATACACAACAGAGCCAGCGGCAACGTGTCTGGCCATTTCAAATTGCTCCCCTCCACTATTTTGCTGATTTTATTCTTCAAAATAACGTTTTGGTGTTCCACCAAGCCGGCACTCATCGGGTGTCTGGCCGAATGGAATCTCTTGTCAATTTGGAGACCTGCACAAATTTGTAATATTACGGCTGCAACAAAATGCGGCCTGTTATCTGACCATATGACACGGGGTAGACCAAAATGAGAAAAGTACTCTTTCAGCATCACTTTTGCTGTGGACATGGCTGTATAATCTCTAAGGGGATAGGCCTCTACCCATTTGCTAAATGTGCAGTCCACCATGAGAATATATTTGTAATTTTGGCATCTTTCCATTTCTATGTAATCAAAATGGATCACTTCAAATGACACAGTGGGAGGGCAGTTGGTGTTGCTGCCCCTCTTCCAATGTTATGTTGTAAACAAGTCATACAGTTTTGGACCAATGTGTCAGCTGTTGTTCTGATATTATGATTCTGCCATACCATTTCTAGATGCTGAATCAATTTTCTGGCACATATGTGTGTAGGACTGTGGGCCATAGTGACCATTGCCAGTGCATAGGCATTTGGCAACATCCATCTTTTGGTCTTTTTGTCCACCCAACAACCTTCAAAGTCTAATTCTGCTGGACCCTCAGACCATGCTTTTATTTCATCTGCGGTAGCTCATGCTTGCATTTCCTTAACTGGGGCAATCCCATTTTCTATCATACAGGGTACTTCTTTCATTGTTTCAACAAACATTTTTGTGGGTATATCAGTGGGAGTTTGTTTTGCAATTTTGTCTGCAAATGTGTTTCCCTTTCCAACATACTTTTTTATGTGCTTCACATTTCATTATTGCTAATAGTTTAGGATGTGCAAGTGCATACAGCAGTCTCACTATCAAAGTGTCATGCTGGATTTTTGTTCCATGTGATTTCAGGAAACCCCTTTCAGCCCATAAGCGACCAAAATTGTGTACCACCCCAAATGCGTACTGACTGTCAGTATATAAGTTTACATTAAGGTTTGGAGAAAGTTTGCATGCTCTAGTTAACGCTATTAGCTCTGCAGCTTGTGCTGAATTGTATGGGATTCTTTTGCTTTCTACAATACTTTTCAGTGTAGTGATGGCATATGCCGCAGTTGATGTACCATTAGGTAATTTAAAACAAGAACCATCACAGAACAGTTCTCCATCTGGCTTTTTCAGTGCGGTATCAGTTAGATCAACTCTTCCTTTTGTCTCTTGTTTAGTACCCATTATACAATCATGGAGGGATTCTTTTTCTCCCCCTTTTTCATTGGGAGGGGGATATAATTCAGCCAGATTTAAAGTGCAACACCTCTAAATTTGAATGTGAGGAGCAAAGAGGACAATTTTGTACCTTGTTAATCTGGCTGATGTAAGGTGTTGTGTCTGCATTCTGTTTAAAAGAACGTCCACTGCGTGTGGCACCATGACGGTTAAAGTGTGACCTAAAACCATACCCTTTGTTTGTTTTACTGATGCGGCAGCTGCAGCAACAGCTTGTAAGCAGCACCACAAAGCGCATGCAACAGGGTCCAATGTGGACGAGAAGTAGCTGCATGGTCTATTTCTCTCCCTGTGCTCCTGAGTCAAAACAGCCAAAGCACATCAATCATTCGCATGCACAAATAACTTAAACATTTTGTCATAATTTGGTGTGCCTAAAACTCGAGCTTAACATATCACAGCTTTGAGCAGATCAAATGCTTCTTGACATTCTATATCCCATGGCAAAGGTAAGGTAATATCTTTCTTTGTCGATGCCACTAATGCTTTTACAATCAACGAAAAGTTAGCGATCCACTGCCTACAATACGAAGCCATGCCAATTAAAGCCCTGACTTCTTTCTGTGTATTTGGAATAGGCACACCAGAGATGCTCTCAATTCTTTCTGGTGTCAATCTTCTTCCCTCCTTCGAAAGGAGGAAACCTAAATAAGATACTTCCTTTCGACAATACTGGAATTTCTTTAAAGAAGCCTTGTGTCCATGTATCGCCAAATGTGTCAAGAGTGCAACTGTACTTTTTTTACATATTTCTTCTGTGTCTGCAGCTATTAGCAAAGCATCTATGTACTAAAGCAGCAGCCTACCTGCTGGTAGTTCTAGCATGTCTAGTTGTTCTTTTAAAGCTCTACTGTAAATGCTTGAGCTTTCTGTGTACCCCTGCGGAATTCATGTAAATGTGAATGAACAACCTGCAAGGGTAAAAGCAAAAAATAATCAGCTATCTGGGTGTAGGGGAATGCTAAAAAATGTGTTTTTTAAGGCCACAATACTAAAATATGATGCAGACACTGGGATCATAGTGAAAATTGTAGTCACATCCGGTACCAATGGGAATCGCGGATCAACATCCTTATTCACTCCACGCAAAGCAATTATGAAACGATACGGTATATCATTACCTCCTTTCTTGTACAATGGAAGAATCGGACTATTGCAAGTACTACCAGAAATGTCTTCAATTACGTTTCTTTTAATCAAATCTGACACAATGCATTTCAATGCTTGCTCCCCTTCAGCCGAAATTTTATATTGTGGTATACGCAGCAAAGTAATTCCTTCTTTTAAAACAATTTTCACTGGTTCCACTTTTAAACAACCAACATCGTTATCATTAACCACCCATATACAAGTCGTTACTTTACTCAATTCAGTTGGTAATGGTTTAGATAAAAATTGTGACACAGGAGTCTTTTGTGGCGATATTGTCAAATACACTCCATCAGGAGAACAATGAATTCAATTCAATGAGCATTCAATTTCTTCAACAAATTTAATCCCAACACATTTTCGCCACAATTTTTCATCAAAAGAAATGGACAAGACTCAGTAAATGGACCTAGTGTTATAGGGACTGATTGTGATACTGGACTAATTACTGGTGTACCTGAAAACCCTACTGAGATATTGGCATGCCCTGACAGTGGTATATCTGGAACCTGTTGATTATCAATTGAACATTTTTGTGCACCTGTGTCCACTAAAAAATGTGCTCCCTATTCCCAACCTTCATTTCTATGTAGGGCCCTTTTTGGTCTTTGGGAATAGCTACAGGTTCCAACCCCTGCCCTGGGCTGTCCTAGTAAAACAACGCATCATCAGATGTGTAGTCGCCAGTGTAGTATGCATTGGCCTGGTTGGCAAAAATGTTCCCATCATTCGTGCTTGTTCCCCTGTATCTGCGGGCACTGTGCTCGCCAATGGCTTTCTTGTCTGCAATAGGCACATTGATGAATTCCTATTGGTCCACCTTGCATGTTGGAAAATTGGGCTCTGGATTGCGCGTTCCCACCACCTCTATTATTGTTTGCAACTTGTTGCATCAATACTCTTGTTTTCAAATTCCCTTTGTCCTTTAGCTCTTTGTCCTTCTCTGCGTTAACTCAATTCTCATAATACTGTGCCATGTGTAATACTTCACTTTGCGTTTTTGCTTGCCATGCGCTTTCAGATGTCATTATTAAATTTGGGATTCTTGGTAACAACCCTCGCACAAACTTATCAACAATCTTTTCCTGGGTTCAGTACTCAAGTCTTGACCACTAAAGTCTGCAAAACCTTCTTCAAATCGGTTAAAATAGTCAGTCGCTCCTTCATCTTTGCCCTGTGAACAAGCAGTTAATTTATCCCAGGCTATTCTCTTTTCGGGTACCATCGTTTTCAATTTCTGTACTATTCGCGTGGCTAAAGCCAACATGGCTGGCGGCAGTTTTTCTCCAGCCTTCTCTCGCCATCAATTCTAGTCAAATTCTCCCATGTGTCACCTAATATATTTGCATCATTTATATTTCTCACCTGTTTCCTTATATCTACAGGAAGAATTATGGGAAACAATAAATCAATATCGCTCAATGTAAAAACAAAGGAATTCAAAACAGATGCAATTTCTTTATAGAAACCTGACGGATTATTCCTAATATCAGGGATTGTCTGCATGATGTTATTTACCTCTTGTCTAGAAAGAGGGACATGCACAAACTGTGCGATATAATGTACTTTTATCATGCACGCTGCAGCCGCTCCAGAGGCAGCAATTTCTCCTTTTGGGACAAACGTGGGAGGCACTTCCCTCATAGGTAGTTGTAAACTTGGCATTTCCACATTTGCTTGTTTACTAAGCAACAAAGATAAATCAAGAGAAAAAGCTGTCACCCCAGTTTCGGGTGAAAAATGCTCTTTTGTAAATTGTCATTAAATCAACGGGACAACATGTCATTTTCTTCATACATTCATCTTGCAAATACTCAACCATCACTTGTAATACCTTTCTCTGCATTACTATATATGTATTACTATATGTGTATACTGACTAAATGTATCATGCACCTCGATTGGGGAGATGGCGGCATCTGAAATCCATCTAAGCGCATCTCGCGTACAAATCCTCATCTCTTCACTGGCAGGTTTCAACGGTGGACAGAATCGCTGGACATATGACATGTTCTGTTTATCTTTCTTCCTTATTTCTGTAAGCAATTGATCAAGCTCATACTTTCGCCCTACATGTTCTCGTACTTTCGACGCATTATCGTGTAACCGAGAAAGAAAAACCAAATCCCGCAATCTTTGCGGTGCCAGTTTAGCCGTCAAATCACTCAATTTTTTCACAAGATAATCCCCCATGCATTCCAAAAATACCTGCTCTTCACCAAGGCCACTATAGTCAGATATGGAACTTTGCACGGCTACTTCATCGTCACCTTCAATATACATCTCTGCCCAATTCCTCAGCTCCTCTTTGCTATCATTACTAACCTTGCTAAGAGTCACTCTACCGCTTCCCTGTGCATGCTCCATTTCTGTAGAACTGCCTATCATAGCAGCTAACTCATGCTCCGATGGTGGTGGAGGAAAAGGTGTCACAGGGGAGGAGATGGGGGCCGATGGAATTACGGGAATGGGAGGTACATATGGAGGAGGTGCACCTGGGCCAGTACTACTTCGGGATTCATTTCTTCGCTCATTCAAGATTTTGTCTATTAGCTCATCTGATGTATGCAAATCTGATTGCGGGGATGTTTGCAAATCTTGTTGTGGATATATTTTCTGTACACCTAATTGAAACGCTCTATCCATTCTCCTAAGGTCCTCTGTCTGTTGATGCTGATCAAGCTCTAATGCTTTTTCTGTATTCGTTTTATGTCTACGTGCATGTTTCTCTCTACTTCTCAGCCGGAAATTAGCTTCATTCCTCCAGTCTCTTATAATGTTAACGGCGCTGGTCGGGCCTTTTTGTGTAATAATACTGATTCTAGGTGTTCTATCCGTTCGAATTCAAAGCTCCCATTTTTAGGCCACTGCAAATCTACATGTCTGGTTTGCCTATGCCAAATCGCATTGAACATTATTGCCCCTATACCAAACTTTACATACATTTCAAATGCCGGCGACCCCGTGGGTGGGGCGATCTGGCCAGTTTCCAAAGATTGTCTAGTGCAGCGGAAACACCCCGCTAGACAGGAAGACAATTTCCCAGGCATAGTTAAACCTTATTCTTCTCTTACCTTGGGTGTTTGATCTTGCAAGAGCAACACTCATTCAATATCAGGACATTTTAGAATCGGGGCATGACTGACCTGATCAATCAATTCATCACTCAGGACGCAAACTTCCGTATACAGACGTGACCAAGAATCATCGTGACTATGTGTCTGGCTCAATCTGCCTCATTTCAGGACCCTCACATCGATGCTCTCTGGGCACTGCTCGTCGATCAGGGATCGGCTTTGTACAGATCTGCAAAGGAGTCTCTCATCACTTGTACAGGGGCGTCCCGAATACCTATCAATCCCGGCTCAGCTGCTTCATCCTCGTCTCGTTTTTGCCTTCTTCGAACTCAACGTATACGATGGAGCAAAAGGGGGAGGGTCCCTATTCGAGCGCCATATTTGCTAGGCTGTAAAGACCCCTCATATGGAAACTAAGGTACAATCACCATATGATAGTGACACGACAGACACAAGGTTCGATGTCCAAACAAGTCTGTTTTATTTCAAAGTATTTCTCAGTCGGCCGACTGGGGTCTAATGTCTCGTAACGTGTGAACCCAAACCTCGTGAGACGCAAGAGAGCGAGTAACGCTCAAGCAACAATATTTATACATGACATACAATCTTTAGTAGGCAATCCAAACCGCCCATAATGTATCTTTCAAGCTATGGTTCGATGATTGACAATCATGACAATTATGACACGTTATGACAAGTCCTTATTCAGTCTAAATATACTTATTCTAGCAACAGCAGCAGAGACAGTTCTTTGTTCTGGAGAACATAGAGCCCTTAATACAGCAAGGATATCATGTTCGTAGGAGAGAGACATTCTTTAGCACGTTATCTGTGCGTTTCTATTCATGTACCAAAGGTCAGACAGTTCTGGGGGAGAAAATACCAGGCTCCGCGAAGGAGTACCGCTAGAAGAAATATAATTCATGCTTTAACTATTATTTCTACAGAGCTTGCGGGACAGGCCGGCACCTGGGCCGCTGATTAGATGCAGTTTTAGCTCACCTTCAAGGACAGCGTGAGGGAGGAACACAATGTATTTCTGTATCATTTGACATTCCTGTCTGTGTTGGCCTTTCAGCATTCAGGCTGTGGCCTCGCACCGTGATTAAGTTCGTAGTTCAGAGTACATTTTGCAAAGCGGTTGTACAGAAAAATAAAAAAGCAAATGGTGGTTATTCACACAAAATGGACACCTTCTGGTTACTCGTAATACATTGAGGATTCCATGTGGATGATGTATCGCGCATGATGCGATTGGTTTCAGGCCAACATAATATACGTACTATGCATACTATAGGGTTGTGTCTGGACTAACACTGATAGTATAGTTGAGCTCTGGAGGTGAACATTTTCATGACCAGAAGGCCACAGGATGGAGCTGGCAATTTTCAGGGTCCCTTTGTGAGAGGACAGCTCCGTAGCCATACTAGAGGCATCTGTTTCTACGATGTAAGGGAGGTCTGGCTGAGGGTGTCGTAAAACGGGAGCGGAAGTGAATTTTTTCTTAAGCTCTTGGAAAGCCTTCTCTGCTTCTTCGGTCCAATTGAATTTCTTGTTGTTTTTTCGTAATAATGATGTAATTGGATGTACAATTTGAGAGAAGTCTGGGATGAATAGGCGGTAAAAGTTTGCAAAACCAAGCATACTGTGGATTCCTTTAAGCGAAGTTGGTGACGGCCAATTTAGAATGGCATCTACCTTGTGCATGTCCATTCTGATACCTTTCGGAGTGAGGATGAAACCAAGCAATTCAACTGTGGTTACATGAAAAGAGCACTTTTCGAGCTTGGCATACAGTTGATGTTGGCGGAGCTTTGTAAGAAAGGAGCGGACGTGCTTGACATGGTCCTGTTTTGAGGCAGAATATACTAAGATGTCATCAATGTAAACCAAGGCACAAACATCGATTAATTCCCGCAAGTCATCGTTCATGAAGTACTGGACTTCAGCGGGAGTGTTGCAAAGTCCAAAAGGTATCACCTGATATTCATACAAGCCATATTTGGTACGAAAGGCGGTTTTCCATTCATCTCCTTTCTTTACTCGAACCAAGTGATACGCCCCTGTAAGGTCTAGTTTGGTATACATTTGGGCATCCTTGACTTGGTCTAATAATTCGGGAATGAGGGCAGTGGATAACAATTCTTTACGGTGATCTAGTTTAGTGCGCAATAGTCGATGCAAATCCCCAAATCTCCTTCCTTCTTTGGTACGAAGAATAAGGAACTGGCTGCTGGTGATTTAGATGGGCGGATAACCCCATTTGCCAGTTACTGGTCTAGATAAGATTTCAAATGTAGGTTTTCTGGTTCTGTGAGTGCATAGATTCTGCCACAAGGAATTTGCACACCAGGTATGAGGTTGATCTGACAGTCATAGGGCCTGTGCATTGGTAGCGTATTAGCTTGTTCTTTCTGGAACACATCCTGAAAATCTTGGTATTCACTTGCTAAAGTACTAGTCGCGCCAAGTACTAATGCCACCATTCTGGGAGTCACAGATGTGCATAAGTCGGGTTCCTCCTTTTCTTGTTAATAGCAGATAAGAGCACAGTATTTGGAAAAGGCCAGCTTCTTTGCACGGCAATCTATTTGAGGATTGTGAGCTACTAACCATAGCATCCCTAATATTCGTAGAAACTGAGGAGCCTTGATGAGATCAAAGGCAATATATTCTCAGTGTCTGTCCTGGCACAGAAGGGTTAGTGCTGCTGTACATTGTGTTACTGGTCTGGAAGCTATTTCTGTCCCATCCACAGTGGTATCCTTTTCAGTGATCGACTTTGAACGTAAGGGAAGCCCCATCTCTGCTGCCAGTTCTTGATCTATATAATTCCCAACTGCTTCCCTGTCAATGTATGCTTCGATGGCATGCATCCGAGACAGTTGTTGGTGATTGATTAGGATCACTGGTATTGCAAAGTGTGAGGTTGGTGGCTCATTCTTCTCACTCAACAAACTGACCTCTACGCTTGCCGAGCTTGGTAGTTTTCCGACTCCTTATTGTCTTCCTTCTCTGTGGGCCCTACAATTCTCCTTGGAGGTTTCACTGGACATTCTTTGAGGAAGTGCCCTGATTTTCCTCAGTATAAACATAGTTGCTGTTGCCTTCTCTTGTCTCTTTCGGTTTTTGTTAATGGGGGTTGTACACCTCCGATTTGCATGGGTTCTTTGACCGAGCATACATAGCCAGAGTGTCTAATCTAGTCCGGTTTGCCTTTCGATCTTGTAGTCTGTGATCTAGTTGCCCAACCAGATTGATGAATTCAGCACAGTCTTTAGGTGGGTCAACCACCTGAGCTAGGATATCCTTCAATTCTCACCGTAGACTCGATGAAATAGCGTGGTTCTTTTGTTTTCAGGCCACCCAGCTTCAACGACCAATCTATTAAAGGTTGCTATATACGTTAACAAGTCTTGATTTCCTTGACAGAGTGATAAAAGTTTCTTGTCTAATGCTTGTCCTTGCATATGACGAGCAAAGAGTTTCTCCATTTCCGTCTGAAACCCCCCAAAGTCATGTAACAATGGATCATCTTGACTTACTAATGGTACCACCCAATCCGCAGCACTACCGCTCAGATATGACAAAACAAAAGCAACCCACGCCTGGTCGTTGGGAAATGCACCAGGTCTGCAAAGAAAATGAAGACGGCACTGGTTCATGAAAGTAGCATACTTCCTGGGATCCCCCGCAAATCGTTCAGGTGGAGCTAAAGAAACTTTGCCAGGAAGAGTTATTTGTACTGGACTGGTTGATGAGATTGGTGCTTGTGCCGGTGGAATGTTTCCAGGCAATGCGGTTTGCCCTGCCTGTGATTGGAGTAATTGTCTACTGATTTCATCGGTACAATCTTTAGTAACAATCAAATCCCTCCTGAGAGCATTGGTTTCTTGCCTGGCTGAATGTACTTTGGCACGTAACTGCTCCAACAACTGAGCCAATTGGTCAATTTCTGATGCCTCCATGACGCCCAGGTGGATTATGTTGTTTGGGCTTTGCGTTCTGTTACGCTCACATGGTATCCACGGGGACTCCACTCAGCCCTGGTTGGATGATATGCACCTCGAACCCTTTCCCCGATCCCTGGGTAGTGCCTCTGATGGAAGTTGAGCCTGAAATACAGGAGAGCTGGATTCAAGACTTAACTGTCTCTGGTAGGGTGTCTTCCCACCTCCCTTGGATTCAAAACCTTCCCTTGGCCTTCTCCTCACCTTAATTCCTTAGAAGGCGTGCTCTCCATCCTGCTCTTCGTGGCAGGGGTGCGTAGTCTCATGTGGGCGTGATCGACCAAGTTGCTTCACTGGAGCAAGCCCTTTTGAGTGTCTTTTAGGTAGGTCTTGCTGCTTTACAGTCTTTGTATTCTATTCTGTTCTTTCCTTCCTTCCTCTTATTGTTATTAATGTCTTATTTCCTCTCTTTAGGCATGCAAAGAGATTTTGACAAAGAATACTGGAGATCCAACTGGACACGGTGAGCGTTACGCTGCAAACAGCAGAATAATGCGAAGCGTGTTCTGCTGTTTGGGTGTGGTTTAAATAGTCTTCAGGTAAAGTGGTCCGAGAAAAGTAGTCCCAGGCCAGCCACACCTTAAACACTATACCGCATAGCTCAGTTCTTGGGAACTGAGCTATGTGAGTGCCTCCATGTTGAATGAAGCCCCCAAGAAAGTAGTTCCAAGTAAAATAATCCCATCCTAAAGGTGTTCTCCATAGTGATTATGAGCCTGGTGTCAAAGGCACCAGGACTGACTCCAAGATATTCTCAGTGAGGTTTTAAGTCCTTTAAGTCCTTAATGGAACCCCGGAACCTGGCCCTCCCTGGCAGGCTGACTTGCCAGTGGGGTTCAGGGGTAGGGATCATGACACCTACATTGAATTATATGTGACCTTTGGGCTGAGGTCTGTGAGAACGTTTTATTGAATATAGTCCCGGACTGACTGGGTGAAGCGTAGCTATTAGACAGCATCCAAGAACTATTTGGAGAGGTTGAAGTCACTATTGAGAATTGACTTGCCATTAAAAATGTATTATGTACATTGCTTTGAATAGCGCCTTCTATTCATTATTTTAGTTAAAGTTGTGCTTCTGATGGCAATGACAAAACGTATAATTGGAGGGTATTGACTATATCACGTGTGCATCAGGCTTTGATTTCAGACAAGTGTCAGTTCTAGAAGAAACTATAGTTGGGATCAGTTTTAGTAGAGCTGTGATGTTACAGATCCATTTCCTGGGTAAAAAGAGATGCACCAGGTTTAGGTATAGCCACCAGATAGTTTGTAATGTATGTACTTATCATGATATTTAATTATTTTTGTCAGCTACATCATATCAACCTATCTACATTCAACATCCCACAACTCCCTTGCTCCTAGCAGATAAAGCAGTGCAAATTGCATAATCAGTGATAGTTTCAACAAAAATGCTTGATTTATATAAGGCATTTTGCACTAAGGAAATAAATGATCTTACAATCAATGCCTCATGTAATAAAGTTGATGACTCTGGGCAGAGAAACACATGGTATTCATGTGAGCCCGTTAGAGCAAGCACAGCACCTTAATTATTACAGGTATAGATTTATTTTAAATACTGATTGGATCCAGCAAGTATAGAAAAGTAAAATAAGCCCACGGGGTATTAAGGGCATGGGTGTTGGAGTCTGTAGTCAGCTGCACTGAGCCAGAGAACCGTCATACTTTTGCCCCACCCACCACCACTACAACATCTGCGTGTCTGCCCGCGAGGGATGAAGCCCGCGGGGATCAAGGGCATGGGTGTTGGAGCCCGTAGTCAGCTTGGAGGAGTGGCCCTAGTGTTGCCCCGCCCACCACCACTGCAAGATCTGAGTGTCTCTCTGCGAGGGCTGAAGCCTGCGGGGGATTAGGGACATTGGTGTTGGAGCCTGTAGGGTGTTAGAACACATTGGTGAGATGGTCGTTGCCTGACTTGGACTTGGAGGTAATACTTTTTTTGGATCCTCTTGAGCTTGGAGCTGAGCTGCTGTGTGTGTTTCCCAACAACGGAAGCCCAGGAGTCTGGTGCCATAGCTAAAGACAGTTGCTTGGTCAAAGCTGGTCTGTATTACTGTTCTACTATAGTGCTTCATTGCTGCACCGGGAAGGCGAAGCCTGGTCCCCCCAGCTATTTTTATTTTGTCTGCATGGTCGTTCATTGCTGCACATATGAGGTAATGTTCTGCAAACTATAACAGTAACCATTATCCAAGGGACAGGAGTTAAAGCATAAAGGGAGTGGAGTGTGAATACGGGGAAAATCGTTAGGTGCAGGGAGGGGGAGCCTCAGACTAAGTGTGCTCCTTAAGTGGTCAGGCGTTGCTCCTCTACTTACATTTTATCCCTAGCAAGTGTGCACTATGTTCCCATAGGATATTGTGTGGATAACTCTTGTCTGGAGCTAGGAAAATACAGCCTAAACCAAACAACCTGCATGTCATAGAGAGAGCCTGGGTTCTTGATTTTGATTTGAACTTTGTCACATAGTGTGCATTTTAATGTATTAACATTTTAAATAATTTTATAGACTTTGGTATTCTTAACTTGTTTACCTGTGTTGATATCCGTGTTGATAATATGGGGGCCCTCTGCTTTTATTGTGAGCCTCAAGGTACACCTACTCACCAAATCTGTTAAAAATGACACACACAAAAAAACATTCAGTTTATTTCACCAAAGGTGGGGGGGGGGGAGTGTTTTGAAATCATTTGAAACTATGACTGATGTCAACACCCTCATCATCGAAATGAAAGACCTACTGCATGATATTGAAGGTACAAATGTCAACGGAAAAGATGCCTCAAACTGCTGAAAGGCAGCAGCGGTGCCAAACTGTGTATCTCTTACAGAAGATAACAAAATCCTTCCAGAGAGTTTAGGAACCTACATTGCTAGCAAATACTTTGGGGTGGCATGAAAAGCAAAAAGACCTTATGGACATTTATGAGATAGGAAAATTTGAAGGACTGGAGGGGAGATTATTGAACTACAGCCAAAAGTCGCAGACTTATAATTTTAGACAGCCCTACAAGAGTACTCGATGCTGAAGAACACCAGAAGGAGATGATGGTCAGAGGGTCTCCCCAATAACTATAGTTTAGTGTGAGGGTAGTACTGAAATTATGGTACCAATATCCAATAGTTACCAAGTCCTGGGGTATGAACAATATCCAGATTGTGGTGTTACCGAGCAAAAGGAGAGAAGTGTATTCATAGGGATAGCCAGAGGCGTAATAGAAGTAGCACAAGGACAAGTCCAATACAGGGGCATCAGCAAAGATATTCAAACTGAGAGTGCATACAAGTCAAGCAAACCCCAGATGGGATGAAGCATGGATACATTAGGGCCATTACAGGGTGACCGCCAATCCCTGACAACCATGTGTGGGCTGCTGGAAAAAGTGATCATGGAAAACATTCACCTCTTTGTTACTGAATTGGCATGTATCAAGGAGAGTTTGTTGAGGTGTTAAATGGGAAATCATATTGTGCCTCCTTCTGATTTATATTGGCCTAAGCCTAGTCGCTCTGCAAAGAAAACCCTGTTGCAAAGTTCTGATTTCGGATCAACTTCGCCACCATTTTAGAATCATCCACCATTTTCATTTCTGTTTGTATGTCAATTCTCTGTTCTAAAGTGGTGGACTGTGTTTAACTTGCAACCAAGCCTTCCCGACCTTTGAACTTGTTAATGGTAAGACTGTCCGAGGGCCGACTCTTTAGGCTAGGTAATGCGACCTTGCATCAAGTTTGACTTGTTGTCCAGGATTGTCTGCACTAATAAGCTTCATCCACGAATACACATCGAGGACAATGTTATGTAAATGTCGAGCATGGACACTGGCAGAACTACATTGTGAAGGGATATGTACTTAGGCTCAGTGCTAAATCCAGGAATACACTTCGCCATTGTAACTTGTTACAAATACAAACCTATGTAACCCATGTGCATATTATTGTATGTGCTATTTGTTAACTCGGCACAAACTCTAGACAGCAGATTATTAACCTGTAGAGGGGCTGGACAATATTGTAGGAAATGTATAAACATGTAGATGTTTAGATGTCCAGCACTCTCCTTCCTCACTCTGACAGGCTGGTACTCATTGCGGGGTGTCGAGAGCCAGATAGCGTTCTGTATCCGATCTATGTTTCTTTGTAACTGCACAGTATTAAAGATCTGTGAATCTTTATAGCCCGTGTTTGGTGTATTTCCTTTTGTGGTACTCAGCCTCGATATTTTCTTGCTTTTATAGATAGTGCCCGAATAGGCACCCTCAAAATTGATGCCATCTCGTTGAAGTGTTGACGCGGCTATCGGACCGGGATCAGACAGTGAGAAAGGGGGCCCCTTCTTGGATGAGACGCGATACCTCAACAGTACTGCACAACCCGATCCCTGGACGGTGAGCCCGCGGTCCGAGACGGCATCTTGACGAGGGTCTATATATCGAGGCGGACAGTTTTGCCGAAATCACCAACCACGAGGGTCCTTTGTTGTCCTTTGTAATCCGCACGGACCTCCTTTAGTTCTTTGATCAGGTGAGTCGTGACCCTATTCTTAAGTATCCTGATAATTTGATTTGGCGTATTGTACTCGCAAGCACAATTATTGACCAGGTAACACCAGGAATCTGATATGCCTGAGAAATTGTCTACCTGTTTCAGGGCATTATTTCACAGAGACAGACAATCTTTGGAATTTGGCCGTCCGGTGCCACAGGCGGGGTCGCCGGCATGTACTATGTACTGTAAGCAAGGCATTGGTAGTATAGTGTTTAATGATATTTGGCACAGACAAATTAGACATGCTTCCGAACTTCAGTGGCCAATCAATGGTAGCTTTGAAATTCCTCGTATAGAATATTTAGAGTCTATATTGTTGAAGAAAAAAGCGAGACCTGCAGCATTTGATGTATTACAAAATTGGAAAAAAGAAGCTATGCAGCAACTTAAAAGTAGAGAGAAACATATGTCTAATGCAGAGAAAGCGTTATTGTATGATCAAAACAAACAATCAGAGTCAGTTAGAAATATGGATAAGGCTTTTCAACTTGGCATTCAGAAAATATATCCGTCTAAAGATTTTCATGTGTCTGATGAATTAATTGACAAGCTTCTAAACGAACAAAGGCCTGGTGCCACTGCGCCACCTCCGTATGTTCCTATTCCTGTTGTCTTACCTCTTCCTGCTGTTTTTCCTCCTCCCGTAGTAATTCCTGCTCCGCCTATCGTTCCTCCTATCGCTCCTCTTCCTCCGGTTATTGTTCTTCCTCCTATCGCTGCTCCTATACCTCTGCTTTTTCTTATTGTTACGGGTCTGGTAGATTGGCTTCTGCACCAGTGATAGTACCTTTGTTACCGATTGTACAAGATTCTTCTACTCTTTCTCTTCCAAGTGGTTCTGTCCCGCTTGTAGTTGATAAGGGAGCGGAATCAAAGATCGTAACTCGCAGTACTGTGTCTAAAGAGAGAAAGCGTGATTTGACTGCATGGGCTAGACAGTGCATGGAGAAGGGTGAACAATCTGATGTTTTTGCCACACTCTCTAATCTAGAAGGTTTTCCAGAGAAAAATGTTTTGATCGAAGGACTGGGAATTAATTTATCTGTAATGTGGAACAGACAGAATGATGTAGATCTCCCACAAGGGTTGATGGATTTGAATGTTTTAGCATATTCAAGAGGTACTGCGGAGAAAGTATATGAGCACGTCGAGAGGGTTTTTGAGTATAGAAGGGAGTTAGAAAGGTTACGGAATGAAGAAAATGTTGGTGATAGTTTGAGCGCTATTTTTGTACAGAAACGGTTCCTTCCTCTTTGTAAGTCGATGAGTGAGGAAACACAAATTTGGACAAAAGATGCAATTAGATGGATTTCAGACATGTCGATATCTCCCGTAGAAGTGTATGACACGTATAGTCAGTATACGCCAGAAATGCAGAGGAAAGTGCTACAAGTTATTGGAGAATACCTATGGGGTGAATGTATTAAAAGAAAGATTTGTTGTCCTGTAGAATTATTGAATATCTACAAGAGAGATTTTTCGTCTGACACTCCTTCAGCTGCTTTAGCGCTCAATTTAGCTCTGTTGCTCAGTAAGCGTTTGGAGTTTCCTATCTCTCAGTTGCCTATGAGAGAGGTTCATCCGACATTTGTCCCAAAGGTTGAGGTTGAGGTTCCAGCTAATGCTGCAGCAGCTACTGCTGCTTACGACATTCCAGCACATTATGTATCACAGTTTGTTCACTTCCCGTTCTCGAGACAGGAAGTGAACACTATTAGACAATCCATCCCAGATATTAGAAAGAATCCAACAGGGTTCTATAAAGAGATAGAATCTGTCTTGCAGTCGTCAGTATTTACTCTGAGTGATATAGATTTGTTATTTCCCGTGCTCCTACCCACTGATTTGTAGAAACAGTTTAGGACAGTAGATGATGCAGCAGGGTTAGGGGACACATGGGATAATATGGTTAGACAAGATAGAGATAGACCAGCTGCCGAGAGACCGCCACAGGTAATACTGACTTTGCCTGATAGAATAGTGACAAAACTGAAAGCCTTAATTCCTGAGAGAAGGATTGTCTGGGACGATCTTACTGCTTGTGTCCAAGGAAAGTCTGAGGGTGCTACCAAATTCTTTAATCGGTTTGAACAAGTTTTTTCAGATTTCAATGGACAAGATTTGAGCACAGAATCTGGAAAACGACTATTTGGAGACAAATTTGTGCGTGGATTGTTACCTGACATCCAGTCGCAAATTATGACTTCTGAGAGCTCTTGGCAAGCTAAGTCTCAGTCTCAAGTATTGCATATGGCCCAGTATTATGAAAACCGAGTCAATAATGAAAAAGAGAGGATCGAAAAGAGAAAGGGAGACCTGAAAACTAAGGTTTTGTTGCAACAAATTGTTAGAGGTCCTAGAGGGGGTAGGCCACAGTTTAGGGGACAGTATGTTCCACAGGGTACTGCACTGTTGGGTCCTGTACACGCAAACCAATGTGCTTATTGTAGACAAGGGGGTCATTGGCGAGCAAAATGCCTGATCCTCCAGCAGAGTTTGAATAACACATTTGGTACTATGGGTAGACGATCCAGAGGCTGCCCTGGGCCAGGGGGTCCTGGTAGAAGTCATTTTTCTCAGAATTCACAGCCTTTTTTACAAGACAATCAGACACCGAGTGTGGATAATAGAAACATTGCTGGTCATCTTTCTACTGCATATCTGTCTGAAGACCTTCCCTTTGACGATATATTGTTTCGCTAGGATTATCCGAAGCAGGGTTTGGAAGCAACGCCTATTCCTGTTAATCAGAAAGGTCCCTATGTTGAAATGATAGTGGGAAATAGGAAACATCTATTCTACAGGAGCGGAGAAGTGTTCCATTGACCATTCACGGGTTCCAAACATTCTACCGTCAGGGCAAACCAATGTTTCTGTAGGGTTTTCTGGTACACCAGTGGTTAGTCCGGTTTCTTTGCCGGTATCGATTACACTGGGTCCATTCACGGATCACTGTCCTTTTCTTTTGACAACAAACTGTGGAGATCATTTTTTTGTGTTGAATCTGTTGAAGGAATTAAATGCGGTAATTCATTGTTCTTCGGATGGAGTGCGTTTGACGATTTTACCACAGCAACCTTCTGCCTCACAGTAGACTGACTAGACCTTTGCCGCCGGAATTTAGTGACGTTCCGGAGTGTTTATGGGCGATTGATGACAATGAAGTCGGTGTTTTACAAATTGAGCCTGTTAAAATCATTTTGAAACCTGGAGTAAAGTTGCCACGTATTCCTCAATGTAAGATCTCGGTTGATGGTGAGCAAGCTTTGAAGTGTATAGTTTCCGATTTTGTACACCGTGGGGTAATTGAAGAAATTGCAGGTAGTTTGTGCAATAGTCCGATTTTGCCTGTGTATAAGAAAGGAGATAATGCAATTCCTTTTTGGTTTATCATTGATTTACGTGCTCTTAGCAAGATTGTTGCTCCACAATTTCCTATTGTGCCTGATGTAACAATGATATCAACTATGATCCCAGCTTCTGCTACTCATTTTAGTGTCGTAGACCTTAAGAATGCTTTCTTTTGCATCCCTATACACAAGGATGGAAGATACCTATTCACGTTCACCTTAGGGGGACGCTCGTTTACATTCACCCGTGCTCCACAAGGATACACGGAAAGTCTGAGCATTTATAGTAGGGCTTTGAAAGAGCAGCCTGACACACTCGAGATGCCTACCACTTGTACATTGCTTCAATACATAGATGATCTTCTTTTAGCTGCTGATTCAGAAACTGCCTGTAAGGAGGGCACTGTGTTGTTGATTATTCATCTAGCAAAGCATGGACATAAAGCTTCACTGAAAAAGTTTCAATATTGTCGACAGGAGGTCGCCTATTTAGGCTATGTCCTGTCTAAGGAGGGAAGAAGGTTGACGCCTGAACGGATTAAAATCATTTCTATCATGTCTGTCCCAAATACACAGAAGGAAGTCAGAGCCTTGATAGTTATGGTTTCTTACTGTAGGCAGTGGACCCAAACTTCTCACTAGTGATTAAACCAATGTTGGCTTTGACAAAGAAGGGCATTTCTTTGCCATTGGCGTGGAACTTGGAACACCAGAAAGCATTTGATCTGCTCAAGACTGCACTGTGTTCAGCACCAGTTTTGGGCACCCAAATTATGAAAAGGCCTTTGAGTTGTATGTGCATGAACGTGATGGTTGTGCTTTGTCTGTATTAACGCAGGAACATGGAGGGAGGAAAAGGCCGTGCGGTTACTTTTCTTCCGCCCTTGATCCTGTCGCATGCGTTTTTCCAAGATGTTTGAGAGCTGTCGCCGCTGCTGCTGCGTCAGTAAAACAGAGCAAGGGTATGGTCCTAGGCCATGCTTTAACCTTGTTGGTACCTCACTCTGTAGATGTTCTATTAAATAGAAACAAACACAACACCTCACCTCTGCACGATTAACGAGATATGAATTGATCCTGTTTGCACCGCATATCAAAATAAAGAGGTGTTGTGTATTGAATCCGGCTGAACTATTACCTTTCCCGCAAGATACTGCTTGCAGTGATGAAATGTCACATGGCTGCCCTTATACCGCAGAACAAGAGACTAAAGGCAGGATTGACCTGAAAGATACACCTTTAAACGACCCACAAGGGGAGCTGTTTTGCGATGGCTCTTGCTTCAAACTTCCGGATGGTACACCCATGGCTGCTATGTGCCATCACCACACTAAGCACGATTGTGGAGCCCAAAAGAATTTCGCATAACTCTGCGCAGGCCACAGAGATTATTCCATTGACTCGAGCTTGTGAACTTTCCGAAAGGCTTAGAGTAAACATATGTACTGATAGTCAGTATGCTTTTGGGGTAGTTCACAACTTCGGTAGACTTTGGCCAGAACAAGGTTTCTTGACCTCACAAGGAACGAAGATTCAATATGGCTCCTTGATAGTGTGGTTACTTTCAGCACTTGCACTTCCCACTCAGTTAGCAATCATAAAATGCGCAGCACATCAGAAAATAATAAATGATGTAGGAAAAGGGAACACTTTTGCTGACCAGATAGCAAAACAAACTGTTAGTGATCTCTATACAGATATGTACACTACAAGAGAAGCCACAAATGTTTGTATCATAGATGAAGGTATCGAATCTGTAAAGAATATAGAAGCCGATGCCACTTTAGAAGAAACTAAGCAATGGGCTGAGGGTTTGGCGAGGTTGGATGATGATGGGTGTTGGGTGGATAAGTTAGAGGGAAAATGGATGCTGCCAGATGCGTACATTACTATGATGCTCGCAATGTCTCATGGGCCCACCCAAATCTGTGCCAGGAAGGTTTGCAAAATGTTAGAAAATGTCTGGGTGAACGATAACATCTCGAAGACCCAACCGGGTCCTTAATACCCTTGCTAATTCTTTGTTCTCCTTCCCTTTTAATCCTCCCCCCTTTGGGATGATCCCCTCATTCATGAGGCTGCTTCAGCCATGAACTACTTGGTTCTTCACATTAGCATTATTTTCACGTGGTTTAGCCCGACATGACTATTTTCACATAAATAATTCTCTTTCAACACCACTTTCCCGCTATTCCTTAATTTGCAAATGCCAAATTCTTTTTTATTTCATTTCATTAATATTTCACCTATGCATTACTGTTACATAATTATTTTGTTTGTCTGATTGATTGCAGCCCCTTATTTCCAATAGGATGTAGTACATCCAACATGGTGGCGCAAATTCACTCTATTGCGGCCATGTCTGGACCATTCAGTCATTCTCCTTTCCTAAGGTTGTTTTTTATAAAGTCCTTCTTCTATTCTCGCGACTCAGCCCGCTTCCTTCAGATCACTTTCACTTACATGCCATGCTGGTAAGATGTGTTTCTACGGCCCCACGCCCCCTCTGTCAATTCCAATTAGTGCAACTGCACTGCGTCATTAAGTAACTCATGACTCTTATCCTCACCAGTTAACCAATTACTGTGGTTTGATCACGTGGAATTCGTTTTTCGTTTGTCATTATCGTTGTCAATTTTAAACTTAGTTGGCACGTTCCAATTGTTCTGGTATTTCCTTCGAATAGATCTTCTTGTGTCTTTTACAGAACTTCTGCAATTGCGAAGCCTTGAAGTACATTTCCATTCTTTACTTACCTTCTTGCTCTTTCAATTATATTTTTGGCATATTCTTTTATATTATTTTCTCTTTTTGGTTTTTCAGGGAGTTGTCCTGGCAATTTCCCACATATATTCAATTTTAGGTCCCATCTTCAATTTAAGGTACCTTCTTTTTGGGTTTTTTAACTTGCACTCAATTGAAACGGGCACATATATTCAACAAGCCCCAATCAATGGTCAGCTCTGCTTCTTTGAATGCGCTGCTACAGTCATTCCCATGGATGCATGTTAATTATTGCACCTTTGTTTGTTTTGTTCCCTGTGTACTTCTTGTGTCTTGGCTCCATGGAATTCCCATCCAATTCAACATCATCTGAATGTGGTACTGTCTTTTTTATTCCTTACTATTCATGTTTGGGTTTCTTTTTAAATCTGACATCATAACATATGACATAATTATCTACCTATACCCTTTTCTTTTTGCCCCTCTGTTTTATGCCTCTTGTTTTGGTTTCAATGTGTACAATGGATGGTTTTTCAACTACAATTACTTATTTCATGGTGCATAATTTGTTTATAATTTTGTATTGTCATTATGCTTAGCCTCGGATGAAGAGTCGGTCAAGACTCTAATCATGTGTCAGGCTACTTTGTGAATAAATCAGTTGGACTTATGATTACTTCTCGTCTTAATCATTTGTAACACTTGCCCATATTGCATTATCCTTTGGCGCAGTGTGACTGAGATTTGCCCGTGTTTTATTTTTAACATGTCGAAGACAGCTGAGAGTTTTGTCCAGAGTTGCATGATCTGTCTACAGCACAATATGGGGAAGGGCACATCGACAGCAAGGGGTAGTTTTGGTCCACCTTCTGTCCCCTTTGAAGTGATCCACTTTGACTTTATTGAAATGGAGCATTGTAATAATTTCAAATTTGTTTTGGTTGTTATTTGCGCCTTTAGTAAATGGGTTGAAGCCTTTCCTGTGAAAAATGCCACAGCAATGACAACGGCGAAAACCATGCTTAAGGAATATTTTCCTAGGTTTGGTTTGCCAAGGGTCATCTGGTCGGACAATGGTCCACATTTTATTGCTGCTGTAATTCTGCAGATATGCGCGGGATTACAGATCGATAAAAGGTTCCATTCGGCTAGACATGCTCAGAGTGCTGGATTGGTAGAGAGACACAATGGAATTTTGAAGAACAACCTTGCTAAGATGTGTGCCGGCACCAAATTGAAATGGCCGGATGCCTTACCGATAGTGTTACTGTCAATGCGCACCACCCCACAGACTAAGACTGGGCTCTCGGCATATGAAGTGGTCATGGGTAGGCCAGTTTACATTTGGAACCTCCCAAAACCCTGGCCCTGAGGGACATTGAGCATGTACTTCTTTCTGATTACTGTGACCGGTTAACAAAAAATCTGTATTGGGGGCGTGGCTAGGCAGCCATGGACTAGGCTCTATCTCCTGGAAGCTCAGTGATCCACACATTGATTTGAGATATGCGAGCAGCCCATAAGATGATTCCAGCACCAAAAGATTACCAGAAGCGTGAGAACACATTAGGAGTGGAATGCGCGAGCCGGCGGGAAGATAGGTGCAGGGTAGCAAGCATTATGCTACTTTGTATCCTAGGTCGGGAGCCGTGAAATCGACACCAAGATGGTGGCGACCCGAGACAAAGGGATCCTCTGAAACGAACACAACAGAGGAGGAGTGCGTTGGCGAGGAAGAATATGCCAGCACGTTGCTGAAAGGGTTTCGAGCAGTGGAGCAGTGTTAATACACTGGCCATGAGCAGAGGGAGAAACGCTGCAAAGTAACGCACAGCATGGAGCTGGAAGCCCCGGCTGCACGGGGCTGCCTGGGACGCACTGAAGCAGAGAAGGAGGGGAAATAATAATAAACAGCTAAAACGGATAAACAGTAAGAAACCCCTGCTGTGTACACGGTGTACACGCATTGCGGGTGAAAGGTGACCCGATGTGCAGAGTTGCAGATATAATCTCCGTGGACTGGATAAGCTGATGGTCGGCAACTTGCATGGTCCGAACATTAGAAACGAGCGCGGCAGAGGGGCACGCATGGACATAAAGGGCGGGTTGTGAAAAAGACCCGGTTTGTCAGCCCTACAGGGGCGGGGATGATGCTATAAAAGTGCAGTTTATACTGAATGCCCTCACAATCAAATAAATGCGGCAGAAGAAGACAGCCCGGATGCAGCAGAGTGCACATGGCTAGGGGCTATGAAGTATCCCTGAAAGCTACAAGCATCTTGATAACATAGAGGTGGCAGGAAAGCAAGTCATCCAAAACAGACATCAGTTAAGACGTGTGGACTACACAGGCAATGTGACACAGCACACGAGATGGCTAGCAACACGGAGGCCCCAACAAGGGTCACCAAGGGATGAACCTTAATCAACAAAGAGTATCCCCTGGAGGACGGTGGCAAACACAGAGGCTGCCTGCATGTGAGAAACACCCCGGGGCGAGACTGAGGGGTGCACGGAGGAACCCGCAATGGGCAGCACAGCAGTGCACTGTAGTCACCCCCACAACACAACCCGTCCTGAGACTGGCCTGTTCCAAAATAAGAGATGAGTGACATGGCTGCATGGTGTGAGGGCCCACATGCTATGAATAGCGGCAGACATTGGAGCCAGTGGTGAGGCTGCACAGAGACTACGGAAGCAAGGGTCTACGAACACGAAGTGCTGAAGACAAAAACTGGGCAGTCGCAGCAACCAAGCTCCTTTGGCAAACCGAGAACACACAGATCTTAAGCACATACAACACAAGATTGATCCCTGGGAAGTGCAAGCCGAGGCGCTGAGGTAGGCGGGCTACAGCAGAGGCTACGCACCAGCAAGTCTGAAAGGACGCCAAGCCGTGATGAACTGAGCATAACGGCGTACAGGGGAAGACTGAGGATGAAAAGCTGAGGTAATGGCTCACAAAGGAAGCAAAAGTAAAAGCAAACAATCATCTATGAACATCTTTGCCAAATCACAAAAGATTCCTAGTATGCCTACACAAGCAATGACTGCTGCAACAGAGGGGGTGACCCCTCTGACAAATGAACACCAGATTTTAGCGGCCATAATGGAACTGAAATCCTCCTGGGGGTCTGCGTTGGCGGACATGAAAGTGTCTCTGGAAACAAAGATTGAGGCAGTAAGGTTGGAAGTTAACCTACTCAGGCAAGACGTAAGAGCGTTGGCCAAGCGACCAGCGGGTTGGAGAGTGCAGTAAAATTAAACACAGAGACAAGCAATGCTAACGCCAAGGAAGTCCACATACTGAAGCAGCAAGTGGCCAACCTGGAGAATCGGGCTGAAGAGGCAGAAGGGAGAGCGTGACGCAACGTCTGGTTGGTAGGCTTGCCAGAAGGTGAAGAAGGATCTGACCCTACGGACTATGTGGAAAATATGCTAATTCAGGAAATTGGAGCCGGTAAGCTTTCACAAGGATTTGCAGGGGAACGGGCGCATAGGGCCCTGATGAGAAGGCCAAAACCGGGAGCCCCACCCAGAGCAATCATCACCAAAATATTGAATTATAGAGACAGGGAAAAGATCCTGGAGTTTTTTGGGAAAGGGGGTACAATAAAACGCGCATCGGCGGAGGTCACTGCATACCCGGATTATACGATGATGGTACAGGGGCAACGGTACAGCTATGTGGCGGTGAAAAGAAGATTGAGAACTTCTGGCTTCAAATACATGTTGTTGTACCCCGTGAAACTGAAGGTCCTGCACAAAGGCCAAGCACACTTCTTCGAGACTCCGGAGGAGGCGTCGAACTGGTTGGAGGCTCAGGGGATCCCGGATGTTGGAGACGCGCAAGGGAGCGGTGAACAAGATAAGTGACTTGAGCTAGAACCTAAACTGTGAGACATGTGGGGGTGCACGATAGGAATGGTCGCAGGAACAAAATGAGGAGCGAGGCGGAGATGAACATGATAAGTGAATATATAGACATGTATAATAAATGGCAGGCAGGGGGTACCGGGAGTGGAGATGGCAGAAAAGGAAATGATGGCAAGGCTGGCAGTCATAGTGATGGGACATTGTAACATGAGACATTTGAATATGTGGGACGGGAATATAGACAGTGCAATGCAATGCAGGCGGATTTAGGTGCGTTGACTTGATTAGAAGAAAGGAGCAACGAGATGGAGATACCCTACCCCCGAGATTTAGAATAGTGGGATCGCCACTAGGGCGATATCTCCCTGCTGAGCCGTGAGTACGGCAATAGCCAAAAAGGGCTAGATGCGGGGGTGCCTGAGATCCAGGGATGGAGCTGGACAACAGTTGGGAAAGGGTAGAGGGGATAGGGAGTTGAAGGGTAAGTTGGGGTGGGGAGGGGATGGTGGAGGGGGAAGTTTGGGAAAAGTCGGGGAGTGTGATGGGGTTGGGAACGGAGGAGGGCGGGGTTGGAACGGTTGCGGGAAGTTTAAGTTGGGGTACGAGCCTACACCCTGAAAAGATGAGACATGGACTGCACTTGTGGAGGGAAGAGCGGGAACCTAATATGTTATGGGAGACCTTAAAGTAGTTACCTGGAATGTCAGGGGGCTCAATAGCTATCTAAAATAAATAAGGTTATGATGTACCTGCGCAGACAGAAAATAGACATAGCTTTGCTGCAAGAGACTCACCTGATGCAGGCAATCTAGCGATGGTCCAAAAGAAGTGCAAGGGGACAGTCGTGAGTGCATCATATTCAGCCTATGCCAGAGGGATGATTACCTGGGTTGCACCGCATGTCCCGTTTCAGTTGCTGCACTCTACGGTCGAGCCAGATGGGAGGATGGTAATAATGAAGGGGTTAGTGGAAAATAAGGAAATATGTATCATAAACACATTTGCCCTGCACCAGGATACAGCGGCATACTTTAGAACTTTATGTGGCAAACTCAGTGTGAGCCTCGGGTGGGGGGCAGTGATTTGGGGAGGAGACTTCAATTGTGTATTGAACCTGAAAATAGACATATCTGATACCAAAATTGATAGACCCACCCCAGCTGCCAGGACGTTGCAGTCTCTGTTAGCGGATCTCGGGTTAGAGGATGCATGGAGGTCACACAATCCACAGGATAGACAATATTCACACTATTCAGCCCCTCAGAACCTACACACTAGACTGGATTATGTGTTTGTCACACATTAACTAATTACTGAAATAGTGCAGGCAGCATACAAAGCGATGGTCCTCTGAGACACTCACCGTTGATACTAGTGTGGCAATATCGACCCCCAATAGCGAAGATACTGACATGGCGCCTCCGAGCCGAAGTGTTGAAAGATAATATTTTTAGGGAGGACATGTGAGAAGAAATAATAAGCTATTTCGAGATCAATATTGGTAGTGTGGAGACAGCGGGTATGCTCTGGGAAGCTTTTAAAGTAGTAGTGAGAGGGATAGCCATAGCTAAGTCCAAGGGGCTACAAGGAGGGATTTTGGCTGACCTACAAGAAGCGGAAACGGATCTAGAAACAGCACTGAAAGGGGAGGTAATACTAAGGCAGATAATGAAGAAATACTAAGGCTGCAACAGAAATGTGCTGGATACTGGGAAAGGATGTGCAACCTCAACTATAAAAAATACATAGAGAGGCAGCATGCTGGGGGGACAAACCAGGGAGAGTCCTGGAATGGTTATACAAAAGCGAGACTCCCAGACCCACAATCAGAACAATAGCGAAAGATGATGGGTGTATAGTAGACATTCAAGAGGGAGTTAATCAGGAATTCGCAGATTATTATCGTATCCTGTACAGTGATGCGGAGGATAGCGACAGTAAGGAAATAAAGGAAACACAAGAGGACATCGGATTGCCACAAATCAGCCCAGTAGAGTGAGAGGAGCTAGATGCGAGAGGAATTGGAAGAAGTAGTGAGGCAACTACCCACTAGTAAGACCCCGGAGTCTGATGGAGTCCCCAGCAAATTGTATAAGATGTACAAAAATGAGGTACTCCCCCCGCTCCTAGAGCTGCTAAATGAGGCATACGAAGTTGGAAGACTACCAGAGTCCATAAGAGAGGCGATTATCATACCACTCCCCAAACCCAATAAGCCAGGTTGTGAGTGCAGCTCCTACAAGCCCCTGTCAATGCTGAATCAGGACAGTAAAATATTGACGGCGGTCCTGACAAACAGGATGAGGAGAGTCATAATAAATTAATATACCCCGACCAGACAGCCTATGTTCCCAATAGGAACATATCCAACAATCTTAGGCGACTCCACCGAGTCATTGAAAATGCAAATGGGGATGCGGGCAAGATGGCAATAGTCTCGTTGGACGCAATAAAGGCCTTTGACTCGGTCAAATGGCCATGGTTGATTGCGGCCCTGACCAATTATGGAATAGGACCGGGGTATCTCAGGTGGGCCAAGTTATAGTACAGCGAACCGCTGGCCAGGGTTAAGACAGGAGCAGTAATATCAGAGAGGTGGTAGCTAGGCAGGGGCACTAGGCAGGGATGCCTGTGGTCTCCCATGCTGTACATCTTGGCCTTGGAGCCCCTGGCGATATACCTAAGGCAGCAGTATAACTTGATAGGCATCACCATAAAGGGGGAACCACATTCACAGGCCGATTAATGGAATTAATGTGCGCGGAAAATCGCAGCGCAAGCGTGCAAAAGCCGCGCACATCGATTCATGGAAGTCCTTGCGCGTATAAATCCTGGGATGTGTGCTAAAATTGTGCGTGGCACACGCGGCCACACACGTCATCAAATGGTGTGCGCTACGTGCACAACGAAAGCACACATAGCGTGGCGCACACAACAAAAGTGGGCGTAACACGTGGAATGGGGAACAAAGCATGAAAATGTGGGCGTTATGGGGGAAGTACAGGAGGTAAATGCGCGGAACGCCCACACACGCGCCTACAACACGTATTCATGGAATCGAACAGGGGAAACGCATGCGCCAAAAAAGACACGCTAATCCGGAAACATGTACGCCAGCAGGAAGCATGAGTATGCGGCCCCACACAGCATAAAAGTGCACGCAAACAACAAACAAGCCCAGACGCTACGATGAATATACCATTCCTCGCAGCAGTGGTCGTGGGACACCACAGGAGGAGGAGGATAGCCAGGCCCAGAATTTTTACACCCAGGACCAGCCTTTTTGGGATGCCTGATGACCAGGTGTATGGGAGGTACAGGTTCCCACCACACATAATGCTCAACCTGGTGAGTGAGTGGGAGGATGACCTCACATCACCCACCCTGTGCTCCCAAGCACTGAGCCCCTTGGAAAAGGTGCTCAATGTACTGCACTTCTTGGCCACTGGTTCATTTCAGCAGACAAGTGCCATAGTGGGGAGGGGGTGTCACAGGCCACGCAGTCACTCTGCCTACACCAGGTGTTGGCCATCATGACTGCACGCTCTTCATCCGCAGGCACATATACATGCCCAGAACACCTGCAGGAAGACAGGCTGCCGTCCAGGGCTGCATGAATGACTACCCCCTTGCAAAATACAACATGAAATTAGTGCCATTTCACCAAACCCCTCCCCATCTCAGCTACCCAACACACCATGGCATGTCATGCAATGTGAAAGCAACCAAATGAATGCACAACACATGACACAAGTGTCACAAAGTGCACTGTCCCAAATGGAAACAGGGCAGAGACAATATGCTCCCAGTAATCAATAAGAAACAGCACACATGAACAAATACCAGCAACACAATACAGCAACACAGGATGAAACAGTGGCAAAATATGACAGCACAAAATCAAAGTAGTGCAAGTCTTACAACCTGAATAAGCCAGCACATCGACCCCTTCCAACTGCAGAGTGTTGCTGTCAGCAAATGTGTCAGTGTACTACATACAACATGAACTGCATCTGCAAAGGAGATGGCCTTGTGAAGACATGAAGAAGGTACCTATGAATAAGGAGGAAGACATGGATGCACAAGCACATATCAATACACCATGCAGTGTTCAATACAACAACATTCCCAACTAGGGATGTCAACATAGTTTTGACTACAGACTGCCCACACAGCTCATGGGAGCCCAATGTCACTGAGTAAGTCACTGTCACTTGGTCACACCCTTTGCAAGCCCATGGAAAGGGGAAGCAGGAGGGGTGTGTGTGTCATGAACCCAAGCATCTAACCCAAAGACAGGACAAGCCTTCATGTGCCCAGCTCGAATACAAAGTGGATGCCCACTGGAGCCACACAAGGCAACACACTGTAAAAAAAGAATTAAAAAAAATAAAAAATAAAAAATGGGCATGTGTGGACTGGGGTGGGGGGGAGGGCCCCCCAGTAGGTTTGAGGACAGGGTGCACACCAACACCCACCTGCGTGGATGTTGCGAGAAAAAAAAATACCTCCATGGGCTCATGGCCTGCACGGCTATGCCAATGTGGGAGAACTGCTGTCGCTCTCTTCACCCTCTGCTGCTACATCAGGAGGTGGCGGTGCTATGGGAGGCAGCCCATGCAAGCCCTGGTATGGTCCTCCATGGCAGCAAGCATGCGGGTGTGGAAGGTCTCGTTCTGGAGGATGATAGTACGGAGATCCCCATGCAGCACCTCACGGGTTGCCTGCATTTCTGCACGCATGGCCTCGCGTGATGCCTGGATCTCCTCACGAGTTGCCTGCAGCTCAGTTGAGAGCGAATGTGTGAGCTGCTCCAGCTGCTGTTCTCACCTAAAATTTCGGGAAGCCTCAAGTTCACCCAGAGTCACCCTGAGGAAATGGAGTTCTAACCTCAGGGCTTCCCTGTGGCCCTGTGACTCTACAGATATGGCTTCGCACAGAGTCTCCAGTGCTGCCCTTTGGTCCCTGTTGGACGCCAACATGTCTTCCCTGTGTGATTGGCAAATGGAGTCTGTTGCCTGCTGTTGTTGCCCCATCTGCCTTTCAGGGGGGAGAATGGAAGTGGCCACCCTCTCCATTGCCTGAGCCATCATTTCAACCGATGCTCCCTGTTGTGCTGCTATACTGTAAATGGCGTTTTCCAATACAGTATTGCCTGGTGGCATACGGCCACCGCGTCGGCAGGCACGACACCTGTTTGGGGCAAGGCGATCTGCACCTTGCTGTGCTGGCACTGCCTGAGGCTGCAGGACTGCATTCCCCCTCTGATCTGCTGGCCCAGGAACAGGATCAGATGTTGTGGAGTGTGACCCTGCATCCGTAACCGCCAAAGGCATAGGGTTTTCCCTATCCTCCTGCAGACCATACTGTCCACGGGTGTCTCTGGGTGCACCTCCTCAGACCTCTATGATTCAGGTGCTGAATCGGACAGTGGTACTTATGTGCTGTCGCAGGTGAGTGTTTCTGGCAGGGATGCTGTTCTGTCCAACCCACCTGCACTGACTCGTGCCCAGTTGTGGCTGAGATTCCTCCTGGGTCTGCACCATCTCCTAGAGCTCAACAGCATCAAGTGCGTAATCTCCTGCAAAAACACGAAAGACAACAAATGGAAACAGGCATGAGCACCAAAACACACACATAGGCCTGACAAGACAGAGATCCAGTACATGAATAACACATGTCCCACACGACTATAACCCTGGCATGCATGCACTGTCAATGATTTAGAAAGGGAGGCAAAAAACAGACACTGAGGACTCCAAGTTGGAAAATCAACACATGTGCTGCATGCTGGATAGCACTGGCATCACATATTAGCCTGTGAGTGGCATGGGCAATCCACATACATGAAACATGCCAGCACACAGATGGCATGTAGCATAGCCATGGTACATTTGGCATGTATAGACATGTCAGTGAATGAGTACTGTCACCCATCCATGTGAGATGGACATGATGAGATGAAAAATGCAAAATAGTGTGACAAAATACGCATGTGACACACACTGCAACACATCCAGTGTGCAATAATACAGTGATGGCAGGCAGATGGATACATCAATGGTTGTTCACTTCAACATGACAGGAAACAACAATCATGTTCCACATTCAAACAGGCCCCAAAAATTAATGTGAGTAGGCCCTTACTCAATCAGCCTGAATGGTCAAATCATTCCCATAACAAGGTAATAAATGTGGCCCAATGTGGGTTGTAATCTATGACAGAAGCATGTCACATATCTGGCATTAGGGCAGAAAAATGTGTTGCAAAAATGGGAGGATTGAAACAATCAGGCTGAATGAACACTGAAAAATCAGAACAATGTTGTTGCAAGATGACAGTTCAAGGGCAACTGCAGTAATGTGGCGCTAATTGGCTTCTGTGGTCAGAAGGGATACTGTCATACCCAAAACCAAGGCCGGTGAATGGTTTGGAGGAAGCACATGGGTGACCCATACCACTCAGGAGTACACACCCTCACCTGGAACTCAATCATTACACATCACCCAAGAAACATACACATGGATTACACACACTTACATGGGCACTCACCGGACAATGCCTCATAATCTGGTAGGTCTCCCACGCCTTGGATCTGTTCCTCTGTGATGAAGGTTCCAGCAACAGACTCATGTTCAGTGAGTTAGTCGCCCTCTGGTGGAGACCCACCACCAGTCACCAGAGTAGAGGCATGATTGGCAGCCAGCTTGTTCTTTGCTGTGCGTGTAAGGTCATTCCAGTGCTTGTAGCAATCATCATCTGTGCGCCTCACAAATCCAAGGGCATTAATGTGGTCCGCGATGGTCTGCCAGTGGGCCCTACATTGAGCAGTCATAGTCTTACAGCCTGCAGTCACCAACATTTTGCTGCTATGTGCCGACACATAGGCCACAAGTGCATCAAGTTCGGTGTCATTGTAGCTAAGCTTCCTTGACGAGCCGGAGTGTGTAGCCGTGTCTGGGGTCTCAGCCTCTAGTGCAAGAGCACCCTTCTTCTTCTTCTTGTAAGGTGGTGCAGATCCTGAGTGGCTTATGCCGCTGTGGTAAGTAGGGGCAGAAGCACAGGTGGACTGGGTACTAGAAGCCTGTAAAGGCACAATGACCATAGGTCTTGGTGCAGGCATTGGCTGCAGGGTGATGTCGGCAGGGCCAACGTCGGTGTGATGGACCTGGACCGACACTGTCCCGGCTGGGAGACTCGGAGCTGGGGTGGATTGAGCTGCAGCTGCCCCTGCAGCCTCCCCACCCTGGCTACTTGGGGCAGCAGATGACATTGCTGCCCCAGATCCACGTGGCCTGGTGACAGCAACTTTCACTGCCACACGTGGATTAGACTTGCTGACCTGGAAGTCAGCCTGGGAGTCATCATGTGCCGGTTCAGGTGACAAAATGGGCCGGTCCAACAAGGGCTGAGTTGGGATGGTGTCAGCTACGTTTCCCACAACCATTGGGAGGGGGGGCATAGGTGTCCCCGATTGGTCCTCCACACACGGGGCTCTAGGGGCACCCTGCAAATCCTGGCCATGTCCCCTACCGTGCCCACCACGCCCGCCTATTGGAGGTCGGCCACCTTTGCCTCCCTTACTGCTTGGTCGCCTCCCAACCATGGCACTGATCTTGTTGTGCGTATGGGAGTTGCAGTAAACAATTGTCCTGGGCAATTCGAGTGAAAGGGGTAGGGTACTAGATGGAATTCGTACCCTAGTGCTCTAGCAAGGCTGTATGTGACCCCTGGGGGAAGATGATGGATCACGCAACGCACATGCACCCCAAAAACAAAAGTACCCCTGGTAGACCACGTGCGTGGAAAAATGAACCCACACTATATTGTGGCACCCAGAAACACAAAAATAAGCATACACATGTTACACGCAGCCTACAATGACCTCTGAAGGGGTACGCGACACACAGGGGAAAGCACAGTTGGAAAATACATGCATGACTCGCCGTCTGCCTTGAAAAAGAATGTGAAAAAGACATGCGTGTGCGCGTTGACAAAAGAAGAAATGAACGCAGTCTGAGGAAACAGGGAGTACGAACTGGAAACGTTGTGAAGTAATCACGTGTGAACCGACAAGAATTACAAGAAACACCCACTCGCTCTCCACAAAAAGCACGTACAAGAAAATAGTGTGATACTCGTACGTTTTAAGCTGGCCCACACGTGCAACGTCACTTACGCGGTTACACGCTAAGTCCCTTTACTCCAATAGCATGGTGACGTGCAGTTTTCTCATGTGCTGATTCACAATGCACCCGTGTTGTGGGGAACGCCCGCGCGCGTAACGTCACTTACGCGCTTACGTGCTAAGGGCCTTTCCTCGGATTTCACGCTGACATGTACTTTTTTCACGTGCCAAATCACTCTGTATCAAGCTGGCCACGCGAAAACACATGGAAGACCACACTCCTGCCTAAAAGGCCATTTTCCTGCCCCCAAGAGCCCCGAGCACGCTCCCACCAGCCATCTGCTGCTGCCTGCCTGCTGCCCACGTGCCCTGCTATTTGGTGCCTGCATGTCAGCCATCTGCAGGGGTCCAGTTGCTGTGTCCACCCCTGCTGGAACAGAAGACTCCCGACTGGGATACCATAGCTCCACAGCCTAGCCCCAGGACCCAGTTGCCCACCCACGCCTGCCTCGGGCAGAGGGCCACCAGCTTCAGTGAGAAGGAAGTTGGTGTCCTGGTGGAGCATGTCCTGGGGCATTATGATGCCCTCTTCGGAACATCACACGTCAACAAGTAAGGACGGGAGAGGATCTGGGAGGACGCAGTGGTTGCCATCAACGCGGAGGGGGTGGCAACCCGCGACATCAAGCACGTCCGGAAGCGCTGGGAGGACTTCAGGTCCAGGACCCTCTACAAGGCCCGGAAACTCGTGAAGGCAGAGGATGCAGAGGGGTGCCGGGTCAGCATGAGCAACATCCAGATGAGGGTCCTGGAATGCATAGGCCCAGCGCTCCACGCCCAAATCCTTTGGAGGCAGACCTGTCTGGAGTTGAGCGGTAAGTGGCCAAGCATTGCTGTTTGAGACAGGGCATGTTGCAGTGTGCTGATAGTCTGATACTTGCCTGTATGTGTGACATAGGCCATGTATGGATGTGTGTGTGCAGGGACATCATGGTCATGGATGTGAGACCAGTAATGTGTGAACCACATGGATGGTGCATGTGTTCCAATGCAACATGGGGAGCTGCATGCGGAATGCACCCATGAATGCATGCCGGTCTCTGTTCTTGGACATGGAGGGGGGGTGAGGGATGGGTGCTGCTCTCATGTACATGTATAGTGCACATGTGTGTGTGTCTGAGAAGTGTGTGTGTGATTTTGAAACGCCATGGATGCATGACACATGTCTGTGATGATGTGTAGATTCACTCATGCAGTGCGGTCACCGTTGTATCCACTGTGTCTATCCACTGTGTCTGTGGTGTACAAGCCATGATGCATGACCCTCCGGTGATGTGTGTGCATGGGATCAGTGTGAGCCATGATGCATGTGAGTTTGAAGGCAACATTTTGGTTAAAAGAAACCCTTGTACATGGATGCTGATGTTGATTGCAGGCGCCGTGCCTGTTTCTGCATGTGTGTTGCGTGCATTCATCCATGTATTGTGGAGGGACTGGATGGAAGTGACATTTGACAGAGCCATTCATGTGTTATTGCTTCCTAACTAGGGGAATATTGTACTGTACCCTGATGCTTGTGTTCTATGTCTCCCTCTACACAGCGTCAAGTGAAGAAGAGGGCGGAGATGGCGCTGTGGAGCCAAGCGGCGTGGATGCCTCCACCGGGCGGCGACGCAAGGCCCAGCCACCCTCCCAGGAATTGCCATCATCCGGGAGTGAGGGGACTGGTGCTGCGTCTGCCACTACGGCTGTATTGGAAGGGCCGGGTGAGACCCCTCAGGGGCTTGCAATGGCGGAAGACGGTGTGGAGACATCCAGGTTGGTGGTCTCCACAGAGGAGAAGGAGCCCGCTACTGAGCCGCACATGGGGCCTGGTGGGGGTAGTACCACTGGTGCAAGTGGTGCAGTCCAGGGCCAGGGTCAGGAGGCAGCACAGGTCACCACGGAGGGGCCTGTGCATGTCGCTGTTCTTGACCCTGTGACTGCACCACCATGCACCAGCAGGGATGCCCCGTCCCAGGCCCGTCCGCAGGTAGGGGGGAGTGCCACGTCATCTGCCTCTCCACTACCTGCGGACGAGGGGTCCCATGACCATATGGGCTCCGTCCTGATTGGTGTCGCGTTGCGCACGCGTGACATTCGTGATGACATGCGTGCTTCCTGTGTGGAGCACGCACGCCATCATGAACAGCAGCGTTGCGACATGGCACTGTTGGGAGGGGCCCTGGTCGGTGGGTTCCTACATGTGTCGCGCACTCTGGCGGACCTCCCCTCCTCTGTGGAGACTATGCGCCAGTCATTCTCCCTGCCGTCTTCCGGCCCAGATTCCACCAGGGCCCCCTGTGGACCTGGCCTGACCAACACAGCCAGCTTGGTGGAGATCCCATCCCTGCCACAGTCGGGAGTTGGCAGTCCAGCAGGGGTGGACACCACAACAACTGGAGACCAGCTGATGGAGGATGCGCAGGCATCATCGGACAGGGCACATGGACAGCAGCAGCAGCAGCAGGCTCTAGCTGGGAGCAATGATGGCTCAGGGCCATCGACATCAGAGGGGCAGGCATCGGCCAGAGGGCAGGAGGACCCTGGAATGGGTGTGTCTTCCATGTGGCTGCGGTTGGGCCGGTGTATAGATGTGGAGTGGCGGCGGGCAGAAGAGGCATGGCTCACAATGGTCAGGGCAGAGAACTCCATGTGGAGGGCACTGAGGTGGGCCGAGTGCCTCAAGGCTATTCGCACGGAGTTGGAGTCCAACATGGCATCATCCCTGCGAACCCTCGGGGCCATGTAAGAGGACTGCCTCCAGGACATTGAGCAGGAGTTCGATGATGCCCTAGCCCGGGAAATCGGAAAGTGAGCGTCGGACTAGCCCGCCGCCATTGTATATAGTTTTTAGTTTTAGGTTTCATTTTCATTTTCCTTTATTTTGGGGTGTTTGGACTTTGCCCCACACATTTGTATATAGTTTTTTTATTAGGTAGTTTTTTCCATAGGTTTCTTTTCTTTCGTTGGGCTCATGGACCCTTGACAATTGATTGTACGTAGTTGGACAATGGATTTATTTGAACTTTTTCTTTGGATTTCACCATGGATTAATGGGTTTTATTTTTTACGTTTCCTTTGGATTTGCTTTGGTGGAGGGAGAGTTTGGACTATTTTTCTTTTGGATTTCTTTGGATTGGTTATACTTTTCATGTACTCATCTTTTGGACATGCTTTTCATTTCATGTTTGCAATTTATTTATGCTTTCATTTCATTGCTTTATTTTTGTCCATAATACATTATGATATCTTACTTCCATGTGTTTAATTTGCTCTTTGAGTTCATGCATGTGAAAATGTGGGTTTACACAATCAATGCCAAACAGTGTGTGTGTGTAACAGACATGTGTTGATGTACATAGTTGACTTTTGGTTTGTGTCTTGAGATAGGCATGTCAGTGTGGGGTGGATAGGGAAATCATTGCGTCTCAAGACTGGGGTGGCGTGCTGTGGTATTTTGTTGGAGATGTGGGCCATGATTGTGCATCTTTATGTCATGTAGGGGGGACATGAGTCAGGGCCTGCTGGCAGGTACCCGTCAATGCTGGGTGGGTGGGGGTGCTGGGGGACATGAGTCGGGGCCTGCTGGCAGGTTCCATCAATGCTGGGTGGGTGGGAGTGCTGGGGGACATGAGTCGGGGCCTGCTGGCTGGTGCACCTCACTGCTGGGGGGTGGGGGTGCTGGGGGACATGAGTCAGGTCATGCTGGCAGGTGCCCGTCAATGCTGGGTAGGTGGGGGTGCTGGGGTACATGAGTCGGGGCCTGCTGGCAGGTGCCCGTCAATGCTGGGTGTGTGGGGGTGCTGGGGGACATGAGTCGGGGCCTGCTGGCAGGTGCACCTCACTGCTGGGGGGTCGGGGTGCTGGGGGACATGAGTCGGGGCCTGCTGGCAGGTGCCCGTCAATGCTGGGTGGGTGGGGGTGCTGGGGGACATGAGTCGGGTCCTGCTGGCAGCTGCCCCTCACTGCTGGGTGGGTGGGGGTGCTGGGGGACATGAGTCGGGGCCTGCTGGCAGGTGCCCGTCAATGCTCGGTGGGTGGGGGTGCTGGGGGACATGAGTCGGGGCCTGCTGGCAGGTGCCGTCAATGCTGGGTGGGTGGGGGTGCTGGGAGACATGAGTCGGGGCCTGCTGGAAGGTGCACCTCACTGCTGGGGGGTGGGAGTGCTGGGGGACATGAGTCGGGGCCTGCTGGCCGATGCACCTCACTGCTGGGGGGTGGGGGTGCTGGGGGACATGAGTCGGGGCCTGCTGGCAGGTGCCCGTCAATGCTGGGTGGGTGGGGGTGGTGGGGGACATGAGACAGGACCTGCTAGCAGGTGCACCTCACTGCTGGGGGGTGGGGGTGCTGGGGGACATGAGTCGGGGCCTGGTGGCAGGTGCCCGTCAATGCTGTGTGGGTGGGGGTGCTGGGGGACATGAGTCGGGGCCTGCTGGCAGCTGCCCCTCACTGCTGGGTGTGGGGGTGCTGGGGGACATGATTCAGGGCCTGAGGCTCACTGCTGGGTGGGTGGGGGTGCTGGGGGACATGAGTCGGGGCCTGCTGGCAGGTGCCTGTCAATGCTGGGTGGGTGGGGGTGCGGGGGGACATGAGTCAGGGCCTGCTGGTAGGTGCACCTCACTGCTGGGGGGTGGGGGTGCTGGGGTACATGAGTCGGGGCCTGCTGGCAGGTGCCCGTCAATGCTGGGTGGGTGGGGGTGCTGGGGGACATGAGTCAGGGCCTGCTGGCAGGTGCACCTCACTGCTGGGGGGTGGGGGTGCTGGGGGACATGAGTCGGGGCCTGCTGGCAGGTGCCTGTCAATGCTGGGTGGGTGGGGGTGCTGTGAGACATGAGTCGGGGCCTGCTGGCAGGTGCACCTCACTGCTGGGGGGTGGGGGGGCTGGGGACATGAGTTGTGGCCTGCTGGCAGGTGCCCGTTAATGCTGGGTGGGTGGGGGTGCTGGGGGACATGAGTCGGGGCCTGCTGGCAGATGCCCCTCACTTCTGGGTGGGTGGGGGTGCTGGGGGACATGAGTCAGGGCCTGAGGCTCCCTGCTGGGTGGGTGGGAGTGTTGGGGGACATGAGTCGGGGCTTGCTGGCAGATGCCCGTCAATGCTGGGTCAGTGGGGGTGCTGGGGGACATGAGTCGGGGCCTGCTGGCAGGTGCCCGTCAATGCTGGGTGGGTGGGGGTGCTGGGGGACATGAGTCAGGGCCTGATGGCAAGTGCCCATCAATGCTGGGTGGGTGGGGGTGCTGGGGGACATGAGTCGGGGCCTGCTGGCAGCTGCCCCTCACTGCTGGGGGGTGGGGGTGCTGGGGGACATGAGTTGGTGGTCACTAGTGCAAGGTGACATGTGGGCTGGCTGGGGGGCATGCCCATGGTGGATGGGCTGCGTGCGGGACATGACCAGGGGTGCTGGGTAGTCCCCTGTGGTGTGGGCTGCCTGCAGGGGCCGTGGAGGGGGTAGGGGGCACACCTCGGAGGACCCACACTGCCAATTCATGTGTGGGACTGCCCGCGCACCCCACTGGATACACGTACCCCGCTCTGACAGCGAAATCGTGTGTGAAACTCCCTGCGAACCCCAGTAATACACGTACCCTGCTCGCACAGGGCCAATCGTGTGTGAAACTTCCCACGCACCCCCGAAATACACGTACCCCGCTTGCACAGGGCCAATCGCGTGTGAATCTCCCCGCGAACCCCAGTAATACACGTACCCCACTCACACTGGGCCAATCGCATGAGAAACTCCCCACGAACCCCAGTCCAGTAATACATGTACCCCGCTCGCACAGGGCCAATCGCATGTGAAACATTTGCGAACCCCTGAAATACATGTACCCCTCTCGCACAGGGCCAATCGCGTGTGAAACTCCCTGCGAACCCCAGTAATACACGTACCCTGCTCGCACAGGGCCAATCGTGTGTGAAACTTCCCACGCACCCCCGAAATACACGTACCCCGCTTGCACAGGGCCAATCGCGTGTGAATCTCCCCGCGAACCCCAGTAATACACGTACCCCACTCACACTGGGCCAATCGCATGAGAAACTCCCCACGAACCCCAGTCCAGTAATACATGTACCCCGCTCGCACAGGGCCAATCGCATGTGAAACATTTGCGAACCCCTGAAATACATGTACCCCTCTCGCACAGGGCCAATCGCGTGTAAAACGTCCTGCGAACCCCCGAAATACACGTACCCCACTCGCACAGGGCCAATCGCGTGTGAAACTTCCCGCGAAGCCCCGCAATACACGTACCCCGCTCGCACAGGGCCAATCACGTGTGAAACTTCCCGTGAACCCCCGAAATACATGTACCCTGCTCGCACAGGGCCAATCGCGTGTGATTCTCCCCACGCAGCGGGGTATGTGTATTCGGAGGGGTGCGTGGGGAGTTTTACAGGCGTTTACCTGGTTGGGGCCTGTATGCTGGTCCACTGGCCTGTGCGCCATGTATGGGATTTGTGCGTTGGACATGGTGCACGGGGAGGGGTTGAGGGCGTAACTGGTGCTGCTGCAGGGTCGCTGCACCACTCTGCGCCACGGCTGGTAATGGATGTTAAAATCCATGAATACGCTGTGCGCGGAAATGGATTTTGGCGTACGCGGCTGGCGCAGACTGTCGCACACGCACACTGTGCGCCAGCCGCATGTGCCACTTGTGCGCTGAAATCTATGAATTACCTAGTTAATTTCCTTGTACGCTGATGATATGCTGTTATATTTACGCTGCCCTGAGGAAAATCTTCAGTATGTCCTGGAAATGATGGAGCGATTGGCAAGGCTCTCAGGCATAGCTGTGAACCTCAAAAAATCTTGTGTATTTCCACTGGGCAGTTATAAAGGGATCTCGTTAGAGCAGCTACCCATCCTCCAGATACCATGGGAGGTCAATACATTTTGATATCTGGGAATAGATATATATTATACGGTGGAAGCAGAGCACCAACATAATACAGAGAAAGCTATTAAGAAAATTGAAAACAGTATGAAGTTCTGGGTGAAGCTCCCCTTGGCGATGATGGGACGAGGAGCAATGCTTAAAATGGTGGTCCTGCCGAGACTGTTGCACTATTTTGGGAACATCCCATACTTGATACCCAGGCGAGTCTTTGTTAGAATAAACAGCATATGCAAGGAATTCCTTTGGCATGGGACAAGGAACAGAGTAGCCCTGTGGAAGCTGCAAAACTCATACGAAAAAGGAGGCATAAAATTACCTTACTACGAGATTTATTATATAGCAAGTCAACTTCAATACGTAGCTAAATGGGTCTCTGAGGAGCTGACCTCGGAATCCAGGCTGTTTCGCTTGGACTGTGCCCCATTCTTCCTAAAAGAAATTATGTGGTTGCCCAGATCTGATATGGAAGGGCGCCCAAGGATGATGACACTTGGGTGGGAGATATGGCAGAGAACCTGTCAGATTACGGAGAATCCATCCCCGTGTTCCCCGCAGATTCCATTAGTTGCTCTGGCGGGAAAAGACAAGCAACAAAGACTAACGATTAGGAAGCACTGGGAACCTGTGGGGATAGCAACAATGGGCGACATGTGGCAAGAGGGGAATATAAAGGACTTTGAGGGGCTGGTGGCGGAAACGGGGTTGCGTATGGGGCAGTATATCACATACCATAGGGTGGTGCAACAAATTAAAAATACATCGTCCGAAGTAGTTCAAGCAGATGAACCGGACGCCACTACAGACACAATGGGCCTCATTACGAGTCCGGCAGTAACCGAGGTGGTAAAACCGCCTGGTTACCGCTGGACTCATGTTACCATTCCGCCTCCGTGACTCCCGGAAATACCAGGGCATTACGACCCTGGTATCCCGGGAATTCCGGAGGCGGAATTCTGTAAATCCCCATTCCTATTGAGTCCCATAGGACTCAATGGGAATGGGGAAGTGGAAACACCGGCACCATCTCGTGATGGTGCTGGTGTTTCCACGTCCACCTGCAGGCGGGCGGTGTTAAACCCGCCAGGTCAGACCTGGCGGGAACATCACCTCCCGCCTGCAGGAGTCGGGATCGGGTGGTCCGGAATTAACAGTGACGGCGGGTTTACCGCCACTGTTAATTCCGGACCGCCCGACCTGTAATGAGGCCCAATATATGACATAGCAGAGGGGGGACATTAAATATCTAGAATATATGAGCTGATGATGACGAAGGCGGGGAAGTAAGTGGTACAGCTTAGACAGGACTGGGAAGAGGAAGTGGGTACCCCAATGAGTGACGGGATATGGGAGCGTGCTCAAGGATACCACAAGAAAGTGTCAAGAAATGCTAGATTACAACAGATACAATTATACATAACTCACAGGGCGTATATGACACCCCAAAAGATAGCCAAGTTTAAAAATGCAGGACGAAATTCATGCCCCAAATGTGACGAAGAAAATGCCGGAATGGTTCACATGTTCTGGTCATGCCCAATAATAGAGAGATTTTGGGGAGAAATAACACATAGGATGGAGGAAAAGGGATCACAATGGTGGTGGACACAGTGTGGGCTTGCCTGTTAGGAGGGTTTCCTAGACCGCGTAAACTCAAGCATGTGAGCAAATTGAAAGACCTGGCATATGTACTAGCAAAGAGAAGAATCGCTATGGGGTGGAAGGCATGCCATAGACCGAGAATAGAAGTATGATGGAAAGATCTACCGAAATGGGCAGAGGCTGAATTGTTTGGGCTCACGCATGATGATGCAAGGGACCGGGATCAAACAGAAAACATTGAAACGGAATCCCTACTGCAAGACGGAGAAACAGAACATGAGGGAGAGTAGGCTCGGGAGGGTGGGTGGGAATGGGTGAAACGGTGGACATGGATAATGTGATGTGTATTCAAATAGTATTATATGCACTGTAAGTTTGGTTTGTGTTAGTTGTTGAAATAAAATCAATAACATTTATTTAAAAAAAAAAATCTGCATTTGATTTACCAACAGGTGCGAGTAGCCCTTCTAGCAAATTATGAGGGGCCAGGTCATAGTATCTGACCTGGGGAGTGGGTGCTTGTCAAAGCATTCGAATGAGCATCCTGTCTCGCACCATGGTGGAGAGGGCCGCACCAGGTTCTCCTGGCCACATGGACGGCGATTTGGGTGGAAGGCAAGAGGCACTGGATACATGCGTCACATGTCAAGAGAATACCTTTCCATTTGCCAAACGATAAAGGAGATACGGAGAAACCTACCTGTTCTGCTCCCAACAATCATTCAGCATTGAGCAGTACTGAGAGTGCTTTGGAGACACTCCCTGAGCCCGTGGGGCCTGGGGAACAGCTGCTTTATCTCCACACTCTCCCACAGATCCTTTTGCATCTCCGTCTGGTTCTGCTGCAAATTCATCACTTCCATCAGGAAGCAACGACACGTTGTTCGCTATCACACTGTACCAGGAGTCACAAGGTACAATCTGCATCCACTGAGCTAGACTTACTGCACAGTTCGGCTGTGCCAACAGGAGAATCATCATAGGGCTTGTCCTTTGCCCTACCTTTTGCATACAAAGGAAAGTTGTTGGCTGAGGATAAGGAAACACTAAGAAAATGCGTGATCTGGAGATCACCAGCAAATGAACTACGCTGCTTTTTGTTTCAAAGGAACAATGCCTGCTATCACTTCTACCCGCACAGAACAAATAAGTTACTCTGCGGCCAGTAAAGACAATGGACAATCGAATACATGGTCTTTTAAAACGTATTGCTTTCTTGTAATCATGATAACCGGTTTCACAATAGTAATTGCTTAAGGATTTTGGTACATGGAAGAAATATGTCCGCTCGAAACATTTTTGCCTACTGAAAATGTACCTACTGTATCTACACCTTTCGTGCATCTGCACACTCTATCTCCTAGAGACTTTCAACACAGACAGAGTTACCACAACAACACATTACTTCTTATAATGAATGCAACACATGCCATTTTGAACAGGTCTAATTGCTGGGTCTGCTCTCATTTACCACAACATGGAGACTATTCTTTGGCCGATGGAATGACAGCATCTCGGAGAACTTTGATGGCACAAATTTGAATGAGTTTGAGAGACGAGTTCTAACCCCCCTGGGATGCTCACTTTTCGCAAATAGAAGCAAGCTAAATGTTGCTTCCATTAGGTCTTCTGATAGACTGTCTAAACCTTTCCAATCTTTGATCTCCTTCAAGATGGCTCCTATAGGCAATAGGGATCCCACGCCACCTTCCTATACTGTTAACCACAGCCCCGGCTCAGTTCCTTTCTGCAGACAGAGGAATGGTACTCAGTCAATGGGTGATTTCAAGGGTTGCACCAATGTTGCGAACTTGTCCAGTGAGGACAGACCTTTGTATGTAGGCGAACCTGTCTATTTCGTTTGCAGTAATGAAGCTTTCCCATGGCTACCTAGGGATTGGCAGGGAACCTGTTATTTAGGGATCCTGTTACCAGGGGTATTTATAGCTAGTACCACATAAATCTCTAGGGCTCGTCCAAGGCGGGATGAGAATGGCGATACTTTGTCGCAAGTTCTGGGTGACGTAGCGAAATCCTTTGTATTATTTTGGGGGCAAATACTAAATTCGGAGGATATTAGGAGACTAGCAAGAGTATTGGAGAGAACCATCAACCAGACCACTGACATTCTCTATGACATGACTCTAGAACAGAAAGCAATAAGGTTAGTGGCACAACAGAATCGGATGGCGTTAGACGTCATCCTGGCTGAGCGTGGTGGAGTATGCAAATTAGTGGGGTCCGCTTGTTGCATTTTCGCGCCAGATTCCTACCCAACCATCTTTGAGGCTATACAAAATCTGCACGTCCTTAGTTCAGAAGTGCATGTTCCCGAGGGAAATTGGGATCTTAGCGCTTGGTTCTGGGACTTCTTACAATCTTGGGGATGGAAGCTACTTTCAGTCTTACTGATTATTCTGGGTGCTCTGTTGCTTTGCTGTTGCTGTGTACAATGTCTGCCTGCCATACATTCAATGTTAGGGGGATGTTGTGCACAGACTGTGGGAACATTAGGACAAAAGGTACGCGCACTGGAAAGAATGACCAATGAATTTGTGTTGAAAGACATTTCTGTTACATACCTTAGGGCGATTGATATCTCTGATGATTGTGATTCAGATTGTATGGACATTGAGACGTGGAGTTACTCGTAAAGTGACTAGTTGTAGTTTAGCGCTTGGTTAGGCCAAAAGGAGGGTTTGTTAAACAGACAATCATATTGTGCCTCCTTCTGATTTATATTGGCCTAAGCCTAGTCGCTCTGCGAAGAAAACCATGTTGCAAAGTTCCGATTTCAGATCGACTTCGCCACCATTTTAGAATCATCCGCCATTTTGATTTCTGTTTGTATATGAATTCTCTGTTCTAAAATGGTGAACTGTGTTTAACTTGCAACCGAGCCTTCCCGACCTTTGAGCCTTGTTAATGGTTAGGCTGTCCGAGGGCTGACTGTTTAGGCTAGGTAATGCGACCTTGCACCAAGTTTGACTTGTTGTCCCAGGATTGTCTGCACTAATAAGCTTCATCCACGAATACACATCGAGGACAATGTTATGTAAATGTCGAGCACGGACACTCGCAGAGCTACATTGTGAAGGGATATGTACTAAGGCTCACTGCTAAATCCAGGAATACACTTCGCCATTGTAACTTGTTGGAAACACAAACCTATGTAATCCATGTGCATGTTATTGTATGAGCTATATGTGAACTCGGCACAAACTCTAGACCGTAGATGATGATGACCTGTAGAGGGGCTGGACAATATTGTAAGAAATGTATTAAAATGTAGATGTTTAGATGTCCAGCACTCTCCCTCCTCACTCTGACGGGCTGGTACTCATTGCGGGGTGTCGAGAGCCAGATAGCTATCTGTATCAGATCTGTGTTTCTTTGTAACTGCTCAGTATTAAAGATCTGTGAATCTTTATAGCCCGTGTTTGGTGTATTTCCTTTTGTGGTACTCAGCCTCAATATTTCCTTGCTTTTACAGAGGGCCCTCACAAACAAGGATGCTTGTAGCACCCTAACCAATCAAATAAATAGCAGCCTAATTAGTGAGATAATACCTAAAGATGCTTCAGCCGCAGTAAATGTAACAGTTGACAAGCCAAACTCTTGCCTACAGATTGAGGAGTGTGATAATGTTCCCACCTAGGTGAATAGAGGGAACATAAGACAGCAAGTAAGTCCTCTCTATTACCCTGGTAGGAATGTGCATGTGCACTATTCGAACATTCCAAAAGCTATGCCACCCAGGATTAGTCCACCCAACCCAATCCCCTTTGGGCACAGGAGTACTGGAGGGTTGGAGAACAACCCCCACATAGGCTACCACAAACACCTAAATGATTGCTGCACTAATCAGATATGGCAGAATACTCCATCTGTAACATTTCATAATGTAGAAAAAGTCACAAATGGGCTCTACAAAACACAGGAGTCACTGATCAACAAGTGCACCCACTATTTTAGGCATGTAAGAGGGTGTAGATCCATTATTTGGAGTGACATAATAAATTGAGTGAGGCAGAACATGCCCCATAGCAGTGATAACACAGTTCTGGTCTTCCTAAAAGGTGATCATTTGATGGAAGGATTGTTGTCCATTGAGTTCCGGTTGTACCCCCCACACCCCTGTGGTCAAGACTAACAATCAGGCCAACAAGCAAACTACGGACATCCATAATGCTAAATATGTATCCCTTGGGCATGAAATTGTAACCAGGGTGATTAAAAATACCAGACAAGAGGCAGGTATTAGCCTGAAAGGAGTAGATTGACAATTCCCTGTCCTTGTAGTGGAGCCACGGCCAAATGGGAAAGGAATTAGATCAATCTCTTGGAATATAGCCAGCCTAAAAAACACCTGGGAGATCCTGATTGGTGTAGCTTGATTCAGAGATACGATGTAGTGTGTTTCCAAGAAACATGGGAATTGGGGTCAATATGATTCCAGGGCTATGAGGTGTTCCAAGTCCCTGCAACTAAAGGGATGAACGTAATTCCTCCCAGTGGCCTAACAATATGGATTAATACTGGCTTTGAGTGGCAAAAACACATTTGAATCCAGTTCCTCAGAGGTCCAGTATTTGGTGTTTGATTCTACAGTTGTCCAATCTGGCTCTATGTTTAATATATACAACGAAGTCGTAAATAAACATACAAATCATGGAATTGAATTGGCAAGGAGACTCACAGACAGTAAGGAAGTAAATGAGGATCTGTGACCCCCGGATCATACTTGTTGGCAATTTGAATCTGCAAACTGAACTCTTGCCTGACATGCAGGGCATTCGGGATGACCACAATGAGATGTGGGACGTCCCCTCATTGAACTCCACTGCGCCACGGAGAGTACACCCACAAGCTCTTGGCTGTGATGCCTCCCTTTTTGGCATGGACCTAAGGGCTTAAAATGGGCGATTGGGGAAAGATCAGCTAGCAAAACCTACCTATCAGGGGAAAACATATCAACTACATCCTCTTATCTATGAGGATGTGGATATATGACAAGGTCTTTGAGTTCTTGGAAAAACAGGGAAGTGTTCATACGTTATTGTCTTTAATGCTAATATATATGGAGACACAGGAGAGGAATTCTCAATGTAAATCCTGTAACTTAGTTCAAATTCAAGGACAATCTAAGCAAAGAATGAAATGGTCTGACCTCAACCTCTGTCCTTGAGACCTAGTATCTACGAGTCGATTCTGCCTGATTTGGAGTGGCTACTGTTCATGCAACCCTGCGATGCAGAGGTTTACTCTGCATATGACAATATAATTCTGGACATACAACCCATTGTCACTAGGTCCAGTAAGAGTTTAAGAAACATCAAAAGCAATAGCTGGCAGGATGAGGATTGCAAGACAACAAAGCTCACCATTCTAAACTGTCTAAACAGTGGTCTGGGCATTGGCAGGGTCGCATTGAGGTGCCTTAGAGCATATTATAGACATTTAATTAAGATTCAAGAAGATAGCCATGTAGAGCAAGAATGGGAAAGGCTACAGGAAGCCTTGAAATCTGGGGCACCTGTCTGTTCTGGACAATAGTGGGAACAGAGAAGGTGGTGGTAATGAATTGGTTGTTAACATCAATCCGAGTACTTGGAGGAAACACTTCCATAACCTTTATGGAACGGTAGTCCCAATTGATACTCAGGGCACTGTATCGTGGAATCAACATGGAGGGAATAATGTAGGTCCAATCCAGCTAGAGTTATTGAAAGTTGTGAATGCTACTCAATCCAACGATGGCGTAAATCCCCCGGACCAGACAAATCCCTATCGACTTAATTAAGGATGAACAGCTTGTATGTCCACCAGTATTGTGGAACCTTTTCAATGCAATCCTCAGATTTAATAAGGTGCCCCCTTCCTGGCAAAATGCCACCATTATCCAAACTTACAAAAAAGGAGGAAGAGAGGATCCAGGGAATTTTAAGCCAATATCATTGTTGGATGTGTGGGGAAAGTATTCACTAGAATCATATATGAGCATCTTCAGACATGGGTTGCGCAGGGAGAATTAGTTGTTCATTTGCAAGTAGGGGGGACTGGGTTTAAGGTCGTTTTTGAAGGTTTTCCAGCCCTCCCCACACATGCCACTTCAAAATAAGTAAATGGATTGACTAGTGAGAGACAGACAATAATAGGAGTGTGAGAGAAATTTAGGGTGGCAACAGGAAAGTACTAGAGTGGGTAATATGGTGCGGTCAGAGGTGGATGGAGGATGATGAAGAAACCACCACTACGACAGAGAGAAGGAGTGTGGAAGTGATTTGAGAGAGGGCTACTGTGGAGTGGAGGTGTGCAAGTGAGAGGTGAGAATGGAGTATTGAGAGTCAAAGATAGTAGAAGTGGTAGAAGTCGAGAGGTGATAAAGTAGTGAGGCAGTAGTAGTAGAAGTGTAGTGGTAGGCAGTATTTGTGAGTGGTGGTAGTGGTGGGAGGTAGTCATGGGAGGTTGTAGTAGTCATGAAAGGGAGAGGTAGTAGTAGAAGAGAAGGACATTGGTAGTATCAGGGAGGCAGGCGTAGTAAAAGTGGAGAGGTGGTAGTAGTAGTAGTGAGGCAGTAGTAGTAGAAGAGGATACGTAGTAGAAGAAGAGTGATAGTAGTGTAGGAGTAGCAGTAGTGGAGAGATGGTAGTCATGGAGGGGAGGTGGTAGTAGAGAGGTGGTAGTAGTTGAGAAGCATTAGAAGTGGAGCAGAGGAAGTGGTAAGGGGAGAAATGTTTCATCTATGGGTGGAGCTAGGAAGACGGGATAGATCATGGGGACAGAAGAGTCAAAGAGAAGTAGAAGGAAGGCGGCAATGAATAATATGAGGAGGGCAAGGTAAGACTGTGCATGACTGGTGGGTAACTCCAACAAGGAGAGTGCAAGGCACTGTTCTCCAGCTCAACATAAACCATTAACCTTTAGGTACAGTTAGAAATCCCCTAGGTAGCCAGAAAGAGAACGACTTAGGAAACCCAACATAGCCTTAGCTTTAGGAGTAAGACATTAGGGGTTACCAAGCCCTAGTACTAATCAGGATTACTTACGCCTGGGTGGGGGGGTAAAGTAAGGGAGACGATACAGAGAGATGGATGGCCCTAGAGCCAATCTACGAAATCCCCTTTGATAATCACGTTCCTAGTGATTCTATCCAAACTTACCTTCAAATAAAAACCTTGAACATTCCTAAGGATTCGGAATGGGTTTTCTTTATGTCATTTGTGATGTCAGAAGTGGGGGTAAGTGAGATCCCAATACCCAGGTTGCCCACAGTCTTCAGAAGATGAGAACCAAGAGGAGAAGTAGAGCAGGAGATCCCATTTTGCATAATTACCACCAAGCACTAGAGTAACTGGACTGATTTTCCAACACCTGACTGAATGTGCATATGTGTCATCATGCAGATCCCCTTGGGATGACTCATATGAAGTCAGAAGCGTCTATAATTATTTGATTCCAGTGAACAAGAAGGTGATAGTGGAGACTGATCTCTGTGTGGACCTTCCCTGGGACTGTATTGGATATTTTCTCCCAGTTGACCAGCCTGATTCCCAACCCCAAAATGAGTTACTCACGATCCTCAGCCATGTCCAGTACCACACCAACATCTGACCCATCCTGATCAATCTGTCCCCTGAACTCTTTCAGCTTTGGAAGCGAGTCGTCATTGACCATTTCTGCTTGGACACCATGTGGGAGAGTGAGTTGGATCTAGGGGAGGGGGAACCACAGTATCGGAAGCCGAATATTCATCACCTAGAGAATGCAACCCTGAGATAGAATCAGGGATACAACTCAAGTGAGGAGTGCGGTAGGCGGTTCATCAAAAGGTGACAGATGATATTCTACAGGGTAATGAAATGGGGAACACATCTGTGAACATGTTCTCAGGCCTGGCGGCTTTCTCTGGAAAGACCAGTGAGGAGGGGAAGAGACAAGGCTGAGAATCCACCGGGTGACAAACCCCCAGGCCAATTCAGTTGAATACAGAGTGCCCAAGAGGCAAAGTGAGGAGGTGAATAATACCATGATGAACAAAAAGGACATAACATGGGGAGACCATATCAAGAGTCTGACACATGGCCACGGGTGGATCATCATTCACCAAGAATAGCATCCAAACCCCATAGGGAAGATGACACCGGAGGATTGAGACCAATAGCAAACTACCAGCCATAGTCATTTTGGCCCCAAACATTCTCAGAATGGGAGGAGGATATTGACTAGTTTCATGCTGCTACTTTATTACAGCAGTGGCCTGAAGATAATTACTTGGAGACAAATGAAGACCAGAGGTGTGAGATCCCATATTCCATTGGATAACTGAGCATCAGAAGGAGGAGATGGAGTCAGATGACAGCTTCCAGTCTGGAGATCTCAGGAATAAGAGAAAACCATTGACCCCACAAAAGAGAGGAAGAAACCCAAGAGGTGCTCTGAGGTCAAGTGTGCCCAGGGTGACTTCTTGGCTGATGTATACCGTTTAAAGGTGAAGGTTATGGGGAAGGTAGTTTAGGCTGAACGCAATTTCTTTAGGGCATATAACAGCATCTGCCCCCAAAATTGCCTGATGTGAATCCTAGAGCAACCTGTTGCATCCACAGAGAATGGGTGTCATACTTACCAGCTAGAGTCCCCATTCAATATGGGGATCCCTCTGGGAAACCAAGGTCCCCCTGAACCCAAATATCTTGGAAGACCTGATGATCAGATTGAAATTTCCAGGCTTTAACCAATGTGTGGAATCCCTAGACCACCAAGGACAATCAGACAGGACCTAGAGACCCCAACAACCTACGTAAATGGGAACCGGGGGCATATATCCAACCTGTGTACGAGAAAAATCATACCAAAAAAAAACCCAGATCCATTCAAAATCAAGAAAGTCAGATAGAGAGCAGAAACAGGGGAAAGAGAAGGAGCACCTCCTGGAAAGGGTAGAGGTGTGTGACATAACCTGTTTCCATACCATGTCTGGGGAGTGAGACAGTAACCCAACCCTACCCTCACCCCTAGTACCAGGGTGCAAGGATTCAGGCCCCCTCCTAAACCCTCCTTACCTGGCATTCCCAGTCCTGACAGGGGAACAGGAGCCACTGTGGTCCCAGACGGGAAGACAGTGGGAAGAAAGGGCAGTGAGGATGCAACGGATCACTGAGCAAGGAAGGGGGCCAGCGTGGTGACCCGCAAGACCCTCAGAGAGTGGCCAGCAGTGCCGGAGGAGACACAGGGAATGCCGCAGCTTAGCATACCAGGTGAGGATTGGTGCAGCTCTGGCTGAGTGACTCAACGGCATGAGCACGGCTTCTGTGGATGAGACACCAATAAACACCAGTGACTTCATTTAGTAAAGGAATGCCTACAGTCTTGCATTCCATGCCCTGAACGCTGCAAGCAGTGTAAAATTAAGGGGGCAGGCTTAAGGCCCTTTTTGAATTTTTTCCAGCCCTTCCCATAGATGACCCACCCAAATAGGTATGTGGATTGGCTAAGGAGAGCCATCCAATACTGAGAGGTGTAGGGAAATTTATGGAGGAAACAGGAAAAGACTAGATTATGTTGCAAGGTTGAGGTCAGTGGGAGAAGGATGAGGGCCAAGAGACTAGCATGAGGACAGAGAGAAGGAGCGTGGAGGTGGTTGGAGAGAGGAGTACTGTGGAGTGGTTGGAGAGAGGAGTACTGTGGAGTGGAGTGGGGGTGCGTGAGTGTGGGCAGATAATGGAGAAGTTGCAGAAGAAGTGGAGAGGTGGTAGTAATAGTGATGCGGTAGCAGTAGAAAGGCAGTGGGAATCAGCAGTAGTGAGTGGTGGTAATGGGGAGAGGTAGTAGTATTGGGAGGTAGTATTAGTAGTCATGAGGGCAAGAGGTGGTAGTAGAAAATAAGATAATTGGTTGTAGCAGAGAGGTGATAGTAGTTGTAAAAGTGAATATATAGTTGTAATAGTATTACTAATAGGGGAGTAGTAGTAGAAGAGTGGTAGTAGCAGAGGAGTAGCAGTAGCAGAGGGGAGGTAATAGTAGAGAGGTGGTAGTAGTGGAGGGGTAGTAGTAGTGGACGCAATACAATTGGAGTAGTGGTGGGAGGAGACAGTAGCAGTAGTAGCAAGGGGGGGAAATGTAACATCTAAAGGTGCAGGTGGGAAGGCAAAGTGAAAGATTGGAGGGACAGAAGGATGAAAGAATTGGAAGGAACGGAAGGAGGAATAGGAAGAGGGAAAGGTGAGACTCTGCATGACTGGTGGGTGACTCTAGCAGGGAGAGTGTAAGGTACTGTTCCCTAATTAAACATAGAACATTACGTGGGGCTTGATTAGGGACAGTTAGAAAGGCCTTAGATAGCTAGCAAGACAACGCCTTAGGGAATCAACCATAGCCTTAGTCCTCAGAGTAAGATAGTAGGGGTTACTGGGCCCTAGTACAAACCAGGATTACTGATGCTTTGGTTAGTTAGCGGGTAACCCAAGCGAGGTGCTAGAGTGAGAGGGATGGCACCAGCGCCAATCTACTAACTCCCCTTTGATAATTAAGTTCTTGGTGATTCCACCCAAACCTACCTCTGTACAAGTGTAAATAAATACCCTTGAACCTTCCTAAGGAGTGAGTGCTGATTTTCTTTTTGATGCCCTGTCACAGGTATCATCTGTGCATTAGGGTGTGGGATGTTGTGGCCATTTAGGTGTGATCCCAATCACTCCATGCATAGAATATAGAGCACTGGCGATAATATTGAGTATTTGTGGGACTATGCTGGTGACCGAGAGACATTCTGATCTAAAGTTGCTTATCTGGATAGTTTGGTGCCTGTCTTAGTGGAAGGATGTGAACCAGCTGAGAACTGACCTACAAAAAGCACATTCTGTTTGCAAGTAGTGTGGCCAGTGTGATGTGGTCAATCGTGTTGAATGTGGCAGAGAGATTGAAAAAGACCAGGTACCATGAGTCACTTTTGTCCATGATTTGAAGAGTGTTGTATAAGACATGGAGGGTGGCTGTTTCAGTGCTACATTTATACAGATGGACAATACAGATAGCCTTATCTACATAGTGCATTGTGAACAGTGGCCAAATATAAATCAGGCACAATGATCAAGTAATACCATCCTTGTAGTCCCTATGATCACCTCTATCTATGACGTTGGTAGGTGATGCCTTCAAAAGAAAGAAACTCCGAGGCAGAGCTCGCACCTCTGGCGGGGCCTCCCTCTGGAAATGTGAACCAGTATCCATTAAATATGGGGAAAACTATCTCCAACACAGGAAAAACTAAAAGAAAATCACTTCAATTCAGAGCATTCTTCTACATGTGACCACTCGCTCCTCATGCAAGGAACACGTGTGTCTGGACTCTATGCCTGGTCCTTTGATTAATTTAGACCATGTAACATGATGTATTATGAACTTGGTCAAATTTGTAAATAGTGTATCTTTATATTTTGCACTGTATTCACTTTCCCCTTTTATTGTACCCTTGAATTGCTACATTTGCACTTTCTCATTTTGCACTCCACCTGGACTTTCCTGATTAAAATGTCCCCAGAGTCTTTGAAAGACCAGCTTCGATCTCCCCCTCCCAGGGGGTACAATGAATTCAGCATTAGTTGAAGTTGGATCCAAATATTAGATACAAGATTAACATAATTATGTATCGCTCATTTGAGTAAGTAAAACATCAGTGGTATAAACTGCTTTTGCTCTACTTGCATATCTATCCCACAAACAGAGACACATTTGATTTCTTCCTTTTTGTTGCACCTCCCAATGACAGACCCTCTAAGGCCATTTCACTCTTCCCAGCAACCATGTCGTTGTTAGTATCACATCATCCAATAGTGCTGAGAGCGTGCGTGCTTCAGATAATAATATAAACAATCTATTAATGAATGGGGCCAGGTCTATTGCTCGAAATCAACTGTTCATTGATGCAACTGTTCATCATTAAGTGGTCACCAGTTTGGGTTGATAGACACTTTAAACGGGTCAACCTGTCCAACTGATCAGCCACTAACTGAGGAGCAGGGACCCCAACCTACAAGGTGAGGAGGTGGCTGGTGGTGCGGTGTTACATTTTGGTGCAGATGTGCTTTCCAGGAGGGTAGGAGCTGGACTGGTGGGATGCACAATGCAGTTTTGCAAGTAATGTGGGATGACGCTAGGCTGGAAGAATCCATGGTGGGGTTGTGCTTGTAAGGAGGGGAAGGGATTGGGGTGGGGGAATGCATGCTTGGGGTATGCATGTAAGGTGGGAGGTGGCTGGGGTTGAAGGGTGGGAGAATGCATAGTGAGGGTAAGCATGTAATGTGGGTAGGGTGCAGAGATGGCAGGGTTGGGTGAGGGCTAATATAATGGGTGTGTAACTATAAGAGTGAAATGGGGCATGGGCGGTAGGGGGTGGTGCAGGGCAGGGGTAGTTGGTGACAGAGTGTGGGTGGAGTGTTGGGAGGGTAGTAAATGAGAGTAAGGGGTTCGCTCTGAAAGGAAGAGGACAGGGAGGTTATTGGGAGAGCGGGAAAGGGTATAAGGGGAGGTTTAGGGATTTGTTTTAGTGAGGCGGAATGAGCAGTGGCATAAAGCTTCCGCCTGAAGTCGACCAATATGCAATTGATCACAGACAATAGTAGGATGCAAACAGTTGGAAGGGTAAGCAGTTGGGGTCAACCACTGCGTTGTCTCTAAAAAGACATACAACCACGATAGCATTGTAGAAACGGTGGAACTACACACCGATCTTTACAGCTTGCTCCTGTGCCCCTACATGAACAGATAATGTTGTCTCCTCTTCTGAGGGAGTTTTGGAGTAGACAACAATGGTAAGCCATTTGCCTCTTTCAAGACATCCACAGTTGCCTAATTTAGGTCATTGAAAACATTAACAATATTTAGCACACTATACAACCAATGAGGGTAAATTAATCACTCTTAAACACTCATTGTGAAATAAATCCCTACAACATTGTATAGTGCAACACTATAAATTAGACGCTTTCCAATTCAGGATCATCGTATATGGTCTGCACATCTGTACAGACTTTGAGACATGCTAGATATCCTGACCCTGACGCTGAACATCTGCTTCACTGATGGGAATTAGGGACATGTTCTCATATAATAAGCATGGCATTTGAATTAATAACTCCTCAATTAGGTGCCCGAATTAATTAGTTGGCTAATATTATAATTAATGGTGAAAATCTATGGGCATCATTACGACCTGTGCGGTACCATGGCACCAGTAGCGCCATGGTTGCCGCCGGTAATTTACCGATTCCGCCATGGTGAATGGTGGAATTACCGCCCCATTCCAAGGTTGGCAGGGCGGTAATTCCCCATTCACCATTGGCCCTTCCGCATTCCCATTTTTGCCCCCATAGGGCTCAATGGAAATGGAGAAGGTGGTATTTACGGTACCGCAAATTGCAGTACCGTAATTACCTCCAAGGTCCCTTTGCGGAACCAGCCGTTAAGGTAGGGACCCGCAAAGGGACCTCGTAATTAGGCGGTAAGGGGTTAACGGCTCTGCCACCTTTAACTGCGCCGTTAACCCCTTACCGCCTGGGTCGTAATGAGGCCCAATGTGTTCTTATTTTTTTATACTTGGTGAACTGATCCAACACCAAGAAAAAATACAAGTTAGGCATGTTCCCAAGACATTATTTATGTCTCTAAATGTCCACATTTAGAGACATATCATAAAACATGTTTGTCTGAAGAAAGATCGGTATGCTAAAAAGGGACATATACACATAAAGCCAAAACTGGTTGGCACACATTCTTAAAATATAGTTTACTTCATAATATTCAAAATGGGAATGAACAGTTGTAACAACTTTAGAAATACATCTGCATAGACAAAATCTCAAGAAAAAAAGGTAAGTTCATAAAAGATTCTAGGGTCAGCAGCAATAAGAAATGTGAGCTGGCGGGTCTGAATAATGCAGTAAAAAGTAGATATATGTTCAAAAAGACTATTTTGTGTAAGATGTTGTGAAAATGATCTTTGATGTGATAATCTCCTTGCTTCTTGGTCCCACTGATGTGAGAGATTTGTGTACAGTTGTTTTCTAAATATGTACTGCACTTTAATAAATGTTATTGCTTATTTGTTAAAGGTATTAAAATTTTCTCAAAGAAATATTGCTAAAATGTTATATCTCTCTATTGTTATTGTGTAATGTAGAATTGTTTCCTTAGATCTATATATATATATATAGAGAGAGAGAGAGAGAGAGTCTAGTGCTCATATTAAGGCTGTTGCTTTCTCTTGGGACCAGTTCCTGGTATGGTTTATAGGGGTTCCCCACTTTGGATGCCCCACAAAGGACATCTGCCGGTGTGTTAGTCGACCAATAATCACATAAAGTCAGAAAAGAAACACAATTGCTGTATGCACTGTCTTTGGAGTTTGCAGATCTTTCAAATATCAGAGAGCCATCAACAAAGTAATCATAATATAACAATGTATTGAGCAAAAATACATGGTTTAATGGCAGACATAATAGCAAATAGATTCTTGCCTGGTTCGAACAATTTCTTTCAGATCCGCAATTAAAATGTTTTAGCATTTTATTTTAGATTTTATACGTTAACCACGCACAAAAAGAAAAACAATCAATAATTACACAGATACACAAAATGTCCATCATATTAGAAGGACTTGTCACATAAGAATATTATCATCCTGAATCATATCGTCATTCCACAGCTCCTTTATCATAAGTACCACCACCCGGAATGAATCTCCAAAGTTTTAATTATTCACACCCCTCCTATTTTACACCATTAGATGTATTGCCACCATCCTCCTGAGTAAACCCAGTCCCAGATCTCATCCCTTTCATTGTATATTGTACATTCCCAATGTCTTTAGTGTCCAGTTATTGTACTCCCTCAGAGGTACCACGTGCGGCTAGGTATGTCCTCAGCGGCTACCATATGTCTTTGGGCCTACTTCTGGTGGGTAGCGAGGCAGCGTATCGTGTTTCTAACTTTTCATAAATCGGCATGCACCCCAAACACAATTTAAATTTAGGGGTTGTACCTCTGCCCCACTTCCTAGCTATCAGAGTTCAAGCCATCTAGACGCAATTCCCAACAGCCTGTTCTTGAGAATCTCTTCCCCTTCAAAAACCGCAAGCATCCATGCCAAAGGTGTGTCCGTAGTATGTCCATCCATCATTTCACCCATGGCTTCCATAATCTGACTCCACAAGTTACTTCTCTGCAGCGCATCCTGTTGATGGTAGCTGTTGCGCTCAGTGGACCTATAGGGAAAGTACCTGTCCCGGTTTATAATACATTTGATGAAGGTATTTAAACTGGGTAAACCTATATTGACTGTTTATAGATAACCTCCTTGTCTGCATGCATGTCATCAAACATTGACAATCTGTCATCACCACTCCCGTAGCCATATCCCACTTATCACTAGCTTTATTTTCTGTATCTATTTTTGCCTGCTTAATCCTCTTATATAGAGAAGATACTAGTTTTGTGTATCAGGGTGGTTCTGTGAAATACTGAATGATGTTTGTGGTTATAGGTTCTCCCGGGAAAGGTTGGCCACATCGCCCAGATTTCATGCCTAAGCCTGTAATATAATAGTATAGTGATCGCGTTACGTATTCCTCATTCGTTCAGCTGTACCACTGTCAGAAACTTTCCCTCTTGGAACAGATCATGCAGTGTGTGAATACCCAACCCTTCAAATTGTGCTTTGAAAATCTTCTCATATGTCAATTCCACCACACGTACACCATATGTAGAATAATTAGAGGAATACATCCAATCCTCTTCAATGCCCTCGCCATCTTATCCCAGACCTTACAAGTGACATCTACCGGCTGTTTCTCTTTGCGAGAATCCTGCAGTTTGCACAACAATACTGCCCGTTATTAATCATCTGGATCAATGTGGCTCTCTCTATCCCTACATGCGCCAGCTCCACCGAGGGTGCCCACCACCACAGTGTATACTGAATCTGTGCCGCAAGATAATAAATATACATATCTGGGAAGTCCTGTCCACCCCTTTCATATGGCCTTGTTACAATATCATACGCTATCCTGGGTTGTTTTCCTGCCCATGCTAATTTGATCACCTGGCTTCTCACCCTGGCCCAGTATCTTTGCTGCAGCTGCCACTGAAACGTTACTGAATATATATAATTGTTTGGGAACTATTACCATTTTGGCTAAAGAAAGCCTGGCAGCCTGTGAGATAGGGTGATGTATCCACAGCTCAAACTTGAGATCTAATTGTCTCAGTGTTATTTCATAATTTATTCGGTATAAAGGGTTGAGGCCTCCATAGTCGTCATCAGGCCTAGGTATCTTGTCCTCTGAGGTCACCATTTGAATACATTCATTATGTCATCCTGTGTAATGGCAGTTGTCAGGGGCCGGATCTCTGATTTTTCCCAGTACATTCTCAACCCAGATATTTTCCCAAATCTATGCACATCCTGTACAATAGGTAATAACTTGGACTTGGGTCTTTAACATAGAGCAACATATCATCTGCATATAACGAGATGACGCTCAACTGGGAGTATAACTTTATTCCTCTTTGCCCATGATATTCCCTAATATAGCAAGCCAAAGGTTCTAGGGGTAAAGCAAAAAATAGGGGAGAGGTGGGGCAGCCGTAGCTTGTTCCCAGCGTGAGGTTCATTGGAGCTGACAGCGTTTTCTTTGTTAACACCTTGGCTCTTGGGGCAGAGTAGAGAAGCTGCACCCATTGCACATAATCGTTGCCGCCAACCCCAGACCAACGAAGAACCTAAAAAAAAAGGTCTATTCCAAATGCCTTCTTTGCATCTTGAGAGGCAACGATAGCTAGCACGCAATGTTGATTTTGTGAATCATCCAATTTTCAGAATAAAGGCTTCTGGGTGTTGGTCACCTTCCAAATCAGTTTGTGACAAGATTGCTAAAAAGTGCATTGTTAGTAACACCTGTCATGCCCAGGCCAGGGTGCAAGATGTTAGCGCTACGTACAACTGGAGCTGTGGTGGTGGCGCCCTTCAGTTCCTGAAAAGGGTTTCTCTGTGATCCCATCCCATTTGAGTCTTACCTTTTTCCACAGTAGCCTAGAGATTGGGGAAACCTTTTCAGAAAACCCGGAAATGACACATCAGTTGACATTCATGATACCTCAGAATGGTTGTAGACCTTTCATAAAGGTCAGGATCAGGCAGTGCAGCTTGACCCTTTCTTTCATCCATAATCAAGATGTTTGGTAAGATAATATAGCTTGGGAATTCTAGTGAACATGTATGAAAATAACATGTCTCAACTATGGCAAACGCTGATGCAGAAAGATTTAAACACAGTGGGCCTCATTACGACCTTGGCGGAGGACCATGGTGCAATTTGCACCATGGTCCATGGCGCTAAGCTGCCAACTCCGCCATGGAGGTTGGCGGATTTACCGCCCCATCCCGACCCAGGCGGAGCGGTAAATCCCCAATCCCCATTTTACCCTTCCCCATTCCCATTCTTGCCCCATAGGGTATAATGGGAGTGGGGAAGGCGTTAATTACGCCACCGTAGATTACGGTGGCGTAATTAACAACGAGGTTCTTTACGGCCATGGATTTTACCGCCTGCAAAAAGCAGGCGTAAAACTCTCCATGGCGGTAAAAAATCTCGTAGTAGGGCGGAGGGGTACGCCATGCTCTACGCCGGCGTAAAACCCCCTCCGCCAGGGTCCTAATGAGGCCCAGTGTAAGTTATGGACCGCCGTTTGCTGTCACTGTGAGTGTTTCAAAACACTATCTTGCTCTCAATGTAGTTAATGATTTGCAAGATTAGGGCTGTAGTTATGTACATGTTCATGCACATTCTCACTGCTAACTGGGACTGATTCGTAAAGTGTATTTCACTGGTAAAATCCCATTGAAAAATGCTGAGGGAATCAGGCCCATTCTTTTCTTTATGGGCCTTAGTTTACATGCATATTGCAGTTTTATTGTTCTTTCGGTGGAATGTATTGCACAAAAGTTGTACCATCCTCACCAACATTACCAATGAAATAGAATAAACCATATACATAGTGCCACTATTCTCCTCCCTCGTGCACAGGCACGCGAAAACACTATTACTTGGGGTTTCAGACAACACCATATAGCTCCCAATGAATATTGCACTGAGTATGAATTCAAAATACTACTGATTAAGGAGTGTGGCTTGGTGCCATGTGAGATGGTGTGGTAGTTCTCAGCTCTCCACTCCATACTATTCAAATAGCAATTTTTCCTATTTACGGAGTCACCCGACAGACCTGGTATTTTCATAGAGCACCTCCGGAGGAACATGGAGTGGGTCGCGGTGCTTGAGGGAGCTGGTGTTCCACTGGTGAGCAGTGCAGGAGAAGTGGAGAGGTACGGTCTGTGAGACAGCACATTGCAGTGAAAGCTAAGCAGAATTTACTGTCAGCTGGCTCGGCTGACGTGGGACGTGAGTGCCGTTAAGTTTAAGGAAGCTTCTTTCTACACAATGCGGCTCTTTTAAAGACAAAGCGCTGATTCATCTGAACATTAGCGAAGCGCTCCAGATATTTACACATTCTGGTGAATTTAATTTATGTGCTTTTTGAAGAGGCAAAACTGTTCTGACACACATGTGCCGACTCTCCAAGAGACAACGCCACCATATTGCATGACAAGTGACTTTCCTCCCCAAGTATATAACAGTATCAATCAGGGCTCTCTCAAGCATATACATTACCTGAGAGTGCAGTATACTCAAACCCTCTCCACAATACAATATGGGCACAGTTAATAAAAAAAGTTTGTTAAGCCTCCACCACCTTAAAGAGGCAAAAAAGCGATTCGATGACATCTGAAGAAACTATGGACCCTGCATTGCTCACCATTTTAACGGAAATCAGAGCCTTAAAACTGTTTATGGAAGCAACTAACAACAAGTTGCAACTTCTGGACCACAAATGGTCTGCTTTTGACTCTAGGATATCTGAAGTAGTGAGTAATTAGGAAAATATCACTAACAGAGTCGTAATCTTCGAAGATACAGTTAAATATCTTCAAAACAACTCAGAAAACTTGGAAAACAGGAATAGGAGAATCAACCTGTACATTGTCGGCCTTCCTGAAGGGAATGAAGGAGAAGATACCTGCCTGTTCCTCGTCACCATGCTCTTCAAGCTACTAGATCTATCCCCTTAACTACAACTCAATGTCCAGTGAGCTCACAGAATTGGCCCTCTACGCTCTCTTACCCACCAAAAATGCCTTAGGAACTCTGATCCTTGCTCTCTTGGACTTTAAACACTTCCAGTTTATCATGAAAAATTAAGCTGATCAAACATCTAACCTGGAACGGAAAAAATATTTTCAAATCCCAAGATGTTGCAAGCTCTACCGCTGCTAGAAGAAAATAAATCCTTCTGTTAATACCTGCTTTAAAACAAATCAATGCCAGATACAGAATGGTTCATCCTGCAACCCTAAAGGTAACCCTCAATGGCCATTCCACTTCTTTTTACAATCCAGGAGAGTTGAAACATTTTTTTCACTCACAAAGGTCAGCAGTTAAGCACACCGCAAATCCTTCTTCTTCTAAACATATGCCATCAAGTTCTTCTAAACAAGTGTCATTGACTCCACAAACAACTATTGGTACAAGAGTGGAGCCCTATTTTTGGCCTAATCTTGGTTGGGCGACCCGCCCTCATTTACTTTCCATCCTTTCAACATGAAATGTTTTGGCTGTTTCCTGCTAGCCATTTTGCTTTGGTATACTCAGTGTCATACTCAATGTTCACATAGTTTCATGTTGTTATTTGTCACCCCCTTGCCCTTGTCTATCTCCTTCCCTTCTCGCTGTTTCCCCCAGTACTTTACATAACAATTAAAATTGATACTTTAATTGCTTGAAAATGTACATATTCATGCTCTACAATGATCCAACTGACATTCTATTGTAGTTTTATTTGTACACCTTCACACTCTTATGTCTATAAACATATCATCTTGGAACGTCAAAGGTCTTCACAATCCCATCAAAAGGCAAAAAGTACTCACTTATCTAAATAGAACCAAACCTTCCATAGCATGCATTTAAGAACCCCACCTTTCATGCTTAGAAGCGGCTAAACTTAAGAAGCTATGGGTAGGCAAAGTGTTTCTTAGTGCAGCTCTGGGTAAGCAAATGGCATTATTTTGTTGAATACAGTTTTCGATTGTAAGATCATAAATTCAGGATCTGATGACACAGGCAGATGGATCCTCTTGAATATCTTCTTTAAATCCACATATTACTCAGTCCTAAATGTGTATGGCCCTAACACACCAGATTCTGCCTTCTGGAGGACACTTAAAGAACACCTGTTCCGCTCAAATATACCAAATCTGATTGTATGTGGAGACTGCAATGAAATAGTGGATTCATTTCTTCATAGAAAGTACAAGGTTCCTTTTAAAAATTCAAAATCTCACAATCAATTTCTGAACTTTATCTCCAAAATGTGTTTTACTGATTCCAGGTGACTACATCATCCATCAGACATGGACTACACCTTTCATTCCTGTCCCCATGATTCTTTCTCCAGAATAGATTATATATTGATTATATATTCCTGGCTAAATCTATGTCTGCTAATGTAATGGAATCTAATATTGATCGTTTATCCCTGTCAGATCACGCCCCAGTTCATATTAAATTAAATTGAGAGATATCAATCCTGCTTCCAAGTCAACGAGATGGAGATTTAATACGGGCTTATTAAAAAAGATGAAAAATGTACCTTATTTCCAACAAAACCCCACCAAAATTATTTTGAGATCAACAAAGGAGAAGACACATCTATCCCAAATAATTGGGAGTGCTATAAAGCAGTGCTCAGAGGAAAATAATCTATTTTGTTGCAAAAAGGAAACATATGAAACACGAATCTGAAGAAATTCTACGAAAACTAATAATTCTTGAGAAACAATATTTCTCTATCCCTTCTCAGGAAACCCAATAAAAAGACATCACAGTTAAGAATTAAATACAATAAACTTATAACCAACTACTCTTGCGCTAACCTGCTCAAATATAAATACAAAATGTATACATTTTCTAACAAAATGAGTAAATCCTTACCTTCCTATCTCAAAATCAAAAAAGAAAGGAGTACAATCAAAGCAATAAAGGTCTCCAATGGCACCAGAAAATGTATTGACAAAGACATCATCAATGTCTTCAGCAATTTTTATCATCAAATATACTCCTCTCAATCTATTCCTAATAATCCAAACATTGCTGCTTTCCTTCAAAACATTACACGCTCAAATTATCTGACTATTAATGTTGAATCACTCAATTCACCCACAACTCAAAATGAAATTATCAGAGCTATGCAATGGCTTAAAAAAGGCAAAGCGCCAGGACCCTATGGAATCTCAATAGAGTTTTATGCACACTTTTAAACAATACTTACCCACAAACTATTAGAACTTTTCTATCATTGTGTCTCTTACTCTAAATCTGAAGGTACCTTTACTGAAGCTATGCTTCTAGCATTTCTGAAACCTAACAAAGATCTGGAATTACCACAAAGCTATAGAACAATTTCCCTAATCAATACTGACTTTAGCATTTTTGCAAAAATCCTAGCAAATAGACTCCTCCCGTTTATGCCCAAATTAATTAAACAAGACCAGGTTGGGTATGTCAAAGAAAGAGTCTGGGCATCTAACATTAGAATTTTTTTGAATGTTTTGAATGTCACTGTCCCTTCAACTGACCCTTATGTTGCTGTCGCCTTAGAGGTGGAATAGGCTTTCGATAGAGTAGAGTGTGATTACTTACTTGAGGCGCAGCTCTGGCATGGGTTGCATGAAATGTTTTTTCTCCATGATAAAAATTCTCTACTCTAACCCCCAAACCTCTATTTTGTTTAGAAACAATCAGATGTCTCCCTTCTCTGCTTTCCTTTAGGTAGAGGTACACCAGTCGAGACCTGTAACTAGTTTCTCTTGTTTTGTGCTAGGACCAAAATGCTTTCCATTCAGTGTTGTTATTCTCCACACTTATCCTGTCCTTCTTTTATATGTCTGAACTAGGCCCTTTCCCTCATGAAAAAACATCCGGCTGATGACCTGCATTGGAGCTTAATATTCTTCATCTACGTTCTTTTGATGATTTGTAATTCAAAGGGTCGTGTCATGAGCACTTGCGCAATGTCTTGGTTACTTTCAAGGTAAAAGTCTTGATTAGCCTAGAATCTGAATGATGATCATCCCAGTCTTAATCAGCCTTGGAATTTTATTCCTCAAGGTCGTATACTTTCAGCGCTTTAAAGGCATACAGATTCTGTACTAATCATTTGATTCTCAGTTCAATTAACTGGTTGCATATTGCTCTTTTGGTGCTCTATGCGTTATCTTGCCCCATTACTGTCACATGTTCTCCTCATGACCCAACAAGTTGCAGAGCTTTCCTTGTCTGTGAGGAAGAGCTTTAAAGTACTAACAGATCCAAAAGGTAATTAATAAACGCAACATACCTGAATATACAACTGTCAGTGGTTTATGCTTTGATAACCACTAGGATTAAAGAGTGGCTGCCAACGAGTGAGTGATGTTTTCATACCATGCTACCAGCGATCAAAATGGCTGTGACAACTATTGTCAGCTTGATAGGACTTCGTGTTAATGTAGCCCAGGAGACTGTGGTTTTCTGGTTAACCCTTGTCCAGATGCCTGTCTGACTGGGCACACTTATGATGACTTGGTTGAGAAGATCAACACAATACAATTTCAGCATTTCAGGCTATCTGGCCCTAGACGTTTGTCCACCATCCTAATCTAATGAGGTCACTAAAACTAAGGGCAACGTGTAGAGTCAAGGGCACAAGTCTTAAATAAACAAACAAACGTCACCTGAACAGACATTGCTTGAGCATATGTTGTCTTTCTGAGGACCTTCCAAATTATTGTTTCAAAAATCCACAAGGAAGCAGACCCTCAAACACCAGAACAGATGTATGATATGATAGGTTATTTATAACGCGCTTAATACCCAGAGGTTTCTAAGCGTGGACTGGGGGATGGAACCTGTGGTGCTCTCTGTCATCTTGCTTCCAAGGCGAGACCATTGCCCCTGAGCTATCCTCCCGAGACTGAACCACTCAGCTTGAAGTCTACATTCACAAGCAGCAATTACATGTGGACAGAAGTATAGTCTGTTAGTCTGTTAAGTATTCTTGACACAGTCAAATGTGTGACACATCTTTATTCAAGATATAGGGCCTCATTACGACCCAGGAGGAGGACCATGGTGCCATTAGCACCATGGTCCATGCCGGTGTCCGCCATGGCATCCGAGGTTGGTGGGGCGGTAATTCTCTCATGCCACCATGGCCCTTCCCCATTCCCATTTTTGCCCCATAGGGCTCAATGGGAATGGGGAAGGCGCTAATAACGGTACCGCAAATTGCGGTACCGTTATTAGCACCAAAGTCCCTTTGTGGGTCCTTACTTTAACGGCTGGAAAAACCAGCCATTAAGGTCGGGTCCCACAAAGGGACCTCGTAATCAGGTGTTAAGGGTTTAACGGCGCCAACACCTTTTCCGGCGCCATTAAACCCTTAACGCCAGGGTCGTAATGAGGCCCATAATCTAACAAGCAGCTGCATTCTCCCTGGCCCCCTCTATGCTCCCATTCCAACCATCTTCCCGTCATATCACAACATTCCATACAATATAATTCGTCTACCTGGCACGTCAATAGGAACTGTAGTCCATGAAACATTCCACACTGTGAGCCCTATTTATTCGCTTCCAACACAGCTCAGTCTCATTCTCATTACTATCACTGTGCACCCTCCCCATCACCTCTTAGGGCCAAGATGTCTTAGACTTCTTTTTAGTGACTTCTTTCAGCAGCTCAAAGAGACAGATCTTGTTTGGTAGTATCCTGCCGGTAAATCTGGCAGGATACCACCAAACGCTAATTCTGTTACTGGCACTTGGTCTGCCGGAATTACTGGCAGAATAAAAGTGCCATTAAGGGATGTTAATCCCCATTCCATGGAGTCCAATAGAACTCCATGGGGGCACTTGCCTTTATTCCCGGCACTGGTAATACCGGTGCCAGAAATACTGGCTATCTTTGCTGGTGGGTTGGCAGAATTACCTCAAGCTCTTGCCTTGAGGTAATTCCAGACACCCCACCAGCATACTTGTAGTGTGCCAGAGCGGAAACATGCCAGTAAATGGAATTACTGACACATTATTTCCACACTGGCAAACTTATAATGACGCCCAAAGTCTTTGATGCAACCTGAAAATGTAGGGGTGGAACACAAACAGTGATGAAAGTATTAAATCAGGAGTTCTGACAGTAATATTTCAAGGATAATGCATTTATTCATTGAAATATTAAAATGACCCACAGTAACAGAGTATGAGGAGGTTGGGAAATACTGCACAGCTACTGGTTGTATTTTAGTATAACTATTATTCACATTTTCGAAAAATAAATTATTGCATATGATATACAATGTTTTTATGAAATAAAAAAAATAGAAACAGTAATTATTAAATTTTGCATTGATCAGTGGTTTAATTTAAGTTTCGTCGCAATAAGAATTATATATTTTCGCTGGCAGTTTACAAAGTCCTGCCAAAAATTGAATGACATAAATGAGAATTTCTGTACACAATGAATCATGATTAGCTTGTCTAGTTTGCTGCTATTTTCCTGTGCTTTTGAATTACTGGAATGATAAAACATGAATTCCATTTAATAGTAGAGTGCGTTGAATTTATTGCTCATTTTATAGATCAATTACTTGACCTACACTCTTAAATTATGAGGTATGTTTTGATGAGAATTCTGTGTTGATTTAGCTCATAACACATTTTATAATTTAGAATGACTGTGCACTGCATCGTACAAAAATGAAAGAAAAAAATAAAAATAAAACAAAAACGTGCATGAAGACATCCAGAAAGAGACCAATGAGTCAGCATGTGCCTACAGTGTGACTAAGCCAAAGGAAATCATACAAGACCATGGGTAAAAGCTGCCACCTCTGCGATCCAGGGCTTCCTGGCCCTCACATTTAGCTGTCAAAGATTGATGTACTGCTCAGTGAAAAACACTCTTGGTCTGAAATAAGTCACTTTGGTCTTGGCACTCTAAGAGTCATTGGGCCTCATTACACGGTAGGCGGTGAGCCATGGCGCTATTAGCGCCATGGCTCATGCCGGTAAAATACCGGCACCGCCTTGGCGGAAAGGGGATTTACCGCCCCATTCCAAGGTTGGAGGGGCGGTAAATCCCCTTTCCGCCATTGCCCTTCCCCATTCCCATTTCTGCCCCATAGGGCTCTATGGGAATGGGGAAGGCGCTAATTACGGCACCGCAATTTTGCGGTGCCGTAATTAGCTCTGAGGTCCCTTAGCGGGTTGGATTTTAACGCCTGCAAGAAGCAGGCGTTAAATCCTCCAACCCGCAAAGGGACCTCGTAGTACGGCGGTAAGGGTTAACGGTCACCGTTGCCATTAACGGTGACCGTTAACCCTTACCGCCGTCCGTGTAATGAGGCCCATTGGTGTCGTTTACCACTGCATAATTATGCCTGCTTATACAGTGGGAGTCATCACCACAAGTAATTCCTGAAGGAGTGTACACACGCCTCATTTGCATAAGGAAACTCAACATTTTTCAAAACAGCAATTGCCATGGCATCTTCAGTAAAATTATTGCACAGGAATTTGTATTCCTCTGTCTAGTGTGTGTGTGTGTGTGTTTGTGTGTGTGAGAGACATCTCTGTGTTTGCAGTGTGCTTAAGTGTAATGTTTTATGTTCAGTGTGTGACACTCCTTGGTAAACCGTGCAACACACTTCCTATGCACTTCGAGACATTTAGAAAAGTCTTTTTTTAAGCATTATATAGAAAACGAAGAGGAATGCTCAGTGAAATACGTGCTTACCACTAGTTGTTCTGGTCATCCTGCGTCTCATCACAATATATCATATTTGTTTTACCAACAGATTTAAATAAAGATGTGTTTTACATTTTAAATTGAGTTCGAATGTGGTTTGGAGTTTCACATCTCTGCTTTCTTAAACACAATCACCTGCTTCTGTACATGAAAGAAAGCAATTCAGAGATCTCAGCATGTAGGTGTAAACTTAAAGAAGGGTTGTAGGAGATGTGGTCTACTGGGTTAATTGGAGACACTGAAATAGGCACAAATGCCAGCTTTTCCACTTGAACAACATGTGTGATCCTGTGAAAATGCCTGTACTTCACAGTGCTTCTCAAAATCTTAAATTGAGAAATTTCAGGTATCAACTGGCATAGGATGCGGTACTTGAGAAACTAAGGCTGCAGTTAGCAATTATCATAACACTTGGGTGTGTAGGGCTGCAATGTACATATGATGACTATACATGGCATATAAAGCTTAACTTGTTTCAATGGTATACTAGGTTGTGCTCAGATTATTATAGCATTGTCGGGAATTTGAGGCAATATATAGAATACTATGGCTATACCTGGCATGGGAAGCTTTAACGGATATAAGATAGCACTAACTGGCCATATGAGAAGTATGAACATAAGAAAGCAGAGCTACTGGCCTACGCTAGTTCTGCTGGATATACCCCCGGTAAATCCTGACACCCATTACAAATTGGGGACAATACAATTGTTAACATAGGACTGAACACACCAATAGCCATTTGAGGGCTTTAGTACTATTTGTTATCGTATCACTCATTATTTACTTATTGTAGTTTAGTTTCTGATAGTAACACAATGGGCCTCATTACGACCCTGGCGCTAATGGGTTAACGGCGCCGTAAAAGGCTGCGGCGCCGTTAACCTATTAGCGCCTAATTACGAGGTCCTTTTGCGGAACCCGACCTTAACGGCTGGTGTAGACCAGCCGTTAAAGTAGGGACCCGCAAAGGGACCTTGGTGCTAATTACGGTGCCGCAATTTGCGCCTTCCCCATTCCCATTGAGCCCTATGGAGCAAAAATGGGAATGGGGAAGGGCCATGGAGGAAGGGGGAATTACCGCCCCGCCAACCTTGTAATTGGGTGGTAATTCCCCCTTTCTCCATGGCGGAGTCGGTAACTTACCGGCATGGACCATGGTGCTAATAGCACCATGGTCTTCCGCCAGGGTCGTAATGAGGCCCAATGCACACTATCACAACATGTGCATGAAAGCATGAGCTATGGCAGTCAAACAGGCCACATTTGCCCAATGGCTAATTAAAGTGCCACTCAAGCACAAGTGCAGCAACAGGACACTTAGGGCCTCATTACGACCCAGGCGGTAAGGGGTTTACGGCAGCGTTAACAGCGCCGACCCTTACCGCCTGAGTACGAGGTCCCTTAGCGCCATGGCACTTTTAACACCTGCTTTTAGCAGGTGTTAAAATCCATGGCGCTAAGGGACCATGGAGTTAATTACGCCACCGTAATTTACGGTGGCGTAATTAACGCCTTCCCCACTCCCATTATGCCCTATGGGGCAAAAATGGGAATGGGGAAGGGTAAATGGGGATTGGGGACTTACCGCCCCGCCAAGGTCGGAATGGGGCGGTAAGTCCGCCAACCACCATGGCGTAAACGTAGTTTACGCCATGGTGGTAAAGTCACGGCCCAGGCGGTAACTTACCGCCTGGGTCGTAATGAGGCCCTTACTGTTGGTGTGCATATGTTACTTTATAACAGTGGGTGGATTATCACCATTTTAATGAAGTCCAATTGTTTTCTGGACAGGTTTGCAATAAAGACCGCAGCCATCACACCATTTCCTCTCGCAAGTAAGAGCTTAAATGGTTCCTGCTGCAAGTGAAGTGGACGTTTTAAGACCGGTTTTAAGCAATGGCGACTCTTTTTCTGGTGCCAAAGACACCACAATGCCCCCTTTAACTTCGAGGGAAAGAATAGGCAATGAAGACAGTCGGCCTCATTACACGGATGGCGGTAATCGTTAACGGTCACTGTTAATGGTAACGGTGACCGTTAACCATTACCGCCTTGCTACGAGGTCCCTTAGCGGGTTGGTGCTTTAACGCTTGCTTTTTGCTGGCGTTAAAAACCAACCCGCTAAGGGACCTTGGTGCTTATTACGGCTAAAATTGCGGTGCCGTAATTAGCACCTTCCCCATTCCCATTATGCCCTATGGGGCAAAAATGGGAATGGGGAAGGGCAGTGGTGGAAGGGGGAATTACCGCCCCGCCAACTTTGGAATGGGGCGGTAATTCCCCCTTCCACCAAGGTGGTGCCGGTATTTTACCGGCATGGACCAAGGTGCTAAGAGCACCTTGGTCCATGTGCTAATACCGCCATCCGTGTAATGAGGCCCAGTGAGTGGTTGAAGCATCCACGTTATTGGGTCTCAGAACCGGGAAATGGTCACTGCACAGTCACAAAGCAACACAGACTGCACCGTGAATATTCATGAGCCAGAACGTGAGCACGGCTGACAGGATGTGATGGGCCATGTCGAAATAAAGTCAGCAAGCTCGGCTCTCAGTCCTACGTCCACCTGATCGCCTTAATCATCTCATTAGTAGTGCATTGTCTCTTTTTACATTAGAGTTGAAATATACTGTCTATCGGAGAAACAAACGTTTTGTTCATATTTTGTTTTGTGTAATATGAATATGAGTATGTGTACGCGCTTGGCAAAGATGACCTGCACAAGCATTCACTGGCGTAACAGGAACCCCAGCAGCCCCCGCTGTGCGTGGGGTCCCCCCAGCACATGTCCTGGGAGGGGGCCTCACTTGAAAAAAAAAAGTTTTGTTTTGAATTCACTGCATTCATAAAGAAATGATTTCTGTAACAGAAATCATTTGTTTGTGAAGGCAGAATGGCTACAAAAAGAAACTTTCTTTTTGAAGGCTGAGGGCTCCCCCCAACCCATGACATGTAACACCCTAGGCTGGAGGGTTCCATGTTGTGGGGTGGAGGGGAGCCCTATGACTTCAAAAATAAATAGTTTATTTTTGAAGTCACTCTGCTTTCATAAAGAAATAAAAATTATTTCCTTCATGGTTCGGTCCTTAACTGAATAATTTCTTAATGAAGTTAGAGTGACTTCAAAAAGAAACAGTGGGGCTCATTCTGACCATACCGGTAGTTATGATAGTTCTGATGAAGAAAGCAGCCATCATGGACCTGGCGTTCAGTGTGCCCATCAGTAAACATTTGGAAATGAGTTGCCCAAATGATTTTCTTTTCAAGTTTTGCCTGGTTTAAAAGCAATCCAGATGTACCAATGGACATCTCTGTTGCTGTATGTGTAACTTTTAAATTGGTTATATAGTATTTACACAGTGTATAATTTAAACTAACCACCATGCTTACATCTTCAGTTTTAATGTTGTGTAGCAGAATAAAGCACTCAAAATGAAAAAGAAAAATTAAAAGTGTTTCTATGCGCAACAAGACAAGGGAGACGAAGATAGAGGGAGGACAAGACAAACAATTTCACTAGGCCTTGTGTCATTGTGAGAACGAGAGGGCAAGAGGAAAGGGAGGGGGGAAGTGAAAGGGAGAGGGCAGGGGAAAACAGGGCTGCAATGCTCTGAGTAAGTGCAGCCAAGGCAGCGCGCTCTGGGCAGTGCAAGGCGAACAAGGGGCTGCAGGGTTACAGTTACAGCCCCTAAGTGCATGGTAGGCAGAGAGACAGTGCAAGGGTGACCGATCAAGAAAGAGCATGGAAACAGAGAGACACTGAGGGTATCCAAGCAACCGGTCGGTACAACAGACAGGTATGTCAGGAGGGGCGAAAGAGAGAGAAAGCAGAGGAGAAAAGGAACGTTTTGAGCTGCTTCCGAAACTTCAGATGGTCTGGCTCAATTTTGAAAGGGCAGGGAGGCCATTCCAGAGAGAGGCACCAGCAGACGAGAGAGATCCACCCCCCCCCACTCTCTGCCTGGAGAAGCATCTAACCCTTAGAGAGTTGGAGGTAGCTGAGTGAAGAGCTCGAGAAGGAAGGTATTTTGGAAGAGAGCGTTGGATGTAGTACGGGCCCCGGCCCCAGAAAGCCTGTGGACAATGCAAAGGGTCTTGAACTTGATCCTTGCGGCCACCTGGAGCCAGTGGAGAGATTTTAGGACTCGAGAGATATGATCCCTGGGCTTGAGGCCAAGGATGAGTCTTGCAGTCCTGTTCTGGATTAGTTGCAGATGATGGCGAGTAGAGGAATGCAGAATGAGAAAGAGGCTGTTGCAGTAGTCCAGCCTAGAGAGAACCAGGGCTCTGGAGACAGTGAGCTTCTGGTGGAAAGTGAGAAAGGGAAGAGTCCCTTTGAGGAGGAGCAGCTGGTAGTGGAACTTCTTGGTGACATCCGAGATGTGAGGAGAGGAAGAGAGAGTGGCATAGAAGATGACACCAAGGTTTTTTACCTCTCAAGAAGGTGAAGGAAGAGAGCCGAAGGCAGATGGCCAGAGTGAGAGAGGGAAAGCTGGTGCCAAAGTCGCAATGAGAAGGATCTCCGTCTTATTGGCATTAAGGCAGATATCGTTGGAGGTGCACCAATCCTGAATCATGGATAGACAGTCAGGAATGAGCGAGAGAGGAGAGGAGGCTGGGGGTAGGCTGAATGAAAGCTGAGCCATCCGCATAACATTGAAAGTTAGAGGAGAAGGTAGAGATCAGGTGGGCCAAAGGGGCCAAGTAGAGGTTGAAAAACCAGGGTGAGAGTATAGAGCCCTGGGGAACGCCACAGGTAGAGAGAGGTGGCAGAGAGATTGGGACCAGGTTGGACCTGGGAGGGGCGGTCCAAGAGGAAGGAGGTCAATCACTCCAGTGCCTGATCCATGATGCCCAGGTTCTCACGGAGTCGATTGATCAGGATGGTGTTGTTGACTGTGTCAAAAGCAGAGGAAAGAAGGAGGGTGAGGACGGAAGGAATGCTGCAATCAAGGTTAGAGAGCAGATCTTCATGGGTGTTCTGGAAAGCAGTTTTCATGCCTGTGGCATCTCTGAAGCCAGACTGATGGTCATGGAGACAACCAACAGATTCAGTGTGGAGAGTAAGCTGGAATGGCAAGCTTTTTCAAGAGTTTGCCCAAGAAAGGGGTGATGGAGATTGGGCAATAGTATGCCAGGCAGGTAGGATCAGCAGATGTCTTCTTGAGGAGTGGGTGCACAAGGGAGTGCTTAAGGGGAGAGGGGAACGTTCCAGTGGCTAAAGAGTGATTACGAAAATAGGCCACGGCTGGAGCAAGGGTGTCAATATGGTCCTTGATGGTTCTGGAGGAGCAGGGGAGCACCTGTTTGGACGACGCTTTCATAGATCAGACGTGTCTAGAAACCTTGTCAGGTGTTGTCAGAGAGAAAGAGGAAAATGGAGGGGGAGAGGTAGAGATGGCCAAACGGGGCCGAGAGAGGAAGAGGGAGAGGAAGAGGAGATAGAGGACAGGACGTCCTGAGATTTAGCGGAGAAGTGAGAGGCAAGTGCCGTACAGAGGGCCTTGGAGGGAACAGGAGAGGTACAGACCGCAACAGGATTGACCAGTTCCTTGCAGATTTTAAAGAGTTTGGCCATCTTGGTAGATGCCGCAGAGACGCAGGCTTTAATGTGTGCTCTCTTCTTGATGAGTGTTATTGCTTTGACTGGCATGTTGGTGCAACCAGTCTAGGTATGTCTAAATGTACCCTGGCATTCTTTACATTAATGTTATTACGTGTCTACACTGGTCTACATTGTGCAGCCAGTTGGACATGTTTTCATTGTGGCATGGCATTTTTATTAGAAAAGCATTCATGTTCCTGTGCACCATTGGTGACTTACATGTATTGGATTGGTGTTACTCTATAAAACAATTGCAAACACTGTGGCTTTATAGCAAATTTTTCGCAGAAAGTGTGCTGTATATTGCATTCAAATACATAATTGTAGTGTGTGGCGTGACCCGTGATTTGTTGGCGAGTTGGGGGGGGGCCCTCAACATGGCTTGCAGGGGGACAACATTTTGGTTTTACGCCACTGCAAGCGTTCACCTGCACCAATGTGAAGGGTTACCAAAGAGGGCTCTGCAAAATCTTGGGGAGCAGAAAGGCTCCTTCCGTTTTATAGACACATTGCTATTATTCTGATGCGCATCCATTGTGTGCAGTCGTGTGTGTCTGAGGAAGGCACTGCAAAGGGGCAGAGGTAGAGGGGAGGTGATAGGCTTGGGGGTCATGATTAAACAAAACACCTTTGAAAAACGATCTGCAATGAGGCCTATTAACCCACATCCCACTTTCCCGACCAATGCAGAAAAAAGAGCAGTTACCACAGGAAACACACTGTAAGACATAGTCGAACATTTTTTGTGAAGTATAACAAGTGCAGATCCAATGATAAAGAGGATGAATAGCCGTGCATTTCCCTTTAAAGTAATACTGGCACTTCCGGTTAACAATGACATTGGGGCTGGGCTGTTTATTTACCAAATAGTAAAATCCAGTCAGGCTTCCACAATGGCCAGCAAACATACAAATGATGTCCACTGGCCGCCATTTTATGGACGTTGATTATGCATATTCATTGCAAGGATACTCAAAATCTGACTGTCCTTTACATCTTGGTGGGTCCAACTCTTAGCCGATCACTTAGGAGATATGTTTTGAAGGCTAAGATATGTAAGACTTTTAAGTTTGATGAAGCAGCAGGGACTTCAAACATTATTCAGAAATGTAGGTTTTCGAATAAGTTTGTTTCTAGGGCTGGAAAATCAGGCCATCCTCTTCACGAAATGTAAAGGAATCTACTTTATCATGTCCTCCATAACATTTGAAATACACTTGCTTGCAGATGGAGAAGCTGCATTACCATTGTTATACTTGGCTGCAGAAATGCAAATGCATAGAATTATAACTAATATCTTGCAGCTGCACAGTAAATTATGAGAGTGACAGCCTCCACTCCCACCCCATATTGTTAGAAGAACGTCTAGAGCAATGATTCAACTTGTAGCAACATCAAATGCTATTGTTTTTTTTTATTTGACATACCTTATTCCTCTTCTTTGCAAAAGCGTCCCTGTATTAATGTCCTTCTTTAATTAATTAATCTTTTGTAATGCACTTAATACCGGACACCAGTCTCTTAGCGCAGGACCAAGATTCAAACCTGTGCTGCTCTGCGTTGTCTTCCTCCCAAGACAAACAAATTGCCCCTGAGCTATCCTCCAAGCCCTTTCTTCCTCCTAGGGTTTCTGAGGAGAGTAATCAGACGTGGAGAAAGTCTGTTTGGAAAAATGGCATTCTCCCAGGGAAATTTGGCAAATATTGCAGATAGTCTTTGCAGGCAGGGTTGTTTCTAGATTCTGGTCAGAAAATCTCACAGGATTTCCTGGTCTCACGTGATGTCACAGGTACTCATGTGGGCTGAATAAAGTCTTGAACTTTTGCCAGCATGCTGGGAACAGTAGTTGTGTACTGCAGTGCTCCCTGGGCCCCCAATGTACATTTACTGAACCCCTGGGCAAGAATGAACGAGCTAGTGCAGGGCCCGCTAGTGTAGCAATCACAATAACCCCTATGAACTCATTACGTCGGGCCCATGGCTTTTCTGGGTGTTAATGATGGAAGATCTGTACTAAACGTGGTTTTCAGACATTGGAAGCTGGTTCCCACAAACAGCTCTCTAGGCCATAAGGTTACTGATCTAGGAAATACTAAACTCACCCCTGCCCTCTCCTAGAGTCTAGGGCTTATATGAAATTTTATTCGGGTTGGCCGTGAATTATGTCTGATGGTGGAACAGCACTAGGACGTGTGACAGGTGGACATCTTAATCAGAGAATTATGAAAAACTGGATGTGTGCATAAAGACGCAGGCAAGGTCAGTTTTATAGCTACTGGACCCACCCTCCCAAATACTGTAAATGAACCCAAATAATAGGGTTTAAAATTACAGGGCACTTTCAAGAGAAGATTGTTGGTGGACAGTCGCACTTTCTCCCCACAATCTATTGGTTATGGGGGTCTATGTGGCTTATTGGCCTCTTTGTTATAGTTAGAATTGGCCTGTTCCAAATTCTACTTCAGGTGCAATAGTACATATTGTAGGTGAGCATGGTTCCCATCAACTGCAGGTACATGGCTGGATGGTTCCTTTTCAAATTCAGTGGTATTTCGATTAAAACCACAGAAACAAAGTGGAGACCCAGTTGAGTCCGGAGGTGCATTATTCAACGCAATCTTAGCTCCTGAAAGGATTTATGCCCACTCATGGCTTCCTTGAGAGTTTTGACAATGCATACATTGTTCTAATGCTTGATTAGTTCTCTCAGTCCGCCCATCTGTTTGAGGGTGGTATGACATGAATAGCCTTACATCTGTTTGTAACATGGAAAAGAACCGTCTCTATTAACTTCCTCAAACTGAGATTAATACTGAGGGAACCCATGAAAATGAACAAGGAAGACTGAGTCTAGCTCTGAATCAGTTGGGAGCTTCTTGAAGGGAACAATGTGGGCCTTCTTGGTGAGTTCCTTGACTACCCCTAGGATTGTAGTATATCTCTTACTCTTGGGTAAGCCTGTGATGCAATCCAAGAGAATGGTGTGCTAGAGAGCCAGGTCAATAGCTAATTTATGCCATAGGCCTTGTGGACATTGATGACTACCCTTGGAGTGAGCAAAGCCATTACACATTTGCAACTACTTCTTTACATTTTTCCTTGCCGTGCGCCACCATAAATTTGTAGCACAAGATGTGTAGTTTCCTTAATGCCAGCATCTCCCACTAGCAGAGTATCTCGGTGTTGTCAAATGGCAAAGAACATTAAAAAATGTTTTGCTTTGTCTTTAATGGGGTAACCCTTTCTCATGGGATCTCCCTGGGACTTTTGCTGCCCACCCGGTCAGGGTCTGTGTTTTAAAGTATTCTCAGATATCGTCCAGGAATGGATTAGTTTCACCTACATTTCTGATGAAGCGTGATGACAGTAAGATCAATGGGGGTTCAACTTCCTTAGCATCAACTAAATCCATGTTCAATCTTGAAAGAACATCTGTTTCCTGTTCTTCACTCAGGACGGTAGGTAATAGCAAAGTCAAATTTAGCAAATAATAGCATCCACCTTATTGGACAAGCAGTGAATGTGTTGGTGGATTTTAAGAAATTCATTTTCTGATAATCCATTAATATGGTAACTGTATGATGGGTCCATAGTAAATAATGTCTCCATACCTTGAGGGCTGATTTAATGGCCAACATCTCCTTTTCAGTTATAGTGTAGTTGCACTCTGCCAGGTTAATCTTCAGAGACCAGAATGCTACTGGATGCACATGCCCCATGTACACCAGATACCTTTGTGATTTGACCACTCCCATGGCTAAATCGGAAGCATCAGCTTCTACTGGATGTGGTTGCTCCAGTTTTGCATGCTTCAGGATTGGGACAGAGGGAACACTCTTTTTAAATAACTGGAATGCTTGGTCTGCGGTGGAGTACATGCTTTCCTTGATAGATCAGTAATGGGGTGTAAAATAGTGGAAACGTCTGAGATAAAACACTGATAAAAATATGTGAAGACAAGAAAATGTTGTATTTCTTCCACACAGGGGGGACGTCCAATGTTCCAGAAATTCCAACTGTTTTGGATTAATAGTTAGATCATTGTGCTAAAACAAAGGAATTCTATTCTTTGAGTGAGAAAGCTACATGTTTCCAATTTTGTGAAAAGTCAATACTCCTAAAGGTAGGTGGTGACTGCACAGACATGCTGTGTGTACGTCTTTCAGGTTTTGGAATACATTAGTATGGCATCAATATAAAGCATGACACAGATATCCAACAATTCTTGGAGTACCTCGTTAATAAAATACCAAAATGCTGCTGTGGCATTGCAGAGTCCAAACAGCAACATACATTTATTCAACAAGCCCTATTCAGTCTGGAAGGTTATTTTGCACTCATCTCTGACCTTTAGACAACCAATGTGATGTGCCCCTCTTATATCTAATTTGGTGTCATTTGTGACCTCTTTCAGCTTGTCAAGGAGTACTGGTATTTTGGGTATTGGTTACTGATTCTTTGCTGTAATTTTGTTTAATGACCTTTAATCTATGCAGGTACATAAATCTCCCTCCTTCAGCACAAAAAAGGGAAACCGGCTAGTTCCTTGCAGCGTTAATCTCTAAGTCAGTCAGGGCATAAACACAGCTGCATGGTGATGGTGTCTGAGCTCTAGGTAACAGAACAATCTGACAAACATTTGGCTGAGGGGGGGGGAGTCATGTAATCACCATGTCTTAGCTGAAGTCATTGACAAATTCATGGTTTTCTTCCAGACAATTCTCAATAGCTCCCAGTCGCAGATGTCCCATGGCACCAGGGACTATTCAAAATTGTTTTTATGGATGACCTACAATAAAACATTTTTGAAAGAAAGTTCTTGAGGTAACCTGTAGAGTTCTGTTTCCTCTGGAGATTTTTGGATCATGTGTAACCAGCCACATGATTGCTAGTAGCATACTGAAACACAGAGCATTAATTATGTCAAAAGTGATCCATTCCCTATGGCGTTCCAGACAGCGGAGGTGCAGACTACTACTACAGTACATAACCGGTCCTGAGATCAAACTGGTTCCATCAATGGAGCAAACATGTTCTTTTGTCCCTTGCTAATTAACATGACTCCCAAACCAACTTTATAGGTTCTAGCCATATAATTCCCTTTTGCCCCATGGTCTATGTACACCAATAAGGTCTGAGACCTTCCTGTGGCTGTGGTTAATATCGAATGTAGAGTTAAATGTGTGTGCCCTTCTTCTGCGATTGAGGTAGGCTATTGCAGGCCCTGCAATGGCATGTTGGCCACATAAACATCAGTGCATTGAACACTTTGGCCAATATATCCTTGAATTCAGCTCTCAGACCATGGTAAAAGAGAGATGTCCTCTCCTCCTCTGGCCAGAGAGTTTCCTACACTAGTCTATTAACAATAATGTTATACATTAGAAGATTTTGATTTCCTTGTTTTAAGACTAGAAGTTCATTGTTGAGTGCCCGGACATGGGCCTTTCTGGCAAATACCTTTCCCACCTCTTCCTTGAATTTCATATGGTCTCTTAATATAGGGTCTTGGATCTTCGCCAGTGGAATTGATCATGTGGTAGCAGTTCCTTTTAGGTATGATAACAGGAATGCCACCTAAGTTGAATAATTTGGGAATGCTCTGCAATGGCATATGTTGTGTAACTCACATTGGTTTTTGAATTGGACATACTTGAGGGGGTTACCCATAAAACTTTCAGCCCAGGGATAATTGAACAGGGAAAGTTGTTAATAACTGCACTGTCATCAGAGCTGTTTGACTAGGTATAGCACCATCTGATGTCTGATGACAACAGTAGCTAGTTTTGGGGAGCTGACCTGGGCTTGACTGTACTTGGGCAGCAATAGCATTTCCGGTTTCCCTGTTTGCCACCACATCTTGCCTAAGTGCATTAGTTTCAGCTCTAGTGGCCTGAAGCTCAGATTAGGTATATTTGATGCCTTAATTAAGTTGGGTAGTTTATCCATGGTGCTCACGGAAGCTGTTAATAGTGGGCCAGTCATTCTGGTCCGATGGCTTCCAAGAATGTTGAGGATAACCCATTGTAGTATGTATGATAAAACAAATCCTCCCCTTTAACATCTTCCTGCTGCTGTGTGTTATAGCCACAGAAGTGTTCCACCAGGGGGAGGGAGTTGTGCATGGATTGTGGAAACCATATCCTGAACTGGTGGACAAATGTGGCATTTATCACTCCAAATATATGCTCCCAGGATAGCCTGAAACAAAATGTGTAGTACTCAGTGTTCTACTCCCACATTGTCCCCCCTACTTCTTCTAAAAATGCTTTGAGTGGGCTAGGTGCCTAGAATGCTGTTTGTGGATGTGATAAGAGGACCCACTCTGTAGTCCACTCTCATGTCTGCACTATTAGAATAATCCTCAGATAGTTTTACTGTTCATGGCATTTGTGAATTCCTTCACTTTCACACATGCATAATCCAGTAACATAATGAAAACAAAACGTTATACTGATGTGCAACATGTCATTATAGAGGGCTTAGTGACCTGGTCATCTAAGACATTTCATTTGCCAAAATAACTCAACAGTGAAGGAACCCTTAAATAAAGATTCTGAATAGAGTGAATTGGACTTGGGAGAGACTTCACAGGTGGGGTATCACAGATTTGAATGCATGCTGGGGCTCCAGGAATAAAACAGACTCTTTAGAACACATGTTGTGGGATTGCAGCAAGATCTGACTTGTTTGGCTGCCGTGATCAGTGAGATGAAGAGAGTGTTGAATTTGCAGTTAGATTTGGATTCAGAAACAATTATTTTGGGGGATGATGTCTTGACAGTCGACCTTGACTATCCCCTAATATGCTTGTTCTTTAGGGCTGCTCAGGAGGCCAAGAAATGCATTTAAAGAGAGTGGAAATCTGATAAGGCTCCCGAAAGGAAAGTAACCCAAAAATCACATGGAAAAACAATTCAAATAGTCAAAAAAGCACTGCACCTCATTGCTAGGGAAAACAAGGTTTAGTACATGCAACAAGGTCTCAGACAATCCTGTTTAACCAAAATGACACAGAGCTCATTTTATTTCAAGGAGTTACAGGTTATAGAGCAGATAAACCACAAATGATGCATAATAATGGGTACAAGATAATCCCTCCACCCTCATTGGCTGCCACCTATATAACATGCTGATGTCCCTGTATAGTCCGTGGACCGATTGGCAAACATCTAATCAAAACCCAATCACATAGACATGTGGACCCCATTATTGCTAATTACAAATCCAGGTACATAATTGGTGGTTTACCCTTATTGATACATTCACAAATAGAGACCGTCACTTGATGTGCACTTCCGTTTCAGACACAATCAATGTAAACAGGTGAGGCCAACTCTGCTTTGATAAGACAATATGCATTCTAATTACACCAGACACCATGGCCCACACAAGCTGCACCCCCAACCTTGTACTGCATTTATTGGCATCAACTCTGCTCCTCCTATCCCAATCACGGAACGTTCCAGACAGGGCTACCCCCTTATCTTCTTCTAACCACAGTTGCCCGGTAATGACATGACCAGGGCACTGTTCTTGTGTCTGAATCTAAGCAATGTATTTATTTTGGGTTATACATGTGCTTATAATTTGGTGATGGCAGTAGTGTTCTAAATCTCCTTCTTGCCCATTGGCATCACATAGCCTATGCCCTAGTCTCATGAATTTGTGCTTCAAAGGGCGCCTCCCTTCCTGCTCTTCCTTCACATAACCTTCCATTCTCACCACATACAAACCCTGCAGCTTTTTTTAAAATTAACACTTATCTGTGCACCATGGGTGCCTCTGACCTTGACTTCTCTCCAGGGGAATGGGAAAGGGGATTTGTTTTTGGAGCTGAGCTAAACAAAGCCGCAGCTCCACATCAGCGCCTGTTTTCTATTCCATTCATCATATGGTTGATCTTAACATCCAAAATGGTGACACTTATGCCATGTTAACACACTGAGCTCACGTCTACCACAGTACCTTCCAGACTCCATCTTCGATCTGTTTCAACTCTTTCTGCACATCTCACTACACAACATTACTAAAAATACAACAACTGGACACAGGGCCTATAATACTGCCCTATCTATGACCTCTGCAACCGCAACATGAATACATTTGTAGCTCTTTCTGTGTGGCTATATGTGAATATCTAATATGTGTCAACCTTATCTAGAACAAAACATGCACCTTAGGCAGTATACACCGCAGTCTTCTCCTGTGACAGTGCATTCTAATTGTTTTTCCTCAGCTTGAACCGTTTTGCCTGGCAGGGATGCTTTATGTGCATCCCAACACTCCTACAATCCATGATTGATTGCACAAACTGGCTAGGATGTCTCTGAATGAAAGAGTGAGCTTTAGGCTACTGAATAAAGATACATTGTAAGAGACCATTTGGGGAAAGAGTGGTGGTTTTACATTGAGGGGGGCTGTGCTCATTTGTTTTATGTATCTTTCTTTATAATACCTGTGAGAAACCAAAGGTTGTCTCACACACTAGTCCTCAGAGACTTGTCATCTAGGTGGCCAGGACACAGCTATCACTTTTGCATCCAGTTCCTGGGGGAGGATCACCTCGGGGAGGGGTCTTTGGGGAGTGGAGGTGAGGCAGCCGATGTTGGGATCTGGTATTCCCCCCTTTTTTGTTCATCTACCCCATCCTATTTTATAGGATTTTCTGAAGTCCCAACTCCCCTCCCTTTTTCACAAACACTGGGCCGAGGAAGAGGATGAATGATAGCAACCAGATTAACTCTCTCACATTGTACTGGACTTGTCCAGTTAAACAGGTCAGCCAAAGTCAGGCATGTTACAATAAGTGCATACACCTGATACCAGTTAGCTCTCTTCCCACGAATAAAAGGCAACACCTAAAGACACCCTGAACAAGGTGGAACACGAGCACAAGCAGAATTTCTGGGACGAGGGCACACCTACCGGAGCAGAGTAACGGGCCAAGGGACCAGAGCAGCGAGCCAGAAATCCCAAGGGTTCCCTACTGGAGGTCGTTACCTCTGACAGACCGCGAAAGACACGTGGAGAAGGCCAGATCCCATAAGTGAAGATTGCATTGTGTTCCAAGGATGCCAGAGACCCTCCCTGGTGAACGGCAGATTTGGCGAGGTGAGGCCAAGCCTGTGGTACTAACCTTGACTCGTGAATTGCAAACAGTGAAAGAAGCGCATACAGCCGGTGAGTTGGCAAGCGACCTGAGTGACCGGTGTGTGTTAAAGCAAATGAAGTAGCAACATTATATCACAAGTGAAAGCTGCACACATGTGGATGAGATGCAAAGAAAAGCCGACCTGTGAATGAACTTTGAAGTAAAAAGCAGCTGTGAGATCCGCAATACTAAGTGACGGATGGGCCGGCAAAAGGAAGTAGCCCATTCGAAAGTCTCGGTGAAAGGTACATTGTTTGAAGTTATAAAGAAAACAGACAGTGAAACAAATTAAGTGAAAGTAACTGTGAACTTTGAGTCAAAGTTGTCCTGCGGTGGTCTGATAAAAGTGCCATGCACATTTGAAAATCTTTGAAAGGGGTCCAAGTCCGATTGAGGGGGGACCCAAAGTACAATCAACTTGGGGAAGGGAACCCCCTTGCAAGTTTGTGTTTAACTGTGACTTGAGAGGTCTGAGTCCGGCAGAGGGGGGCCTACGTGAACTGTGCACTGTAAGGTCTGAGCCTGGCAGAGGGGTACCTTTGTGAACTTGACGTTGGAAATGCAATTTTGGAAAGTCAAGAAAAAGACTTTAACGTGGAAGACCAAGCGGGTCTCAATCCACGGTTTGAAATTGCTTAGTGTTAGAAACCAAGCCAAAGTGTGTCATCCTGCCTACAGGGACAGCCTTACTCCATGAGGTGTAACGTGAGGAGGAGAGCTGGTTGCACAACCTTTATTCTTTTGAACACTGATTTTTCCTTTTTGCATACATTTCGCCTTTTATACTTTTTGTATAAGAGATAAGGCAGTCCTTAGATTCTGTTAGCATAAGTCTTTTTGAATTGAATGCCGCCACCATGACTGTTTTGTTTATCGTTTGATGGTCGAGACTACTCGCATCTTAGTTATAGGGCAAATTAGGATTCTTTTTCCGACCCCAACATTTTCAATAAAGGTTTTACAAATTGTATTCATTGTATCAGTGTGATACTTATGATACCATGCCTTCCCTACATACAGATCAAGAATTGAATTTAAAAGAGTAACGCATTCCATAAACCTGATTGGGAGAGTTGGACAACAGAGTTGTATAGTGGGAGGATTAGGGCTATTCACTGTTAAGACAGAAGCCCACATTTCACAACCAGACGAGGAGAGAAGGACACAATACAGACAATGGATTACTAGAGGGGACTGAGGCAAAGGCATTGAAAGCAGATCCCAAAGGCTGCATTCCAGAACCTCTAATGGAGGAGGACAAATGAGGGTCAAATGATGCATAGACAAGATGTTAAGGCTGCTTAGGCCTCATTTCAGAACCTGACAGTAGTGCAATTAGATGATTGAGGTAGAAATCAAATGCAGAATAGGAGGGTGCTATGCATCGATTTAACATAGTACATCACCTGAACTTTTAACTTAATTATTTTCATGCTTGTTATTTCATCTGGTGAAATATTACTTCATAAAACATCTAAGTGGATTTCTCCTGAGATGGTTTAACTCAGAATGTTTGGGGAACAGAATTTAAAATAAAATGTCTCTGCTTTAACGCACGTTTTATCACATCAATGTGATTTGTGTGATGAATGCCCATTTCGCAACTCTCTCACATTACTCATAAATTTCACCCGATGGGTGAGATAATGCTGTTAATTATTGATGTATTTACTTTGCTTACACTGGTTCACTATTCTGAGTACATTATACATAGCTATTCAGTTGAAATGTAGCTTCTTGTACATACAAAACATCAACAGATATCTGTTGGCTCTAGAGCACAGTGCTTCTTGAGTAAATTGTATACATCAGTTCATTATTTAACTATCCACGTTAAATGTTAGCTGTGGTGAGTTTGAGGCATTCCTCATCATTTTTTATGAGAGGTCAGGGGACTAGGTTACTTCAGCTGATGCCCGATGTGCCTCCCACAACAATGTATGCCCTTAACCCACCCAGATCTATCATTGTTGACAAGGATTACCCATGCCTCCAAGTCCCATAATGGCCCTGAGTGGTCACGCTGTAACAGTAGAGAAGGCGCCAAGTGCAAATACTTACTAAACTCTAATATGCCAGAGTGCTGGGAACAGTAATTTCAAAGTTGAATCCAACCAAAACACTTTAACAGACTCGAATATCGAAGTAAATCTGAACAGCACGATTTTGCGGATGTCTGAAGATAGCCAGAATTTAATACAACAAAAAACTAGTACAGATTTTTAACCTCCAGGTCCAACAAGAAAATGATAAACAGACCCTTCGCAGTGCAGTGAAGGAGCAGGCCCCGCTTGCTGCGAGAAAACCGAACACAACAGGGCACTGCAGAGGTGCGTAACACCCTCATCAGCAGTTAATTTACGATGCAGATGGCACAGTCCATGTTTAACAAAAGAGGCTGGAAAAAAAAGAGGAGCTCATAGAATGGGAGAAAGCAGACATGCTTCGTACCACTCCTTGATACTCAGGGAGACTGCTGTCTGGAAACAGGTAGTCTACTTTCTATCAGCTGTGTAGCAGTTGTTGCAGTGAAGGTATGACAAAGATCCTCCCATGAGGGCAAGTGGCTAATTGGGAAGAGAACCTAGGGACAGGATCAGAACTAATACCAGATGGAAGGACCAAAGAATGGGGATTTAATGCGCATAAGAAGACATGGGGATTTAAAACGCTTAAGAAGACGTGTCCATGGCAGGAGGGAGAGAATATCATCTGCCTGAAAAGCAAACTGTCTTAATTGGCGAGAAATAGTTGTTATAATAGTGAGAATCCTGAGAGAAACAGATGTCTTGGAGAGACCTTAGAGAAACATGAGAAAAACAGGCTATGGTGAGTTATACAATAAAGAGAATCAGAGGTTGTGGAGAGACCTGAGAAGTTAGATGTGTTAATAGGAAAAATAGGGCATGGAGAGGCCTAGAGATCCTCTGTGGACCAGAGACCCTGCAGAAGGCAGAACCCTGACTATCCCTAAGAAGGGACTGCCTAGGAATGCATCTGATATATGCATGTTTTATACAATAGGGATGGACTTTTTGGTTGTTGTGAGAATAGGATGTCTGTGCAGGAACAAACTCTTGTATGAACAGGTTCAAGTCTTTTGTGTTAAAAACACATCACTCAGAGGTGCCAGGAAACTCAGAGGTGCCAGGAGAACTTGGGGAACCCCACTTTGTTATCCCTCAATTGACACTAGTTTATTCATTATTTCATAATTCTTCCTAGACTACTTCCCTAGTATATATAGGCATTCATGCCAGTGTCGGTTTGGCGATTGAGCGGTATGGGCCACACAGGAGCACAAAACATAAAAGGTGCATCACATCGCCCCTCAAGGGGGCCCTGCACTTTATGAAGTCGGACCCGACTTCAGATCTAAATCAGATCATTTCTTTCTGACAGATATGATATGTTTATGTGAGAAATAATTTAGCTGACTTCTTTCTGAATTCAAAGTGCATATGCTAAGACTTCAGAAAGAAACGTTTTAGATACAGCGCAGCGGTCCAGACACCACGCTGCAACTAGAATATTACTTTCTGTCTGTCCCCACTGGGCATGACAGGAAACCAGATTCCTAGTTTCCTGTCTGTGTAATGGAGGCTGGAGCATGGGAGTCAGCTGGACAGAGGCTTTCCTGGTTAGGAAGGATTCGGTTACTGAGCAGGTAAGAACAAATAAAGGTATTGTGTGTGTGTGTGCATTTGTGCTGTATGTTTATGATGTATGTATGCACGGGTGTGCATTGTACTGTTTCTATGTGTGGATGGGAGAATGAGTGAGTATGATGTATGGGTGCTGGGTAGACATGTGAATGATCAAGTGAATGGTGTATGGGTGCGAGAGTGAATGGTTTGAGTAAATGTGTAAGTGAATGTTGTGTGACTGGGTGTGTACGTGTGAATGCGATGGGCAGGCAGCGGAGGAGCTCATTTTGTCAGGTGGTTGGTGAGAGATGGGGTTCCATAATGGCACTGTCATGTTTTAATGGGCAGACAGGAAATGGTAAAGCAAGCATGTTATGTGTTATTACTTGGCTAGGGTGGTATTTTGGGGTAACCAGTCCAGCCCTTTCTTATTGTGGCATGACTGGTTTTGCAGACATCTATGACAGATCAAGCATGGAAGGTGTTATTACTTGGCTAGACTGGCATGTTGGGGTAGCCAGTCTAGCCCTTTCTTTCTGTGGCATGACTTTTTGTCTAGACATCTATGATAAATCAAGCATGTTATGTGCTATTACTTGGCTAGACTGGCATTTTAATGTATCCAGGCCAGCTGTTCTTTATTGTGGTTAGGCATTTTATTCTGGGCCTATTATGAGCATGCGGGCCAGAACTGTGTAGGTGGGTCACACCCAAAAATCTCACACAGGGCACTGGAAGGCCTGGGGCTGGTATGGGTTAATTGTACCCAAGACCTTGTATTGTAAATATCAATAAAGTATCATGAAACATCGTTTGTGTAGTACTTTAGGGGCAACTTTACACTATATGCATTGTCTTGCTGGTCCTCTGCAGGCAATTTTCAACACTCACAAGCGAAATGTAATCACGAAGAATAAGTGAGGGTGAAATCATCTGTACTTTCTGCTTTGTGAGAAATCAGACACTGCCTGCACGTTTTGCTTTGCAGGTGGCTTTTTCTAATGGATTCCGATGCAATCTGCCTGCTATACATCAGGTGTAAATGCCATGTGTATTGCACAGGATTCCTTTGGTTTTATTCCTGCATGAATATTTTATGCAGGCCTAAAACAAGGTGCTCTTCCAAGAAGGTTGTGGAAAGCAAAGCAGAGATGCCAACCCCATGTTGCTGCCCTCTCCACTCCCCTATGCCATGGAATGGCAGAACAATCAGATGGAGGGCAACATGAAAGTGTAAAGGCACTATTATATGTTCACTGCGCACTCTACTCCGTTGAAAATGACCCCCTCGGTACCCTTTCTTGGCCTCTCTACAGAGCCTATGCATAAAGATATCACACAACACCATGGGTCCCTGTGTACTGTAGTTATTAATAATAAAGATCTTGATTTGTTCTTAGATCTACTTTTTCATAATGCGAATGAGGAACATGTGATCAAGCTATGACAATTTCAATAATATATTTCAATTTCAATAATATATTTGCTTGTAATGATTAACTTTCATTGCACTGCTTCTTGTAATATCATGGTGCCATAGAGAATAGTGAACTACTCAAAAAGTATACACTTGTTTCAACAGTACATTTTTGAGCTGTCTTCTTCATGGTGGATTTGATGTACTCTGTAACTTGCATCCTTGTAAGGAAATACTGATTTTGCCATAGATAGATGACTATTTCAAATTAAGGTACACCAATATGACCTTTATGGTGCCCAGCAACCTTCCAAAGTCTAATGGACCGAGTACTAAGTCCTTATTCTAGTTACTGTGGGGCCTATTTAGATAATATCATCATCCATAGTAAAACCTGGGAGGAACATATGACACATCTATATCAAATTACCAAAGCCCTGCAACAGCCATTTTGCCCAATTCGACATTAAGTATTTGGGATTCGTTGTGGGGAACAGATTGGTCCAACACCAAGTAGAAAAAGTTAGAGCCGTGAAGGAACACCCTATGCCAGAAATCAAGTGGGATCTAAGGGCTTCCCTGAGGCTAGTAGGATACTACCGACACTTTATTCCAAATGTTTCATCCATCACCATTTGTTTGACCAACAAACTGAGGAATGCTGAACCTAAAGTGGTTGGGGAAGAGCAACGCTGCTTTGATGCCCTTAAAAACATGCTATGCAGTGAACCAGTTCTGAAGGTCCCTAATTTTGATAAAGAGTTTGTGCTTCAAACTGATGCATCCAGGGTGGGCGTAGCAACAATCCTCTCACAGACACATGAGAAGATGAAACATCCAGTGATGTATATTAGTTGAAAGCTTTAAGCTACGGAACACAACTATGCCACAATAGAACTCGAGGCCCTGATGATAAAGTGGGCAATGGGAGACTTAAAATATTACCTCACTTGGAAGAAGTTTACTTTAATCATGGACCACTCGCCCCTCACCTGTCTTAGTTTAAGAAAATAAACACATCCCTGAATCATGCTCTGGTTTCTCCATCTGCAACCCTTCAGATTTAGCAAAGAACATTGCAAAGGTAAGGAAGAGGGTAATGTTGATTTCCTGTCCCAATTTCCTTTACCAGATGGAAAAACTAGCTGTATGAGGGGAAGCGTATGTGAAGAATCTCAGGGTAGTTTCACTGCTCCCATGGTGGGGGCCCTTCCCATGGGACCAGAGAGGTGAGGCCACTACCCGATTACCCAGTAGTCCCCTGGGGGTGGTACTCAGCGAGTTGATCTCATGGGCAGGGAAGCCCTCTATAGGACCAGTGATGATACCCTTGGAAGAACACATTATTCAGCCCCTTCATTTCTGTCCCCCTCTCCTCTCAGTTGCCTGTGGTCCCCCACACCTCTATGTACCTCGGTAGAGTACAGAACTCTATTCACACCAATCATATTGAGACAAGGAAGAGGGAGGGCTCCCTAGGTGGAATGCATACAGTCACTGCTACAAATAAGATAACAAGAGAGGCCAAAGCCCACAATAGAACCAACATATACAGTATAGCTTACTAGAGGCAGTCTCGGCAATACAAACCAAAGAAGGACTGTTAAGCTCGTCAAGCCAGCCCTAGGGCACCAAGAAATGGCATGCTGGTTCTGTGGCGAGTGACCCATGGAGAAGAGGGTGAGATGCTCTTGAGGAGGCCTGGCTGTGTCCACTATGTCTGAGGAGCAGGACCTTGTCCGGTGTCAGGGAAGGAAAGAACCTCACTGGCGAACACAAAGGAAGAAGAAACAGAGCGGTCAAGGACGTCAGGCAGAGTCTACTGCTGCAGAGCCACAGAAAGCAGGAAGATGACCACAAAAGCAGCAAGAAGTCCTGCTCCACTCCCAGGACAGCCCGGAGACCAAAATAGCATTTACCAGAGCTAGGGAAAAGGTTGGGCCGGCTGGTAGGACACAGAATGGATCAAAGAAAGGAAAGACACACACACCAATATCCTGGGAGACAGAAAATAATAACAAGAGAACTATAAAAGCTGGAAAGAAAGTTAAGACTAATTCTATGTAGAGCAGGAGCTGGTATCAGGTAAAATCCCCGCCAAAACTATTGCTGTATATATGGTTGTTTGGAACGCCATAGGCAATATTTTTGGGGGGGATAGTTTGTGGGAGCGGGGTTGCAGGGGTGCCCCCTGCACATTTAAAAATAATGCAGGGGTTGTGGGGGTGTCCCCCGCAGGGTCCATGCCTCATTATTGCCACAAAAATATGACTGTATAATATGGGATATTAAAACATGGAAGCCAGTACCTGGCAGAAGAGTATACCAGGTCTGTTCAGCTGGCCATAAAGTGAAACAGGGAAAATAGGGACTGGGACACACATGAAGTCGGGAATGCCCTGCCAGAACAACGTACCAGGATCTGGCACCCACATGAATTTGGACGAGGCCCGCCAAAGCAGTATACAAGGGTCAAGTACCCACACAACCACAAAGAAGTACAGAGTTATGGGATTAAGGCCCAAAACAAGTTGGGGAAGTCCTGAGAAGATCTGAGGGGGTCTAGGATCCAAACAGAAGAGAAACAAACTGTAGAATGAGTTGAGGAAATCCTGATTCAGGCCAGAGGGGTCTGAGAACCATAGAAGAAAAAGAGATGAACAAAAAAAACAAATAAAGGGTGGTGGACATGGAAAAGAGATTTTTTTCTGGAATTGTAAGAACTACAATCAAGTCTGGCATGATATTGAACCAGACTTGAGGCAATAGTTGTGAACTAGAAAGGGAACAGGAAAATACTCCCCACTGATACTTGGGAACAGTTTTTTGTGTTTGGAAAATTTACAGTAATGTCTGACAGGATAGTGAACCAGGCTTGGTGCTACTTTCATAAATTGGAAAAGGAACAGGGGATGAGACTCCCCCCTGATATTTGGGGACTGTGAGTTGTGTTTTTAGAAACGTTTAGTTAAGTCTGGCAGGATAGTGAACAGGACTTGACACTACATTTGAAAGTTGGAAAGAGCAGGGGAAGGGACTCCCCTCTGACATTTGAGAACTGTGTTTTGTATACATTTGGGAGAACAGTTAAGAGAAAGAACTTTGAAGTTGTGTTTTCTAAATAAGAACTTAACAATCAATCCCATATCCCAAGTGAGAGAAGCCTCCTTCTGGTCCAAGAAGATATCCAGTTTTCCTTAGTTTAGAGTGTAAGGGATGGAAATAGGTTTGGACAAAGGACAGTCGACACTTTATTTTACGAGACATCCTGACAGAGTCCTTAGTATTTGTTTTAAGGTAGGGCAACCACTCATAGAGATATGGCAAGATAGGATTTCCTTTTCTTTTGATTTCTACAAATAAAAGTCTTTGCCAACAAGCAAGCCACCACTGTGTCAGACTCCTTCCTATGCACCCTTAAATAACACATCACATGGATCAATATTGATATCAGCAAGCTTTTCCTGACAAATCTACCAAAAGCTTTAGACATGCTCTGGCCATCAGAAAAAGAAAATTGAAAACTACACCTTCTAGTTATCCTCAGTCCCAATGGGCATTTTCATAAATGTGGAAAGTGTATGAATGGTCCACTTCCATTGAACAGCATTATAATTCAAACATTCTAATTACTAGGAGATCATAATGAGAAGCTTAATTGACTGTCTCACCACATATGTTGTCTACACTGTCATTGCCACCTTTAACCTACTATACATAGGCATAACAATCAGACTGTCATGATACCTACCCCCTGGCATCCGGATCGAGTCCATCAGCCCCGGGAGCAGGCATTCAGATACTCATTAAAACCCAAACAGCCCCGGCTGGGGGCTGTTTGGATTCAGTCCTGGCGCCTTAGGCGCCAGGCTCATCATAGAAATCAGTCCTGGCTCCAGAGGCGCCAGGCTCATAGACTTTACTTACCTTCTGCAGACCATGCTGCAAATGAGTCCAAGCCAACGTGAGGCCTGGATGGGACTATTTTATTACAGGGACTATTTTTCACTCGGGTGTGGTTCTGGGGAACCTCTTACCTGGGACTACTTTGCAGGCTATTTAAACCACGCCCGAACAGCAGCCCATGCTTTGCGTTATTCTGCATCCAGCAGCGTGACGCTCAACGTGTCTGCAAGTCAGCATCCAGTCTTCTGCCAAACCCGCCTCGAATCCAGAGCTCCTAGACAAAAGGCAAAGAAAGGAGAAGAAGGTTAGATCACAGACATTATTTGATTCCTTACCTGATTCCGGACCCAGCACATCTCCGAGCCTGGAAAGGACATTATTTCAGCACGCGTCGCTTCGCCAGCAGCAGCGCCGCGTTATACTCACCAGTCCACTGCATCTTTCGACTCAGCGCTGCCTCCATCATTTTCTTCATCGAAACCCAGCACCTGGGGGGAAGACAAAAGGAATAACAAGGTGAGCCGAGAAAACCAACAAGGACAATCTCTTTGCCACCATAGGCTGACCTGCTTTACCACCGGAGGTATTATTCTTTAATTCGCCGGATCTTCCTATGCCGCACCTATAAAGGGAGAGAAAACAACAAGTTAAGCTCATGCAACTTTTACCGGGCAGTGTTTGGTAATACAAACTCTTACCTGAACGCCATCTGCTGCCTCCAGGCAATATTCTTTTGGACCCAGCTGCAATCTAACAAAGCAATGGAACAAGAGTGAACATCGGACATATTGAACTCTTTGAACTTTATAGACACTGGAGTCAATATTCCTCTGCAACTTCTCCAGTACCTTCAACCCAGTGAAGTAACTGGTATCAACGCTCCCCTGCATGCCATGCAGGATGGAGAGCTCATCATTTAAAAACATAAGGTGAGGTTACCAAAAGGGAATATCGGAGGCGATTAGTGGGGAGAACGAGAACTGTTGGGGGGCCATCACTAAAGTCCACGGGTGGCTAAATCCCTTTCTCCACTTGCAGGAGAATACTTCTATGAGTCCAGCAGACAAGGTTAGGTGGGCTAGTCCAGACTGTCATCTCTTCACTACGCATCACGTTGGTGGAGACCGCAGCTGTCTGGGTCCGATCGACGCCCCTGTGGGAACCAGGTGAGCGTAACACAGACCACTTAACTAATGAACCATGAAAGATGTGATTGCAATAACAAACAAGGACATGAACTCATTTCATGTCATCGATTGAAACGGTATTCCACTGAGGATACAGGACACAAATCAAGATTTTGGGTATTGAACATGATCCATGACATCCAAAGATGGGGTACTCAGATGAATAGAAGATATATCCTTTATCAATATAACCTGTGCAATTGTGCAATGCAGGTCTTAATTTAGAATTTTAACTTTACCTCTTTTTGGCTCATAACATGTTGTTTCATTTTGGTTCAACACAACTCTTTCATTGATGTACTGCTTACATTTTGCCTTAGAACACAGCTCGCCCTGTTTCACTCTTCACTGAGACTCATCGCTACAATCTATTCCTGAATGCAGTCAGAACTTTATATGAGCATCAACTCTATCGCACCTTGCCACCCACACAGTATCTACATGCCCTTTTCCAAGATTGTAGCTCTTTTGTTGTCTGCAGCACAACTGTTTTCCTGCTGCACAGTAGCTGTTTTAGCCCAGCATGTCTGTGATTCATAATTGTGGTGTTATGGAAACAGGCATTTTAGCCACTATGAGACATACGTTTCGGCCACTTACATATCTTTGCCAAATGTATTTATGTATTTATTTACTTACTTATATTTTGGTGCCTTATGTACAGCCAGCTGTGAATACTGTTATTTTCTAGCACCTTAAGAGGAAGGAAGGTTGGGGGAAAAGGAGGTGCCTGATCATGCTCAGCCTTGGATAATTCCAGATCAGTTACATGCAAAGGAAAGAGAGCCAGATAACCAGAGCAGTGCTTATAAATGTCATCAAGGCAGTGCAAGGACAGGGGACAGTGGTAAAGCATGCATGGCAAATGTTAAGTGCAAACAGAGACATCATTGACAACCAAACTATTGGCCATGGATAAGGGTAATCCTGGGAGTAGGTGTTCCTCACTGAGTCAAGGTCTAGGATTGTAGAGTGTAAGTGTTCACAGTTTAAAGGTTTTTGTGAACCGAAAAGTCTTCAGCCTTATCTGCATCAGCAAGTGGTTTTCTACTGAGCTGAGAGGTGCTGGTAGTTTGTCCCACATTCAATTCCCACAGTGTTTAAGGATATAAATCCAAAGGTATTTTTTGTCTGGAGGGAACCATGGAGTGTGATGTGGCCAATGGAGATCTCAGAAGCTTGGTAGGGTAGAATGTTATGATATTGTGCTTAAGGTACATTGGCTGTAGGCCCCTGCAAGTTCAGGTGCCAATATATATAGAGCATTAAAGGTGATGTGAGTGTCCACATGGAGCCAGTGGATTAGAGTCTGGTGTGGGTGATGTGTTCTCTAGGTCTCACCACCAAGATCACCCTCACAGCCTTGCACAGATCAACTATTAATCCTTATACATATCCTCACTTCCTTTTAAATACTTTTCATTGAAATAGTTTCTTCTGTCTTCCTTTAAGTATTGCACTATGCTTCCTTTGCTTAAAAAAAAACTTCCGTTCCCTCTAGCATCCTATTTCTCATTCTTCTTTTCTTTGAAAATATCTGGAATATGCTTTCTACTCTCAGGTATGTCTTTATCTTTAATCTAACTCATGTGTTCCATGTCACGCCAAACATTATTTCCTTCTTATTCTTGTTGACATAGTGACTCAATCTATCCCTTGTTCTCCTATTATTTCCCTTGTTATATCTAAAACTATTTTTCCTGGTTTTCTTCTTATCTAAATTGCACTTACCCTGTTTCACAGGCTGAAGACTCTTCCTGTTCTCTACTTTTGCATTTTGGGGTTCCACAAGGCTGTGCCTTTGGCACCCTACTTTTCTCTTCGTATACAAGTCCTCTCTTTGATATTATCCTTTCATTTAGTTTTCACTGTCAATTTTCTGCTGTTGATTCGCAGATCATTTCCTCTTATTCCACTTTCTCTGATGAGCTGAACTCTTCTCTTTCTGATTGAGCCATTAAATCAGCATGCTAACCCACCTGCTTCATCATACTCCTCCTAAATCTGAGATTCACATTTGTGTATCTTTCCCCTATGACTGTACTCCTTCCCCCTTCCTTCCTGGCACTTTGCAAGGCTTCACCCTCTTTCTATAATGACATATCATATAATCACATATCTTCTCTTACTTGTTCCTCTTAATGTCAACTCTATAATACCCACAAAAGTCATCAATTCTTACCTTTTATGCTATCAAGACGCTTCCCGTTGTTGTCTAAAAACGTGCCCACTGTTTCTTTCTTGTATGCCTGCCTGACTAGGCTCAACCCCCATTCAATCTATTTTTATCTCTGCCATTTGTCTTCTTTGATTTATTCCTGTGAGTACTCTTATCACCCCATCTCTCACTGCTCATCACTGGCTCTCTTTATGTGCCCAATTCCAGTTTTGTTACTTATGCATTATTATTTTTTAAATCTATCCATGGGGTTGCTCCCTCCTTTCTTGGTTTCTGTCTATTCTCTTTTTCATTTGGCTGTCCCAGGTCCTTTCTTTGCTCAATCTCACTTTCGCTCATTCATGCTCCAAAAACCTGGAGTGCTCTCCCTCTGTATGTATGCCCTGCTTCAACACTTTAGGACTCATTTGGAGGTTGCTGGTAAGCCCCGGGTAGTACCGGAGGCTTACCAGCAACCTTGGCTTACCGTTTGTGGCACCTGTTATCCCGGTATTACCAGGATATTATGGGCAGCAATGTAACGGTAAGTTCCCATTCCATTGAATCCTACCGGACTCCATGGGATGGGAACTACTGAAGTACTGGCACCATTATTAACAGTGCCGGTACTTCAGTGAATTATCTGTCAGTAGGGTCCTGATCTACTGGCAGGTTAGGCCTGCCGGTACTTCACTGACCGTAACGGCAGTCACGGAGTATGCCGGTCTGGAAAAGGTGCCTGTACACATTGTTACCAGCACCTTTTTCCAGACCGATTTACTGGTAATGTAATGTAAAAGACCAATTTCCTTATAACCCAGTGAAAATCAAAGTATCTTCATGTCGACTGCTTCTCTTGTAATTCATACTAGTGCATTACATTTACTGTGAGATTTTTTGTTCAGCACTATGGTGAATACACTATATAGATTCAAATACATTGGGCCTCATTACGAGGTTGGAGATAGCCTTGCCGGTAAAACTGGCAAGACTACCTCCAAACCTGCATCCGGGTCCAGCATCCGCGAATGGGCAATTACCTGGCTATTCCGTTATTTGCTCTTTTGCAGGTGCCGGCCCCGGTACATCCCCATTCCCATTGAGCCCTATAGGGCTCAATGCGAATGGGGACGTCAGATGCACCGGCACTGTTGTAAACGTTTACAACGGTGCTGGTGCATCCGACTTGCTGTGCTCGCGGGTGCCGCACTGCCCGCCCGCTCAGACCTGGAGGGCTGACAGGCACCCGCAAGCACAGTTCGTAGTATGGCGGTACGGTAGCAATGGTGCCGGTAGCGCTACCAGCACTGTTGTTGCCTTAACCCCAAACTTATAATGAGGCCCATTCTGTTCAACCTGGTTCCAGTGAATATGAATTTTAGTTATTGCTTAGTAGAGACTGTTTCAGTAGGCAACAGTTCTGGAACCGTTAGCTCTCCAGATGGTTTGAAGTGCAGCTCCCATCATCTCTGGGAAGTATATTCCATGGTGAGGGATCATTGGAGTCGTAGTACAAAATATATGGAGAGACACAGGTTGCATACACTTGCAGTAGTTCATTCGGTAGTGTACCAGTGATCTTATCACCTCTGCTTTGTGTGACATGTTCAGGAGATGGTGGACATGCCTAAGCATGTGAAGCTATAAATGTAACTTCTTGGTGAAGTCTTGATATTTTAGTGTTTTACAGTCATTTTCATGTGCCTTCATGTATGCGTGTACGTTTTGTCTTATTTGCTTTTGTGCTCCCTATAGAATACTCAATCTGTACAGTCCTGAAGAGGTGCTTTAACAAGACGAGACCTGTAATAACTACAAGGGCAAGGCATTTAACATTCAGAGCCTTACTAAGCATTTATGAAAGGTCATATGGACATCTCAAATCAGTAATATAAAATGATCCGCAGATTAAAAAGAATTGGTCATCAGTGTGTTATGGAAAAATGATATGTTTTATCGAAAAATTCAGCAGTGCCTAAAATACAATATTGTTCAAGCTACTGGATTGTAAAAGAATCTTTGAACATAATAGAATCGGGAAATTGTGATTAAGTAAAGCAAGTTTAGTTTCACCAGAAACGTTTAACCAGAAGAAAGCAAGAGTCCTGCCGCCAATCCTACCTGGGCACTGTGTGACATGACCCAGATCTGCCAGACCCGCATCACAGGCACACTGTAGATAGATGCATAGGTGAGATCATTAATTTACTATGTTTGAATTATAAGGTCCACAAAGCAGCCAGGCACGTCATTTTGTGATTGCCAGGGGTAGCAGTTGCTACCCCTAGACCTGTCCTTACGACCCTCTGGCCTCTGGACAAAGAGGGAGTGCCAAGAGCAGATATCTTTGTTGCTCCTGAAAAGGTGGTTGTAAATGCAGCTAAATACCACATCTTTTTTCACCTGGAATCTAGATCTCGTTAACTGGAGAAATAACATGGAAGCAGGAAAAATATACAGCCACCATCGCTAACAGTTTGACAGTTCATTAGTGAAGAATGCCTGAATTGTTGGGTTCAGAGGTGGGACTTTCTGTGTAGCTCATACACAGAACTGTAGCGACAGGAAGGTGTGGGGCTAGGTCTAGGTAGCTTGGAAGGTATGCAGCGATATAATCACGGCTAAAATGTCGCATGAACAAAAATTTGCCGCAAAAATGCTGTGGTTTGACCCATTACAGGTTTACCCCATTACACCATTTAAGGGGAGCGGGGGTTGCGAGGGTGTCCCCCTTCCCCCATAAATGGTGTAATGGGTCCGGGAGTCACGGGGGTGTCCCCCACATCCTTTACATGGATTGCGGAGGCAAAAACCACGGCCTTTTTGCCTCGATATTTTGTGTCCACAGCCATTTCTGCTGCAATTTTAACACATGGAACCGCTTGGAATGGGTAAGGGCAGCCTGCAGTACTCAGTGACAGCAAAGCATGAACGCAAACCTCATCAGTGCTTTTCGTTGCATGCTTTGCACATTCAGTGAACCACTGGGTCTGTGATGAGAGGGGTGTGCTCTGGTGGCTTCTGCCGCCCATCCTACCTGGGCACTGTGTGACCTGACCCAGATATGCCAGACCTACATCACAGGCACACTGTAGATAGATGCAAGGTGAGATAAAAATATATATATATATATTTTATTTGTTGTTTGGCTGGAAATATACCAACCTTTCAACACATATAAAATTAATAATTGAGATAATTAATTTACATGAAGTTGCCCTCTGCCTTTGAATTTAACTATCTGTTGCTTCCTCAAGAAAAAAAATATATATATATTTGGAAGGATAGCTCAGTGGCAACGTACTTGCTTTGGGAACAAGGGAATGCAGTGCAACATTGGTTCAATTTCTGTTCCAGTGCTTAGAAGCTGGAAGAGGCTGTCCTCAAGCAAGATATAAAGGACCAAGGAAAATAGTTAAATCAGCATCTTTTAGGGCTGATCTCATGGAGCTGCTGCTGCTGTTTACATTTTTTTTTTAAATAAACCTGCAATTACTGTGACCTGCAACACATCCTGTTACACGTCCCCTATGTCTCCCATCTAACAACAAAAAACTGTGGGTCACTTACCAAATAAACAAAACAGAAAGGTAATGGATGGAAGGTTTCAGATCATTGATAACCACTGGCACACCTCTCATCAACCCTCCAGACCATTGTTGTTTAGCCTGACATGCCACTACACAAGGGCAAAAACCATATACGAATCAGGCTTGGTCACACCCCAACAGAGGCACCCCAGCCTGAACTATTAGGTCACATCCCTTCTGCACGAGACCACAAGCATCCCCATGCATGTTCCAGCCTCATTTGTCATCATGAGTGAGGAGTAGTGTAGGTCGGTAGGCCCAGCAGGCTTTTCTAGGGGTGATGTCGTGGAGCTGCTACTGCTGTTTACATTTTAAATAAAAACCCTGGAATTACTGTCACCCTCTATCTCTCATCTAACATAAATAAACGGTGGGTTACTTACCAACTATGCAAAAGAGGATGGTGATGGCAGAAAAGTTTCAAATCATTCATAACCAATGGCACAGCTCTGGGCAACCCTCCAGAACATTGTTTTTCTAGTTGGATTTGTTTTGGTAAGTTACTGTTTCCAGTCTGTCGCCAGACACTTGGCAGGCACTAGATGTCTGCGCTTTGGGATTTAGGCATCTTAGAGATGCTCTCTTTACAGTTTAGCCCGATCGATGTACAATAGTCATGTTGTTGTGTTGGACGTCTGCTTACATTCACAGTCATTTGGTAAAATGGGCCAATACACCCTGATATTAATGCTACATATGGTGATCTATTCTTGTCTGAAATGTATATCATAATACATTGATATCGTAACCATATTGTTCTTAGTGTACTGAGGAACAATGCTATGTGATGCCACTTACTGTCTGTGTTGTCAATGTGTGAAAGGTTGTGTGACATCACTTCCTGTGATTTCAATTGGGGCGGGGTGAAATAGCATCACTTTCTGTTATGCCATCAGAGGTCAAGGGTTGTGTGATGTTACTTCTGCTACCTTGTGCATTTTGGTGAAATGACGTCCCTGAAAGCAGCCACTGTTAAAATCTACGTTTCATAAAATGGAGTCCTTTATTCTCCACAAACAACATGATGTATTGCATGGAGCCATGGGAAGACTCCACTAACCCAAGCATTCTGCCTGCGTAAAACATGCAATGCTAGGTGCACTGGTATCATTTGTATTGAAATATTTGAGTGATGGTCATTGTTGTTTATCAGAGACGTTTTAACTGAACAATAACTTACTGGCATGGCAGTGACACTAGAAATTATATATGGGAAGAAAAATACACTGGGTGTGTGCTTTAAAGAAGGGCAATATTTATTTTAAGCAGAATTGGATAGTAAATATAGAGGTGCCATTGTTCCAGTCCATTATAAACCCATTCCCAAGCGAAAGAAAACAATCAAAATGCAAGGTCCGAAACTGAGATTGAAGCTGCCAAACAATTCCAAATATAAGAAACGATTTGAGCTGGATTTGGTGCAAATCTATCATAAAGCTACCCTGAGAGATTCATCAAAGCTTAATCCTGAGAGTTCAGATTTGGACAGCGCTACCCTGTACAAATATTGACAGCGTGAAATAGGACAGAGGTCTACCATGCTTCGATCCCTCCATATCAAAAGCTTAAGAGCTCAGTGGTTAATCAAAACCTAATTACACCAAAGGGTATGGAATGGAAATAAGCTTAAAGAATGCTCAAGCGATCAGGGGGAAAGACTTCTGCTGGTTTAAATCCCTATTCCTCAGATTTTCTCAACAAACGATGTTCTAGAATTAAGAGTGCGTAGAATGGGAAATGAACACATATAAGGAAAAAGAGGGAACAAGGATTGAATAAACCACCGATTGACTTACTCAATGTAATGCATTTAGAACAGCAAACATATTTAGCATTGCCAATTGTAAGAATTGGTTGTCTCTCTGCATGCAGCTGTGATAAAATGACTACTTGTCGGCAGGAGTACATGGCTGAGGGTTGGACAAAGACTCCTACTCAGCCCCTAATACTACTGAACTAGCAGTGATCCCAATCATACAGTTGAGCCAGGCACACTGCTGCCTTCACCTGATATGGTACCATGGGCCAGGGGCAGGCTATGCTCTTCAGGAGGGGTGGGAGCTAGGACACAAACATCCAAACAACAATACAACAGTGACACCAAAATAGAAAAGTGTCCAATCAAGTCTTTGTAAAAACAAGGACTCTTTAATACAATGACAAATATCAACACGCTAACAAACATACTAATAACCCACCTCTGTAAAGCATTTGCACAGTATTTGCAGACTTTTGAATGAAAGAGGGCACCCTGCATATGGATACATGGACAGACTTGCAATTGCCTCAGCAACAATGTTCAACTTTAAAGTATTTATTTATTTATTCGGAATTTGTATAGCGCGCATCAGCTCGGGAGCATCGTGGCGCTTGTTACAGTAGGGGGTGGCAACTTAGTTACAAGGTAGCAGTATAAAGAGGTCACAACTTGTTTACATCGATAGCAGACGCACAGCTTAGTTACATAGGTAGCAAAAACAGGCAGCATAAAGTACTCATTGAAGAAGAGACAGTTTATATTGCATCTGGTAAAGGGTGAGAGAGGGAACCGGGAACTGTCGGCATCAGAAAGAGTTTAATTAAAGAGAGCAGTTTCAGCTTTTTATGAAATGCGAAGAGGGACGCTTCTGACCTGAGTGAAGTGGGGAGCGCATTCCATAACTTGGGGGCTAGATATGGGAAGCCTATTCCTCCTGCTTTAGTTCTGTGGATGCGTGGGATGGTGAGTTGTTTAGTGTAGCAGGTTCTAGTAGGTCTAGTTGATGTGGGTCTAGATAGTGTGTCTGAGAGTTCGGATGGTGCAGTGAGGTTGAAGCATTTTTTGTGTAATGGTAAGAATTTTAAATGTGATGCTGTCTTTGACTGGGGGCCAGTGAGCAGATATTCTTGCTTGAGAGATGTGATCTCTCTTTGGTATGCTAAGGGCTGCTCTAAGTGCATTATTTTGAGTGGTTTGGAGTCTATTTATGTTTTTTTGTGGATGAGCCGGCAAGTATTGCATTACAATAATCAAGCTTTGCCCCTATGGTAGCTCTAGCTATAGAGAGACAGTTGTCTTTTGTTAAGAAGGGTTTGATGGCATTAATGAGTTTGGTGCTTAGGGCGGAGGCAGAAACAATAGCGCTGACTTGCTTGTTCGTGTACAGAGTGGCATCTAGATGGACCCCTAACGTCTTAACCGATGATAGAACTGGAATGATGCAGTTGTCCATATTGAAGTTGGTGTAGAGACATTCTAGGTTCGCTAGGGTATATTTCTGGCCAAGGATAAGGATCTCAGTCTTATCCCTGTTAAGGCAAAGGCCATTGGTGGCCATCCATGCTTGTATGGTGGCATAGATTTGTTGAAGGGTGGATGCATCTTGGGTGTATGAACCAGTTAGAGGAAGGATCACTTGGGTGTCATCAGCATAGTTAGTGTATGCGATCCCAAATGCATCCACTCTATCAAAAAGAGGCTTAGTGAAAAGATTGTAGAGTATAGGGGCAGTACAAGATCCCTTAGGTACGCCACAGTAAATAATGGTGGGAGTTGCATTAGCTGTGTTGGAGAAGACTTTCATCGCTCTTCCTTCTAGGAAAGAGGTGATCCAGGTAGCTGCATGCTCGGAAAAGTGAGCATGATGTGTGAGGTGTGTGGTGAATGTTTTGTGATCCACGAGGTTGAACGCCGCAGAAAGGTCAAGAAGGAGGAGGAGGGTGGGCTTGCCATTGTCTAGGATTTGTGTTATTTGATTTTTTAGATCTAACAGTGCGGTTTCCATTCCGTGCCCTTTGCGGAAACCTGACTGCCTTTTACCTAGGATGGAATTGGTTTCTAGAAAAAGTTGGATCTGGACGCGAGCGGCTTTGTCTAGTAGTTTGAGCAGAAATGGGACGGTTGTTATGGGCCGGTAGTTGTTGGGTTGGGAAGGATCCAAAGTAGACTTTTTTAAAAGGGGGCGCACCCAAGCCTACTTAAGGCTGTTAGGGACAATGCCTGATTTAAAGGAAGAGTTAATGAAAGCGGTAAGGAGAGGGGCCAGTGGCTCGGCACAATCTTTGATAATGTTGGGGGGGCATACATCGCCCGTGCATTGCGATGGTTTGAGATGTTTAAGTATGTCAATGACTTCTGTTTCAGAGATGTCTTTAAATGTGAATCTGGGGAAGTTGATAGTTTTGCTGTTGGGAAGGGACAGAGCTGGCTGGCCTTTGTTCTGATTGGGAAGGGTTTGGTAATTTTTTAGAATTTTGTTTTGTAGCATGTCAATTTTGTTTAGCATAGCAGTTTGTATGCTGTTACACCATGCTTCATCTTTAATGCGTATCGGAGGATCTGTGGGTTCGTTAAAGATAGTGAAGTGTTCTTTGTATTGGGAGTTGGTTTTGGATATTCGGTTATTGTAGGCTTCAGATTTGGCTTTAAAGATGGCTTCTTTGTATTTTTTGGCACTATTTTTGAAGCTTTCTTTAGCTGTGTCACAGGGGTTTGCCTTCCAGTTTTTTTTAGCGCCTGGCATTTGTCTTTACATAGGTGTTGGAGCTCATTCGTGAACCAGGAGTTTGAGTGTAAGGACTTTTTTTCCTTCTTTTCTTCTAGTCGGGCAACAGTGTTCACTGCATGAGTGATTGTGTCCTTGAATATATCAGCTAGGACATTTGGGTCTTGCGAGAAGGGAGGAGCAAGGCTGGGGATGTTGAGATAGGGACTGAGGTTGTCTGCTGTGAGCTTTTTAGCACTTCTAGCTAGAGTAGCAGGAGCAGGAGCAGGAGTGGTGATTTTAGTGTTGGGAGCTATGGGGATGGTTAATTGTATACAAGTATGATCTGTCCAAGGGTGAGCAGAGTTAGAGGTAATGGTGGAGTCACAGTTGTGGTCAACCACCCAGTCCAGGGTGCAGCCTTTGACATGTTTGGGGGTCATGATTTTCTGGGTGAAACCTAGATCTGTCAGGTCTTTGGTAAGTGAGGTGGCGGCTTTATCAAGAGGATCACTAAGTCCTAGGTTGATGTCGCCTACGAGTAGGGTTTTAGTGGATTTTTAATATTTTCACTAAGTAAGTGTGTGATGTGTCCTTGGAAATACGCCAGGGGGCCTGGTGGTCTATAGATGACGTGCATGTTCATGGTGTTTTTAGGAGATAGGGATAGTTTAGCTGATAGTAGGTCCGCATTACCCTCCCAGTTGTGGGGTATAAGCCTGAAGCAAGTGCCTCTTTGAAAATCAAGGCAACCCCCCCTCCTATTTTGGTGAGTCTATCCTGTCTAAGGATAGAATGACCAGGGGGTAAGGCTAGTGCTATAGCCGGGCCAGAAGCCTTGTGTAGCCATGTTTCAGTAATAACCAGTATGTCTAGTTCATGGCTTAAGATAAGGTCGTAGACTTCAATGGCATGTGCGGTAAAATAGCGGACATTAAGCAAGGCACATTTATAATGTGTGGCATCAACAGTTCTGTTTAGTCGGGATTGTTTAGTGGCTTTAGGTGAGGACTTCCGAGATTTGCTGTGGTGAGGTTTGGTTTTAAAGTTAGGTGGTGGCACAGTACTGCGACTAATGTGCACATTTAAATGATTCTCAAACTTAGGTGGCCCTGACCTACTACGCATTACTGTTTGCTCTGCACTGTGTTAAACTAGGGTGTTTTTCTCCCCTCGCAGGATTCTCAAACTTAGGTGGCCCTGACCTACTACGCATTACTGTTTGCTCTGCACTGTGTTAAACTAGGGTGTTTTTCTCCCCTCGCAGGATTCTCAAACTTAGGTGGCCCTGACCTACTACGCATTACTGTTTGCTCTGCACTGTGTTAAACTAGGGTGTTTTTCTCCCCTCGCAGGATTCTCAAACTTAGGTGGCCCTGACCTACTACACATTACTGTTTGCTCTGCATTGTGGTAAACTAGGGTGTTTTTCTCCCCTCGCAGGATTCTCAAACTTAGGTGGCCCTGACCTACTACACATTACTGTTTGCTCTGCATTGTGGTAAACTAGTGCCCTCCACTCACTTCCTGTCTGCATACTCGTGTCGTCCGCCTCCCCTTCATACTCCATGGTGCTCTCTATCTCGCCTATCTACTCTAACTGCTTCTCTATTGACTATCCTGCTCTCCTCACTAAATCCGGTAGGAAAAAGTTTAAAAAGGACATCCTGGTCTCCAACCCAGGCCTCCCTATCGCTGACACCTACACGAGCGCCTGCTCCAAGGAAACTCTCACTGACATCCTCTTTTTCGTGCCTTCACCTGACCTATGGACCCTTCACATGGTCGCTGTGCTCTCTCCTTTCTCCACCTCTCCCATTAATGGTGGCACCCGTTGGGATGTCCTCTTGGCCCCTTTCCACTCCTCTAAGGCCATCATTAATGTCTATGCTAACGGGACCGTCTTGGTCCAAGGCCCTCAGGCCAACCTTCACCTCTTTGATAGACGCTTCCCATGCCTCATCAACTTCCTCTCCGCTCCCGCTGTCCCCCCTCCTCTGCCCTCATCTACCTTGCCTCTCCCCTCCCTCCCTGCCCCTTCTCTTGCTCCCTCTTCAACTCCTTCTCTAACACCTCCGCAGTGCGTACCTCTGATCTGTACCCCTCCCCGAAAGTTTTTCAAGGGTGGCAACCTTCTCCACATTGCCACCCTAAATTCTCGCTCTGCCATCAAGCACTCCTCTGATATCTGTCGCCTTCTTGAGGAACTGGACCTCGACGTCCTCGGTCTCACTGAGACTTGGTTCACTGCCAGCTCTGCCACCAGCTTCAACACACTCCTACCTGACGGCTACAAGATCCTCTCCGTGCCCAGGCCCAATCGTTCTGGGGGTGGTGTTGCCCTTATCTTCCCTGAGTGGATTCCTGCCACTGTCACTCCTACGCAGACCTACTCCTCTTTTGAATGTCTTGTCTGCCGACTCTCTCTCTCTCCTAGCCATTCCCTTACCGTGGCTACTATCTATCGGCCACCTGGTCAAATTTCCTCCTTCCTCTCTGAATGGGCTGACCTCTCCTCCTCACTCCTGTCCTCAACCACCCAACTCCTCTTTCTCGGTGACTTCAACATCCACCTCGATGCCTCCTGTCCCCCCACTGGTCTCTTTCGCGAACTCTGCAACTCTCTCTCACTCTCTATTCTCCCGTCTGGGCCTACTCACTCTGCAGGGCACACTCTTGATGCTCTGATCTCTTCTGACCTTCCCCTCTCCCTCCCTCTCTCCACTCCTCTCTCCTGGAGCGATCACTTTCTCCTATCCTCCCACCTCTCCCTCCCTACCCCACAGGCAAAGCCACCCTCCTCACTGCCACCCACCTTCTCGGTCATCCGACCCATGAAGCGCGTGTCAGTTGAGGCTTTCGCTGCTACCTTCTCGCCCCCTCCTCCCCCCTCGGCTGACTCCCACCCTGACACAGCCCTCTCCATGCTCTATTCCTCTATATCTGATACTCTCGCTATCCTTGCCCCCGTCATGAGAATCCGCCTGAAGCCCAAAGCCAAATGTAACTCCTGGTATGACTCGGATCTCGTCACCCTAAAACGCAAGTGCAGGGTGGCAGAGAGGAAATGGCGTGCTTCATGTTCATCCTCTGACAAACTGGCCTGCCGCCTGCTCCAAAGGCAATACCGGCTCTCCGTTCTCACCAAGAAGAGAGCCCTTATCCAAGCCCGCATCTCTGAGGCATCTAACAACTCGGCCGAACTCTTTAAAATCTGCAAGGAGCTGGCCAACCCTGCTGCAGTCTCTACCTCTCCTGTCCCCTCCCAGGCCCTCTGCACCGCACTGGCCTCGCACTTCATCTCAAAAACTCAGGACATCCTGTCCTCGCTCTCCTCCTCTCTCCTCCCTCCTTCTCTTCCCGGCTCTTCCTCTTGCTCTCTTGCAACCGCCCCTCCGCCCTCCTTCTCTGCTTTTCCACCTTTTTCTGCTGATGAGGTTTCCAGACAAGTCCGATCTATGAAAGCCTCGTCTAAACAGGTTCACCCCTGTTCCTCCAAAACCATCAAGGACCACATCGACTCCCTGGCTCCTGCCCTGGCTGACTTTTGCAACCACTCATTCGCCTCTGGAGTCTTCCCATCCCCCCTCAAGCACTCCCTTGTGCATCCCCTCCTCAAGAAACCCTCTTCCGACCCCTCCTGCCCGGCCAACTATCGCCCAATCTCCATTACTCCCTTCCTGGGCAAGCTCCTGGAGAAACTGGCCATCTCCCAGCTTAACCTCCATGCTGAATCTGTTGGTAATCTTCATGACCATCAATCCGGCTTCAGAGCGGCCAGAAGCACGGAAACTGCTCTCCTGAATATCCGTGAGGACCTGCTCCTGAACCTCGATTCCAACACTCCCTGTGTTCTCATTCTGCTCGATCTCTCCTCTGCCTTTGACACTGTCAACCATGCCATCCTGCTCAACCGTCTCCGTGATAACCTGGGTATCACTGGTCAGGCTCTGGCATGGCTGACCTCTTTCCTTTCCGGTCGACCCTCCCAGGTCCAAATGGGCTCCTTCCTCTCTGACATCTTTTTCTCCACCTGTGGTGTCCCCCAGGGATCCAACCTCTCTCCCTGGCTTTTCAACCAGTATCTGGCACTCCTTGCCCACCGCATCGCCGCTCTCTGCCCCCACTTCCAGTGCTATGCGGACGATACCCAGCTCATTTGCAGGCTACCCTCGGCCTCCTCCTCTCCTTCCCTCATCTCCGACTGTCTGTCTGCTATCCAGGAATGGTGTGCCGCCAATGACCTCTGCCTTAACGCCAGTAAGACCGAGATTCTACTCATCGGCACACCCACTCCCTCCTTCCCTGCAGCTCTCTGGCCGGCCTCCCTTGGCCCCCTTCCTGCCCCTACCTGCAAGGCTAAAAACCTCGGGGTCATCTTCGACTCCACACTCTCCTTCTCTCCTCAAATATCTGACGTCTCTAAGAAGTCTCACTACCAGCTGCACCTCCTCAGAGGTATTCTTCCCTTCCTCTCCTTCCCCCAGAAGCTCACTGTCTCCCGAGCCCTGGTTCTCTCAAGGCTGGACTACTGCAACAGCCTCTATCTTAATCTGCCTGCCTCCACTCTCCGCCCTCTGCAACTTATCCAGAACAGAACTGCGAGACTTGTCCTTGGCCTCAAGCCCAGGGACCGTATCTCTCCAGGACTGAAATCCCTTCACTGGCTCCCAGTGGCTGCGAGGATTAAGTTCAAAACCCTCTGCATTGTCCACAAGGCCTTCTGGGGCCTGGGGCCTAAATACCTTCAACTCTCTCTTCCTAAATATCTTCCTTCACGAGCCCTCTGCTCATCCGTCTCCAACTCCCTCATGGTCAGCCGCTTCTCTAAGCAACGAGCTGGGGGTAGATCTCTCTCCGCAGCAGGGGCCTCCCTCTGGAACAGCCTTCCTGCCTCCCTGAAACTTGAGGAGAACCATCTCCGGTTCCGGAAGCACCTCAAAACCTTCCTCTTCGCTTCTGCCTTCTCTCTCCCTCTCCCCTGCTAAACCTGCCTAACTCCCCACTGAATTCTGCACTAAACCTGCATCTGGGCCACTCTCAGCGACCTCGGTCCAGGGCCCAGCCACTCTCCACTTGCACTGCCTCCCTGGCTCCCCCTGCACTGTGGGACTGTCACTGTATCCCTACAGCCCCCTTCCCAGCACTTGCTCTGCACTTACCTCGCACTTGCCACCAGCTGGCCCTTTTTATTTATTATTTATTATTTATTATTTTATTACGCTACTTACCTTGTACTGCACTTTCCCCCCCACCTCCTCCCCCTGCACTTTCTCCTTTTCCCTTTACCCCTGCACTTGTGCGATCTGAATGACACCTGGCCTAGTAGGATCGTTTGTCTGTCTCCCCTTGTTTCCCTCCCTCCCTGCCTCGTCGCGCCTTGAAACACTTGTGTATAGGCGCGTTACAAATACCATATCATATCATATCATATCATATAAATGGTGAAGGTAGAGTTATGTGGAATATACTGTGGACAGAAATGTATCTGTGACATGCTAGATCAGGTCGATGCACTGTTGGAATCCGGCTGTGTCAAGGTACATTTAGAAATTGATAGAGGGCTAGCTAAGCAGCATGGTAGGCTTATTTCCAAATCCTCAAATAGCAGGAGCAGTGGGCTGATCAGAACAAATCAATTAGAAAGGGCAGTGGGCTGAATCAGAGCATATCAATTAGCAACAGCAGTGGGCTGAATCAGAACATATCAATTAGCAAGAGCAGTGGGCTGAATCAGAACATATCACTTAGCAACAGCAGCGGACTATCTCATAACAATCAATTGGCAAAAGCAGTGGGCTGAATCAGAACATATCAATTAGCAACAGCAGTGGGCTGAATCAGGACATATCAATTAGCAAGAGCAGTGGGCTGAATCAGAACATATCACTTAGCAACAGCAGTGGGCTGAATCAGCACATATCAATTAGCAACAGCAGTGGGCTGAATCAGAACATATCAATTAGCAAGGACAGTGGGCTGAATCAGAACATATCACTTAGCAACAGCAGTGGGCTGAATCAGAACATATCAATTGGCAACAGCAGTGGGCTGAATCAGAACAAATAAATTAGCAAGGGCAGTGGGCTGAATCAGAACATATCACTCAGGACATATCACTTAGCAACAGCAGAGGACTATCTCATAACAATCAATTGGCAAAAGCAGTGGGCTGAATCAGAACATATCAATTAGCAACAGCAGTGGGCTGAATCAGGACATATCAATTAGCAAGAGCAGTGGGCAATCAGAACATATCACTTAGCAACAACAGTGGGCTGAATCAGAACAAATCAATTAGCAACAGCAGTGGTCTGAATCAGAACATGTCAATTAGCAACAGCAGTTGGCTGAATCAGAACATATCAGTTAGCAACAGCAGAGGACTATCTCATAACAATAAATTGTCGAAAAGCAGTGGGCTGAATCTGAACATATCAGATTAGCAACAGCAGTGAAGCAGAACATTCAGCAGGGTAGTCAATGAAAGGCTATTGCGCAGTACATTTTGCTGAAACTTTAACATGAGCAGGCTAATATGTATTATATAGGCATGAGTAAAATGAAAGTTCGTTTTGTTATCTATATTTGCTGCACGGTGAGCGGTCGTACCGGGGAGTTAGACATTTAGTAGACGGTCAGATAGTGTGAACAGTACATATATCACAGTGAGCTTAGATTGTCTTGTGAATGTTATGGGCAGTGAGAGTTCCTGTACCATGATAGGTATGTGGCAGGCAAGTCCTTCAGCAAGTAGTCAGAGGTGGTGGGACCACTCTGATATGTGAGTAAGTGTGGGATCAAGTGTAGGACTCACCAGGTGACAAAGCGGACAGCATCCTAGCGCAAGGACAGGAGGGCTAGCTTGACTGGTGCCGCAGCGTCGCCTGCGTTCGGTCAGCTCAGTCAGCAGCCTGACATTTTTGTTAATCAGGCTATATGGGGTTCATTATGAGTTTGGCAGTAACACAAAGGTAATTCCGCCTCTGCAGAATGATTGTTACCACTGTGGTGTCTGGCTGAATCAATGCTGTATTACAAATTTGCGGGAGCATGAATGCACCATTGGCCGTAACGCTAATTCCGTCTGGCGGAATTACTGTTGAAAACTAAGTACATAACAGTAAACCTTCCCATAGTCGGTAGAATTACCATTACCTCCAGGTAAATCAGCGCCAAATTCGCCAGCAGAATTGCTGCTGCCGGAAATAACATAATCGCATGAAAAAGAAGTACTGTGGTGGCCATCTTTAAAAACACAATCCATTGAAAATTGACCTGTAGGAGTGCCATCCATCCCCAGAGGAAAGCCCAATCATTTCTGTAGGGAAAGGCAAGTCAAGGTACCTGATATGCGAGTGCAGAAACCTAAATTCAGTGATCAGGATCTAACAGTCCTAGCAGAACAGGTGGTGCCCCATTCAGAGGAGCTCTATGTGTTACAAAAATGCAAGACCACTCAGCAGGAGAAGAATACCATCTGAGCAGATTTAAGGGTCAAGATTGTGGCTGTAGGCTATATCCAACGGCATGCTGATGACATAAAGAATAGGTGGAACGACCTCCAGGCACGAGTCCACACCCTAATTTCCAACCACCACAAGGAGACGGCTGCCACAGGTGGAGGAGCAGTAGACCCTCTACAGCAGACCCCATGGGAACAGACGCTCAACAGAATCGTCCACATGGTGGGCCTGGAGGGTGTGGGTTCGGTGGAGGTCAGATCCAGCAGCCAGGGAGAACATTGTGTGTACATGAGTAAATGATGGGCCTATTGGAGAACAACCCTAATAGCATGTAGACATACACAAACTGCCATGAATCCAGGCAAAAGTAATGCAGACAATGCATTACCCATCCCTGTGACACTGCATGCCCTTACATCAGAAGTCATGGAAACCGTGATCCCAACAAAATAGGATGGCGAGGACATGTCGTACAAAATAACTACCATCAAACTGCAACTAACAAGGATCGTCACACATCTGCATTACACATCAAAACCACAACTTGCCCGCACACCAGTCACTCATGCACAGATACCACAGAAAGCATGGTACCAAACATGTAGAGCATGTCAAGCAAAGAACATCACTGGACGTGTGTCTCGAACAAACAGGCACTGCAACTGATACGTTGCTGAAAGGCCCCCATGGAGACAATCATCATGATACCACCACAACTAGCAGGGCACCCCTCAGCTGACAGTACTATAGGATATGCAAGCAACATCCATCCTGCCCTATATGCACACATGTGACCCTGTATGTCAGTGATGTACATGACTTTGCGGTCCAAGTAAGGCTGAACCCCCACACTGACCATATGCGTGCACATCAATCGATGCTGTAAACTGCCATACTGTCAGTCACATGAAGTATGCCCCCCTAGAGGCCTAGCACCCTGTGACATCATGGTACACACAACACTACATAACAACACACCAAAAAAAGATTCATCAAGGTATTGACTCACACTTTCATATCTTTCAACTTTCAAGCGTTACAAAGGCCACATGCCATGCCTCAGCCAGGAAGGGGAGTCTAGCAAAAAATACCAAATCCAAGGGGACAGTACCGTCCACCTCCAAGGCCACTGGCACACCAGACTCAGTTTAACTACCTACTCAGTCCATTGCAGAAGCTGCTGCTCTATTGCTGGGGACTCAGGGGTACAACAAGCTTGTCCAAGTGCTGACTATCTCCAGTCATGTGCCACCCACTGCACCCACTGCCACTGAGCAATCTGAGTCTGCCCCATTCAAATAAAGTCCTGCATATTCACCTGTGAGACACTTCTCAACAAAATCCTCCCCCCTGCGCAGCCTCTCATCCATGCAGTCCTTCCCTTGTCATCTCCCTGTGCCCTCCACATCAAGCACTCAGAGGACACGGATGAACATGCAGAGTATGGGCCCCCATCCATCTCCTGGGCCCGTGCAGGGCACCAGATTTCAAGCTATTTGGAATCAGCTGGACATAATTGAGGAATGGCAGGTGGAAATGTGTGTCATCGCACTGAAGCAATTGTGCCATTCGCAGGACATGTGCAACGTGATACAGAGGGCCTACAGGTGGGTGGCCACATCCATTGACCGGCTGTGCCTGAATACAGTGCACTCAAATGCAAGTAACACCCTCATCAGCCAGAGGTGGAGGGAGCTTGTTGAATAAATCTCGGCCTCACATGAGTCCATGGCCAGGGGCATCAATGTAACTATACAACACCTCCAAGGCAGTGAGCCAGTCACTTCCGTGTCAGCCACCCCTACTGAAGCATCAGGGCCAGCACGCTGCTCAGGTGCTCCCAGCACCACACGTCTCGTGCTCCCTTCTCTGCCAAAAAGGGAATAGGAACAGCTAGTGACAGACTGAGGGTGTGGGGTGGGTGATTGGGTTGGTGATCAGGGTATGGGGTGGGTGATGGAGTTGGGGATCAGGGTGTGGGTTGGGTGATGGAGATTGGATCTGGGTTTGTTGATGTGAAAATAATTCACTGTTGAGTCTAGAAAATATGGTTGTGATACATGTGCATTCCGTGAAACATGAGTGAAGTCAGAGGTACATATGTGCTCAGTCAAAAAAGCATTGTCCATGAGGTCCTGGCGGACCGTTCGTCCTTCCCTCACCTCCCCATGTATGTCCTGAGGTGCCCTGTATTCACCTGCCATGTCTTTCTCATCGGAGCCAGCGGGGGAATGGTCCTCACCTGGAGACAATTGTATGTTCCTTTTGTATGCATATTTTTTGCAGAATTAAGTATGTAACTACGATTTTACCCACTTTCTCAGGGCTGTGTGGTGGATGCACTTGAATCGAGCCTTCAGCAGTCCAAAGGTGCAGTACATGTATGTCTTGGTCCTCCTTTGGGCTTCATTATAGGCAGCATCCTGTGGTACACCAGGGTTCCTTACAGGTGTCATCAGTCAGGGAAACTGCAGATAGCCCGAGTCACCTACAGGAAAATGAATGTACAGTGTTAGATATGGTAGTTTGTCTGTCGAGGTTCAAGTATATGGGCCTATTCTGATGTTGGCCTATGTGTGCTCATCTGTGCATTTGGATGACACACCATGCATTAATTGTGGTGGAGGGTCATTAGCCTAAAGAGTGCACTTTCAGTCATAAATAATGTATGCAACATCATTCATCATGTGTTTGTCTATGCGCTGGAGTCACCCATGTAGATGGCACTATGGAGATGGCGGTAAACCATGTACTGCCCTATTATCATGCGTTAGCAGGGAATCACTTTGACAGGTGCCATAATAGATGTTGCTGAATGTGTTCTGCTACTTTTCACGCCAGCTTGTCCAGTGCAGTCACCTGAGGTCAGTATGTTTACTGGGGTATGTCTGTCATGGCTCATCACCTGCTCGTTGCTGTCTTGGTGATGCATCATAGAACTTGTTGTTTTCTCACACCTCTCATTCCATTCTCCATGTGTTTAACAGTCCTTTGTCTTTGTAAAATTGACTACTGCTACTTACCCATAAGCCAGGTACGCTGTCCTCTGTGTGTGTCCATGAATACAACAAACGTGCTGTTCCACACTATCATGCCATCATGTATGGCACCAGAGTATTGGGTGCAGCAGTGGCTGATTGTGAGGTCGGCATCACATGTCATTTGGCCATTTATAGATAGCAACTTTTTCCTATTCTGGTATGCCTGCTCCATTTTTGGTGGGGGGGAGCACTAATGCCATATGTGTGCAATACATAGATACATGTCTTTGCTGCATGCACCTGCACCTGGGTGGTTGGCAAGGAGATGTGCTGATGGGCATGCCTCATGAGCGCATTCAGGACTTGTTCCAGCACTTTAAGAAAGTTGGCTGGGACATTGCATGCTGAAATACATCCGTGGCACAGAAGTGTAGGACTGACACAGGCTTTACTGGTGTGGGGTGGCAGTTCTGATTGCGATGGCACCCTGGATGCAGATCAGCCTCGATTGGGTGAGCAGGTCTGTGATGGTGGGATGGTCCATGCTATAGAGTGTCACTAATTGGTTGTCCGTCATTGTCCAATTCCGCCAGATCTCAGTGGTAATTCCATCACTGGTGATACCGCCAGTGGTAATTCTACAAGTGGACTTAGTTACAAGTTTGCAATTTGGTGTTGTGGTAAAAGTGGAGGTAATTCATTACCAAAACAAAAGAGGTGATGGTTGGAAGGTTTAGAATAAATCTTAACCTCTAGCATTGCTCTGGGCAACCCTCCAGACCATCGTTCTTCGCCTGCCAAGCCATTACAAAAGGGAAAAGACCATATGCAAATCAGGCTTGGTCCCACCCCCCAAGGGGTATTCCAGCCCGAACTGCTAGGTCACATCACTTCTGCACGAGACTGCAAGCATCCCCAGACATGTTTCAGCTTGGTTGGGCATTATCAGTGAGGAGTAGCTTGGGTCTCTAGGCCCTGAAGGTACGGGACCCACGTCTGGGCATACCGATCCCACTCAGGGTGACAAAAGCAAAACAAAAGAGGTGATGGCTGGAAGGTTTAGAATAAATCTTAACCTCTGGCATTGCTCTGGGCAACCCTCCAGACCATCGTTCTTTGCCTGCCAAGCCATTACAAAAGGGAAAAGACCATATGCAAATCAAGCTTGGTCCCACCCCAAAGGGGTAGTCCAGCCCAAACTGCTAGGTCACATCACTTCTGCATTCATTACCAACACTTGTACTGCTTACTTCCAAACTCGTAATCAGAGCCTTTATCTTTCAGAAAGTTAAAGTGTGGGTTCTTAAATTTGAATTGGGCCCTAACCAACCTCAGGGGACAGGACAACTATCATTACCTTTATCTTTTTCTGTAGGTTATTTGGCTTTGACCAGGGACCTGGGCACTTTCGGTGCCAAGCCGGTGTTGAGACAGGAATTGTGTCAAGAGGATACAAAAACATGGTGCATTTTGATATATGATATGTCATTTATAACGCGCCTGTACACAAGTGTTTCTAGGTGTGACAAGACAATAGAGGGAAGACAGAGAGGACTAGACAGTCAATCTTACTAGGCCTTGTGTCATTTAGATTGTGCAAGTGCAGCAACGCCAGTGAAGGGGGAATGGCGAGGGGGAAGTACCAGGGAGAGGAATAGGGGAAGTACAGTCATGGCAGAAATGCCCTAAGTAAGTGCGGCCAGGGAAGCGCTGCTCTGGGTAGGTTCAAAGGAGGCACGGAACTGTAGAGGGTACAATTACAGCCCTTAAACTGACGGTAGGTCCGCAGGAAGTGTAGGGGAGACTGATCATGGTGGTTCCTGGTACCCAGTGAGATTCTGAGGGTAGCCAAGCAACCATTCGATGCAGCAGACAGGTAGGTCAGCAGGGGAGGGAAAGAGAGAAAACAGAGGAGAAAAGGAAGGTCTTGAGCTGTTTACTGAACTTGAGGAGGTTCGCTCAAGTTTGAGTGGGACAGGGAGGCCATTCCAGAGGGAGGCACCTGCAGAGAAGAGAGTTCTGCCCCGCACGTTCTTCCTGGAGAAGCATCTGATGCTCAGATAGTTGGAGGAAGCTGATTGAAGGATTTCAGAAGGAAGGGATTTTGTCAGAGGGAGTTGGATGTAGTGCAGGCCTTTGCCCCAGAAAGCCTTGTGGATGATGCAGAGGGTCTTGAACTTGATCCTTGCAGCCACCGGGAGCCAGTGGAGAGATTTCAGGGCTGAGGAGATAAGGACCCTGGGCTTGAGTCCAAGGATAAGTCTTGCAATCCTCATCTGGATTAGTTGCCGAGGGCAGAGAGCGGAGGAAGGCAGATTGAGAAAGAGACTGTTGCAGTAGTCCAGCCTAGAGAGAACCAGGGATCTGGAGACAGTGAGCATCTGGGTGAAGGTGAGAAAAGGAAGAATACCTCTGAGGAGGTGCAGCTGGTAGTGGCCCTTCTTGGCAAGGTCTCTGATGCGAGGAGAGAAGGAGAGTGTTTTGCCTCACAGGAAGGCGAAGGAAGAGGGCGGGCCCAAGGAGGGCAGCCAGAGTGAGAGAGGAAAAGTGAGAGCAGGAGTCCCAATGAGAAAGATCTCTATCTTACTGGCATAAAGGCACAGATCACTGGAGGCACACCTCTCCTGAATTGTGGATAGACATTCAGGAATGAGCGAGAAAGTAGAGGAGGCTGATGGAAGCCTGAAAGAGAGTTGAGTGTCATCCATGTAACACTGAAAGTTAGAGGAGAAGATAGAGATGAGATGGATCAGAGGGGCTAAGTAGACATTGAAAAACCAGGGTGAGAGGATAGAGCCCTGGGGAACACCACATGTGGAGAGAGAGGTGGTTGAGAGAAAGGACCCAAGTTGGACCTCAGAGGGTCAGTCCAGGAGGAAGGAGGTCAACCACTCCAGGGCCTAATCCATGATGCCCAGGTTCTCACAGAGTTGATAGTTCAGGATGGCGTGATTGGCCATGTCAAAAGCAGAGGAAAGCTCAAGGAGGATGAGCAGAGATGGAAGGCTGGTGTCATGATTAGAGAGCAGATCTTCACGGGTGTTCAGGAGAGCAGTTTCTGTGCCTCTGGCTGCTCTGAAGCCAGACTCCTGGTCAAGGAAACAACCAACAGATTTGTGTGGGGAGTAAACTGGGATATGGCAATCTTTTCCAGGAGTTTGCCCAGGAAATTAGTGATAGAGATTGGGCGGTAGTTTGCTAGACAGGTAAGATCAGCAGAAGTGTTTTTAGGAGGGGGTGCACAAGGGAGTGCTTGAGGATAGAGGAGAAAGAACCAGTAGTGAGTGATTGCATAAATTGGCAAAGGCGGGAGCGAGGGTGTCAATGGGGTCCTTGATGACTCTGGAGGAGCAGGGGAACACCTGTTTGGATGACACTTTCATAGGTCAGACTTGTCTAGAAACATTGTAAGCTGTTGTAAGAGAGAAAGAGGAGAAAAGTGGAGGAGAGGGAGAGGCGGCCAGAGGGGGGCCGAGAGAGGTAGGCAGAGAGGAAGAGGAGAGTGAGGACAGGATGTCCTGAGTTTTAGTGGTACATTGAGAAGCCAGAGCCATACAGAGGGCCTGGGAGGGAACAGGAGAGGTGGAGACAGCAGAAGGATCAGCCAGCTCCTTGCAGATTCTAAAGAGTTTTGCTTTGTTGTGCAAAGTCTCAGTGACATGGGTTTGGATGTGGACTCTCTTCTTGGACAGGATAGAGGGTCTGCACTGCGTTTGGAGCAGGTGGAAGGCCATTTTGTCAGAGGATGCCCTCAAAGCCCTCACTTCCTCTCAGCCAACCTGCACTTGCGTTTCAGGGCGGCGAGTTGGGAATCATACCAGAAGTTGCACTTGGAGGTAGGCTTCAGGTGGATTTTCATGACAGGGACACAACGGGCCTCATTACGACCCGGGCGGTAAGGGATTACCGGTACCGGTAAGGGCACTGGTGCCGGTAATCCCTTACTGCCCAATTCCGAGGTCCCTTCGCGGGTCCTCCCTTAACGGCTGGTTTTACCAGCCGTTAAGGACGAGGCCCGCAAAGGAACCTTGGAGGTAATTATGGTACCGCAATTTGCGGTACCGTAATTACCACCTTCCCCATTTCCATTGAGTCCTATGGGGGCAAAAATGGGAATGGGGAAGGGCCAATGGTGAATGGGGAATTACCACCCCGCCAACCTTGGAATGGGGCGGTAATTCCGCCATTCACCATGGCGGAATCGGTAAGGTAACGGTGTCAACCATGGTGCTAATAGCGCCATGGTTAACGCCTGGGTCGTGATGAGGCCCAGAGTTTTGGAGATAGAGAGATGCAGGCTTGAGAGGGCTGTGTTAGAGTGTGAGTCAGCTGCAGGGGTAGGAGGATCAGAGAAGGTAGAGGCAACAGCATCCACTGTCACATACTTCATGGGCCGAATTACCGAGAAGGTAGGTGGCACTGTTGGGGTGGGCTTAACTTCTGGACAGAGAGCTTCAGGTGAGAGGAAAGTAGAAAGTGGTCAGTTCAAGAGAGAGGAGTGATAAGAGGGTTAGAGAAGTGGGATGTCTGAGGAGATGAGAATATCAGAGGTGTGTCTGGCAGAGTGTGCTGGACCAGTGGGTAGAATGGAGAGAGAGAAAGAGAGAGAGAGAGAGAGAGAGAGAGAGAGAGAGAGAGAGAGAGAGAGAGAGAGAGAGAGAGAGAGAAAGAGAGAGAAAGAGAGAGAGAGAGAGAGTCCCAGAGGTTGCAGACGAGCCCAGAGGATGGATTAAAAGCATCCAGGTGGATCCTGAGGTGTCTGAGGAGGAGTAGTTGAGAGGTAGAAGCAAAGAGAGAATATGAGAGGTCAGCCCACTCTGAGAGGAAGAGGGCAACCTGGCCAAGTGGCCTGTAGATGGTGGCCATGGTCAGAGAGAGGTTAGGAGACATAGATAGCCTGCAGACCAGGCATTCAAAGGAGGAGTAGTCCTGTGTAGGAATAGCAAAAGTAGGGTCCCACTCCAGAAAGATCAGAGCTACTCCACCTCCGGATCAGTTGGTTATGGGCTCGGAGAGGATCTTGAAGCCATCAGGGAGGAGAGTGCCAAAGCTTGTGACAGTACTGGTCGTGAACCATATCTTGGTGAGAGTGAGGACATCCAGGTCAAGTGCTTCCAGGAGGTGGCAGATGTCAGAGGAGTGTTTGACAGCAGAACGATTGTTGAGAGTAGCGAGGTGGAGCAGGTTGCCACATTTGAAAGACTTCCATGGTGGGGTACATGAATGAGGTACACCCAGCGGAAGTGACAGAGTGACCAGAGAGTGGCCAGAGGTGCTGGCAGGAGGTGGCATAGTAGCCAGAGAGGAGGAGGAAGGTGCCAGAGAGGGTGAGGAAGAAAGGAGGTGGCAGAGGAGCCAGGGTTGTGCTAGTAGGAGTAGCAAGAGAAGGACAGAAGTTGATAAGACACAGGAGATGCCTATCGAAAAGGAGGAGATTGGGTTGGGGGCCCTGATCCAAGAGAGTGCCATTCAGATAAACATTAAGTCTTAGAGCCTCATTACACGGAATGCGGTAAGGGTTTACCGGTACCGGTAAGGGCACCGGTACCTGTAAACCCTTACCGCCTTACTACGAGGTCCCTTTGTGGGACCCGACCTTAACGGCTGGTGTAGACCAGCCGTTAAAGTTGGGACCCACAAAGGGACCTTGGTGCTAATTACGGTACCGCAATTTGCGGTACCGTAATTAGCCCCTTCCCCATTGAGCCCTATGGGGCAAAAATGGGAATGGGGAAGGGCCATTGAGAAAGGGGGAATTACCGCCCCACCAACCTTGGAATAGGGTGGTAATTCCCCTTTTCTCCATGGTGGTACCGGTATGGTACCGGCAGCAACCATGGTGCTAATAGCACCATGGTTTACCGCATTCCGTGTAATGAGGCCCTTAGTCTTAGAGGAGTGGAAGGTGGCCAAGAGTACCTCCCACCG